>NC_138784.1:50101759-50743009 GCF_965178545.1 Coloeus monedula | reverse complement strand
ACTAGTAACTAGAAATCATAGGCTTAACCCTGCAAAATGTTTACATGTATGAGAGAACAGACAGACTACTTGAGCAAGTAAGAACTGGAATCACAGAATTGTAGAATAGTTTGGGTTGAAAGGGATCTTAAAGATAATCTATTTCCAATCCCCTGGAAACACAATGACATATTTACATAATAATGACCACATTTGAATTGTATGTATTTACATATACTATATATGTGATCACAGAATACACTACACCCTATTAAATCCTAAAAAAAAAAAACCCAAAGAACATTTTGTCACTTATTTCCTGATATAAAAATGCAACCCCATACCTCATTCATAATATTATGGTTAAATAGTTAGATATCAGAATTGTACCATTTCTATTCAAATTGTGTTTTCATAATGAGAACATAACAAGGATTATACAATTAAAGGAAGATTTAACAAATGACTTTAAAGTGGGCCCTCCAAATTTCTAGTCTTTAAAGTCAAGCTTGCTTACCAAGCTTTTTTTCCCCCAACTTACTCAATTAACAGTGATTAACATTGGTAGCAATTATAAGCACGCACAGGGAAGAGGAAGGATTGACTTTTTGCCCTCCGAGTTCCCAATTTCCCAGTTTTCCAACAACAACATCTGTTGTGGTATGTGCAGACATGAAGTGAATAGCCCACAAACTCTTGAAAGCTCGCTGTAGGTGGGTTTTCACTTTGCAAGGGTTTATTAGAGACTCGCAGTGAAAAGGCACTGAGGAAGCCAAAGTTCACTCTTTACTGAAGACAGTTTCACTGCTGTGCCATCCTACTGGGGCAGTCTAGGAATACACTTGGGAAGAATGTATGGTGACTCTGGGCCTACGGCTACAATGGCTGCGAAGACACACTGGAGAAGCAAACCCTACCCAACAGCAGTGGTGAGGACCAACACACATAAGCACTGCTCCAGGCTGGGACCCTCTCAAGGGGTGAGCCACCACCTTCACAATTTATACAACTCAGATTGCAACTTCTTTGCACCCCAGATGACCATGAGATACAAAGTACAATCATTATTTTTCATTCATTTTTCAGTTTGAAGTATCCTAAATATTGAGAGGATTGGGCCACAGATCAGTAGCATGGGGTCTTGACAATGGTGTGAATTGTGTGTCCCTCAGCATGGCACAGGGACACATGAGGGCAAGCAACGGCACAACACTTGTCTTGAAGAATTGTCCTGTCTCCCTGAGTGAAGGGGAGTCAGTCTGGCTGGAGTGAATCCAAGGGTGAAAAATCCTATCTGCTGTCAGACTGCTTCCTGGCAGGGAAAGCTTCAGGAGATAGCCTGGGTGGAAACTGGCACAGATACAGTGAGGATGATCAGGATCCCAGAAGGAAACAGAGAGTAAGCCAGGCAGCCAATGCATGTCACGTGTGCAGTTCATGCACCAAGTTTCACACAAAACATTTTGCTTCATGTATACTTAAAAAAACCAAAAAACTGTGGTTTCCAGTGATGATTACAGTTCATTCCACTCAAACCCCAAAGTTCTTAATTGTTGACACTATGTCAACACTTACCTCTTTTTCTCCCTCAGAAGGTTAGCAGTGTTACAAATTTCTTTGGGGAAGACTTTAGCACTTACTAGAGTGCAATACTTCTTCTACATCAATTTATTATTATTTTGAAAAACTGAGCCAGTAAGAATGGTTAATTGCTTGACCATTCTGTAATTAACTCTTGTGGATATAGATTTCTCTATACATGTGAATCCAGGATGGATCATGTTTTGCTGCAAACAGTAAGTTGCCATCACACTACAACACACAGATGGTCAGACACCAACTGGTTAATAAGAGTTTTTACTTTACAGCATGTGACCAAGGATACTAGATTAAAAACAGTGAACTGGGCAAATATATTCCTTAAAGCCTCTGTTTGCAATAAACTACAAATATGTTCTTGATCTAGGGTGTTTGCAAACCTCTGAGAGGTTTTGGCAATAAAATAAACTAGAACAAGTTGGAGGGAGAGAGGTGTCTAAAGCCCTGTTTTAGATTTCCTCCCAATACTAGAGATCAGTGTGGGTGCACCAGGAGGAACTTATGGTGACTGTAGATCTAGAGATACAACAAAGAAAAAAAACAAGTTTCAATTCACTATTTACAACCCACTGGTTAGTCAACTGGTTGTTCTTGTAAATTACCATTTATCAACAAGATTTCTTTCACAAAAAAATCTGTTAGTATACCAACCCATTTTCTCCAAGTAAAATACTACTCGAGACTTTCAAGATTTATTCCAGCAAATTAAAGAAGACATGAATAGTATGTGAAAAAAGTAAAAGAAAAAAACCCTCATATCAAAAGATACCACTTGCATTTTAGAGAATGACAGACCATCTATACCATCACGAAGACAGAATTCAAAAAACTCCTATCATGCTGTTGTGATTTAGGAATGGTATTCTCCATTTAGTATTCTCACTAAAATCATGAGCCATTTTCCTGCCCCTTCCTCCAATTGAAGGCAAAAACGGCAAATATCATGGGTTGAGATAAGAACAATTTACTGGAAACAGCAATGAGATACGAAAACTAACAGTAACAGCAACAAATTAGTATCAAAAGGTATAAAAAAAGAAAGGATTTACAAGGGAAACCCTCGACCATAAACAATATTGGACCCAAAAGAGAGTTCCTTTCCCCCACTCCCCAGCAATGATGTGAGCTGGTACAGAGTAACTTCCTTGCCTTGGCCACACCCCCTCCCAGCTACTGCAAAAAATTAACCCTGTCCTGGCCACAACCAGGACATGTATACACAAGATATGAAAGAAGCTGGAGTGATTGGTGAAACCCTTTCCCTGTGAACGCAGTTTAGTATTTCAGTGTGAACTGATACACCATCTGCCTCATTGATTCTGGTAATATTTAAAATTTCACCAGAAACACCAAAACCAAGAACAGTTCTCCTTTGTTTCTAACAGACCTTTGCAATTAGCAGCCAGTGACGAACACCAATCTTTCTTTCAGGCTGTTCTGAGTGCATCCCAGAGCCCGCTGCCAATGGCACAACAAGCGATCACAGGGAAAACCTATTTTCATAAAAAACACAACAGTACCACTAAAATGATTTTATCCATCCTTAATTATTAAAGGACTCTCAAAATAGCACAAACTTGCAGACATTTCTTGCCTTCACAGCAGCCAAGTTTGGCAGGTTCCCAGACTCTGGCTACACAGACACTCCTGTCTCTTCCAAAACCAAAATGTATGACGGGATAGAAAACAACATAGTCCTTTGTCATTTAATCTCCAAGAAAAAGGACTAGAGGTTCAATATACTTCACAACTGCAGGGCAGGGGCCTTCTGCAACTGGAGACCCCCTGGGGCAGCACAGGGACATGGTGTTGGCCAATCACAGCCATTGCCTGCACCTGCCAAGGGGAGGATTAAGGAGCACAGTATTGTCCTTCCCAACATCACCATCACTTTGATTCATCTGTTTGCTAGATTTACATATGTCATGTTTTTTTCTTTTTACTTTTTCAAACTGTGGATTGCAATGTTACTCTAATGGCCTCTGTGTACCTTCCTCCTCTCCTGACGTTCACAAGAAATGTATCACAGTCAGCAAAGTAAATTGAATTTTTCTTAAAAATATCCTTCGAACGTAAGTTTTGTCATCTGCTCCCACCCAAAATAAGGCATTCTCTGTCCTTCCTTAATGAACTTCTGCAACAGCCTCCTCAGCTTATCTATTCCTGGCCTCATTTATTTCAGCTCCACATTCCTGTTCTGAGCTCCAACTCAGAGAGTTCGATCTGGTCTTCTGCACTATTTTGGCTCTGACCTGACAGAGCAGTGACCTACTGAAGCTATTTTCCATCCAGAACGAGGACTGAAAAGGAAGTCTTGGAAGTCTGGCTGCTACAGCTCTGGATATTTCAAACAGTGCCACCTACCAAGTCCCAGAAATCCGCATTTTTTCCAGTCACTTTGGAAAGGCTTTTACTCTCATGTCTATATCCAAAATAGCTAGGTTCCACATACAAAGCCTTACACACTGAAGGATAAATTTCTCATATATTTAAATAACAAGTTTCTCCACTGTCTGTAGAAAAAAAATACTATTTTAGTGAGGCCCACATAAACAAGGGTTTGAGCTCCCTCTGCAGGCTCAATGTCTGTAATTAACTAAGAAAAGCTTTTCCCACGGCCACGCAGTCATAAACGAATAATGATGATGTGCAGAAGCAAAAATGTTTTGACAGGATTTGGCATGAGACTAGTTGAAATTATCATTTATGTTTTTCTTTAGATCAGATATTTGGAGAAAATTGTGGCCTAGTGTAAACAGGTGCACTCCACTGCAGTGAGCCTGCCAGACACTTTACTTGATTCAAAGTGGGCTTAGCTAATTTTGTGTTAATTTGAAGGCAACTTAAATAAATAATGATAACTAACTACAAGAGCTAGTATATAGGGAAAGCATTAGGAGAAAAGAGTGCCATCGAGACAGGGAAATATATGTAAAAGGTTAACTTTTTTACTTTAACTAGTAAAGCAGATTATGCTACTGCACCAGACTTACACTGATTTAGTGGTATAAAGTATCTGGAGTGTATGCAGTATTAAACTCACAAACAGAGATTTCTATCCCAAGTAGCATCAGATCAGCACACTCAGGAGCTAAATCACCTGCAAGTTTCACTAGAGCCACTATCTAATGGGATTTCTTACAGGATTAGGGCAGAAATGTGGATTTCCTTTACGTTTCAAGTCCAGTCATTAAAAAGAAACCTCCTTTTTCAGACTAATAGCATTTATCTTTTCACTTTTAACATTAGGGAGAAAAAATTAGGATTTAGAAATGACACATAATCTTGAAAAAAGCTATTCAGATTACTCTGTGATAAGAATATAAAAGCCAGAAAATATATTTCATAAACGAAGACATGTAATAATGATAATTGAAATACATATCTGTGTTTAGTAGCTCACCTCTGATCCCACCTTTCACTGTGTTTCAGCCCCAGTATATTCTGGCTGAGACTTTGGTATGAAGCCCACAAAACCAGAGTGTAACAATGCAGCAAAGAACTTATTTAACAGCCACAGACATAAGAAGTACCAAACATACAAAATTATTAGAAAACACAATGATATAGAAACATTCATCTCATCTCTTTCTCAGCAAATGTGAGGGAAAAAAAAGGATTTTGACTATACAGCACTCAGACAATTCTTGCAGAAGACACCATTGTATAATCACATGCTTCTCAGTAATAATTTCTAATTGACATTCAGGCAAATTTTTCTGTAATTTCCTCTGTTTACATGTCATATTACACTTTTTTCCTATTCTTATATCTCTGAGGTCTATGCACGCTAACATTTTTAGATAATTGCCGTATTCTTGTACTGCAGCCTCTTAGAGGTAAGAGTGTATCACACTGTGGAGAGATCTATATTCTCTGATATGCAGAAGAGCTCTCTCTGGGCCTAGAAACAGTACTGCAGAACTATGGAAGCTCTGCTCGGCTCATCAGCCCACACACAGCTGAGACCTGTTTGTTCCAACCCAGCTTTCTTCTGTTTGTTGAGATGAGCTATATGAAAACCAACTGCAGGCAGACACTAGTGATGCTTCCTAGTGATCAGTACTGGGACCAATACTGTTCAAAATCTTGGTCAACAGCCTGGACAATAGAACGGAGTGCAGCCTAGTAGATGTATGGATGGTCCCAAACTGGGGGGTGTGGAGGGGATGTGGAAACACTACAAGGCTGCTATTCAGAGGTAGCTCAGTAGGCCGGAGGAATGAGACGATGATGAACTTCATGCAGAGTATCACCAAAAACAAGAGCAAAGTACTACAACCGGGCAGTAAGAACCCACTGCTGGCGGTGAGGAGCCACCAGGATAGAGAACATCTTTTCAGAGTAAGGTCTGAGGAGTCCTGACACAGAGTTGGACATGACTGTGCTACAGGCTTCTTTCTGCACAAGACACCAACAGACTCTGAGGAGTCCACCAGAGTCCATCATGGAATTGTCTGCGCAGGAAGGTGGTGGAGTCACCGTCCCTGGAAACACGTCTTTAAAAGAAGACTGGACGTAGCACTCAGTGCCACGGTTTAGTTGATGAGGAGGTGTTAGGTTAGGTCATAGGTTGGACTTGATGATCTCAAAGGTTTTTTCCAACCTAGATCTTTCTGTGATTCTGTGGTGCTAGGGTGATGAACAGGGAGTGTTTGAGAATAGTAGCTTTGCTCAACCTTCAGAAGGGAAGGCTCTGTAACAATGCCTTTACTGTCTTCAAGGACCCTCAAAGGTAAGGTGAGGAAAGGTGAAACCAGAGGTGCACAGTGACAAGAAAAAGGCAGTGGGCACAAGTTGCAACACAACAATATCTGATTAGATGAGAGGAAAAAGTCATTCACAGTGAAGTGACATTGCAACACGTCAGAATCAAAATCAACTAGGAAACAGCCTGATCATCCTGTTCTCAGTGAATTGTGCTCTGAGTGGGATATGGTGATCCCTCATTTCCAGAGGGCCCGTTCTACTTCAATTCCACCAGAAGCCCATGATCCAATAGCCAGGATTGCTAATGGATATCCTGAAGAACTGCAGATGTCACCCAAGCCATCTCTGGGTGTCGCATACAACGGTCAAAGGATGGATAGTAGTGTTTGCAGAACTTCCCCGTGCATGCACAGACCAGCTCTCACACTCATTCAGCAAGCACAGCAGCTCTGCTCAATTAAGGACACACCAGGCTTCCTGACTGCGCTCACATCACCGCTCCAACTTCCACACAGCAATCGTGTCCTTCATATTAGCCAAGACAAACTTTGTGCAGTAGTCTGTGCTAAAACTGCATTGGATGCAGGGCTGCAACAAGACATGTAAATCACATCATTCACAGCTAACTTGGGTAGCTTTATATCAACTTAGGTAACACTGTTCTGGTAACTCATTCTCATCCTTACATTGTATCGATCTGCTCCAAACAGCTTTAGACAAGATTTAAAAAACATCCACCGCATCTCAAAATCTAATATTCATACTATACACTATACATATATGTTAAGTCATTTGAACCCCCCCAAAAAATCTCTTTTGAAACTGAAGCCCTTCATGTTTGTTTTGGTTAACCAAGGCTCAGATTTAAATGTAATATTTGCCTGTAGTAAATCGTAGTTACAAATTACATAGTTTTACATTATAGTTACAAATTCATGAACCATTAACTACCGACCTGGTGATCTGATACCCTGCTTATAATGGCACCCACATTTTAAAAAGCATTTTTCATCAGCAAGTCAGTATCATTATCCCCATTTTTTAACAGATGAAAAAACTGAGGCATAAAATAAGGAACTGATTGGATCAAGGTCATGTAGCAAGCTAGCAGCAGAGACAGGAATAAAAACAAGGTGGCCTAAGACCTAGTGCAATGTGCCTCACTGTCATTTCCTCACCCCAATGTCTCTTTTGTCTGGGTTCCTGCATTTCAATTTACCCTCTCTCGAGTGTATTAACGTACTTGGAGGAAAAAATAGTCTAATTTTTTTGGTTGTGTGACTGGTCTCTCTATTGTGATCTGTAGAGATACTCAGCTTTATCTATGGTTAAAATATAAAATAAAATGTATGGCAAATGAGATTATATATACATTTTCTAAGTTTAATTTAATGGTGACAGAATCTTGATTTTCTTATCTCAGTACAGATAGTTATCATGTGCTGAAAGGTTTTCTTACTCTTTTAGTGCTGTTAGTGTTGACACCTCTAACCAATTAGTATCTTCCTTGGACTGCATTAACATGTTGTTTAGGAGTACTCTGCAAAATTAATTAAATAAGAGCAGAGATGTCAGAAGCATACAGAATTCACCAGTTCTTATCTCACCATATTATTATTTAGTCCTTCTAACCAGCTTTGAATTCTAATTTATTTGGGGTTAGTATTCATTAACTACTCTGCCAAAATTTATAACAAAATGGCTGGTTTACTTTTTTTCTCATTTTTCTCAACAAATCAGTAATTCTGTCAAGAAAATAATTGTATTTATTTGACAGAAGAGATGACAAATTTTTCGAACACTGAAGCTCCTCAGAATCCATAGTGTCACACTTGGAAGTCTAAAGGCTTGACTACATTCTGTAGTTAAATATAACACAAACCATCAGCATTCACGCAGGCTGCAGAATGGAGCTCAGAAACTCAGCAGGGCTTTTCAGCATTAATACCAAAATGAGCGTCTCTGCACGGACATGCAGCTGTGCTATGTAGAAGTACTCGTGTGGATCACTACTAGCTCAGGTAGAATGAGTATGTACTACAGCACTTTCTATTGTACAACACAAACACATTGAAAGCATCTTTGAAAGACAGTCTCAGTTCCCACAGACAAGTTGCAAACCAGCAATTAAGTGCCTGAAATACCAGGTGGCACTGAAACCTCTAAGTCTATCCAAAGCAATCCAAAGCTTTGCCTCCCTGGATGAAAAGACGTCACCTAAGTGCCAGAAGTTCTGCTACTGCGTGTGCTGAGAGGCACCAGTGTGATAGCCCCGCACACTGAAGGCAGTTAGTGATTCAAAAATTGTACACAGGACCCTTCAGAGCTGCAAAGCTCACAGGGATTATGCCTAGAAGCTAGGGAGAACAGTGCATTGAGCATGAAACATAGTTGCATGGACGCTCTTCTTCAAAAGTGCAGCAAAAAGAGGGAGAAGTGGTGAAAAAGCTGCAAGCCCCAGAAGAAATGATGTGCAGTCCTGCAAAATGCCATGTTTGACATGGCAAATAAAAGTATTATGGAATATCTAAGTAATTACGTATCTCTTGGTGGCTCATGTAACATCTACTACCCTGGCATGATCAGATTCAGCAGGGTATTCAAAGCAGTCTGCAACTAATACCTTTCAACTATTCCCACCAGCCACACTGCGAAGAGTTAGTCCCCTCAAGTTTCTCACAATGCTGTACTGGACATTTGACACACACCCTTAACTGATACATCAAATACTACTTATTTAAAACTTATATAGGTGAAAATGTTGCAGTGATTCTTCTCTTTCTTATCAATTCATAAAGGAAAGATATATTGCACATTACAGAATGAAAAGGAGCTCTTTTGCAAGTCATCAAACATTTTGCAGTATTAAGAAATTATTGCTTGGCTGTGGGTTTAAAACAAGGGGGTTTTTAAAATAATGTTTGGGTTTGGGTTGTTTTTTTTTTTTTAATAGGAGATCATAAGAAACACCCCACCTATCCCACAGTAACACCGAAAAATTTTCATTACAAATACATCCCATTTGTTTTGGAGTTCCTGCTCTTAATTACTCATGAAAAATGGAACGTCCCCAGGAGAGATTAAAAAAGATGCACTGCACAGTTCCCAACACCTCAGATGCCTCACAAGTGAAACAGGAAGTTGACAACAGGAATTCTTTTTTCTGAAGTTTGATGAAGTCTAGTAACAGCCGAAAGCCCAGGGTGGTGTCCCTCATCTGAATGCTCATCACGCTTAGCTCTACCTAATTTCTCAACTCCTTTGGGGTTAGTACGGATCCATTCATAATCCCAAAGTCACCATTTGCTGCCACTTCCAGGGACTTGGCAGCTTGATCTGTACTAGTAAATCAAATACTTCCCAGAAACGCTCCTGAGCACTAAAATATGAACACCTACATTTTAAATTGTTAAACTGCTCTTGAAATGCTTTTCACTCATGCCAGGTAGCACTCTCCAAGACAATTTGCGGGCACAGTTCAGAAGTGAGAACACTGCAGGAACCATTCCAAATAAGCAGGTGGATCTTGCCACAAATTGCTTTGAAAACTCAGGTAATTTACAGCACAGACATCAGCTGTTCTATGCAGTGGGACTCTGCGCATGAGGATGATCCTGGATACATCTTATTAATAGTCCAGACGTAGCATAAAAATCAGTTGCAGTGGCATTCTGGTGAAACCACGCCTCATCCTAGTGATGAGCCTTTTGTTACTTCACTGAAAAAACCCACCCAACACTAGAAAGCATAGCTCCCAGCGAAATAAAAAACACTTGCACCCATTTCCTTCCTTAATATTTTCCAGTGTTCTTGGGTAATTTCTTGTGTTCTAAACTATCCTGAAGCTCTCTACCTCCTCAAAAGGGTGCTCTTTCCTATCTGCAAGTGATTTCCCATTAGGCCTTTTTGATAAGCTTCATCTACTTGACCATCACTTGATCTTTCAATGTACTTGCCTGATCAGTTATCCTGCTGTGGCCACACACATTCACTCAATTTGATGTTTAGCTAGTTGGTAGATCATGGGCTTACCCTTGCATTGGAAGATACAAGAAATATTCACACGCACAAAACCACAGCCAATTAAGTACCCAAGTGAGAGAGCTGATCATTTAAGAAAATAGCACTGAGATAAGGATAAGAAGTTCAAAAAGTAGTTTGCAGTTCTCTATCCTCTTCTGATTTTGGATATCTCAGCTTCTTCCTTAAGAAGAGCAGGTAGAAACCTCTTTTTTGAACCTCCCTAAATGCAGTTTATGTGAAAGATAATTTTTAAAGTTTTTTTGAGTCAAACTTACTTTATCTCAATACTCTTGATGGAAAACAAATGAGACTGACAGCTTTTTGGACCATCCACTTTGGGGTTTTAAGGCATGAGGGAAGAGAATATCCCTCTGTAAGCTTAGCATATATTAGAATGGACTTTAAATCTATTTTAACAATAATTTATCTACTTGTTATATATTATGCTACAGCACATCACAGTAAACTGCATTTTTACATGGCTGCATTACAGTTTCAGACATTTTATTACATAATCTACAATGACATTTTTCTTGCTGTATTCATTCTGCAAGAACAATGCAAAAATGACTACAACAATGCAAATGCAGTTTTCATATCATGCCTGCTTAAGATACAAGGATAATAGTATTATACAGTATTTATTAATGCTTTATCAGTCAATATGTTATGATGCACTGAATTCTTTTTGTCATGGGGCTCAATTGCTTAAATTTGACAGTCAGATGAAATTATAAGAAATAAAAGACTAAAGCTAATCAAACATAAATGTGATCCTAAAGTTTTAGTGACTGCATTTAACAAATGTTATCCATTAAGGCTGGAATCTCACTGAGAGGAGAAAGGTAGAGAAGTGCTTGGAGTGAAAAAGGTATGTCCCTTTTGCTCTCAGCAGAAGCCAAAAATTTGTTTAACTCCATTTTCTTTGTATGGGTGACATTATTTTTTTAAGAAAAGTATTCCCTCTGAGTGATAACCTAGATATTTACATTTAAAACTGTATTTGAAATATAATATGTATCATATTATGATGCATGAAACATGTGTAAGTGAACCAGGACTGGTACTCTGCATGATATATAACGACCATTTTTTTGTAAAAATTGTCACTTGAAGGTAACTAATATTTGATCAAGCATCCTGTTCTAAAAATCATGTGTTCACATTTCACTGATAATCATGAAGTTACAAAATACCTACATTTCTACTGTTCTCTAGAAAGCTGTGCATCACTATCAGCCATACACAACTTTGATTTACATGTTTTAAATAAACCGTCATTAATTAGCAAGAACCAAACAGTTTAAGAGTAGAAGGAACATCTTTCCTGGAACTAGTCCTATTATCTCAACAGATACTTCAAGTGGAAGCCTGGTAGATGATACCAGAATTAGTTCCTTGTAGCATCTCTTCCTCTTTTTGAAGATAATCAAGGACAAGGTGGCACAAGATAATTAGCCACAAGTATCATTAGCCCCCTGGATCATCTCCATAACTGATATCGAGCTCCTGCAGGCAGCCCTGGCTTACAGTCTGCGACTCCCAGGGAAGGTATTTCAACACAAGCAAGAGGCCCTACATCAGGGAAGAAGGAGCCATGCATATGAATGACTACATATGACATGAGAACTCCTCAGTATTTCCAGCTCCTCACTGCTGGAGTAAAGCAGTTTACCATAGGGATACAAGACTGTTTCTTTGGCCCCTGTCTTTTGCTTTCGTGAGTGTTTTCAAACATAAGACTGTGCAAAAAAAGCATCTATTTATAAACTCTGAAATAATTGTGGGGGTTTTTTTAAGAGAAAAATCAGTGCTTCTTACATCAGTGTAAGCAAATTGGCCTGCATTTGTAATTAATAACATCTCAAGACATGGATATGGAAGAGCTGAGTTTTGCCACCAGTTTTATACCCCACTTTTACTATCGTGCGGATGTCAATCCCTGTTTTGAAACCACACACCTAGCGGCAAGTTTACAATTCCCTACATATCTCAACAAAAGGCTGTAATTCTCAAAGGGGGGAAATAGTTCCGTACTTTGAAAATAACACATTAATACAAAATCAAGAGTTTAACTTTACACAACAAAGTTTAAAACTTTAATATCCATAATCCATTGTCTCAGTTTTTCCACCTTTGTAAGTAAAACCACGGAGTTTTTTAGAAAGTGTTTTATTTTCTTGGATAAGAAGATCTGCACCTGCTATGTATTCTTATTTACTACTACTAAAAAGGTAGTCTTTTTTTAATTTTACAAGGCAAGTCTTTACAAGTAACGTAAAAGACTATTTTTCATTTGGCATCTTATTTCTAAGCAGGACACCATTATTAACAAGAGCAATTTATAGATATTATAGGTAATTTTACTACAAAAAAATTCAGAATGCATACAATTATTTTAGGACAGAATTTTACAAATATCGATGACAAATAATTAGGCTCCTTATTTTGTGCATCCAGTTTCCATTCAAGTGATGCATATAAAAATGTGTTGTTAATACTGATGTAAAACCATGGATCTTGTCAATACTTACCAGAGCTTAAAAAACTAGAGAACGCTGTTGTTATAATAAAGGGTATGGCACACACACACCATTTCCCTACGTTGACTTTAATGCTTTAATACTACTACATCTTACCAGTAGGCAGCACTGTTACATCTTTTTAGACGTTAGCAATGTTAATGACATACAGTGCCATCTGCAACTTTCTACATAATATCTGACCTTTACTTCCATTCAACCCTCATTATTTTTTCTTCACGCAGTGTTTCTATCTCCCAGATTTTATTTCATAAAAGAAAATAAGAAGAAAATCAAAATGCTGGAATATTTTTTAGCACATCAAAAATGGGAAATGGAAACTGGAATAGTATACTGGATTGCATTAATCAATTACCATAGCTGTCACTGTTTAAAACATGGCAATATCTATATCAAATGATGAATTACCTTAGGCAAATATCTCAGTAACGGAAATGATTCATTTCAGTATTGATTAAATCATTTAGACCTTTAAGATCTTAAGAGAACAAACTGATAGAATAAACAATGGTCCTGGTCCAGCAAACCCTTGTTCAAATGAAGAGCACATGAGTCTTCAGTTATGACAGTCGAATCTTAAACTGGACTTTCTTCTCAAGAAGGATTTAAAGTGTAAAATACTGGGAAAATGAATGTTATAAGCCAAATAACCTTTTCTTACTGCTTTTTTGAAAATGGCCAAGCCTAAATATACAAACCTGTATGGTGTCTTCATAACTGATCGTTTTCAGTTTTTCCATTTCACAGAGTTTGTATCATCAACTAATTAGTCCCTCATCTTGTATTTCCACGAAATTAAAATTCAATACTGAGTTCAATAGGATTTTTAGATGTACAAGGAAGAATTTTGTGCCGAATTTATGTGTACCCAGCTGCAAAGGTTACTGACAGGTGTTAATAAGTATATTGGTGAAGTACAGATAACGAATACTTACATTAGAATATTTATCTATTTTATATGTATTTTTATGTGTAGAAACACACATATTTATATGAGTAAAATTTAAAATAAACCGCATTCTCTTAGTTAATTGGTAAACAAGATATACTACTTTAAACACCTTAGCAGTGCCAAAGATTTTTTCCACTTTCTGTCCTACTTTCACACCAAAATTACAATTTCATATTTCATAAAAAGGCACTGAAACGTAAAATGGGCCAACATCAAAATATAACAAGGAAGCAAAGATAAATTAGAGGAATTCTTTGGTTCTTTCACTAACTAATCAGATATATACAGAAAAGGACCTTTTAAGTTTAATGATACCTGCTCATTAAATGATGCTAAACACTAAAATACCACGAACAGCAGGGAATTTCAGTTTACATTAGAGAAAAAAATAAAAGGGTAAAAATGACTGAAGTTGGCCAGTTCAAGCTGATAGGGCACTTCAAATGAATAACAGAAGAATAAAAGAGACACTCTAGGTTAAATTAGGTTCTCCTATGCCTCTTCTTGAAAGTGCTTAACTTCACAAATTTTATTTGAATTAACTAACCTGCCAAAATCAAAGACTTGAATAGGGGTAAAGTTAAACAAGCAACTATACTTCACAGTAAGTTTACCCATTAAACAGCAGATAAAACCTCTGCATAAGAAAAGATGGGGGAAACAGTTTTAGAACATGCATTTTTCCCTCCTCTAGTCAGGAAAATGTCATCCCTGTCATACTTTTGAAGTAAAGCTCTACTTCAGAACAAAATTATTCAGATATGGAACTTAATTCCTCTACCAATTTGTTTGTAAGAATCCTGTTTTCCTAATCTCAGCACAGTTGCACAGTTTTCTTTCTCACCATTTGAAATATAAAGTACTTGAATATTACGATTTTAGTATGACATTAAAGATACTGAACAATTATAGTGTATTACCTGACTAATAACTTTAGCAAATACACTGCCAAGCATTTAAGGGAAAATATGCTATTTGAAGAAATCAACAAAGCTGAAGGAAAAGAAACAAAGGCTGTAAATAAAAATGTGGCTTCCGGTCTTCCTCAAAGTACATGCTATACTCTCTGTTGATTTTGTTTGAAGGTGATTACTTTAATCATTAAGAATAAAAAATACTTCCATTCTGTTTCTTGGGTTTTTTCCTCCTGCACAGGCAGCTTTAACACGGTAGTAAAAATACATATTTCACATATTTACAATCTGTTCCTCGCACTTCCAACAAATTTTCTTTCTGCTCTTAAATGAAAAAAAAAAAAAAAAGAAAAAACCAAAACTCACTTTATTAAGCAAGCAAACTTTTCCTAACAGAGAAGTTTTAACTGCAAAAACTCCAGTCCCAAAAAGGGATCCTTGTAGGCTGCACAACCTGCTTGAAAGACTCAGCTGTAAGATCAGCCCACTCACTGACTAGTATTTGGGGTTTATTTTTTAGTACATAAAATGCTTCTAGATGATGTTAACTATTTCTAGCTAGTATCTTAGCAATTTCAGAGAGAGATTAAGTGAGAGAAAGCAGAGAAAGGAGCAAAAATGTATTTGGGTGTGTACAGGTAGCAAACAACTCTCCCTCTGGGTCTTTCTCAGGCAAAGGAAGTGTCTCTGTTCCTTAACGTCCCTCCCAGAAACCCCCCACCTTCATGGACTAATGTTCAGCCTGAGGATGCAACATTGCATTGGGACACAAGAGCCATGATGTTGGTCACTGACAGAAAAAAAATCTGGATTTGGTTTTCAGAGATGATTAGCAGTCATGGTGGCCAAGCATGACCCATTCATCTCACAGATGTAAACGTTAACCCACAAGACTCAGGTAATGGCTGTCTACCTCACTGAGGGACTGCATGATTATTCTCATGGCTTTGAAACACTCCAAATGCTGTAAGTATGGCAGGAATGCAAACAAATATGACCCCAAAGTAAGAGGTGCTGACATAATTGTTCTCTTTGGTCACTGACTGACAGTAGACCCTTCAGATAGCCACCTCCAAGGGGATGAACCCATGCCTCCATCTAGGTAAGTACGATCACCTTTAAACTTTATGTTCAAAACCAAAGCTGTTTTATCAAAGTAGTGCTACATAAAGGTGCTGAGTGATGGGTGCTGCGTCAACCTTAGAATAAACACTAGATTGCTTTACTATGCCACAGACAGAACTGGCAAGATGCCAGAGAGCATCACCCATCTGTGAGGAATCTGAACAACTGAAAAAAGGCACAGTAGCAGTTGTAGAGTAACTGTGTATCCATACATATATATATTTATATGTATATATAGTGGTGGACTAAAACATGAGAAATATTTTTGCTCTAGTAAAGTTGCCATAAAAATACAAGACACATTAGGGATGGGGCTGAGATAAAGTAAATAAATATCCTTCCTTAGAAATAAATATAGTTCATTTCCTGTGAAAGAGCCAGGGAAATCTCTTGGCCCTTGCAACCAATCTAACAGCATCGATCAAGGAACAGTCTTGTGTGTGCTCAGAAGTACATAAAGGCCCTCCTACAGTTCAATGCAGACAACTAAGCTCACTGTAGCATAAAGAACACTGAGTTTCATTTCCCATGCCTTAGCAATACAATCTGAGCTAACAAGGACATGATGGCTCAGATACAACTTTTTATTCACACCTGCACTGGTTTAAGTCAAGTGAGCACACCTAAGCATCTCCTATTTGTGTGAAACTCAGCAGTGAAGAACTTCCTCAGAGATACTTCTCCCAGTCAGAATATCAGCAGTATGCATCAGAAAAAAAGCATTGGCTGCACTCTGTTTTCTCTCTCCATACCACAGGTAACACTGGAGAGTATTTCATGCTAAAGGCTTAAGCAGAGCATGAAAAAAATGAAATAGCCTTACCAGTCTCATTAAACTGAAAATTATATATCGTCTCAGAATAAAATTTAGAAGGTGAATGTGGACTCTCTCATTCAATGAGAAGGAAGGAACTGATTTGCTCTTTTTGCGGTCACCAATATGATGAAGAAAACAACATCTTAATTAAGAAATATAAAGGTATGGGAAATACAGGAAATGAGGATCTAGAGAAAAAGTCCTCTCTGCTTGTTAGAAAAACTTGCAAGAGATTAGTTAAAATTAGTCTCAAGACTAAAAGGTCATCTGTAAAACTGCATTGATAACTATGTAACTACAACATCAGATACACTGACTGAACAGCTTATTCATTCTATTAGTAACTATGGATAAGAGAAAACAGGAAGTTACTATCTTCATTCTCACCATTATTTTTACTACAAGTGGCTGGAAGCATCAGCTGAGAGGCCCCACTAATATAGACACTCTATGAACCACAGCAAGAGACTCCACCACCGAAGAACTCAGTCTGATGAAACCTGCAGAATAATTTAGACAAATTTCATCCTTTCCCTTTCATACTTTATTCTAGTTATTTTTGCAGCATTTCTTGCAACAAATATTTTCTTATCTACAATTATTAACTAATTCTCCTTCTATTCTTAAATCATATTAAGTCATATAATTTCTTTTCACCAGCAAAATTCTCTCCTTTGGCATAGAAGAAGAGTTGGCAGATCTTGGGCTGTTCAGCTCTAAAGGTCAGGAAGTTCTAAACTAAAAATGCACCCCGTGTGTTCGATTTACAAATGCATGATCCATCATATGTCTAAGTCTATCTGGTCTCCTGCTTTTTTTACAAGAGGCAACAGAATCTTGAGCCCTGAATATCGCCTGCCTCCCTGACTGCTTCTCTCTGTGATTGTTTTGGGAATGTAACTGTGTGTTTTCCACAGAGTGGAACAGAAATGCCCAGGGAAACACTGCTTACCCATTTGGGGATTGGAGAGGAGGGATAGATACATCTTAAAGGAAGAAGTCCCAGTATAGCCAGAACTGATCCACGGAAGGTAAGTCTGGATACATCTGATGTATTCTGAAGGAATGTTACTCTCAAAAAAATCCTATGAGCTTGGTTTACAGTTACTGTTAGAGTACTGACACATGCCACTGCATTACATTGCACAAATATTTATACAAGATTTTAATTAGACCCTTCAGCTGAATATTCCATGACATTCAAGCTCTAACTGATGTCATACAATAGAATGCAGAGATAGGAAAATTTTCTCCTGACCATTGATCCAGTTGATGCTACTTAAAAGCCAATATGCTCTTTCAAAAAATGATGTATCAAATATTCTAACTATTACTGTACTTTGTCAAAAGCTGAGAAGTGCCTGGAGATGCAAGAATAAATGCACAGATATTAAAACCCAGGGGGGGATTACCTGCTACCCTGGAAAATAATATGCAAAACCACCTGCCTGCCCAGGAACATCCAACTATTTTAACTGAGTCATGAGAGCAATGGCTGCCCTTTAGAGCACACCAAGTTACACAGGTCTAAACCAGACACACATCAGATTGTGTGCAGTCTATAGTACACAAATGAGAAATTCTATCTCAAGTTAACCTTTAGTATTTCTATTACTTTACCTCATTACCTCTGTCTTATCTCCTATTTAGAGTTTTGTTTATACATATCAAATTGTTTGTTGATCCTAGAATTCATTTTCTTTTCTCTTACACTGCCTGCATTCTCTTTAATGTCATTCTCCCCTTTTGTCCAGTTTTCTCACTCCGCTTTTTCCTTAGTCTCATCTTTTATCCAGTTATTTCTTTACTATGAAAAAAGCCCTTTGAATTAATTTTGAAGAACACATTAATATAAGTGATTCTTTCACATTCACTTCTATTCCCTTCTTTCTTCCCTCTTATCTCCCCCTTCCTTCCCATCTGAGTCATTCATTCCAGAGTTTCTATTCCTTTTAGTCCCTTCTAGCCTTACTTACTGTCTTTTTTAAAGTTTTGAAAAAGCAAAAACTAACACATACAGGTGTAAGCCTGCATCTAGAACCTTAACACGTATCTCAGAGAATGCAATCTGAATGGCATTTGGCCCATCTAGAAGGACAGTGTGGTATTCAGTTGATTAAAACAAACATGTCCTCTTTTTTGACCAAATTAATACCCATTATATTGGTAAAAGCCCTCTTTGCTAACACAGTTTGACAGACAGTGCTTTCTTCTCTTGAAAAAATGTATAAGCTTCTGCTATTAACTTATTTACAAATTAACCTGTATTAGTGGTCACAGTTCTTAGATATGTCCCCAGAATATATTCCTTTAATAGGTCAATTATTTATTGAACTATCCATGACTTTGTGAACAGGAACTCCTTTTTTGGGGGGGAAATACCAAAGTATACTAAGTATGTCAAACTTCTACTGACTGTGGAACAACCCCTACATAGCATCAGACTCAAAAGATTCCATACAATGTCAACAGAACATGGTGTTGGTAACACCAAGGCTGTCGGCTCAATCCCTGTATCGGACATTCACTTAAGAGCTGGACTCGATCCTTGTGGGTCCCTTCCAACTCAGAATATTCTGTGAATCTGTGATTGAGATTATAAATTACAAAATTATTTACACCTGAATGCAATCACATTGTGCTAGGTGCTTTCCAAACAGTGGAGAAATAACGTGGCTAGCATGCAATTCCAGATAAATGAAGTCATGTTTCATAATTCGCAAACAGGGAATAGTGGAACCTGCCTTCTTTAGAAATGACATTGACAAAAGTGAGAAACCACCATTCCAGAAAAATGTATTTGTATCACGACCCCAAAATTATTCTTGCCCAACACTAAAATTTAGAGGATATATATTAAAAGACTAAAATAAAGAGGTTTTTTAAAACAGATTGGCCATATGTTAGATATGTTAACAACACTGAGTCATACTCATGCTTCCTCTCACTCTCTTACCATTATTTATTTGCTTTCTGCACAGATTCTGAAAAAACTTCAACTGCTTACAATCCACATTTTTTTGTAATAGGAAGAGGCAAATAAAATCTTACAAAATCAAAAAGGAATAGGAAACATCTCCCTTTTTCTTACTGTATATGGCCATGTATTGAAGCTGGCCGTTGAGATTAAGAACACACGTGATCACCTCAATTCCTTTAGATGGGAGAGAAAGGTCAGGAACCTATCTAAGAAAAAGTCTAGATGAGGTGATATAGAAGCTTCCTTTATGCTGCTTTTAAAGAACTTCATCAGAAAGTGGTATTTGACCCTACCAAAGGTAAGCAGAGTCCAGAGATAGTCTTTAAAACTTAGTATTTCTCAGCAATTGCCTAAAAATTCAATCTGAGATTGTACCACTTTCCATTACAACTAGAACAAAAAAAGACATTGTTCCTTAACATTTCTTCACTTTATCACAATAAAAATTGATGTCCAAGTTGCATCTTTTTGATCTATTTTTCATAGATTAACCTTAGCTATGCATCATGCAGAAATGCCTTTGACATGTTTTGTCAGTTTTACAATAACTAATTTAGATTTAAAATACACTTACATACCAGGAAAAAAATGTCTTTATTATTTGGACTTAGTGTTTTCAAACAGAAGTACAAAAGGGGGATTTAGCTTCACATTAAAATGTTTAAATTTAGGTCCTAACATGTATGTTTAGTTTCTAATGATTCATTACAATCAAGAAGAATCTGTGCTTTCTTCTACAATCTGTACAGTCCATGGAGTCTAGAGAGAAATAAACCCATTCACAAGGGTTCTTAGCTGCCTAAATTTTAACTGTTGTTATTTTAGATGATCTAGGATATCATGCCCACTTTTTAGCTGCCAGCTCAGGAGGACAAAGGTCTCCCATTGGATCTGCTAACCCTCTGTGGATATCTCAGGTATCTAAAGGCATCTCTAGTAACACTAGAAACGTTTGTTTAGGCAAATTAAATCCCACTCTTGACACCTATCTAAGGGCAAGCAGAATCCAGTTGTCCTGATTCAGGTGGGACCTACACTCACTACAAATCGAAACTTTGCCACCTACTGCAAGAGCAGACACCTATGACTGGGCTTCAGTCTGAGCTCTGAACCTTATTCAAGATGCATTCAGGGTTGTCAGCTGGACAACATTACTAAACAAGAATTTAAAATGGTATGCACTGAAAATACAAAGAAGCTGCTCTGTTTATGTCTGACAGGGACACATATGGAAGCTGCTCCAATGAACCTTTTTTGTAGAAAAGTGACATCATTTTGAATTTCTTTTTAACAAGAGTTAATATAATTAGATTTCAAGAAGTCACTATCCAGATCACTTATACCTAAACCAGTGAAGTTGATTTCAATTTTTCCTCATGTGAAAACCTGTAAGTAGTTTTTCTTGTTTTCCCTATTTAAATACATTTTCATAGAGTTAAACATATTTTTTAAGAAAGGGGAACTTAGATTTGTATGTTACTGTATTAGTCCAGTTTTGTAAGAGAAGATCAATGCAATCATTTTGCCTGTCAGTCAATGATAAATGTCTTCTAGGCCACTCCAAATGTGACTTGAGCTTCCACCAACTGAAGTTGCTCCAAGTTCAATGAAAAAAGAAGACACAGGCATTGTTAATGTACCCACCAAAATGGAGGCTGTGTTACAACTGCTGTCCCACACAGACATCAGGTTTCACGTGGATTCCATTGATAACATGAATGTGGACTGCTTGGGTTTTTTTAATACGTAAGACTAGTTTCTATACCTTAGAATACCAAAATTTCTATAAACATATTAAAATTCAGCTTTCGGAATTAGAACAATAAATGAATACTAGCAAAACGAATCGATTTTTTACCTCCTGTTAAAATTGAAAAAGCTACAAAGACTATCTGAAATGCATTTCAGTGAATTTGAGTTTCACCTTGAAAACTTTACCTAAAAGCAGCAAAGACGGGAGACAATCAGATATTCAGTACTGCCGTGTTTTTTGAGCGGTGTTATATACTGGCAGAGCCCCGCTGCAGAGATTTTTCTATGTTAACAAGGTTTTTCTTGAGCACCCATTTTTTCCTAAAGCTTCTCTGTTGTGGGTAATGTATGTCTTTGATACTGCAAGCACTGTTTGTCAACTGTAAGGGGCTCACCAGGGTTGATGCAGGACTGTAGAAAAGACATGAGGTCTCTTTTTGCCCGAATTATAACATCCCTCACCCTAAGGAAAACCTATGAGGTAACATCTTTTCCTTATCTTCTATGACTCTACTTGCATCAGGACAGGAAATTACAGAAGGGGGAAATAAGAGGGAAAGCATCTTACCTTAATCCAAGTCAGGAAAAGCAGTTGTACTGATATTATAAAACAGAGGAGGGGAAGGGAAATCACCACTGGTTCAGAGCTACTTTTGGAGTAACTACTACTGGTTTTTTTCCCTACCAAAGCAGCTGGTAGAAATCTTCATAAACCAGTGAAGCATATGGTAAATTGGGAATACCAGACATGACAGGAACAGCCGTAACTCCATTCATGTCAACAGTGTTTATAGGGACAAAAGCTCTTTTCCCAGTCAGAAGAAATAAGGCTAGTGCAGATCTGAAGCAGAAATAAAGCCTCAAGAAAAAAAGGTACTGCTCTGCAACACAGAGTAATGCATATCCCTTATTCACAGTAGATTAGCAAAAAGTAAGATACAAAATACTACCTTTTGTAACTGCATTGAGTCCAATGAATCCATGGTAAGGAATTGAGTAAAAGTAGCCACAAATACCTTGTAAGCTACACACATATTGCAGAATACTTAGAGATTACTTACCTAATAAAATTCAAAAGCAGCTAGAAACTCAAGGTGGTGATCAAACTGATTTTACAATTGATTTTGTTCTTTTTCTTAGCAGATGACAAAGATACCAGAAATCTTGGATTAAAATATATGATTTAGGATCTCAGGAGAATGCAGGCAACAGGACTGCACTGTGGGAAAACCAGGCAGAAATGCAATAATGTTGGTCAGCATTACACTGCTCTGGGTGTTCAGAGAAACCTACTGTCTACAGGAGGGACTTTGAGAATGACAAAGGGGAATAAGGAAGAGAGGGAGAAGAAATCTGAGGTGGAAGATAGGGGCACGTAATTACTATCTCTTTCATATGACTACACTCACCAACAGTGACCACACAACACTTATTCCCAGCTATATCTTTGCAGCAATTACTATTTGTTACCTTTTCTTTTGGAAGGTGTTTTGAGAACCTGAACTTCTAGAATAATCCCTCACTTATCAATGTTTGGAGTAACTTCAGTAAATCCAAGACTGAATCCAAATGTTTGGTTACTAGTTGCCTTCCTTGAAAGAAATACTATCCAAAGTCAAACACCTAGAACAGAAAATAAAAATCTTTTTAGACAGAATGTAAAAAGGAAGAACATGGAAGAGTTTTGAATTTGGTCACTGCTCACCACATATTTGAATAAAATAGTCAAAACTATTGGAACTACAGAGCCAAAATAAAGCCGAGGAAAAGACAGAAATACAGTTCTACAAAACCCATGTATTCACTGCAAAATTTAAAAAAAAGAAGAGAAACCCAAATAAATCACAAGTGTAGGAAAGAGCAGTCTTAAGAGCCTGCAAGTGAGGTTTTTTTTAGAAACCCTGAGAGGTAACAATATTTTAGTCATGCTACAGCATCTAGGCTATTCTGCTTTGGAATGGTGGGATGTAGGAGACACAGGGATAGCTTGAAGGTGGAGCAGTCTGACCAGAGGCTGAGAGCCATGACTGATGTTCCCCCTTAAGAAACTGACATTCAAAGGACAGCTCAAAATACTCTCTTTCTGTGCAGGCTAGAGTGAGCACTAAATGCTTTATTTATCTCCTCTATCCCAAATAAAATTTGAGATTACACCTGTGAAACAGGACACATTTAAAAAGGTAAGGTGGGTAAGTTGATTAGCTAATTAACCAAGCTCTTATATACAACCCATAGGGAGCATCTCAAATGCATAGGACATCTTTTGTTATTAAGAAAAAATAGGACAAGGATGATTTATCATTAAAATATATTTCACTAATTATACCACCTGGAGTTCCTTCCACAAAACAAACTTTTAATTAGAAACTTTGGGTTTATAGAAAATGTTTGCTATAAAATTTTGATTGTTTATTAGAAGTAGAATGTGGAAAGTTCCCTGCACAGTAAGGGCACATCTGTACCACTTCAGAGGGTGCACTTTGTCTTCTTAAAGGGCTCAGGAATATCTTCAGAAAGCACTGGCATTCATTTTTTGTATCCTTTTTAAGAACAGGTGAAGTTTGTTTTTTCATGGTAGAAGAGCTCTACTAATTGTAGACAAATTATTTCCTCTTAAAGGAGGTAGTAAAAGCTGTTAAGAAATTCAATATGAGCCAACCTGAGAAGTTGAAAACTCAAGTCCCATACAGGCCCTTTGTATTACTTGAGTGCTCCAAAGTAGTTGCTTTCTTCCCATAAGTATCAGTCGCCTCATTCTCCGTATCTGTAGAAACTCAGCTCACACACTGCACTGCTCTATGTGTTGCAAAGCACAGCCTTGCCTGGCCCTAGAGCTTAGCTACATCTGTCATGTATAAAATCACTTAAATTGCTTATAGAATGTCTTAAGGAACCAGCAGAAAAGTACTGCTTTTAAGATACGCTGAGGAAAACAGCACAGGCACATGGGAGCATTTTTGATGCCCATCTTCATGCTCTTAAAATAACATTTCATTTCTTTTTTTTACTGCATGAATATCCTTTTCAAAATAGTATTAGTTGATTTTTTTTTCCGAATGGTTTTTTTGCCCTGAATATTTGTCTTAAATAAGGAGTTATGAGAAAGTCACTGGACAGGCAAGGGAAAGCTGCGTGTCTCTCTGTATGTGTTATCAAAGGGACAAATCCCTATTTCACATATTCCCTAACTTAGTCCTTGTACAAGGGAAGAACCATGAGGTCCCATCACTGGAGCTGGCAAAAGAAAGCAAACAGCAGTCCTCCAAAACCACGAGTGATCAAGGAAAGAACAATGACCTGCATTTATTGCCGGGTAGTGCTCCCAGTTGAGTTAATAAAGTTGTGCCCTAATTAAACTGAGCACTTCACATCTTGTTTTTCTTCTTGCATGGCTGGGACAATTAAGCATCCTTTGATGTAGAGTGCTCTGAGGAAATCTCCCAATTACTTTATGAGCGATTTTTGTCATAAAGCCTGAGAGAATTTATTGAAACCACCTACAGTGGAATGAGGCCAAAACCAATCAACACTGGATGACCAGACTTAGGGCTAAGGACTTTAAACTAGAGGTCACTAAGACCACAAGCAACACGTCACACAAGAGAAATTTAAGCTCTGGAAGCGCTGTTTGAGTACAGTAACCTGAACGAAATTCTGTGAAATTACTCTACTGAGCAGAAATTACTCACTACTTGAACAGAAAGTGTTGACAATCCCTGATTACTATGTACTGGAGGTTTTATTATACTCTGACTGAAAACTAAATTAAAGTACATGTAGCTGCCCTGCTTAGTGAAGTTGGAAAAGGCATTTTGTTACTTTTTACCAAATATAAGCAAAAATATTACTAATTTCACATATTAGATATTTGAAATAGTAGTTTATTATCCTAAACTCAAAGCGTTAGGGACAGAGAACAGTAGGGATTATCTCCCCCTTTAAACCTACTGTTTTCATAGGTAACCATGCTGTAGATTTTCCTCTATAAACTGATCCACTTTCACCTTAAAACTATTCAGATTAACTAATATATCTGAAAAATTAAGAATACTGAAGAAATAGTCTTAAAAACTAATATGTACATATATTCCAAATAGATATATTTAAATCTTAAACTCTATTATTATAAGCATCATACAGTATTTCATTAATTGGCACATGCAAATTCATCTGCGTTTAGGTGGACCATAAATACAAAAGTAATTTTTAGATGACAGAATAGGGAAATAGTAATTTTAAAAATCAGCCACACCAGTTACAGTGCCTTCTACCTCCAGGAAAAGTATCACTTTCATGTTGTGCTAATGTCTAAAAAATATTAGGTCCACTCTATTGTATCCATTTAGTGTCCACTTGTGGTGACAAAAAACTACTCACAGCCTAAAGAGAACAATTGTGCAGTTGGTATACCAAAAATATACTTTCTTTTTAGCATAAGGAAAGTATAGTATTTTCAATTTTCATTTTTGATTACTTATTTTGGGCATGGGGTAAAATTTGTTTTACCAAATTTGACTGTCTCTATAAATCAGCTCTCTGTCAATAAGTCTTTTTTAATTAAAATGTGAATTAAGTTTTAATGATAGTGTTATTATTCACTTAACTAACACAAACTGGGCAGAAAATATATAAATAATAATAAACCAGCACAAAATTCCCTACAAGGCAATTCATCATTAGTACAATTAGCTCTAAAATGCATCACAGGCAAGTAAAAAAAGCTTCAATTATTTTGCCTTACAGTATAATAATGAGTCTTTACTAGGGAAAAAAGATACAATAATTTAGTAATGTTAAGATCTACCCACTGGAAAACATCACTTCTGCTGCTGAAATATTTTAAGACATATATTCCATTCAACTCCCCAAACAAATAGCAGACTGTACTTCAAATGCATTGCAAGACTATTAGGTAATCTTTTTCTTTGTTTAGATTCAGTAGGGTTCAGTGACAAACATTCATCTTTTCTTTCTATAAAAGTTCCTGTTCTTTTTCTTAGCCTTAGTTTTTAGTACCATACTCACAATTTACTTCACCATTGATTAGCCTCACACAATAAACTTCAAACAAAATGCAAAAATGATCATTTAACTATTTTAAAATTATTAATTACTTGTTCAATGTTTAGATCACAGTGGAAAGAGCAGTTATATCTGTAGGTAGGCTAATAGAATCAGACACAGAGCTTCTGAAATAAACCAATACCAGCTGCTCCCATGCCTCATTACTTGGCAGTAGCTGCTCGCCTGAAATATTGTACGTTGCAGAATCGTTGGCTTTCAAAAGCCACACAGACTTTAGAGAGGATGTAGCTGTACAAAACAGACAGACACTTCCCCCAGACAGAAAAAAAAAGAAAAAATAAAAGAAAAAGTCCTATACTTCAGAGTATATGTGCAACTATTTTCCATTCTTAGGCACATATATTTTCCACCACCATGTATTTTAGTTATTTTAACAGGTGAAAGCAATTAGATTTTAAAATTATTACATTGTCAGTGCTCCCACTTCTAAAAGAATAATTTAAAAATTCTAAACTAATGAAATATCTTTTTGATTCGTAACACATAGTTTGTGCTTAGAGAAGATTTTGAAGTAGGAATTAGTATCATAATCAGTGTCTGATCATTTAGCTCACTAAGAGAGGACATATTAATGGGAGAAAAAAATTGGCTACAGATATATATCATGCAGTCAAAACTACTATCCACATGTAGCATTTTGTATGACTATAAACACGCTGTTCAAAAACAGAACTTCTAAAAAATAATCACTTTCCAAAATCCTTATTAAATTAGTTGAGCTTGCTGTACTCTGCAAAAATTAGATTGCAATGCTAAAACTCTCAGTAAAAGGTACTGTCAGACCCTCATCATCTCAAACAGTCATTAAGAAAGCCTAAAGAGATTCACCTTCTTGAAACACAGAAGTAATTTTAATGTAAAAGTTTACACAATTAAAATTACAGAGGTTTAATTTCCAACAAGCCCCAAAGAATTCAATCTTCCATGGCTCTCAGGACTCATCTTCAACACAGAGGGTTAGTTTTAAACATTTATGTAATACATTTGGTAATAGAATTAAAAACTTGAGTATGTTTGAAAGAACATTTATATTCTAACAGGAATCAATTGTGTACTTCTAATTTGCCTACTCTGAAGATAACATTTTGATATACACAAATTAATTAGGCAGAAAAATCAAGGCAGACTTCTGCTTTATTGAAAAAAAAAAATTCAACACAGTGTTCCGTAGGTACTCTGGAGTATCATTTAGAGGTGGTATGTCACAATATCATTCTTAATTTTAAAATACTAAAATAATGAAAAGCGAGTTCTGTGCTGGTACATGTTTCAGAATAGCACTGTCCTTTTATATCAACCATTAAGTGTTTTTTCTAGTATTTCATATCTCTGAAACTGTCATCTGTATAATAAAATAAATTCGACTCACCGTTTTCAGTCTAATAAGTGCTTACTGGGTATTATTTGCCTTACTCTCAAGTGGAAAATTATGGAAATGATTATATGAGATCTAAAACGTAAGCAGTAACTTGCAGTAAGCATGTTAAGTACGGCAATATCTCATAAATTCATCAGATAAATTGTTACATGTTTAGAGATTTTCTTGCCTTTTCAGTGGAATGATATGGTCAGCATTATACCTTAGAAGACCAATCACCCAATTTTAAATCACTTTAATTTAAAAATTCGCTAATAAATAAAACACGGAAATCTGAGCTGAAAAAAACCTCCTGAATATTTAATTTAAAATATAATATTCAGCTGCTTTAAAGAAAAAAAACACTGTTTTCAGTAAAATGAGGGTTCTCTTTCTCTCTATTTGCCAGATTTTAAATAAATTGTACTCAATATTCTGGACTGCCTTTGACAAAAAATACCTACAAAAATTATCATGAAATAATAGAGGAAAAAAGGTGTCTTGGGTCAGAGAGGTGGAGCAGCATCCAGACAGTGCAAATCTGGACCACAAGTGATTTCCTCACTGTTGGACACTCATCTTATGAAGCAATCAGGCATAATTTGCTCCACCTCTAGCAGAATTACAGCATAGCCAAGCTAAGGAGCCTGGCAATAAATCAGTTCAAAATTCAACATTTACAGTGATATCCCTTATACTAATGACACATCCATGTCTGAAGGCCATAAATTCCTTACCAAGTAAACACAGAGAATGAGAAAGTGTAATTCTTTTGGCATTACTGTGCCATGGCTCTTAAAAAACAGCTGAAAGTATAACTACATTCCCAAAACATAATGTTTACTAACAAAACCCAAGCTACTGTCAACAGAACTTTGGTTAAATCAGAGCTTTTTCTGCCATTGCTTCACTGAATCTCAGGAGCCCCCACCCCCATATTTTTAGGGAAATATCTGTAGGCTACGGATCAGCAAAGATAGCATGTAAAAGCTGGATGTGTTCATTAACATAGTGTGAACACTTAATATTTGATTTCTAAGCACAAAACTAAGGTCCATCAGTAATGCTACAAGTGCAGCCTCAGCCATACACCAGCCAGATCCCTGAAGTGGAAGTTTTTAGCAAAGAAGTGTACTGGGTTTGTATGGCAAGGTTTTGGTAGCAGGGGGCTACAGGTGTGGCTTCTGGAAGAAAATGCTAGAAGCTGCACCTACATCTAATGGAGCCAAAACAGCCAGCTCCGGGACAGACCCGCTGCTGGCCAAGGCATCACCAGCTGTGGAAGTGCCTCTGGGAGAAGGTACTCAAGAAAGGGGAAAAGTTGCTGCACAACAGCAACGGCAGCCAGAGAGAGGAGTGAGAACATGTGAGAGGAATATCTGTGCAGACACCCAGGTCAGTGAAGAAGGAGGGGGAGGAGGTGCTAAAGGAGTCAGAACAGAGATCCACCTGCAGCCCATGGAGAACCCCATGCTGGAGCAGGTGGATTCTTGAAGAATGCTGTGACCCCACAGGAAGCCCACACTGGAGCAGGTTCCTGGCATGACGTGAGGCCCAATGGACAGAGAAGCCCAGGCTGGAGCAGGTTTTCTGGCAGGCCTTGTGAGCCCATGGGGGACCCCTGCTGAAGCAGTTTGTTGCTGAGGGTCTGCACCCCATGGAAGAGACCCATGCTGGAGTAGATCATGAGGCACTGCAGCCCATGGGAAGGACTCAACATCAGAGAAGTTCATGGAGGACTGTCTCCCATGGGATGGATCTCACAGTGGAGCATAGGAAGAGCATGAAGAATTCTCTCTCTGAGGAGGAAGGAGCAACAGAGACAACGTGTGATGAATGACTGCAGCCCCCGCTCCCCATCCCCCTGTACTGCTGGAAGGAAAGAGGCAGAGGATTTGGAAGTACAGTTAAACCCAGAAAGAAATGGGGGGTAGAGGGATGGTGTTTTAAGATTTAGGTTGTTGGAGTCTTTTTCATTGTCTTACTCTGATTTTGATTAAAAATAAATTAAATTAATTTTCTTGTTTTGTTCATTATGGTAATTGGTGAGTGATCTCTCCCTGCCCTTATCCCAACCCTTGAGTCTTTCATTACTTTTTCTCTGCCCTGTACAACTGATGAGGGGAGTGATAACATGGTGAGCACCTGGTGTTCACTCAGGATCAACATGCCACAAAAAGGCATATAAATAAGAGGAAACCCAAAAGGTGTTAATAAAAATCCACAACCAGTAGGGCTTAAGAAAACAACAGCCAATTCTTTAAATGTAATTGAGAACGAATAAGCATTTAGCAAATCTCATTTTGGGAGAAAGGAAGACATTTTATTAAAAGCCAGAGAGATCATTTATACCCCAGAAGTATAAAAGCCAATGGGGAGCAATTAATGCAAAAGGAATCCACTGAAACATTAATGCTGGGTTTTAACAAATCTAGGGATACTCTATAAGATCAAGAGAAGTGCAAAATCTTAATGTTGTGTTCCTTGTTTATGAAGATCAAACCTGAGAAACTACAGGTTGGCTGACATCAAGCTGGTGTAAATTCTAGAAAGGTTGATGAGTAAATAATTAAGAAATGGTAGTATAATTCATTCACTTGTAAGTCTTGTCAACTAAACTTGATACCATTTTTTATGCTACAACAAGTTTGGCTAATAACATTAACTTGCATTGTCATAGTACACTTAGATTGCTATAAGATTTAATCTTGCATGACATTTTCAAGCACCATACAAAATCAATACTCTACATTACATGGATTAAAATTGTTTAAATACACAGATCTTGAAAACTCTAAGTGGAAAATTGTCAGACAATGTAGGTTCTCTGAAAAACTTTTATTGTCCCAAATTTATTACTTCCATTGTAAATCAGAGATTAATTTTTTCAGATGACCTCAGCCTTGATACAATGGGAAATATCAATCAAACAGATGGGCCCATCTTTCTCGGTATAACTCATCTGAGCCTCACACAGCTAAAATGTACCTCTCAAATTGATATATTAAAACTATAATCCAGTTAATTTATATAACAAAGGGTTAAGAGATAACTTGCTAACCAACTGTAAGTATCTATAAGGCATGAGATACTTTAGAGTAGACAGCTGTTTAATTTAGCTGAAAAAAGCATTTAGGAATCCACTGGTAGAAATCTGTTACTTGGCTGTATTCATGTAAAAGTCACATTTCTTTTTTTCTAAATAATGAAAATAAATAACCTGTCAGTACCAACTGTTGACAGATATGGAAGATTACCCACATTTTTAAATCTTTTTATCTTTCATATCTTTCTAAAAGAGATCTCACATTTCAAGTGGAAGTTATAGTATCAAGGAATTCACAAAGTCTTTCAGGAGTTTCTGACATCTACCCACACTATGTAATGAGCCCAAGTAAGTTAGGAGGACTAGATTACCCATCTTTTCACACAGCAACCCACCAAAAACAAGAGAGAAAAGCAAAATCTTGCCTTAACAAACATATGCCAGAAGTTCTCAAGGACTGGAAGAAGTTAATAACATAAACAAAAGGACACATTTCCAGCTGTTTAATAATCCCATCTTTTCTGTTTTTCTCCACAAGAGGCAGTGCCAAGAGTGAATCTACAATTGGGAAGTTTGACAGTAGTCAAATCTAAATTGCATTACTATTTTCTCTACACTTAAGAATGCAGGGTTTTTTACTTCAGTATAGTTTAGAGCAAGTAGCCTTAGGAGGATTGGACTGCCCCATTTATTACAGTCCAGCTGTGCCTTAAGAACACTGGCTGGCTAGTTGCATTACAGAGGCTCAGAAAGGCAATACAGGTTATGAATATACAGGGATATATATCCATAGAAATAGACAGATCTATCTGAGAAGAAAAAAGGAAAACTGCATTTATTATTTATGTGATTAACTTTCTAAAAGAGATACAGCATACAGAAAGTGCTAGACTTTTTGTGATGAAACAGCCACGTTTTTCTGTGGGCACAAAACTAGCAAAGCTCAGGTACCTCCAGAAAGAGTGTATAGAAATTTCCTCCTGCAAAATATTCTCCTTCTCCCTTTTTGTTGCAATTACTTTAAGTTCTGCCCCTCTTCCCTAATTCCTTCTCTTTTCCTATCCTATCCCATTTTCGTAAGAGAATTTTCCCAGCTCTCTTCTACCTTTGCTAACTCCCAGCTGGTTAAGAGCCAGCATGTGCTCTGAAGACTTCCACATAGACATGCTCTTTGCTGCTGAATACCCATGTAGTGACTATGGGACAGAGTGAACAGCTAACAATAGTTATTAAGCATAAATTCAGCCTGGCTGTCATATTAACATATTGGTTAGGACATCAATCTAAAAATAACTTGTTCTTTTTCCTGCTGGAGATTAGTTGGTTCAGTAGTTGGTGCAAAGGTTTATTTGATACCAAATACCTCAATATGATCACACACACAAAAAGTATCTTGGTTTAGACTGTATTGAACACTATTATACAACTGTGATGAAATTTGGCAATTCAGTCCTGCTTCCTACAACCTGGACTGTCCTCAGAAATAACAAAAACCAGTTAATTAATAGATTTGTGGCAGTTGCTGATTAAGATGGTCAGATTTTAAAATGAATACACGTAAACACATTCTTCACTCATATGCTCACTGACTAAGCCTTCCTTTTTCTTATCTTACCCAAGCAAAACCTGTACTTCAAATTCCTTTAAAAAATCCTTTTCAAAATCCACTTCTTTAGGAAATCTTTTCATCTCTTAACCGGTTTACCTCATGTTTGTATTACTGCACAAAATCACAGTGCTACTTTTTCTTCTGCTGCTTTAAATACGGATTCAGAGAGGAAGAACTCCAACACTGAAGGATATCTTATTCTGCAAGGTCTGGGAAGAAAATAGTTTTGCAGATATAGGACATGGGTTCTGGGGGCTTCTAGAGCATGAAGAAAGGTTTCGCTTTTAGCTGATGAGGAGGTCATAAGTGACAACACAAACCCCCAAAATGGTGAGTAAAATCTTATTGTTTATTGTTGTTGGGTTGGTGAGGTGTGTGTTTACAGCACTTAATGCATGAAGTTCTGTTAAGGGGCAGAAACTCTCTAAAAACACGCATTTGTGAAGTGCTGTGGTATTCCTTGGATCTTGCAGGAGACTTCTGTAAGACTTGGTATTTATCTATAGGATAAATGGTATCAAGTACACCCGTAGGTGCTGCCTCACTTGCATTTTTTTGACTTGAGCTTCTCCTCTTCCAATAAATCTTTAGTGTATTCCACTAAAACTTTCATGTATTGTTAAAACTTCAGAGTGTATTTGAAAGGTTAATATGCATGTTTTAATTCAACTCTGAATACACTGGTATTACAAACCTAAAAGCTTTCTAGGTCATCCAGAAATACACCATCCAGACAAATTAAAACCAAAGTTCACCTTACTGTGGATAGATATTGATAGAACTATGTAAGAAAATCTGTTAAACTTTTCCACATTTACAAATTAATACTTGTGACTTTTAAAACAATTGTTATAGTAGTTTGAAGAGAATCTGAATAATGCCAAATGAAGCTGGCATCTGGAATAATTTTGAAATGCATTTTAAATACTCATGAGCACTGTTTTCTTTTTCTCTGAAAAGAATGGATTTGTCACTACTTATATTACGTTCACTATGAGATGCCCACACAAATTCCATATAAGAATAAAAACAATTCCCTACAGAATTCTAGAGTTTTTTAGGTCTCTTTTTCTATTAACAAAACGTTTTCCAAAAAAAAGCATTAGCACATAGAGAAACCACTCAGAAATGACATCTAGAGCTGTCAAAAGAGAAATGCATGTTTATTTATAACTACCTCTATGTATACACTTAATAATATATAAATAAGAATAAAATCCACACTGATTAACAATCTAACAATGACAACAAGAATAATGTATTTTACTAAACTCTTATTTAAAATTTAAATAGGAGGAATTTAAAATAGATTTAAAATTTCATTGGAATTAAAATAGCCTATTTTTAATCACGGACTCACTGTGACATTAACATAAATGTAACAAAAGCAGTATTAACAGTAAACTTTTACAGAAAAAAAACCAAAAAACCACCAGCAACCCATTGGAATTGCCAAATATAAATTTAGAACACATTTCACTGAGGTACTATTCCAGTTTCCAAACTAGGAACCTTTCAGGAAAGGTTTTCCCCATTTAATTTCATACAATTTCAGATCCTTACTAACTCAGTTGGTTCATATGAACACACTAAGCAGAAAATCTGAGCATGGTGCGACTAGAGGAGGTCTACTTATTTTCCAAAATATTGCAAGAAGCAAATTTTAAACTAATCAGTCTAAACAACTAATAAGTTATAATATTGTTCATTAAATACTAGTTTTACAAGCAAGTAATTTTTGTGAAAGATATGCAATAGGATTTTTTACATATCTAATAAAGATGAGAGTTTTTTTAAAAATTATTTTAATTTACTTTCCATGGACTTCAAATCCTTTTCCAATCTTCCTTTAATTATCAAAGTAAAGGTCAAACTAAAGGGATGACTTGTAAGTCCTATAAAAAGGTTTGATTTTTTAAAAACATCACTTCTAGAGAAGCATCTGAAGGATAAATACTGAGATGGTTAAAGATAAGTTATAAAGTTAAACTAAATTTGATCATGATTTATTAAAAAAAATTGATGTTGTTTTCTTTTAACAAAAAATGTAACACATGTAAGTGTACTGGGGTAGTACCATTTTAAAGAAGTGACTCAGAATGCTAATTACTAACATCTCAATAAATATCCAGACAATATGCAGAAATATTTCTAAGTTTGAGATTACTGCTCCATTAAGGAGATGTTCACTTTTCCATTTGTCACCGATCCCTGATCTGCCCTAGTGGTCCTACCAGAGGTTATGTCCTGTTGTAATGATAAAACTGAAAAAGTAACTGCAAATGTTTCTAACACTGGAAGACGAAATCTAACAGAGGCTAAAACTCAGGCACAAAGCTAAGTGTTATCCTGACCAGCTCTAAGTAATGCCTTCAAGAACTTCAAGTTCTGTGGTTAGTATTGTATCATTACGTAAATTTTTTAATTAGGAATACCATAGTATATTAAATCAATGGAATTCCTAATACATAATCTGAGAAAAATACTTGCACGCACTTTGAGCATGAACATCATTATCTGAAATCACATACCATTAAATATTTAATTCCTAAATTAGAAGACTGAATTTGGCTCAGAATTTCGTTTTTGTGAATGATACATTTTATGGACAGATAGTTGCACTTGGATTATTTACCAATAATATTGCTATTGTATTTTTGGCTGTTAAGTAAAAACTTTCCAAGTAAAAAAGGGGTTAGGTGGGTGTGTCTTCTTTAGAGAATTCTTCAATCAGGCTTAAATTGCCATCAGTAAAACTTACACCTTTGTGAAAAGATAACATTTGTTAAAAACTTTTGATTTTCTTTAACCACAATGAAAAAAGAATGCAACATTCAGACTTCAGGGGTATGTAATCTAGCATTATTTAAGATGAATGTACACTTTGAAAAACAAACCTATTTCCAATGTAATTCACCAGCCTGACATTGAAAAAGGAATTTGCATTTAATAGTGATTTTGAATTTCCCTTTTTAAAAAAGAGTAGCAATAAAGACTTTCTTCCTGTCAACCTGAAAGTAGACCATTAGTTTCAAAGCTGTGATAATTGTCATTTCTAGCTCATTCTAGAATAGCAGATGTTCATAAAGGCTTGTATTTATTCTGAATTCACACTCTGGAACTAAAAAGCATTGGTTTTTGTTATTTTGTAAATAACTTGTGAAAACATTTGAAAGAAATATACTTAAAGAATATATAAAGCATTTTCAAATAAAATCACTCATGAACTTCTAAGCATGCTGTAAGCATCTGTTGGAAACATTCATTCCAAAGTCTCAAAGAAATTAATGCCTTCTCAGTAGAATGGTATACTATGCAAATTAAATACAGTCATCCTTTGAAATCACACGTGAGCTTTAATCAATATGTAATTTACAATTAAGCAATTATTTTCTGATTTACAAGCATTACAAGCATAACAAATACGATTAACCTAGTATTTCAGACGCAAATTAGCTCAATTAATGTACCCCACCTCTGTGCCACTATGAATATATGTACACTTTACCATTTTAATTTTTAATTGGATATGAAACATAACTCTAACAGAAAACTAAAGACCTAATGCTAAATTATTTGAGGACGTATGTGTTCATTTTAAAGCAATGATGCAAGTGTAATGTTTGTGCAGATGAACTATGCAACAAGTTAAACAAGTTTCTAAATCAAATCAGACTATACCAACAAAATACTACCTATGTCCAAAAGAGTTACAAGTTGAAAAGTGATTAATTAAAAAAAAACCAAACAAAAAAAAACCAAACCAACCTTTAAAACAAAGTAATTTCATTCTCTGTGCTTTAGGGGGTGACAATTATGAGTCCAGACATAGTGTGGGGAGCTATCTCACAATCTAGCTCAAAGAGCTATAAACTCTTATATATCCAGAAACACCAGATGTAGTTTAAGCATCTCTTAAGCTGAGATAAGCCCTCCTTTATAAATGCCTATTTCTTTCCATTGACTATAATGAGTATCTAGACAATGTTCTCAGATCTTGATAGGCATCTGCAGTTGGGTTTTGTAAAGGCAGTTTGTGATACCTGTTCCTGCAATGCATTTGAATATTTGACTGGGTATCTGACCTGGTATCTGTTTCTTCACAAGTTTTTTGTTATTTAAGTATTTTTTTATGAACTTATTACTCATTCACTTGTTTAACCATCCCTATCCTTATCTGTCTAAACAGAAAGGATAAATCAAAATAGTTATGTATGAACTTAACAGAGTTCAAAAGCTAATTAATGTTTCAAAAGGGAACAGATATAAGGAGGTTTGTTATTCAGTCATGCTAGTTGGCAAAGATGTAATTTCTAGACAGACAAATCCTGTTTAAATTATCAGTGTATCTCAGTTCAGTCAGTGAATAAATCCTGTTTACCCTTTAATATGGGGTGTACCATTTAACTTATCTTTTTCAGTATTGTGAAAGAAAACAAAGAAGATATTTGAGGTTCCAGGAAACATTTGAGTTCAAATTCAACATTTACTTGAATTAGGTCAGCAAAATAACTGATTTCAGTTCAACTAGAACATTACAAAATTTTAGGTCATCCATGACTGCTAAGAATTTTGTGTGAAACAAGCTCCAGCTCAATTTAAAAAAGCTTTATTTTTCTAAGCATCATTTTCTATAAATATATATATCAACTACATATAATTCCGTATTATCAGACAAGTTAGCTTTTCTAAATGGGAAACTAATGCAAATGTGAAAATCTACAAAAGACTGGTTACATTCTAAAAAAAGGGGAAGCCTACATACACTCAGATGAGTTACATTAAATAAATATTTTGGAGTCTTTTATCCTACTTAAGAATACTCCACCACATTACAGTTCCTAAATAATAAATAAAGTGTAAGACAAGTCAAAACAAACACAATTATAGTTACCTATCTGCATGAAACTGCCCCTATTCGAGAAGGGTAAATAGATATGAAGGATCAGTTACAGTCAAGGAAGCCTTTATTCAATGCAAATTAGGAGAGGCAACACAGCATCCCAGCACAGTCCAAATTAAATGCCTGTTGAATCATCAGTTGTATCACTGATCTAAATGATACTTTCAAAAAGCACTAAAAAGCAACCTTTACTAATGCACAGAGAAATTTGTCTTCCACAGGACAAAAGAAAAGATAATGGCATACAGCAGTAGTGGGATAAAAGATGGAAGATAAGAAAATTTAAGATGAATAAAATTAAGTTAAATTATTTATGAATTTGAGATAGGGCTCAGTACCAGAAACTGCAGGACTTAATAACACTGAACTACTGGAAAACAAAATAGTGAACAGTGTTCAACAGAAATAGACATAAGGTGATGTGTGTTGATGTAAAAAGCTATCCCAACACTACCTACATGATGATACAACCTGGATGACCAATAATCATCAAGGAATCAGGTCTTGGGTTATAAATGAGAGTTGATCAAAACCAACATGTAAAAACCGCAGTCAAAAAAGCAAATCTATTATTATCAAATGTCAGAAAACAGATCAAAAGAAGAGAAAGGAAATCATTAATATACCTATTATTTAGCATCCAAAAAATAAGCTTAGTAAAAAAAAATATTTTAAAAAAATGCAAAATGCCAAAAGTACTATTCATAATTCAATTATTCAACTTTCAATTAATATGATGATATGGAAAACTTAAAAATTAATTAATTATAAAAATTCAAAACCTCTGCATAAACTATTTGCTGGGGGTACCATCTCTTTTACGAAGGTATTTATCTGAACATTTTAGTTTTCCACATTACTAGTAAGGCTAGGTAAATTCAAAATGCTGTATTTTATCAAATCTCGTAGCACACAAAAGAACAAAATTTCAGAACGATTTTTGACTTGGAGATTCAATCTGGGGCAAAAATTATGTTGGAGTAGTAGCATAGTTTTAAGTAATTAACAAAGTTATCTGTAGCTGCAAAGATCCCAACACAGTCAGACCAGGATTTCAGCAAGGAAAGAATAATCCTTCATTTTTAGTACCATTTGTAATTACACTTTTATTACAAACACCTTGTTTTTGCCTTTTACATCTCCCAGCTTTGATGGCTTTGAGTCCTGACCAATGAACTTAAACCTCCTTATCTTCTGTGAGAAGGAAGAATAATTTTAATTTTATAACAACTCTGCTGCCTCTTTGAGGATTAGCCCAGTCTCTCTCTCTCCTCTAAACTGATTCACCACTGATCAGATGGAGGAAGCATTCCCATTTAGAAGTGAGGATTCAGAGACATGGGACAAGCAGATTAACCCTGGATATGACAGGGAAAGGATTAAGAGAATAAAATTCAGCCTTCAGTGATCTCAGTGTAAAAAGGCTCAAATCAATTTCAATAGCCAGACCATTTCACCCATTCATGTACGTAAACTGATTTTACTTTTCATAGCATAACTTTGGTGATGATACTCAGAGGTTTTTTTTAAATCTCATAATGTTTGGTGCTTTCTCCTAAAGCTTCAACTGTTGGGATCTGGATATTTTAAAGAATTACCTTTTTTTTTTTATATAACTTTCCAGTTCTCATGGGTACAAATTACAAACACAATACCTGAAATGTTCAGAGACCAAAAATTAGGTAAAAAGAATAAAAAGTGTATGTTTAAAAAGCCTTTAAAAAAACAAAAAAATTCAGGTGGACAATTTGCAATTTCCATAAACTATTTAAATATAACAAATTTTTTTACATGTCACCAAAGGAGCTAAAAACTTTCTTTTCTGTTTTTTGTTTCCTTTCTCTATTGGCAAAATGTATTGCTATAATACCCACAGAGGTACTCTTGCATCTGATCCTCATTATGAGTGGAAACAATTCTCAGTCATGGTTTTTGAATTGCTCCATCACTTGCATTTAAGTGGCATTCAACACTGATTCAGAGAAATCTGTTGCTGAAGCTTATTGCAACCAAAAAGCACTTTCTCTGTGATGGCAGAACCTGTATGTAGACCTGGAAGGATGAGTCACAGCAAACAAAGTGTACAAGAAATTTAGCACTACTTTGGGTCTATACTTTATTCACAGAAAGGAATGATATTTTACAAAACTATTCAGCTTTTGAACCCAACTGTGCAAATAAAATTCATATTAGGATTATGTGCAGGTTGCTATTATTTTTGCTATTTGGAACTTTTATCTAGTACTCTCTGGTTCAAGATATAAATCATGACAGTTACATGTGTTACGTGACTGAATGACCAAAACAGCAGCAGTTGGGGAAGGCAGCGTGCTTGTCATCAACAGGTTGCAGTGTGGTGAGTGTTGGCTTCTCTGCTGTTTTCACAGATGAGTCCAAATTGCACCTCAAAATTGATCATACGTTGTGTGTGTATGAACACAAATTGGTGCTTTACTATTAGAAATACTCAAATGACTCTTAACTTTGCCCCTTCTGAAATCTCAGGCATATCTATCACAGAAAACACACACACAATCCTCTGGTTAGTCTGAAAGAAACAACTATGCAAATCTCATCTGTAACACAAAATAGTTATATATTCACTACCACCTGATCAATTCCTAACCAGAACACTGGTGTTTATTCTTGTTATGGCTTTATGCAAAAGCAAATAATTTATTTTCGCAACCTGTTCAATTAAGGGTAAGCTTCACTATATTAAAGAACACAAAGAAAATTTTCCCAAGAATTTAGGAGTGGTAAAACCCTTTGAATTTCATTTGATTTCTTTTACCATCGGCCATTTAAATGAGCAACTTCAAACAATTTGCAATTGTGTCTAACATACTACTCCACAGATTCATAGGTAGTTGCTTATACTTTGATTCCACTGAAGGAAGAACCCCAGAACAGTGACAACTGGAATGATTGTTATGTTTGGACTTGTTAAACTCAAAACTAGTTTAAAACTTCCCAAGTTAGGGCTGAAATACAATTTCTTGAAGTATTTTTAGCTTACATTCTGGATAATCAGGATAATGCCCACCCAGGCTCTTAGCAGACTGCTTTCTCTCTTCAAGGAAATGAAACAAAGAATATCAACAGAGAAAAGCATTTAAGTATCAGTAACATTATACTGATGAAGCAGTTTACACATTTGTCATCTTTCTTTAAAAGTATTATTTTGTGGCAAAATTTTAATATGCCTTATTCTATAATGAAAAATATTTTAATGCCATGTAGTAACAGTAATCCTCCACATTGCAAGATATGTATTTTTCATCTTCATTTGAACCATGGCCAAAGAACTTGGTTTTCTCTTTTTACTCCAGAGTCTACAGTAGTTCCGTTTCCATATGGTATAACATACAGATATAAGCTCTAGTATAAGCAATTGAACTTTTTACACCCTCAAAAACCACAAAATCAGATGGTCCGTGGTTTTTGCAGCTGGTACACTGCATTCATATAGGGTAGTGTCATACAAAAAATATTTCAATCCCCAAGCCCTAAAGAGAGTCACTCATTAATGAAATGCAGGCAGTACAATGAGATCATATAAGGTATAGATTTCAACAGCCATACTAAAAACAGTAAAGGAACACTGAACAAGAACACAAATCAAGCTCCTCTGCCAGAACAGGATTTTTTCTAAAGGAATGTCGTCTTAGCTTTAACATTTGCTTTGAAAACAACTGCTAACCACTACCCAGAAAAAACTTCAGTACAAGTGTTAGCAGACTAAACAATCACAATTTGGCAGAGGAAAAACAGTAAATAACTTCAGACATAGCTACATTACAGGATGTCTCACCCTAACACACCACTATCAAATCACAAAATGATTTACTTAGTACCACATATGGAATCTGTTTACTTAAGAAAATAAGCTGTCACCAGCAAAACTTTGTTTAAAAATAATTTCAGGGCTGAGGTTTATCGAATTTCACTTTAGTTTGTTTTTACAGAAATCTAAAAAAAAAAAAAAAAAAAAAGTGCAGCGGTCATCTAGCTGCAAAAATATATTAAGCCCACTTACACAGAAAATGTATACTTAGGTAGAATTTTTAAACTCTATTACTAGTACTCTTCATTTAAACAATGATCACAACTTTATAATGCATATCATGACATTCTATTGCAGTAAAATTTATCAGAATAAATTATTTCACTACAGTCTTTCTCAAACGATATCCATCTGTTTTCCTCAATCTAAAAGGTTTCTTTAACTAAGAAAAGCCTTAGCGGCAGAAATAAACACCAGACAATGCAGCCAAGGTACTTTATGGACTTGGTTCTCTTCTCACAGACTCTGATACAACTCTGTGGACTTCAGTGGCCTGAATGTGATAGCTGTAATTGAGCTAAGTATCAGGCTCTGCACAACTACTTTATAAATCTAAGGACTACAGCAGGTTTGTTTTATCCTCGGGGAAAGTATATCCAAGCAAAATAGATTATAGCTTGTATCCTACCCTCAACAGCCAATCAGGATATATTCGTAACAAATGGCCAATTATATTTGCATTTCTATTACATATTTATTTAGCTTCTAACACAGTAGCATTCTGAAAATCTCATGCAATTGGGATAACCCTTTAATATAAAGATAAATAAAAAGAACCAGCTGTAATTTAGTAATTGGAGACCAGGAGACCTGAGAGGTTTTTTCCTGCTGCTCATCATACTTCTCTGCTTCTCTTATACAATGTAGAAGAAAAAAATTCACTGCAACACTTTTGAGAAGCAGCTTTGGCACACAGAAAGTTATGATCATTCTCTCTTTGCAGTAATTACTCTTGTAGTAATTTATACGCTTTTAATTGTCCTATATCAGTCAGCATAGAGGAATTATTAAAGGCTGTATCTCTCAGCCAAACAAGTACACCGTGCACAAGATAAATCCCTCCATTTATCTGCATCTGTTGTCCATAAAATGTTTATATGCCTCATTCCTGCCACCTGGCAATAAACTCTAGCTTACACTTGAAACACTACACGGAGTTGAAATAATCCATAGTACCATAGCTCAATACAGCAAATTAAATATGAGCTAAGAATAGAGCAGCTTTCGTATTAATCCTGTATCAATACCAATGCAAAACCCTAAGGAGTCATAAATACCATATATACCAGGAAACAAAATTCTGCACATTTTCCAGTCATGCATTTTGCTGCAAGTTTCCACAGTTACAAACTATTTGTTAAAAAATAAAATCCAACCAAACCCACACCCCACCAAAAAAACCAAACCAATCAACCAACCAAAAAAACCCCAAAAATCTCCACCACCAAACCACCAAATAAACCTAAATCTAACTATATTATAAAGCGACAGAATCATAGAATATATCAAGGTGGAAGGGACCAATAAGGGTCCAACTTCTGCACTATTTATCTTACTATTAGTAAGTAAATATTACAAATTACTATTAATAGTAGCAAAAGTAATAATAAAAAAAACCAAACCAGAAATTGGACTTTACTGTGAACTTCAGTGACAGACAGACAGCAATCTCTTCAATACCTCTTATTCAAAGTTCCTCATAAGAAATTGTATTGCACACTGTGAGTACAACCACAATGTTTTTATAGACTGAGTTTTGAAGTTGCATAGTAAATGGGCCAAGTTTATATCAAACTTTCAAATAACGAGTCTTCTCAAATAGAATTATTCTACAAGTAACTTTAAGCTAGAAAAATTGTTCCTTGTAATTCAGAAAATTATATAAAGGAAAATAAAAAAAAAATTTCTTTAAATACGGGCTGTCTCCATGTCTTTTTTATTATGTATCAATGAAGTATCATACTTCTTAAATATAGAAGTTAGGAATTTTTAGAGTGACTTTGCTAGTATTAATAAATTTCATCACTGTGTGTTCAAACAAAATATTCAGGCCTCTAATCTATGGCCACCTTTTACTTACACCTGGTTTTAAGCAAACCATCTCACTTCAGTGAAAAATACTTTATGTGTGTTAGCTTGCAGAGCACCACTCCAGGACTTCAAAGCAAGAATGATACAAAATTAACATCAAAAATATGTTATGGATTAGAATGGATTAGAAACAGACAAATCAGTAAGTCTCAGAATGTAATTGCAAACAGGGAATTATATTAAGGGCATTTGTAAGAGCGATCTGCCCTGATAGGTTACTGGTCCCATACTGTTTCACTCTTTTATCAATGACCTTCAAGAAATTGCAAATTCATTACTGATGACGTTTGCTGACAATACAGCAAATGATAATGAGGAGAGCCAGCTACTAGAATGAAATTATCTGAATCTCTGAAAATGTTTTACTCAAAAGGAATACCTTTCATACCACCACATGTGTAAAGCTGCACTTCTAGCTACAAAGGAAAAAGTCCATAATCAGAGGATGAAACATGGTGCTTCAGAAAAATTACAGACATGGAGTTACGATGCATAGTTAAGTCCCATGGCACACTAGTCAAATGGGCAAAGACCCTTGACAACATCAAGAATGAGAAAAGGAAGGTTATGCTTTTTTAAATCCCAAGGTAACATAACCATTGCAGAACACCGTGACCAGTTCTAATGTTGACCATAAATTGGAATAGTTTAAAAGACAATTCAGCTAACCTGAAAACATTTCTTATATATTGAACTCACAGAGTATTCCTCTATTCAGATTCTCAAAAGAAAGGTTAAAAGTATGTGATAAACACAAAGTTCTTCACTATCACATAACATCCAATGACTTCAGATTGAATCTAGAGACACTCAGATGAGAAAAAGCACTCCCTCCTTCATCACCGAATTATTTACAAAATATCTACAGATAGACCAACACCTTAAAACTTCACTTATCACACTGATTACCAGTGGACTATCTTAATCCAGTCTGCCATCCAGAACAAGAAAATCTGTAAGCAATGGCTTTAGTTGGAATAAAATAGCCGCCCTTCTGTACAAAATGTGATTGCATACTACAGCCTCCTCCAGTCCAACTCCAGAAGCGGCTCCCTGGTACAGTCACCATTATCTTTCAAGACAAAGACACAACTATCATGGGGGCTCTGAGAACACACCATGCCCCAGCTACTGTTCATACTGATGTTAAAGCCACTGTGGGTATCTGGTCACCAGGAATTTGACACCCGATCAGACAATACAGTTACTGACTGAACTGAACCCTTATGTTTCATAAAGCACAGGAGGAAATGCAGCCTGTTAGATTACCCTCTATAAGTATCATATTTACATTGCAAAAAATGTAATCTGAAAATTTAAGCATACATAATAAAAGAAGAAGCAGGCATAGTAAAATTTTGAAACAGTGATCTCTTCTGAGAAAAGAAAAAGAATTATTTGAAAACGAAAATGAAGACCAGAAGACCAGATAGGAAAACTAAAAATCTTCCAGGAATACTTCTTTGAAACTGAAGGTATTGTATTCACAGGATATCTTCACTTACCCAAATACCTTCTGGATAACAGAATAAAATCTCACCACAAAACGCCATGTCTTATGCAAAACACAAGTTTATATTCCAAGAGTAAAAAATCGCAGAGAATCTTCCATATTCTCTATTTCATAAACAAAACAAGACTATTGAAGGCATGATTGAACTTGAAAAATGTAGAAAAATTAAGTATATGATTATGCTCCTAGCATACAGAAATACTACCTCTGAATAATCTTTAACTAGTGTAAAATTATATGTATGACATGTTACTCAGAATATGACTAGATATGAACAGACTAATGATACATGATAGAAAGTGGAAGATGGAAAAGAATTTTACTGCTATACCCACATTCTGTTAGGAGTAGTCTGGTGTTAAAGTATCCTAAAGTAATAGATTCTTATGGTTCTAGAGATTAATGTGAATACCAGCACCAAAATGGGCCATTCGTAATAAACTTGAAAAACGCTGAAAACTGACAATGTAAACATATAAATTACTGTTTTACAGAAAGACCTTAAAGAAGAGTAAAAACATCCATTCAGCAGCACAATACAAACTTTTTAAACTAGACGAAAAAATTAGTATCTCAGATTCAATGGGAAGGAATAACCCTCACAATAATATTCAAACATCCCTAAGTGTGTTCCTGGGTAGAAAATCGGATATGAAAAGGGACAAAATAGTATAACATGGCAGAGGACAGAAACAGAACGCAGCAACACATAAATATACAAGTGCCATCATTGTGAAAAGATCTCCTGTACCTTCACACATTTGTTATGATATCACATGCTTAGCTGGGGCTCTGATGTATTGTAAAGTCGTAAGGTAGCTAGAGTTCCAAAGGACTGTAAATATTAAGGGAAGAGGTGAATTTGCTTTTCTACAGCACATGGCGCAAGAGAATCCATGATACTCAAAGCTGCTACTTGGATTCCTATCCCAATGACCGCAGCAGGCCAAGCAAACAGCAGGCCAATGACCAGAAGAAAGAGTAAAAAGGAGGACAGCAAAAGACTGGGTTTTCACACAAAGTATCAGGGAACATACAAGCTCAGATCTGACCAGAAATGTTCGATGTAAAGTAAGCAACAGAAAAGCTGTCGGGATCCCCTTGCCCCCTGCCATGGAGCCCTGGGAGAGGGGCCCTGGGGGGGAGGCACGGGGTTTCCCTGCCCCTGGTCATTCTCATTCCCCATGGGTTGGTTTGTGTTCCCCTGCGCAGGCAGGGACCCTCGGGTCCCGTGATTGAGGAGATCCTCGGCAGAGCCCCGGCCATGCGGCTGGAGAAATAAACAGCTCTGAAACATCCATCAAGAATCCATCCATATATATTTCTTTTCCATGGGACTCCTTGTTTGATACCCGTGTTACAGAATCCCCACTGCAACAAAAAGCAGTTGGCAATGAGTGACTACTTTAACTTATTGTAAGAACCAGTAACTTAAATTCTTCTTTAGTAACAACAGTACAAGGAGCATTGAGAACTGCATCTATCTTGCATGGAACAGGAGAACCATGCAAGAAGCTTGCAAGAATATGAAAATACCCAAGGCCAATAAGACAATTTGATTTTTCCAAACATTCTACTAGCTCTGCATATGACAGTTCTTCACATGTAAAACCATAGCTGCCGAGGAGACCTTTTGACTTGTTCTCAACTACAGCGCTGGAATTCAGAGCAAGGCAATGATCTGTTGCATATGTTGAGTAAACCTGTGAAAATCTAACCCAAAACACAAAGAAGATTGTTCAAAACCTCTGGACCTACAAGGATAAGATACTTGTTCTGGTTTCATCTTTTGATCTTTGCAACAACTAAATACCATAGCAAGCATGCCTGAAAGCCAGACATACATCGTTTCAGAGAGGAAACTAGTATGTATGATCCTTGTTTCATTGATAGAAGATCATATTAAATTACAAGTGTAGACAAAAATAATTCCTAAAAGTAAGAATCACATTAGTTAAAGTAACTGAAACAGCTTGAAAAGAACTGGACTTAGTTTATACCACAACATTTGTGGCTTCCCCAGGTGCTTCTGCTTCCAGCCCACCCCAAAGAGAGTGTTTTGAGCTGCAAGGCAACACGGGCTGTTGGAGAGGTGGCACCACCTCTTCAGGATCAGGGGCTCTTGAAGGATGAAGGAAAGGAAGTTAAATCAGGGCAATCCAACCTCCACATCTCTCCTCCCATCACAATTAAAGAGAAGAGACTCCTCAGAAGATTTTTTAGCAGGAAAAAAAAATGAAACATGCAGGGAGAACCCAGACACGGTCTACGTGGTTAGAAAAACCTGTATAAGTAGCAGCAGCTGCAACATCAGCTCCCTGGGAGAAATTTCAGTAGTTTTACAGGAACAATTCTTTCCTATCTATCTTGTTAGACATTTGGACTAATTCTCTCTTATATTCCTCAAAATTCATTTCCACAAAACTTAAGCTTATACCTCTTAGTTTTTTCTACCTGACCCTTCCTTAAATTCCAAAGCAATATAGAAAGAAAATAAATGGAACTAGCATAACAAAAATCATAAGACATTCACATGAGAAAAGAATTGGTACCCTCCCTTCTTTGGCCATCACATCTCATGTATATTAATTCATTTCTAGGCTTTCTTCTAGAAGAAGCCAAGAAGGTAACTAGCACTTTCCAAAATAAATAAATTCAGACACAATTAAAAGAAAACCAGTTCCTGGGCCTGCGCTCCAAGTTGATATCATGGAGTTGTCATCTATGTCATCATTGTTGCTGTAAACCTGCAGTCTGCAGCATCTTTTTTCAAGAATGCCACATGCTGCAAGACTGTGGCCACATCATTTCAGGCACTCTAAGACAACAATTCCCCCCAAAAATACGAACCACCATGAAGCATTTACCTGTCTCAAAAGCGAGACTTTTATTATAGAGCCGGAGTGGCTCAAGCATCATACTGCAACTGCTCATTACCATTCAAGCCTGGCCAGTGTCAACAGGCAATGCTCAGGTGCAGGCAGAGCAGGCAGAAAGCAAGGACTGGCCCAGCACACAGGAGGAGGCATCTCTGTTTGGGCAGTCAATACAGCTGGTGAAGGGAAAGAGAGTGTAGAGACAGGGACAGAAGATACTGCGTCACTTTCTTTCAGGGGTGGAAAACAGGCCGCAGCTCAGAGAGACCTAGGCCACAAGCTCCATGCAGGACATGCAATGTCAGGCTGCTCAGCCATGGGCTGTCCTATTTCTAAACAGGCTCAAGTCACTCCAAGTGACCCGGCTGGACCAAAACCTGCCCACTAGCAATGTAAATGCAGCCCCCATCATTCTCCAAATACCAGGATTTACTACCTTCTGGGTCTTTCTCCACATCCTACTTAACTCATGGTAGGGTCTCTGATACTTTCTGATTTTATACATTAACAATACCACAATATATGTGTTACGACTACTTAAAAGTACATTTTCATTCACTATTTCCTTGTTAAGAAGTTTGGATTTGTGGCCATAATGGTGAAAGACAGGAATGTGGAAAACACAGCCATGTTAGAAGTGGTTTGTAAAAAATACCTAAAGCAAGTTTACAGGTTTCTTCCTCACACTATGCTACCTCCCCCATATAAATCTTTACTGAAAGTCCAAGGGTTTGGGCTTTTTGTAAGAAATGCAAGAACTCGGAAATATTTTTCTTCCTAAATGAAATACAGTCTGCAAATTTAGACTCTGAAGTCTTCACCACAGTGAATAGCACAGATCTACTTTAAAACGAAGTACAAAAGATACTAGTATCAAGTGTAGACATAACACATTTGGAGGGATTCTTTTCAGGCATAACCTAGAAGACACTGGTCCCAATTGAAAATCATCAGCTATAAGCCATCCAACTCAAATGCTCTCCATTACTTTGCCACACTTCTAAAACTTCTACTCAAACTGGGGAACTCTGCTGCTTTTATTAATAGTAGACATTAAAGGACTTGAGCTGAAAACTGTGCAAAATTCATAATAACTTATACGAACTGTGGCAGAACAATCACACCATACTGCCCCTAGGAAAAAAGTAGAAACAAACTATAGAAACAGATTAGGGAAAATGGTTACAATCACTGACTGTACATATTTAAAAGATAAAAGGATCATTTTTGCCCCACTTTTCAGCCCTAATACTTAAACTATTGCAAAAGAAGAAAATAAAATACAAAGAAAAAATCTTGAGTGTGTAAAAGAACAGCAATCTTAATTTTGCATGTAAGAGCAAGAATAAAATCAAATACACTTCATTTTCAGAGATTTAACAGTTTGCCAAGAAGTGACAAGAAAAAAGTTGAAGTGCCTCTATTTTCCATAAAAAGACCTTTTTGCTCTGAAGTTATAGAACCATAAAAACAATCAGATTACTGAAGTTATCTTTAATTTTTTTTTTTTTTTACAAAGACCTGTTAAATACACTTTGTTTAAAGTCATGGCCAAAATGACAGGTTTAGAAAGGTTCGGTGTTTATATTAGAACTGATGCAGTTCTCCAAATAGTCTCATGTCCATTGTGTAGAGTACACCTTAAGGCAGTGCAGCCATATATGGCAAAGGAGGAAATCTCTTTAGGAACAGATTGTATGTTTTCTCACTTTTTTCTCCCCACAGGTGAAGAACACATACACAAAAGAGTTTATGCTTTTCACTTCTTTCCTTCTTTATGATGTAAAAATAGGCCAGAAAGAAATTTCCCCAGATTTCTCTCCCAAAAACATATGGAACGGAGACCGAGGTTACCTGGTTTCTTAGTTTAGACTCAGAAGAATAATCACATTTCTCCCTGCAGTTTCTCTAAAAGGGCTGGAAGTCAAATGAACTGGAATAGGAACTTTCAAGTTGGGTGGATGAAAATACTGCGGTTTTTTTAAATAAAACCTGACTCTGTTTTCCAAAGGAAAGCAAGTTAAATTAAGTTGGGTTAATAAAAACAAATTCTAAAATTTTAGGAAATAGTCTGTCTCCTGTAACTTTCTGTATTTCCCTAGTATACAGCATGATCTGCATACTTATTTTCCAATCTTCTAGAAAAAACTGAAGGGAAATTCAACAAATTAAAAAAAAAAAAAAAAAAAAAAAAAAAACACCAACGTAAAAACTGATAACTGAATTGCTAAGGATCAGGAACATCAAATGTAAGAAAATTATAAGCTTTCATTAAATATTTATATCAGGGCATTAGCCTTTAATAGCACAAGCCTCCATACAGATCTTACTTTCAGAAATTGCAGTGTAATAAATGATAAAGTATAAAAGTAGCCGTTTTAGGAAAATCAATTAATCTGAGAAGTCATGCAGTGAGAAACACCTATCACAGAACAGTGCATCTGAACAACTATGTTGAAAATAGTCAAACAGTGGAAAAAAACCTATAAGCCAGTCAGCAGCCAGGTGTCTCTTGCTGTTCCTAGAACAGCCCACCTGAATGGGAGGCAAAAGACTTGCCCTTCGCAATGCATTAATTCCTTCCTCTTGTATAATCCCCGTCTACCACCTATATCTCGTGTTGGATCAAAAAATCCAATTAGACATCATTTCACTTAGACCAAATCCATGTCTGTTCCAAACTATAGCAGGATTCAGTCCATGAACTTTTCTGCTGGCCAGCTATCACTGGAGTACAACAGGAGACTGAGGAGTGGGAATCAGAAGAGTGGCCTAGGGTATTTATTTCATCACATTTGCCAACTGATCTGTGAAGCACAGCAGTACTTTATTTCAAAGCATTAACTGTTTCAGATCAATGCAGAAATAATCCATAGCTGTGCAATAACCCCAATATTGTTTTCAAAGGTCCACAGCCTATATGACAAAATCAACAAAATATATTTTTATTACATTATTACTTGAAAACTACTACACAGAACTATTTTATTTATAGTTTTTCTGGGTTTATGTTACAAGGATTATTGCTAAAACTTTTTTCCTGTTAAATTTTATTTTTCTCATCCTGAATCAAGTTTAAAGTAGGAAGATTGTGAATCATATGGATCAAAGACTATCCATCAGCGTGTTACACACCATGTGGCATTGTATTTTGCCAAGTCAAAGTCACGCTCCAAGTTTCAAAACTTCAAACAACTGAAATACCACAACATTCATAAAACAGAACTGAGCTACTGGGAGTAAGAAAAAAATACAAAAAAGGTAACAGACCTCAACAGCAGATAGTAAAATTAACATTTCAACAGTTCTTGCCTTTCATCTCGGTCTCCATAGTACATTTTTTCTGGAAAAGCCACAATTTAGGTTTAGCAAGATGCAGAATTACATAAAACATCTGGAATATGGGACAAGGAATATTGGCTTATTATCCCTGGTGGACCCTCCCTATGAAAAATTTAATAGGTCTGTTTTGGTAGTTTTAATCTCCAGAGCACCCCAAGCTATGTTATGGAAACATCATCTTGGTAATTTATATTAGAAAGAACACCTGGTGATGAAAGCAAATACACCCTCTTTAAAATTGTGAGTGATTTTTCTTTAATCCTCAAACTTTTCATCTTCTTAAATATATAATTTTTAACAGCTTGACTAAAAATTAGTTTTTGTATCTTTGAGACTGATCACAATGTAACCATTGTGAACTTAACACTATTTTATTAGAGAGCTACATTTCTTCATTCCTGTCTTCAGAGAACAAGTCATTTTGTCTTTACTTTGACATTGGCCTTTTACAGATTACAGAGGAAGCTCTGTTGAATCTTATATGAATATCACAAAATCACTTAAAATGTTGTCCATTTATTACTGCACCACTCAGAACATAAGGGGAAAAAAGAACTATTAAATAGCTTTCTACTCTTTTTATTCCTATCTCTGATTCTAAAGGCAGAGTTAGCCATAAATAATAACAAATACATAAATTTTGTCACAATTTATTCTAGGACCAATTTCATGTGACAGCATGCAGCATACATAAATTATATGAATTCTGATCTATAATTGCTTTTTTGGTTTGTATTATGTTTAGCATATCATTTCAAAATAACTAGTAAAAATCTATATATGAAAGCAGTAAAATTATTTTCCATTAAAATCATTAACTGGATTCCTCTGAATAAAAATACAAGTGAAATGGTATATAATTGAAAGGAATTTTACATACACCTTTCTAATGTCCCACTGCCTTATGCTTTATTATAAAACCACATTTTTTAACTGTTGCTTATTTATTATTTTATCGATTAATGAGAAATTAATGAAAGTACTGGTGAATCTATAAAGCAATTTACTAATAAAAATGTATTCTATACTTCCCAGCTACAAGGAGGTTTCCATTTACCAAATTTCTAAAGAAACAACATATGTACAAATTAATCTGTTTTTATCATTTAATATGCCTGACTTAAAACATATCCTAAAACACATTTTGTATTTTCTAACAAAAAAGCCCATAATATTATAACCTATAGCCCATAAAGATTTTCAGAAACATTTTTTTATTAATTTGACACTGATACGCCTCCTTTTCTAATATCCCAACCCTGCAACATTTTAAATGCAATTAAAAGTGGTTATGAAAGAGTGTGTACTTCCTTGTGAAGTAGGAAATCACTCTTGTGATTAACATGCAAACGAGCTCATGCTGGCAGAATAGATTGGGGTTTTAAAACCCCAATTACTTTTGTATGATTATCTATTTACCCGTACACAGACTATTTTCATTTTTCATCTAATACAAAGTCATCCTGCTTACATTTTTAGCACAGCAATTAATATTTACAATAATTATGACATCAAGCGCCATTGAGAGTACGCCAAGTAAATCATTTACCATGTTTTTTAATATATATGTTATTAAAACAACATCTATGGTAATATATTGCAGAGGATGGAGATATATTATTGGCCTTTATACACAATCTAGCCTAATACAATGCTCTATTGGCTTTAAATTTAGTTAAGGGGCATATTATTTTTAGTATCTGAGTAGGTCAACTGCTGTTCGTTCAGATTACAAATGCCAAAACTCTCAAGTCTGTAACTGCTTTGTATAAAGTGTAAGGTTTGTTTAAACTTTCACAGTAAAAATAACAATAAAATTACTTCCTCACATTTTTCTTTTATTTTTCCCCCCTCCTTTCTTAGTAATAACAGACAATTCTTAACTTTCACTAACACACTTTGATTCATACCTGCTACAGAGTGCATATATACACATTTTTTCCAGACTTCTAAAGAAAATTATAATGCATTAATGACAGGAACTATGGTAATGGAAAAAGGTCACCCTCTTTTGAACACCTTCTGTTTTAAACCATTATATATGAAGACATTTGAGAAAGCAAAGAATTAAAAGGCAGCCTTTGTGCAAGCCATTACTGAAATATTATAGAATAATCTATATCAAATGTAGCAGAATAGCAGATTCTTTTGGATCTAAATTTACTGCAGCCACAGAAATGCTTTTATGCTTATTATGTATCTGCATGTTGATTCAATTATTAAAAGAACACCTGACAGCAGACTAACTTAATTGAATTAATTAAACTTGATGAATAATCACAGAATTACTATTGTATGAAATTTGTCCTGAGAAGTAACACTGGCATTGTGAAATTGCAAGTAATTTGAATGGTGAAATACACTGAACAGAGCAGTGTTCACTTACTGTATTCTGGAATTCTTCACCTCATACATGAACAAATGGGACATATAAATGAATAGACAGCTGTGAGTAATGAATGCTTTTCCTTATCTATTGCAATTTATTACTTGAGTCCAGCTACATCACTGTATCTTTTAAAAACTTTTTAAAAAAAATTCAAAGTAATAGTAATTTTAATCTCTCTCTATAAAATGATACAAGGGAGTGGACTATTAGATACTGAGAGAGAGGTAGTGTAACAGTGAAACACGTCTGTAAAGCAGTATTTCTAACCAGAATATCTAGAAGATATTTTAATATGTCAAATTGAAATTATGCAAGTATTGTTTACTGACTAAAGCAAGCAAATTAGGGACAGCAAATTGTTTTAAAACATAAATTGGTACAGTGAGATTCTACCACTGATTTTAGCAACAGGAGCAATTTTCTTTAGTGATTAAATGTTATGACATACTGTATATAAATACATTCTTTTTAAGATCTACTGAAACAATTTTTTCTTATTATTAAAACCAGTTTACTGATTAAGTTCAGAAGAATATATTATGACCTCTTCTATTTACCTGATTTGATAATTCACTAAATAGAAGTGAAATTTTACATGACAGGTTTTTTTTTTTAACACACATTTTCTCTTGCCCCTGATTTCACGTAACAAAAGGACACAGAAGAGCCTCACACTTCTCAGAAAAGAAGTTTATACTGGCAGAGGACATTCCTGGAGTGCAAGCACCCATCTGGCATATATCCAAACCCCAGCTATTAGCTCTGCATCACCAGTGGGTATTTTTCTTACTTCCTCTTGCATGATTTTTATTTTGTTTTGGTTTAGCAACAATCCCTGTAACATAGAAATGTACAGAATAGTCTGATTTCATATGAGAGAATGGTGGGACTGGATATTTATCTTACTCTAAAGTAATCTGCAGCATAGTAGAATCACACCCATCACTTTTTTTTTTTAATCAGCAATGTGTTTTCTCTTCCTAAAAATTAATATTGATGATTCTACAAATAGAAAATATTAATTTAGAAGTGATTATTAATTTATATTACTAAAAAGAACATGAACATTTATGGGCATTCAGCCAGAATGTTTTAAAATTAAATAGTATGACATCTACCATCTATATACTATAAATCACTGACTTTTTTACATTCGTATTTTCCCTCATATTCCTACTTGAATATAATTCATTTTACAAATATGTCTGATCCTGCCTCTGACCTTACTACACTTTAAGCTCTTTTCTGCTCATGGAAATCTAATTTGCATTTTTTAAAAATGTGTCTGTATTAATGATCTAATTTACCACAAAAAGGCTTTATATTAAATACAAAAAGGCCAGCCATTAGCTTTCTTTCCACAATAAAATCAAAACAAAAAATAAAACATCCCATTTGTACAACAATTAACAGGGTTTTTTTTCCTAACACAATGCTAAATGAATCTGTACAGTTCAGCATTCATAAACACTATATATTGTGCAGAATTCTTGTTCTACAATCAAAATAAGGAATATTATAAATATGCAAAGTTTTACTAAACACTTTTCTAAGAAAACTACACATCAATTTTAATACCTATATTAATAACCAGAGTGGTTAGATTTTTCTTTTACATAAATTATACAAAGTATATTGGAATTACATACCATTTTAATACCAGTTTATTATAGCTTTATTTCATAATATTGGAGGTGGAAATGGAAACAGTGCCATCATGTGATACTATTCAGGCTACTTCACTTCTTTTATTTCCAAGGAGTGAATCTGTTACAAATAAGGGTTCCTAGAAAATCACGCAGTGGCAGCATAATTTATTATATGTTATGCTGTAACTAGGTAATTTTAGGTGTTTTTATGCATTAAATATTGAAAACACCTTCTAAATCTGCAAAGAAAAAAAAGCATATGATCAGTACAAATGTTACTTAGCTCCTTTTATTAAAACTTTACAAATTATCCAACACAGCCTTGTGAAATTCCTTTCAGTTTACAGTCAAGATATTAATCCGAACAGCTTCATTTTTATAAAAGCATGCAGAAGTTAAATTCCCTGGTTTTAATTAGTACTGGGCAGGCTTCTTGGAAAAAAACCCTAACACGCGAAATCGTCACAGGCATACAATATCAAAGCCAAATCCTACTCGTATTATATTTACTATACAAGGTATTTTTAATGAAATCAGACACACAGTTAGTTTTTTCTTTTGTATCCATTTTATATTGAAATAAAGGCATTTTCCTCCCTAGTGGTCAGAATAAACTAGAAAATCCAGACTTGATACTAAACACACATATTTCACTTATCTCTTCTGTTTTCCAGAGATCAAGACAACCATTTGACAACTGCATGGAATCTAGAAATGAAAGTAATCTATTAAATCTGAAATCCCACTTTACTGTACTATTCACAGCTGCCAAATCTAAATGCTTTACAGTAGTGGGTTTTTTAAATAGGGTTTTTTTTAAGAGAACGAAACGCTTACAGTGAATTCATTGGTGCATGGATGAAAGTTGATAAAAAAACCACAGAAATTGCAACTTTTAAAAGCGAGGACAGATGCTATATGTTTCTTAGAGTGTTTCAGAATTTATAGACACAGTAACTGATTCTCCAAGATTAAAAATCCTTACAAAATTTAACTGCCTACAGTTCCACGGGAAAAGTATTACTATTTATGGGTTTATTCATAAGCCTAAGTACATGTACAGCCATTTAGAAGTGTTTCAAATTCTTTATATGACTCAAAAACTCACGGTATATGCATGCAAGCCACCTATAGGAGTTACATTCAAGCGTGTTTTGAGTCTAAAACAAACACAAGGAGTTCTTATAAAAGTACATTTCATATATCCAGAACTCCATTAAAGGGTCAGCATTTCAGCTGGTGAACATAACTGCTTTTGCTAAAAGTTAGCAAAGCAAATCCCTCCACCCGGAGAACCTTCAGAGACCAGGATACCAGAGTGGAAACATTACATACAAGGAAAATACTGCAGTAAGAAAATAATAGGGAGAAATAATGTTATGTTCTTACTTAAATTTAATGTGTACTACTTACAGGAAACATTTTATATATTATTTGAACAAAACCATATTGCATTTAGCAGGTTGAAGGCAGGCCAATGGCACACTGCGTAAGTACTGAATTGTACATTTAGTACAGGGAAGCTTAATTTTTATGTTTGCAACCCAGCAAGCAAGTTTTTGAGGAACAGACTAAAAACAAGAAGTGAGAACTACTGCTACTGCTGTTGTTACTTCTTCAATTGCTTGATGTTTTCATTAGTTCAGCAATAGCCAGCCTGGCTCCCCACCTGACATTTCTACTTTACAGGCTGGACAGAATTCTAATTTGACTGGAATGTTACCAGCACAAGTGATATATGGAACTCATTGCATGGTAAAGACAAACTGTAGCAAGGTATTTAATATCTAGTATAGGTCTTTTTAAATCTTTTTAGTTCTTGTTGCTAATTATCATTCTTAAGTGTGGTAAAAACTTCTCTTTTTCTATTGTTAGGGTTTAGACTTAGTCCTCTTCTAAAAATCAGTAACAATTTTCTGTCATGATAAAACACATAAACCTACATCAACACTTACTCTGCAGTTTTATTACGTTGACTATGAACTAGATGATGAATATTAACAATATGACCTTACAAAACACTGCCAGGATATCCACGCTGCTGTCCAGAAACAAGATTATAAATCAGATAAAATCATAGCACTCTAACTACATTAAGCAATAAGTAAAGGGAATCATAATCTAGTGAGGCATTTGCTGGTTGATCAGTTGAGACATTTGAGATATCTGGAAAAGGGAGCCAAAACTCTGGTCCTTCCCAGTAACCCTTCTGCAGTTAGCAGAATAGGAATTTGCTTGTTACTCGTGTTCCACTACTTCCTGTGGTGCCAAAAAGAGGTGCTCATTTAAGACTGAGTTAAGTTATGCTGCAGATGAATACTCAGAACATCAGTGAAGAATAGTGTTCCACATAAACATCTGTGGAAGTATTTCTACAGCTGTGAACTAAGGGAGAGGCTGCATCACCCTCCAGGTGAAAAGACAATATTACATTTTTTATCTGTATTCTTATTTATCTATTTCAGAAATACAGTGCTTTACACAGAAGGTCAAGACAGCAGAATGAACACCAAATATGTGATGGGGAAGTTCTGATATCTCACATTTGTAATTGAGAAGACAGGAATTTCAAATTGTAAAAAAATCAGAAAAGTAATTTTTTCATTAGTGCTGAGACCTTTAGGCAAGTTATTGTGTGGGAATTACATAGCAGAGGCAGACTTGTACCAGAGGCTTACACTTGTCTAGCCATGTAGCACCCACCTATTTGAATAAGCCACAAAACCTGAAAGTAATTCCAAAATTACTAATTTAATTACCCCAATACCGAATTTTGGGACTTGGATAAATCAAAATTAATTGGACAAAACATATAATGTAGAACTTCTCAAGGAAATTATTAGATATTGTCTAAGATTTTGAAAATTTTAGAAAGCACAGTTTTGATGAGGTTCCATGCATACGGTTAAACCATCTCCCTAATTCACAAAGAGACTGAAACCAAGAAGAAGAGTTCCCCATACTTGTCAAGGTATTTTTGAACAACAAACAAATTTAGCTTTTGTGCAAGGCTTTCTCAAATAGAAATATTGTTATTCGTGTTAACTTTCCAACACAAACAAAATGTCAGATAAAATAAGATATTCCGTCAGAAAAGAAAAACAAGCCACATGTAATGGTTTAAGAACAGGAAACAAAACCCAGATAGCTGCAGCACCATATTCTATCACCTGAGAACCACAGGTTGTCTTACAAAGAGAGTCACATTATAAGGTGATAATGATGGCCATCATTCACTGACATGGTTAGAAACCAGGCCTTTACTCAGCAGTTGCCATTCAAGTTAAATGAAGGAACAGATAAATGTTCTTTTGTGTAGAGACAGCTGAAACAAGGCCCTGAGTGGGAGCAGCATGCACATGCCCATGAAGATCTCCAGTTAGAGGTTACAAAGCAGTGTATATCAGGATGTATGAGATATGGAAATGTCTCACTGAACAATGAAGCTCAAAACATCAGTCTCCATGAAACACTCTGTTATATGGAACTCTAAAGTTCTGCAACGAGGAAAATAAGTGTTAATTCAGTAATGGCTGCACTGAGGTCAAACAATACCTAAATAAATTCTTATTAACAAGGCAAGTAGAAAGTTGCACAAACTGTTAATCATAAAATAGCAAAAAGATATCATAATCACATTATAATTGAAAATATTTTTATGTTTGATAATATTCACAGTCAAAGGACAGAGATGGTCAACATATGGCTAAATATAACTGGACATATTTTTCTATCTGTAGACTGACAGACAAAAGGAAAATCCCTAGAGGATGAACTCAAGCTTCAAGACAGCTTAAGTATAGAGTTTGATGTGTGCAAAAGACACAGGAGGTCAAGTAATCCCGTTATGGTTAGAGAATATATAGTAAAAATTCTATTTGCTTGCAAAGTCTCTTTATTTCATAGGTCTTTCAGATAAAGTATTATGATTAAGTGACACATGGCCTTTAGTGGGATGCACTGGTTTCTGGAATGGTATCTACTACTAGAAACCTGATAGAAGAAAAAAAAGACAGAAATAAAGAAAAAGATCTGACACAAAAATTCAACAGAAAGAGCTTAATTGCTAAGTCACTCATTTTGGGGTGGAACAGAGCTTCCAGACTTACTCTAAGACTTTTTTCCCAGTGAACTTAATCTAAGTTCTGAAAAACCTGCCTCTCTTCTATTTGGACTTGTCTTTTTAACAGGAAGAGGGAAAACTTTTTAATTCCTTCATGCTACCAGCAGGGTTTCTGGGGAGCTGCTAATATGGAATCAGAAAGCACACACAATACATTCTGTCTCCAAAGAAGCCTCTGATGCTGGTCCCCATACTTAGTCACTCATTGCCACCTAAGGCAAGATTCTTAGGAAGTTAATACAATTCTCAGTAGCAAGGAGAAGCTCAAGGTAAGTTTAAGTAGTCTTTCGTTGTTTGATTTAAAGGAGAACAACCACAGCAAATGCAGTTTCTCTGAAAAGCAAACAAGTATTTTCAGCTCAACACAGGAACAACACAAACACAACATCAAGCAGTTTCTTGATGTTATTTTCAACTTCATTTAACAGAAATAAATCAGGCTGACAAACATGGAAATTCTGAAAGACGAATTAAACTACCAGAATTCGTATCTCTTCAGCCTGTGACAAACAAGTAGAATCTTAGACAGAAAAATTAGCACTGGCTCAAGATGATACAGGTGATATTTTCCTCTGTGTATTAACAATAAATCAATACCCAGCTTTGCCTTAAGAGGAACACACTTGGATTTTGGCTGCTCACAGTATTTCAGATGAACCATAAAACAGAATTCCTGAACACTTGTGCTTACAGATCACATTGCACTTCACAGCTGTTGTGTTTCACCCCAGCAGAGGGTGCATTTAAGCGAGTGTAAAAAAACAATCTTCTTTTAAATATAGCTTAAAGTGCTTAGGGGTCTTTCTGAATGACATGTAATACATACATACATTATATTTAAATACGTTAAATAATTCACAGCAAGTAATTATTAGGTCTACCTGCAATGTTTGCCTCTCTTCTAGTTCCTCATGTGCCACAATGAACAACAGCAAAACACTACAACTAGCTGGATGGAGCAGTGAAGTCTGAGGAGCAGACCTAAATTTCTCAACATTGTGATAAATACGAGGTCAGTAAATCTGTGTAAAGGAATTCCTATTATGATTACTTTTTAAAAAGGAAATTTTTGTTTTATCTTCTACATTAAAAGAATGCTGAAGTTGCAAAAGCAAAGCATTTAAAAAACAGAACATGCCTGAAGTAAAGCTGTTCATGTGGCATCATTTCAACCTCCTCTGCATGACCTTTCCTCCATTCTTTGTTATTATGTGCCACAGTATTCGTTTCCCCAGGACCTACGTTTCATCACTGCATTGGACAGACTAAGTTTTTAAAATTAACTGCTTTTTTAAATACTTATATTTAGTATTACTTAGTGCAGACAGTGTTGTCTCTGTCCTGTGTTCTTTTTTGTTGCTGAAATTGAAAGAAATATGGCTGAGGTATGCACACTTTTGGAACTGAAGGAAATTCTTAGGCAAGCAGAATGCCATTTCAAAGAAATGTATTTCTGCCACAAATAACTTTTCACCATGTTCCATAAAGGGGGGGGGGAAGAAAAAAAAAACAAAAAAAGAAAAAATTTCCATTCATTACAAATTCTTCCCTTTCTAGATTCTCAAAGACATCTACCATTATGGTAGTTAGATGTAAATAAATACAAATCTTCCTTAAAAGTTCATGCATATTCTCTGTTGCATGTAGTCTTCAATGAAGTCTCATGATGTAACGCACTTTCACAAACATTTTACTCCTCTGGCCAATGTAAGTCAAAATTCAGAAAAGAAACAGTTCCACAATTATCTTCCTACTAATTTTCATTTCTCCTAAATGAAGAAACAACGAAACCTCACATTTTAATGATTAAATGTCAAGAGTCAAAAAAGACAGCAGTCATTCTTTATAAAACACAAACTGAACTGTATTTGAAGGAGAAGCACATGAAGCAACTTTCAAAGAAAATTCTCAAATAACATGTGGCAAGTAGTTCTACACCCATAACAGCAACTGGACATGGAAAAGATAAACAAAGAAATTATTATGGGTGGAAGCAAAATAACAACAAAACTAGGTAGTTTTGTAAGCAATGGAACTTTATGAATGACAGCATGGGCATTCTTAATGCTGCAGCCTTTTTCCTCAGCGGATGCACTATCTTGCGTGTTTCTGTTACGTAGTCCATCTGTTCTCATGCATATTGAAGTCTTTCAGGCCTCTACTTCTCCATCAAATTTTCCTGAAGTTGTTCAACAGATTCAAGACTATTTGTGGGGGACTGACAGACAGTATGACTGCATCAACTTATAAAATTTCTGTTTCCTTACAAAAGTGTGATAAAAATAGCAAGTCTAGTCTATGTTAGCCTAGGAAATAGACAATACCACAGCAGGGCACTTTCTGAAGGGAAGGCCAAGCCAGGAAAACACAGGAATAGAGTGTTCATGTCTAGCAGTAAGAATTCACAAGCTGATAGACTGTTGTAACACAAAAAAGGAGAGCAGATAAAAATACGCCCAGTACTACACCAAATACTAAAAATAAGATTAAATAATTAGAAATATTAAATAGCATTCTTAAAGAAAAAGGCAATACCATATTTTAATACACCATAATTAGCTGTCATTAGGATCTTTTGGTTAACTCTCCTTGAAAAGTATAAATAGGTCTTAACATAAAGAAGAGCTTGCCTCCTTGATTTCAAACAATAGCCTGGTATTGGTTCAGCAACAGAACACGACAACCAAATTATTTAACTTCAATACTTCAGAAGGCATTTTATCAAGGATTAATACAGCACAATACTTCCAAGTGTTATGAGCATGTGGACATCAGCTTAGGTGGAGTAACTCCCCTTTTAATAACTCGGTCATGTTTTGAATACTCCAGTGCACATATCTCACGTCTTATTTATTCATTAGAAGGAAGGCTGCTTGTAAAGAATGGCATGCTTTTGTTACAGGACAACTAATACAATAAATATAATATAATATAATATAATATAATATAATATAATATAATGTAATGTAATATAATATATTTTCATTTTGTTTCATTCATTATTTTGGTAATCAAGACTGGGTCACCACTGCCATGGAGGAGCTGCCACACTGAAATATCTTACATATCATTACTGCTAAAAGGACCCTAAGCATCAGGCTTGCAAAAGTAACCAGCACTCCTTCAGTCATTTGGTTAATCTTGTTCCACAGTCCCATGACGTAATATAGTACATTCAGCACATTCCCAAGAATGGAGTGATATTTTTTCCTCCCTTAAGTCAGTACCTCTGCTAAACAAGTAGCAGAAGCTGCCTCTCCATTTGATACACTTATTGATAAGAAGACTGCTGAGGAGCTCATTCACACTGGACTAATGTAATGTATATGTTAGTTATGTATCCTAAGTTTCTCTTTCATTCTGTTGTACTAGACATGAAATTCATATCCACCTTATTTGGTTAATGAATGGGTCTCTCTGAATATAAAGTTACAAATACACAAATTTACATAATCCTCAATGGCATCACAAAAGGGATGTACAGCTTTAATTCTAAAGCAATTGAACACAAATTATGGTTTACACTTTACTAAGGAGAATGGTTTCATATCCAAAATTCTGTAGTAGAATTAAATTGTATGAGAAGCAGCACAATATCATTATAAAAGACAGAAAATACAGTAATAGTAAGAAATGGTGAAACCTTGCATTAAATTTCACAGCTTCTATACATATCCAAGTAAGTAAACACAGTTTTCACCAAAGTTTTACAACTGGAAATCAGGGGGGGAAAGGAGGTGGAAGAAACAAAAAAAACTAAAGTCTCTAACATTAAATTTAAACAGTTTCATTAGTTTCTTTAAATGCTCAGTTACAGATAAAATTTTGGAATTAGATCACATGCATCAAACTGTCCATTTAATGTAACAATTACTGCATCTCGCTGATGAATCTGCCATCAATTAGAAGCTGTAAAATATCATTAAACATATACTAATCATAGCTAGCACTGTAACATGACCTATGCATGTATTTCATGTATCACAACATGATAACACTGCATTTCTATATTCCTGGTACCATCCTGAGGACTTAAAAGTGGAGGTTTTCAGAGATAGGACTGAAAGGCAACAACAGAGAAGAAACAAGGAAGTTGCTGAAACAGAAACACTGAGATAAATATGCTGCAACATCTGCCTGAAGCAGACAGGAATTCAATACATAGGCATATATGTTCAAAAATAAAACAAATAAAATACAACTGCTGAACCACATGACCATATTTCCATTTTGATGTCCTAGTGACTGCACAAAGTAGGCAAGCTTTGCTTTCATGCTTTATGGCCTCCTAAGAAGCTCCTCAATGCTATTACAGCCCACTAATCCATAGCCGCCTTGTATTTGTTCTAACTGTATTATATTATTATAGATGTTATTAATATTAATAATATGTAAAAAACCCACAGAATCATTTGTGACATCACTGCATGCTGTTCTTCAACTGTTACACTTTAATTATTATATATGGCTATATATATATTTCACATAAAATGGAAAGGAATGAAGGCAGTCTAACCATCAACATCACTAACGATGTGACAGAAACGAAGTTTAGCATAGGTTTTACTTACGGTCTTCACAGGACTTTATGAGATTGCTTCCTGGTTTAATTCACAAATGACAGAAGACATGTATTACACACCTATTCACCAGAGTTCTTCAGTCTATTGTCTTTCTTCCTTCCATTCTGACACCATTAACAAGTTCCATCCTGTCTTTTGTGGGTCCTGAACCTCTCCTGTATTGTGTCCCTGTCCTGAACGACATCTTTTCTCTTAGAAGGCTAATAACTATTCACCTTTCTCTGCCATATGTACATATGATTCTTTTTATACTTCTGAATTATTAATTTCCGTGTACATTTTCCCCTCACTCCTACTCTTTCCCCTATTCCTTGGGATTAGAATCAACACAGAAAGATCAAGACAGTTGGGAGACCAAATATACTGGCTCAGCATTGCTACCGAGCAGCATAAAACATTATTTTTAACCTTTATTTGTCAATAATTATGACTTAGCCCTATTACCACCACTGGAAACACCATTCCAGACATGAATAGCTTCTTACAAAGTCGACAAACTTTAGTCCACTTTTCTTTACATACTAATCAAAAACAACCTAACGTTATCACATCAAATACAGATTACTCAGTCTATCCTAGAAAGCTAACATTAAGCTGGTGACTTAGAATAGAAAAATTATTGAAAAATTTGGATGGCAATAAAATGTAAACCTTTTCCCATCCCTGGAAGTGTTCAAGGCTAGGCAGGATGGGGCTTGAAGCAACTTGGTCCAGTGGAAGGTGTCCCTGCCCATGGAAGGGAGGTTGGAACTGGATGATCTTTAATGTCCCTTCTGCTCCAAACAGTTCTATGACTCTGTGATTCATATCAATTAAACAAAACCAACCTCAGCTAAAATAAGTGATGAAATATCAAACACCAGACAAATACCTGCTGCACCTGTTCTGCAGGCACTTCTGCTACACTTCTACTAGGGCAGAAAGTGAGAGAGGAGAGACTTCCTCAAAACAGGAGGAGAGTTGCATTAACTCAAGCTTATCTTTTCATGTCTCTTTAAAAGACCTGGACTGAGGTTTAGGCACACTGCAGCCACTGTTGCCACTACATCCACCACATACTTAGTGGAGCTAGTGTGAAACTAGCCAGTCCCAGTGCTGTGACCCATCTAGCCATTACTCTGATAAACTCAGCACAGGCTGCAGAACCTGCCTGAGAACCAAAATAAATATGCAATTATTAACTGTCCCTGTACCTCCTGTCCCACAGACATGGACACTGCAGGAATCCCAGATCACTACACAGGGGAGAGTGACTGCTGATGAATGACACTGGAGTGCCCACGAAATAGTTCCAATATAATAGTTTCAAGAAAAGCAAGAAAAAACCTTGCCTTTATAGTGAAACCAGATAAGATAAATAGAGAAACCAGAATTCAACACAGCTATCATATACTGAAGTCCAATAAAAAGTTAATAATTTTGGAAAAGTATTTTTAGTATTTGACATTAATATTTTACTACCTTTTTTATATATAGTCACACACCTACCTATTATTTAAAAAATTATTTCATTTACAGGAAGGTGTCTCCAAGATCTGACTATTTTCTGTATCTTCTCCATTTTATGTCTTTCCAAATAAAAATTATTGACATTTTGGGACAGAAATAACTGTACTGAGGCATAAAATGAACATTTTATTTCAAATGGTTACAAGAGAGTGACACACAAAACTCATACCTGAAAGGGACACTGTACCTTCCAATGGTATTTTAATAAATCAGGTTCTAAAATACTAATCTAATAACAAGACCTGATTAAAACTATATATTAAAAGAAAAATATTCTGCCACCCCCCCACACACACCCTTTCAAAGAAATGGGATAGGAACAGAGAATTAGTGTGTAGCCCCAGATTTGGAACTTCAGAAGATTAGTGTATCAAATTCAAGTAACTGAAAATCCCAGGTGGCAATTCTAGTTAACATGTATCACAAAATCAGTAATCTCAGTATTTCTGTAATTTATCCATCATGTACAATTTATTCAAATTGTCAGAATTTTTGAGCTTGCTTTGTTTGTTTCTTCCATTTGGCTGAATAAAAAAAATTGGGTGAGGAAGAAGGCAGGCAGGCAAAAAAAAAATCTTTGATGAATGAGAAAACATAATTCCACTAATTACTTTAATAAATCTGCATTTCCTAGCAAGTGGGTTCCCATACATGAGAATCCCAAATAAGCAGCCATGGCAAGAAGATTTTGATAACATAACAGTCTCTTCCGCTTTCTGTTGCAGTTGGACAAGCAAGGGGTTTCTGTACACAAGAAGCTGAAATCTGACTCATAGCACCACAGGTCCCTTCTGTGGGTTAACATACAGAGTACAGCAGCACCTGCATAGACTGCCACTGATAATACAAGACAGACAACATTTTTCTTAAGAAGTTCTCCACAGCTACTCAGGTAATCAGAAAAAATATAAAAAGGAGGTAACAAACTAACTCTCAAATAGTATCTCTCGTATGAAAAGAATGAAGGATGCCAAGTTTCAGAGATCTTGCTTAAGGGCTTTACAGGATACATCTTCAGTACATACAAGTATATTAAATAGTAAGTTAATTCATTTGTATAGCTATCCATAAAACACAGTAAAATGTATTTCAGCAGGTAAGCACACTCACTATCATAGATGGATGTACAGGGTCCTAGATAGGATTGTGCTATAGTTACTACCACATTTCCTGCTTTCCAAAAACCAGTGAGATTAAAGGTACATCTAGCAGATGTACAAGTACTATGACTGCTACCTGAGTACAAAACAATTTAGAACGGACAATATCGCATAGTCCTATTTCCATTATCATAATGTCCTGACCACGGCTTTTGGTTTTCTGAGGTTTGGTCTTGTGGGGTTCTTTCAAGTGTTTTAGTTTAGGTTTGTTGGGGGTTTTTTTTCTAGGTTAGGCAGGGGGGAAAAGAAAGTGATGCTTTATGGACCTTGCCAGCATATATGTTTCACTCCAGAAACTTTGAGGAACACTGTCTGGAAAGAACAAACTCCATTTCCATACTCACGATTCTGCAAACTCTTCATAAAAATACTAAGAAAACAAGTAATTCATGACTGCTACCACAGCTGTTTAGAATAGCATAGCATAGACTGGATGAGGTCTTTTCCAGCCTTAGTGATCCTATGTGTCTATAGGATAGCAGAGCAGAGCAGAGCAGAGCAGAGCATAGCATAGACTATTTTCAGTTGGAAGGGGACCTACAACGATCCTTTAATCCAACTGCCTGACCAATTCAGGGCTGCCCAAAAGTTAAAACATTATTAAGTGCATTGTAAACAAAGGCTTGAGGAATCCACCACCTCATTAGGAAGCCTGCTTCAGTGTTTGACCAACCTCTCCACAAAGAAATGTTTCCTAATGTCCAGTCAGATATTCCAGGTGCAGCTTTGAAGCATTCCCACAAGTCCTCTCACTGGATCCCAGTGAGAAGTGACCAGATGCTCCCTCTCCCCTTCCCCTCCTCGGGAAGCTGTAGAGAGCAATGAGGTCACCCCTCCACCTCCTTTTCTCCAAACCTGATAAGCCCAGAGTCCTTGGCCACTCCTCATGGGGCATTTCCTTCAGCCTGCTCACCAGCTTTGTTGCCCTCCTCCGTATGCATTTACAGACCATCATATCCTCTTAAGTGAACACAGTATTCGAGTGTTGCTGTACTTGGTCAGTAATGACCTCTTTACCCTAACACCTAAAGCATCTATCAAACTATGATAGAAATCATTCCAAAATTAAATACTCCTATTGTTTTACATCCAAAATGGACTTCAAGTAAATATCACATTAAGCTATTTATTGGTAATAGTAAATATATATGGGCAAATAAATGCAAACAACAACAAATGAATACTGCTTTAACAAGAATGTCCTGGAAGAGATGACTATTGACATGTACAGTTCTAAAAGATGATAAGTATATATCACAATTTACCTTAACTGTTAATGAATTTTTTATTATTTGATTTGCTAATCTGGTGAAAAATGTTGCGCATATAGATAAAGGACTGAAATCTCAGAAACACTGCCTTGTATTTCACACAATTTCATCTGACCTTGAACAATGCTGGTGCAAAGAGCCCAGACAAATTAGATTTTACATTTACAAGAATTCCACAGCATGAACATCTAAGAGTGTGAATGCCTCCTGACAATTTTTCCAGGTTGTTCTCAGAAACAGGTAAGAATTTCCTTGCTAGAACATCAATTGGCTCCCAATGGGAGTTACTTTAGGTAGGCCTGAGGAATAAGAAGCTTCAGAATTATGGCCTTTCCGTCACAGTACAGCAGCTCAAGAAAAAGGACAAGAGCAAGGGATTAAGGAAGCTTAGATATTGTTCACAATTCAAGTTAATCTTGGAGTAGATGATGGGTTATAAGTGACAGATGAATAAGGGAGCAGAATTTTCAAGTAAATGTTGCTTCTGTCCCACAGCAGGGAAGATCTGCTTAGCTGAAATGCAGTTTCCTCAGTGCCTGACAGATGCAAGGACAAACAACAAGGCATAAATTTAAGCTGAAAAACTTACATTTTTTAATAAAAGTTAAAGAAGAAATATAGTTTTGTTTTTTTACTTTTTAAGCAGAAAGCTGGTAAGTCAAAAGAGCAAACCAAGCATGTAAAACTTACAGAAGAACAGCAACAAATACCAGTGCTTGAGCTCTCCTAGAAGTCTCTCATTTGAAAAGCCCTTCTATCAATGGTAAGAAATCAGATGTGCTCAAAGATTGTTCACCTATATTGCACAAGAGTAATATAATATATTCAGAAAAGCCTAAGTAAACATGAAGCATCCTATATGTAATTATCCTTTATACAATTAATTATAAATTATCATATTTTTTTAATTCATAGATATTAAATTACTCAATTACGAGCAAGCTTTACCTTTTTCTCTTGAAGCATGCATAAATATCCTTGACACAATAAATGAAAAAAAAACCCTCAAAATCACACAAACATTAAAAAACAACCCAAATCACTTAAGACTAACGATACCTATTTAAAAATGCAGAAACCCAAAATGTGAATAGTGTAAGCAGTCGTGTGTATTGTACTTAGATGGCCTTTTGTCATACCATGTGTTGGTGTATCAAAGCAAAAAATCTGTTTGAGTAAGTATAATTACTTAAATAAATAAATGAAGCTGTTCAGGACTGACTTTTAAAGCTACTTGATTACACAGAGCAGGATAGCAGTATGTTTAAATTTTTTTATAAAGAGGTTTAAAATATTTTAATAAACGCCTTTATGTTACAGGATTTTGTATTCCTGAGATGTAAATAAAACAATAAGTCTGTAAAGCTCAGAGAATAACTACATAAGCCATTTTACAAGGAGGATATACTTTTCCTTCCTTTCTATGAATGTATAAAGCTCGCCGTCAAGCTCTTACTAAATCTATTGATCTGTGAAACACAGTGCACTCCAGGGAGGCAATTCACTTGACGTTATATATCAAATGATGAGATGAATAATGATCATACCATTTGGTAATTAAACATCTTACAAACCTTTTAACTGACTGAACGTCAGAAAGGTCAAATGAGATCAAACCTATTTTTTTGTTGTTATCAATTTTTTTTCATATTTGCAAAACAAAAGTTATATTTAACAGTAATTATTATATTACATGGCAAAACCAAATTATTGAACATACTTTTCATTCCTATTAGACAGTTTGAATCCATAAGAGAAACAGTTCTTTCATCCCATGGTCCTATTATAATCTTCTTTTAATCTTACAGAGAAGTAGCCACTCACCAGTACAGCGCAAATAACTAGCAAAGTTATCAGATTAAGGGAAATGAATAGCACATAGAGCAAATCTAAAATATACCAAAGCACTAAGAATTAAAAAAACTCCTTGACAACTTCCTGTAAAATTGTAGGAAACTGACATTTTATTAGATAGCAAGTAAGTCCATTTCAACAGTTCGAAGACATTATAATAGAGTTTGTCAACTTAAACATTAATTTGGAATTTTACCTATTATTATATAGTAATAATTTAAATGTTTGACTCTCAAAATAAATCCAAAATATTTAATAAAGAAGACACCTACAACTGTAATTTCATTAACAATTTTGTATTTTGCCTGTGAATTTTTAAGTTGCAAAGGCAATCAAAAGATGCAGCAAAGATTTGTGAAAATCACTTGCCTCAGCAGCTAATGCCTCTGTCAAACAGGGTTTCTAGAAAAGACAGCATCTATTCACATACATCTTCAGCACAGCCATATGGGTTACCATAAATCAAGACCTTCATTGCCAGAAAGAATAAATTCCTCCATCTTCATGCAAGCTATCATTAGCCTTCACGGTCCAAATCTAATCAGATCCCAAATATTATGGAATGTCTTAGGATTTCCCTCTAGTTACTTTCTTAGAAAATGAAGACATCTTTATTAACTTACGAAAACATTCAACATCTTTCCCAAAAACAAACTGGGACAGATCCAGTCAACTCTCACAAATACACAGTTGCACAAACACACAATCAATATGTGAAATACCTGAACACACCCAGTAACAGCCTGCATGTATGTGACAGTTGTTGTCTTATAGGCGAGCAAACTAGCCAGTCTCAAAAACCAACCTCAGTTTACTGAGGCCAGTACCCTAGCGTTGCTCCAGGTGCTTCTGCACAGGTAGAGCTAATCTGGAGAAGAGAGATCTCTGGGGCAGAAGCTGAAAGAAAGAGAGAGGATTTTTACAGGGCATCTAAAGAAGTAATAAAGCTAATGAATTTGGCCACCAAAAAACAGAGATTTACTGGAAAATCTCATATCCATGCAGCAGACTGGCTACTACTATGGGACATGAGAGAGATGTGGGAGATGATACCTTCATAATACCAACTTCCAGTTGCTCACAGAACTTTGTCTTTCTTTGTCTTGAGGCTGAGAACAGAGGTCAAGTTCGCAAAATGAAAAAGAGGTAATTAAATCACATGCTCTATCTTCTGGGATCTTTCAAGTATTGGACAGGGTATTCAAGTTCATAACAAAAGTTCATAACTTAAAAACGCTGTCCTATCAAATACATTCAATCCACCCAATATATAGCTTTTTCAGGCCTAATAAATCAAATAAATTTAAAATACCTTTAATGAAAAGTATTTCTAAATTGCAAAAATAAAGTAATATAAATGATAATACTTCTTCAGATCTCCATTTCTGATAATGTCCAAACACACGGTATTCAGAAAATTTTCTAGAGACAGAAAAATAGCAAACACTCATTTTTGTTAAAGCCCAAAAATGCAAAAATCAGGGGGAAAATGTCACTTTACTGTAAGGAACTGGACTATTCCATTATACTTTAAAGGTAAGTAAATAACTGTGAGACTTGCACAACAGAACAACTTCCCTAAGAAAAACAAATAAACATGTGCTCAGATCAAATTTTAGGGGAATATTACACATGTGAATTAAACACTGACCTGGGAAAAGATGTTCTGCGGAGGCTCAAGGGCTTCAACATATGCTCACTTAGCAAACAGCTGCAGCAGTTAAGGCTGCTCCTTCCCTCTCCTTCCTTTCCCTACTGTTTGTTACCTTCCCAATGCAAGAGCTGCCTGTTGCCACTCAAGAGCTGGCAAAATGACCATACAAAATGATCATATGAGCAACTTTAATGCAGAGCCAAGGAGCATGGTTTAAACTGCAATGGATTTTCTATGACATTAGCTGGGCATCCTTTCCACATTAATTTTGTTCCTTTTTGACAGGTTGAAGAAGAGAGACAAGAAAGAATGCAAACACGAGTTCAAGTGGAGGGACAATAATGAATTCTGGAGAGAGGGAAAAGATACCCAGAACTGAAGTACCTGTTCATTAAATAATTATGCTCTTTACTTAAAAGGATTATCAATAGAGTCTAATACTTCTACAGTGAAGATGAAAGATTTAAAAATGGAAATGCTTATGTTCCACATTCTTTACAATACTATTGCTCAAAAAAGTAAATGTAAAATGATTCTGTCATAAGAGAAAACTTTAAATATTTTTCCATTCATTCAGTAATTCAGTTCAACATTTCAGCCTTATTTTTAAAAATAAAATAAATAATAATGCTGTCATTCATTTAGTCCACTTAGCCAGCAGAAAGAAACTGACCTGAAGCAAAATTTCGGTATAGAAGTTTGTTTTGCTGAGTAGGGGGTTTTTGTTGGGGTTTGGTTTTTTTTCTGCTTGTTTGTATGTTTTTAAGAAGAAGAAGGAATCTTAGAAGTAAAATTCCATTTAAGAAGAAGGAGAGCAATGATGATGCAAAGATCCAGAATTTTTTTAAAGTAGCAGCAATCAAATTTGAGAAAAAATACACCTACCTAAAGCTAAAAGCCTTTGACTGAATTGAGCAGAAATTTTGTATATGATATGGTTTTAATTCTTTATTAAGTGATGGAAAAAGAGAACTGGATTTGCATTACATCATGAAAATGTATCTTAGAGCAAAGAGAAAACTAAGTAAAAACTAATGACAAGTGGCCATGTAAGAAAATTTTCATCTTGAAAAGAAGAAAGCTAAATATTCACCAACTTGATGGTAGCATGCAGATAATAAATATTAGTCTCAAATAAACTGCAAAACATTTAAGACATGAGGTCACATGTCCTTGTCATAGTACACTATCCATCTGCTCTAATTTGAAGTGTTTAGTAAATAGCTTCACCCACCCAAGTAATACAGAATGATATTAGGCTGGAAATTCAATTACAGACAGGAACTATATATCTATAGGTATCTCAACAGATCTAAAACAATATTTAATTTAGTTTCTCCCTCAAGTATAAAAACATTGAGTTAAAATTACAGCCCATTTCCCATTAGTCCTGTTACCTATAAAACGACACTTAACCAAAGTATATAGATTCTAGAATTAAATTTCTGTATTTTACATACACCTTATTCTTGAGAAGTCACACATATCATGCAAACTATACCAAGCAGTGTTAACTTTGCAGCCTCAGATTACATGACTGGTAGTTTTTCTGCAAAACCTTCATTGGATCTGTCATAATTAAATGAATTTATTTATAGGTACTCAAATCTATATGCTTATGTTTGGATGTAGGACCAGAACCACTATATGAACCAAAACACAACCTGCTTTGCTTCCCTAGAAAACTCAAGCTCAAGAAAAAAAAAAGTTTCTTCAAAAATTAAATTGTGAATATTTTAATTAAAAAAAAAAAATCATGCAGGTAAGCACAGTTTTTCCCATCAAATCACCAGTATAGGCTGTGACTGACAACAATTACCACTAAATAACTGTTTTACAGACTTCATTCAAAATTCTGAGGTCTAGTTCCTGAGGGACAGTGATCTCTGTCCGATTCCTAGATGACAGTGGCCACATTAAAAAAAAAAAAAAAAAAAAATCATTACCTCTTTCTTTCCTAGATCCCATAATGCATTTTCCAGAGAAGAAAAGAAATCACTCCCCAAGACAGTTAACAAGCACCACTTACAAACACAAAACTCATGTAAAATCAGCTTTTTAGGGAGGCTAACTCTCAAAGCAATCAAATAAACATCTATTCCATTTTCAAGATCCCATTTATTTTCAGGAATTAGATGTGATGTTATTTCTTCCATATGTAGTTACTTGTACTGAATTGCTTTCTTTATTGCCCACATTTATTCATTTTTTTAAATAAGGATTTAAAATAGCTAGTTCATCATATTTATCATAGAATGATTTCTGGATAAGGTAACTTCAAAAGCATGTCAAAAATACAGATTTTTTTTTTTACTGTGTTGCTGAAGAAGATAGGAAATAGTAACATGAAAATCAGTCTTTCAGAACTACTTCAGATACAGTCAAATAAGAGACCATGCTGAGAAAAACAGCACAAATAAGTTGTTCTGAGCAATATGGGAAACCACATTTGATTTTCTTAAGTTTTAGAGAAATCCCAAGTAAACTACTGTTGATGCTTCCTTTCCTCTTGATAAAACTAGCTTTTATTCTGTCTAAATCAATCTATGTTAGAGTGCTCACAGGCCTCAGCATTTTTTCTCAAAGACTGTGCTAATGGCATAATGGCTTTACAATTTAAGTAGAAAAACGTATGAGAGAGAGAAAAGGCTACATAACACTGAAGTAAGTAGGGATTCGTTGTCTTGGACCTCCTATCACAGGAAAAAAAAAACAAAGCAATTCTATGTATATAATAAAAATCAACTAAATTAATTTTCTCTGTTCCCTCCGAACAACAAGACTTTCCAAGAACTTTGTTTCACATCTAGAAAATGAAAGGTTTAAAACAGGGATTTGTGGCAGAGTTGTGTCTTCTATTCTACCCCAAAGAAAGACAAAGCACTTGATGACCCTTTTATCCTACAGAATGAACAGGAGGAGTACCATAGGGTAAGTGCTGATAGTTTAAGTCTGGAACCGCTTTGAGAGCATGAAGAGTTTGGCCACATACAGTCATCAGCATGGCAACAAGAGAAAAAAGACCTGGTGCCAGTGTTCTGCCTTATAAGTAAAATAGAGTAATTTTTGTTCTTAAAAATACATACAGGATGAGAAAAAAGAAAAGTATCACTCATGTTTCTTAAGTTTATTAACAGTCTCATTGAAAATATGATTTTGACCAACACCATACCTGCCACTGAATACATCAGCACAACTAGCTATGTACTCTGGCTAACATTTAACCTGGAAATCCATCCTTACTATGTTTTTCTAGTCTGTCAACTCACTCCTGGAAGTCATTTTCAAATAGCTCATTCATAATTTATTTCTTACCCAATATTCTTGAAATCTCACTAGCATCCCATCAAAAAGTACAAATAGCACAATCTTTTACAATCAATTTAACTTTAAAAAACCAAATAAAATTGATACATAACATCCATCTCCTCTCCACCCCAAAAAAGAGCAGATTTTGTTTAAACATAAAGAAAATAGAAAAATTAGTATTAGATATGTGTTTTCAAGGGATAAACCGAGGCTGCACCTGACAACTTTGTTGATATATTTTTTACTTCTTTTGTATTTATTTCCTTTATTAACTCTGAGTTTGACATAATTTATTGTACTAAACTAAAATACAGGTGTGTCCTCCTTTCTTGAAGAAGTGGTCCAACTAGTAAGAAGGAGTCTGCTAGTGTGACTAAAAAGACTAATACTTATTTTTATCCACATAAAAAATTTACAGTCATATGTTATCTATTGTATCTTTAGTCACCTATTATTATTATCTTATTTCTAAAAATAGCACAGACATACTACAATGCTTATGTACACAAATTCTTTATGAAATAAAGATGTTGTGAAGAATATTTGGGGCTTCTTGACCATTATTCTGAGCAGGTTTTCCACTAGCTTCAGCAGCACATTTTTTTGCATACTGCATCTCTATACTTTTAGAAATATCAGGGCTTTTTTTTAGCAACTTTATTTGTAATATTCAAAATTATGTCACTTACTGATTATTAAAAATCTATAAAAGTAATAATCTATTTTGCATTTCACAGAATAATTTTCTCAAATACTAAACTCGCCCTTAGTTAACCTCTATTATTTTTTTTAAATTAAATTTTAAGAGACTGGCTATCTTTCACCAGTCTCTTCAAGAATCAGAAGAAATAAGAAAATAAAATCAGCATATCCACTACTTTTATATTAAAAACAATCCCTCTGTTTGAGAGAATTAACAATTTAAACACCAATGGAAATGATATTTTCAACAATTATAATTTTGGTAAAAGCCATTAATAGTGTAACATCAAGCCAGCAGACACCTTTTCCTGCTATATTGTGCATAAAAAGTATTCCCATCTGTTTCAATGCTCTGGCTTTTTCATGGGCTTAAACCTGTCAAATTATTCCATTTGATTTCAGAGAATTCTCATATGGCAATCTATTTTATTTACTTTATCTTCAATAAAATGGTTGAGTGAGCATTAGCAACTACGAGACACAAGTTTCAATCAGTCCTCTGGCAAAGGCGTCAATCTACATTAGACCTACAACACTGTGAGCTGCAGCCAGAAAGCTGGAGTGAGACAGGGCAACAGTGAATGAGTGAGCAAGACCTAATAAAGCAGCAGTGAAGAGAGAGAAAATTCCCCCTAGACACTACCATACACCACTTATATAATGTGTGTGCCTAGCTCAACACACCAGTAGCTCCTTAATAAAGCTGACAGCTAAAAAGGAGATTCAGACTCCAACTTCATTTTACATGACACCTACAGTAATGGCCCTCTGTTCTCAAGCAGGTCACATTTAGAAACCTTCAATTCAGTTAAAAATTAAGAGTTCTCACCTCTCTCATTCATGTCACATAGGAAAAAAGAATCATAAAATTATTAAGATGCACACCATTTTCTCCTCATTTCATACAGCTGAAAAAAATTCAGGATTTAACTAGCTTTTCCTTAAAAATTTCTGTGCTATAAACCACAAAACAATCAGGGTATTTAAGCAATAATTCATTTCTGAAGACAGCATCATTAACGACTAATTCCAACAAATGCGGGGTACCAATCCCAGACATTACAAAAATATCTCCCAAAGCACAAACTTTGTAGTAACTGATGCAAGTTCCTACTTGATATGGGCTGTGAAAAGCAGATTATTGCAACAGTGCTCTTCCCAGGAAATCAGACCATTAAGACTGTACTTACTGCTTAGCTGAATTGAAAAGCTGGCCAGTTTAAATCCATAGTTTGATATTAGGTATAATCATAGCAAAAATTTACTGCCTCACATTTCCAGGTCACAAATTCAGTTCTATCAACGTACACTACTTTTTGACAAAACTTGACTTCAGGTTCCCCCCAAATCAGTAATTTACAGCTATTCAAAATCACCCTGGAAAGGTAATTTAAAATTCTACAATAAATAGTGTCTCTGATCTAATACTATTCCATTAAAGTATAAAGTACTGTTTATGTTTCAGACTCTTCCTGTTGGAAACCAAATTTAAAACAAAGCCCATCAAACCCCATCTAATTACTTCTTGCAAACCAGATACCATCTTTTTCTTTCAGCATTATGCTGTAGATCCTCCACCAGACATGTGGAAGGGTTAGACTTCTTTGTGGACAAAGTCAATGCCAATCCACTATGCAGCTAGTGGAAAACATCATCTCTTTCACATGTTGGTCATCAACGTGGTCACCAGCAATGAGTCCTTAATGTAATTGTTGAGAGAATTTCAGTTCAGATGCAAGATACCTGTATGAGATATTCTTCTGTACTATTCTAACAATATAATTATGTTTGCCCTACAAAAAAATAAACATATCCATATAGACTGAATATTTAATAGTATACAAAATGTATACATATACATGTACATGAGTTGTGATGTTTCAAGTTTTTATTTCTTGTAGTACCAGAAAGAAACAGGAAGGAGCACAATGTCTCCTGTTCTCCAAACTGACAACAAAGAAGAGCCAGATCAATTTAATAATTATTAATACCAGAATTTATGTAGCTTTTTCTTTTAAGCCTAAGTAACTCAGAAAACAGAGACGTAAATGTATCAATAACAGTCTCCAAAACTGTCTATTTAAGTCATCAGTCAAAAAATAGAATATTTTTTCTCTGCTTTCACATTTCTCCAACATGGATTTTTGTCTTATTTTCAGTTTTTCCAGCTCTATCTCAGTTTTTCTAAAACTTACTCCTAAATAGTTAAGTGTTCTACTGAGAGGACAAAAACCAAAAACATTTTTTTTCTGTTAATTAAAAATGTATTCATAAACGCAATTTTATTTTTATGCATATCTATCACTACATTTATGACTAAATCCCAGTTTTCAATCAGTGCAAACACACTCTATCCTGCCATAAAATAACCTATTAATTCTAAATAACATACTGATGAACTAGCATTCAGAATTTACTACTGTTTCCTCATTGACTGCAAAAACATTCCTTCTCCACCTTCACATACTGCAATAAATAGAGACCAATGCTAAAAAGGCCAAAAAGGTTTTGGCTTCCTTTACAGAAAGCGTTTTTATAGAATATATTTAACTTAAAGTTATGGAAGAAAATATTGCAGGAAGCAGAACAGCAGTTACTTTCTTTCATATGCTTTAAGTTTCAGACATACTGGAATTCAATAAAATTATGCTGCCAAACTATTATAGATGCACAAGTCAGTTATACTGCATTTTGGACATTATTTGTCAGAACATAGTAAACTTCCAGAAAAAACATCCTTTAAAAATTATATCACTCTTGCTGACTCAACAGATTTCAATTACTACACTTTCTATCAAGCCAACCAATTCTCCAAAATACTGACACTGTCCATCAAGAAACTATGTAACCTAACTATATACAAGTTACACCATTCAGACATGTACAAATATGTGAGACAAATCCAGCCATATTTCCATCGCTACACAGAAAGCAAAGAATCTGACATTTCTTACTGTTTTTTCTGTTGAGGAATGAAAGGAAAAAACACTGTTTTGAAAATATATTACTACATACTAACATACAGTCATACAAAGGTTTGCACATGATGCCAGTAATATCTACAGTTTCCCTGTATAGAGCTGTATATCCTTTGATTTACAACACTGTTACATCTAACCTTTCTTCTTTTCCTGGCTTCACCATATTCATACAGTAGCCTTCCAACCAGTGCCTTAATTCCTTGGAAAAAGGTGAAGTTAAATCGGAATAAAGGAATTTTCCTTTCTTATTACCCAGTGAAGACAGTCACAGTGAAACACATACCAGAACAGTCTTGTTTTACACTACTTCGAACTAGGTTAAAAAGGTCTGTGCTTCCTCCAAGAGGGTAAAACTTTAAAAAACTTGTTATAAACATAGTTTCAGAACTAATTACTGTCACCATCATTAACTCCTCTGGAAGAGCCTCTTTTTCTTTCCTTCCAGAGGCATCAATACATTAAGAAGGATACACCAATATTATGGAGTGTATAGGTATATCTGAATATCTCATAATACCTTAGCAGTTACTACAGATGGTATATAGGGAAACAGTACGTATTTATTTCAGCAATATGTATTTGTATTTACATTTTTTTTCTACTTACTGGGGTACGTAAAAGCAATTTGGCCTGGTTCTTACTATAATTAGTTTGTTGCACCCTGTTGAAATCTGCATCTTAAAAATTTAGTACCAGGTCCAACTGACCATATTTTGCAATTTATATGCTAAAATATTGCCTAAAAATTTTAAATTTGCAAAGTTCTGGGAATATTCCCAGAAGATTTTATACCTTGTAGAAAATGTAAAATATGAACTACTGCAACACTCAACATATAGATTAATTCTTTGTTGCAATAGCAATTATGAAAAATCTGAAATAACTGTGACTGGCTTGCTAAGCTCTGATCTTAGGCTAATTCCGCCAAGATCTCCTTTTCCACATCTGTCTAAGTTAAAAAGACCTGACAGCCTCTTGTACATGATTCACTGAAGATAGCTGTGAAGGTCTGGAGCAAAGCAAGGTGTTCAATGCAGGCATGCCAAGTGGCACTATACCCACTGACAGTGTGGTGTCACAGGCTGGTTCAGCCTATTAGCACAAAAAGCAGTTGAACTCACAGTTCTTGACATCATGGAATATTCCTGGTTATCAAAGGAATAAAGACTGTCCCAGTTTCAAGAAACTAGGAATATCCAAACTCAGGTATTCTTTACTGTTTATTATAGTATACTGGCCTTTTAAAATTTTACTTTTTACAAGAAATAGTCTAAAATTTTTTTCAGAAAAAAACAGCTTAATTATCATACTCCTAATATAGATGTTGTAATGGAACTGTACGGTGTAAGTTAACTCCACAGTTCAAGAGACCTTGGTGAGAGAACCATGGTTTCACTTATTTTCAAGGCAGAGGCTGAAAAGCATGTAGGGAAACCCTAAATGAATCAGATATTCTCTGCTATCTAGTCATAACACAAGCAGTCATACATGCCAGTGAATTGGGGAAAGCAGAGATCAGCTATTTGAATTTGCATTGGTAAGAAGGAACAGCAATTCCAGAAAAAAAAAGTTGCAAAAAAAATACTCTTAGATTTGTGATGCTTGACCTGTACTCACCTGCTTCTTCTAAGCCTCAAAAAGACCTTTTAACTTCAACCTTGAACTGAAGTGATGTCCAAAATCAATTCTAGTACCACCATCCTGACAAAACAGAGAGAAATGTTTACAGCTATTTAGACATCATTTAAAAAAAACCAATGCAGAATCTGGCCTTATCACTCCCTCTAATTTGTTCCAGATGTGCATATGCTGATTCACAAGTAATCTGAAAGAAAAGGAGCTGTAATTTTAAATTTTTTGATTTTGACATAAAGCTGGTTGAAAGACATAGCAAGTTAAAAGATTCTCTTAACAAGTAGTAAGCTTAAATGTAGTCCACAAAGAAATATAATTGTTCACCTAAGTTTCTTCCTTGCAGTAGAGCGACAGCTATGGCATCAGTCAAATTCTAGTCTTATATTTTTATTCTATTTTTATTATTATACTACCCAAGGGCAAACAAAAGGAAGGCTTCCCTGAAGTAGTTTGTTCCATACAGAGAACTGCACACAATATCACTACCAGTAAGTTCACAGGGTCATCTGAAGGAAGGAACAGAAGCTGGGAGACAGCATGCCAATAAAATTTAAATCTATATGTATGTTAGGAAGGACAAAAGGACAAGCAAAAAGAAAAAAAAAGCAGCACTGAAGCTGAGACTGGAAGACTGCAATGAAGAGAGAAGGTTGGACAAGACAGAAGAAATAAAGAACACGCAGGTCCATAGAATATTTAGATTACATCTATGTCTGAGCACATTTCTCTTTTCTGAAATCGATTGGCAGAGATAATCCTACATCTATGCTGGCATAGTCACATGTGCTCTGAAACAGAGGGGCTGCATAAAAATTGTCTAATGGAGGTGGTCAAATAAATGTCTGGGAATTTTCTGGAACAATGCTGGTTTTTAAAGACTTTAACTGTGGCAGAGACCTGGAAATATTTCCAGGCATTGTTTAATTTACTAATATAGACACAGACTTAATGCCTGAAACTCTGCTATCTCTGAAGTAGGTCCTACCAGCCTCTCGATGGTGCCTCTTGGCAATTCTCTCTTGCTGACAAGGTCAGACAGAAGCAGGCTGAAGAGTAAAATGAATGTAGAATTTTATAAAGAAAAGACTGCTTTCCCACAGTTTAAGAAAAAAAATCTGTGTTCCAACTGGCATTATTAATACACACTTTGTTACAAGATGTTTGGACATTTAAAAGAGCTGCAGTTCTAACTTGTTCCTTTGTTTGTAGAGTGTAACAAAACCTGCTGGGAAGGTCGAAGTTCCTAGAAAACTGAAAGCTACCTGGCAGCCTCTGTAGTAGTGCAAGTGAAGAAGGGAGAGCAAAGAATGACAGGCTGAAGGAATAAACACTACATGAAACCCCTGCACAGTAGGACAGCACTGGGAAATGAGAAGGATATCTTATGAGCTTAATACAAAGCAAAAAAAGATAAGAAAATGTTAAAAACAGGTAAGAATCCTAAGGCAAATATGAGGAGGTGAAGGTGGGTGTCAATTCTTAAAAGTTGGTGGAAAGTAAAATATGTGTCAATGAAACTTTGCTTGATGGTCATGTGGTCACCCTGGATCCACAATGTAAATGTCCAACCGAGTGAATAGCATCTCACTGTCCTATTTCCCATTAAAAGGTTGCAGTTTTGCCTCTAAATAGCTATGCCTCTAAGTCTTTGAAGTTTCCTGTGCACCTAAATTCTAGAGAGAAGTACACATTAAAGTTATTTCTTCAACACTAGATTTTGTTGACAGATAATATGTAAGCCTCAAACGTGAATATTCTGTATTTCTTTTTTCCTATAATCCATTACACCAAAATACTTTCAAGTCATCAGTTTTCTTAGCTTGGATTATATTAAACATCACATCTTGCTTCACCTCGTAAAGCCAAGACAATCACAGTTATTATATATGAAATCTTGTATCAAAACATGACCCATTTTGTTGAGATACAGCCTTTTTAGAAGAAATTGTCCATTTTAACATTTTTTGGTAATTAGTCTTAATATGAAAACAACCATTAATCTCGATGATTATAATTTTATCTTTGGTCTATTTCTGGATTTCTATACTTTTTCAGAAAACAGTAAGAAATATTTAAAGTGGTGAAGATGGCACAAAATAGGTGTGACAGATATGTCACAGGCAAACAGCAGGTCTTAACCTATTCTCTTCTTAACGGTACAGATTTTCATTTTTAGAAACTTATCTATTGACCTATGTTTCATTTATGCTACATTTCAGTGTGGTTTATAAACATTGATTTGTTTTGATTTTTGTTAGCATCCTAAAACCTGGATCTGAGTCATTTCAGTTATTCCAGTTTAAGACCAACATTTCTCTACTGTCTCTCCACCTGAGCTAGCAGATTCCATCCCTTGGGCCTTAGCAGCTAGATCTTTAATTGTTTACCTATCCCCTACTGACAGTGCTTAAAGAGATATATTTCCCATTCTTCAATATCTAACAATCCTATCTGAACCTTAAAAATTTACAAATTTACAGACCTTGTTTACCAAAACTTTAAAAGCATCCTGACATTATGTTAATTGTCATAATTGTGTCAAAAATCCCAAGAATATTTAATTCAAAATGAAAGTCAAATTCATTCCTGGATGAAGACCTTCCTTAGAAACTTGACTTAAAAAATACAATGCCCATACACTGCAAACTACTTCTTTAACTCATTCATTTACTTGCCGCAATCACCTCTTAGCTTATTCCACATTTAGATCACAAATCATTAGGATAAGTTTACCTGTTATATGTTTGCACACTGCCTCTAAGACAACATTTTGATTTGAGACTACATGCTCTTATTCATTATCCTGCCTTATTGGTGGCCTTTGGTATTTTTTAAAATGTAAATAACCCCACCAAAGTGCACCACAGCGCTTAAGCAGTTCTAGTATTTGATAGATCAAGTTGCCATGATGTGTCACTATTTCAGGTAAGACATGCTTGTTCAGATTTCTTCTATAGTAAAAATGGTTCAAACTGCATTAGTGCTTGAAATGGGTATTTGTATAAAATATTCTAATGAAGCACCACTCATCAAAGCATTCAAGAAGATTTTAGAACGTGGTTGAGGGCTATCTATATAAGTTATTATTAGGTATGCTTGTTTTGAGTCAGACAGATTAAGCCGAAGACACCACTGGTTTCACTAAAGCAAAAATTACTTGCTAGAGAGACTGACTAGTATTTTAAAGACATAAGCATTCACTGGTATCTGTAGCTTCCACCTTTTTATCATATAGGACTCACACAATTAAAAACAAAACTCTTAATTCATAACAGGACTTCCGAGCAAGCCTTAAATTGCACTATGTCAATGGGATGTCCTGAATTTTATTTGAAAATACATCACTTACATACAATCTATATCTTGCAAAAGTATGAAAAAAAAGTGTAAATCTATTAAATAGTCAGACTACGTATTTTTAAATATATTTTAACTACTTCAATACAGTAACTCACAGTAGAAAAAAAAGATTTTTAAAGAATATTATATAAATTGCAGAACTGCAAATAGTAAAGAAACACCCCTTTTCTTCCTGATTCCAGTAATTCACATTTCTGTGATAGAAAGATACTCAGAAGTTCATAACCAGATGAGCACTACTGAATGCCATTATAATTAACAAGAACATACAAAATGAATTTGAAGTTACGTTTATAATCAGTCCAAAGTTAAATGATACAACGAAAAGACCTTCATACTACTGTGATCTCTCAGCTAACTTTTACATACTATTTCACACTGGTACTTAGACAAATGAAGGCTGGATTACATTATCAGTGGTTCCCAACAGAAGTTCTGTGGCAGTAGGAGAAGCATATATTTTTTTCATGTGGCACAGAGAAAATAATGAATTCCTGAATGATTCTTGAGCTGTCAAGCTTCCCCAACTACATAGTTTCCAAATTTTTCAATGCTATGTACTTATAAAGGTTCACATAATATTCTATACCACAAAAATTATTCTTGAAGTTTTTCACCATGGAATTTACTGTGAAAAACACCCATACTCCATTAATCCAGAAAACATGTAGCTGTGTAAAGAAGTAAGTGAAGGATAATAATAAAATTTACAAAAAATCATTAAAAATTTAATATTAAACACCTTGGAAATTGCCCAGTGACAGAAAAAATGTCCATATGGACTAAATGCATCATCTACTTCCAGTATGTCCCATCCACTGTGTAACTGATGCACAGGTTACATATAATTCCTCTTGGGGAAGAGGGGCTAGGGGGGATGTTGTTCCACTTAGGTCTTGTCCTGAAGACTAATAGGACACTGATTACCTGTACTTAGCAAAGCACACTGGAGAAAATGGAGACAGTACCAATGAATGGGAAGCCTGGAGTGATGGAAAAATCATCCCTCAGTCTTTTCTTCCAAAATCTCCACAGCAACATTGTCTGAATAGTTGGATATACAGACTAAACCATCCCTGAGGCAGGTCTAACTTGCTTGACTTGCCCCTACATGATAGATAACCTGTGCTGACACTAATCTTATAAGTATGCACAATACCAATATCATATTTATAGAGATTTCTGAACACTTTATCCAATGTGCACAGATACCATACCTTACTTTATCCTCAGGCATGTCTGTCTTTCTTCTGAAAACATAATTTATTGGAAGACAACTCAGAGAAAAACCTCTTTCCACTTGTTGAATTTTCTTATTATAATAAACTGCAATAGTCTACACTAATTGGGGAACAAGAATATAAACAACAATGAAAGCAATTAACTATTCCTAAACAGTTTGTTCTACAATACCACTAATAAAATGGCACTGCAGTCTTGTGAATTCCTTCCAGAATTACTATGTGTTTCTCCCTTTTTCTCCTCTGATGTGATTAGAAGGAATTCAGAAATACTATCAGATGAGAATGTAGAACAGCTTTAAAAGGTAGTATTTCATAAGTGCACGTATATGGTGATCCCCCTGAGTTGTCTCACATATCTAGTTTGTTCCTGTAAGGAGATGTATGTATAGATTTATAACCTAGTAACACATGAAGTCAAAATGCACCTGACCCTTCTGCCATGCTGCACCATATCACAGACTCTCCCACTCACAGAGTGGCTGATGAGTAGCAACTGCATAAAGCATCTGAATTTAGACTGGGTCACTTAGTACATTAGACAGATGCATCTCCAAAACTTTCAAAAAAGGTGACTCCAGTTCCCAGTTTCTCTAGGCAACCGTTTCTGTTCCATAATTATCCTTCTACTGAAAATCTTTTCCTTTATATTGAATCAAAACCTTCACACATATGAGTCCCATCCATTCCAACTGCTCCTTCACAAAAAGGGCAACCCTCCTACTCCTTTTCTGCCTGAGCTTTTGTTGAGCCATCCATCACTAAATCCCAACTTTGTAGTTGTTCTGCCACTTGGCAGTTTAATCCAGTGGTATCATTATTCTAGATCTGCATGTGGAACTCTAGCTCCTCCTGTTTCTTTCCCACCCACAAGAATCTCATCTAAATAAATACATTGAAAACTCACTAAAACCAACAACAAAACATAGAAAATTAAAGAGTCACACAATTTTCAGGGAGAAAAAGGAACACCAAACAGTGTGAAGTCCACACCTACAAACAGTGCAGAACAGAAAACCTAACACATACAGACTCAAGCTCCTAAAGACCAAAAGAAAACAGACAAAAAAAGTTATGATAAGTAACTCAAGCTAATTGTGAAAAAAAAATTAAGATTAAAAAAACCAACCAAACAAACAAACAACAACAAAAAAAAACAAAAACAAAAAAAAAAAACCAAAAAAAAAACAAAAAAAACCAAAAAAAAAAAAAAACAAAAACAAAAAAAAAAAAAACAAAACAAAAAAAAAAAAAAAAAAAAAACAAAAAAAAAAAACACAAAACAAGCAAACAAAAAGAGGTTCCAAGATAATCTACCTGGGCAGGCTCAATCTCCTGCCAAAAATTCCACCATAAAAATAAAGACAGGAAGTTGTCCCACCAATTGCTGTCATCTCCATTATCTGACTGTTGGCAGCATCTCAAAGTATGTGTTTTCTACTTTGGGTGAACAGCAGGTAACTCCCCCATCAGCACAGATCTTCCTTCGGGCTTCCATAGCCCTAACACATTGTCAGTTTGGGCACCTCAAGAACTGCTTACATTGCTTAGGAGGCTGGTTCAATACTGATATGACCACCACAGTTAGCTACAGATAATTGTCACAAACTAAATGTCCCTAAGATGACTGGATCCTTGCAGAGATCCCTATCCTAAACCCAAAATCTGACATGACTTAATTGTGTCTTTAGCAAACAAGAACAGAATTAGAACAGAACTGTATCCTTGATTTCTTCTCAAGGACCCTGCCTGGTGAGCTGAGTAACAGGTCTCTCTAGAGGATGCTGATCACACTTGCCCATCCTCTGCTTCTCGATTTCTTATTCAGAGCTACATCGGTCTGAGGAGGGAAAATTCTTACACATAGGCCAGTCCTCCTTACAGGCACAGCACATCTTCAGCTATGCTGTATTTTGATATGGACCACTTCAGATTACTGGGCAAGCTCAAGGATTCCTTTTTTTTTTTTTTCCACTCATTAGAGAATGACTCTTCTTGGTTACGAGTTTGTGCCAGTTTGGACAAACTTGGAGGAAAAATATCCTCTGATAGAAGGCAGGCCACAACCACCCCTCCCCCACCATGTTCGGCAAAAAAAAGAAATTTTCCTTGGAGGAGAGTGAAAGAGATAAAAACTATTTATTTAACAAACACACAGGAAAAGGATAATAATGCTGAATAATAAAACCTGTCGCTGTGGAGAGAAACCTGGGAAGATTTCAGAGCCCTTTGGTAGGTGTGGTCTCTCTCCTCCTCCTCAGAGTTGGGTCATGGGCCCACCTCCAGAGCCTCGGTGGAAAATTCTCCTGATGTGTTCTGATGTTGAAACAGTCCAGAGAAGAAGGGAAAGAAACGAAGTCCCAGGAAGACAAGTTCAACTCTCTGCCTCCCTCCAGAGAAAAGGAGCCAAAAGCTGGCTGAAAAGCAAGAAGGGTGCTTTCTCCACTCTTGCTGCTGCAGAAGCAGAGGAGTGTGTACCTGTGTCCTTGAACAACTGTTTTGAAAAGTTTGCTTGATTTTTTCCTCTCCCCCCTCTCAGGCTCAGTTTAAAGGCACAGAAAGGCACAAAGTTAATTTCTGGGCATAGAGCAGCAATAGGAGATACACATCATAAAGCCACCCCAAGACACAGATCCATCTGGCAGTTTAGCAGCCCATCATGTTAAACAACCCAGAGACTCCCTTTCAGCAATGGCCAAAGTAGATGACATCAAGAAAGACACAGGATATAAATATGACCCATGCTCTGGACCAATACCTAAAGACACCTAAGAAACACAGAACCTTCATAACACTGAAAAATGTCCCTGTAAGTACGGCAGATAAATATTAGGGCTGCTGGAAATTTCTGCCTGTCTTGTACAAGCACATGACATATCGGGGTATGACTCAAAGTAAATTTCTAGCCACAGTCAATAACTGCTTTGATGTAGATTGGAATCTATGCCCTTGAAGGGGCAACAAAAGCCAAAAAAACTCTACCACCATTTCAAAGAGGGTCACTGAATAAAAATGAGTAAGCTTGTTACAAGGAAGAAAAAAGAATCGGCTACAAAAGTCACATTTTTACAGGTGGCACAGAGACTGATTAAAGACACCTTTTGCAAGCTCAGAAGAAATGCATACAACCCATCAAAAAAGACTGAGAAAATCCAGGGAAGGGAGCGATCGTGAACAAATGGGATGAAGGAGGCTATTAGAAAGAAAATAGCATCCTTGTAAAAGCTACAAGTTGCGTCCAAGTGAGGAAAACAGAAAGGATTGTAATCTTTGGGAGGCTTAAACATAAAACACAGTCCAGGGTCAGAGGGCTGCAGGGACCAGCAGCTCCCTATGGGCTGGAGGCCAGAAGTTGTGGGGGCTGTCCATGGGCAGAGCAGGACCTGGCTGCCCTTGGGTATGGAGAATGGCAGTCCAAGGGGAAGCTGGGGGCAGCCCTGGCCCACAGCACACCAGGCACCTCAGCGGGGACAGGCCAAGGCTGAGGTCAGAGTCAGGCTTAGTGAAGAGGCTCCCACAGACAGCCACCTAGGGGCTTCTGCTGAGGCTGGCAGAAAGCAAGGGCCACTAAAAAGCTGGGGTTTCATCCACACCGGAGAAGACTGGAGAAGTTACTAGGCCAGACATCCTCCTCAGAGAGATACGTGAGAGGATCTGTCTTAAACTGAAGTGCCAATAGAGAACATGAGAACAAAAAGACAAACTGAGCTCTAACAGATTATTACATTGGAGTATATCCCATCAACAACTCTAAAGGAACTTGAGTATGAAACAGCTGAACTTAAAATAGAAAAATCTGCCTGCTTCAAATTGTCCTAAAATCAAAGGAAGGTGGCAAATATTAAATCAATCCTAAAAAATCTAGAGAAAGTCCAGAAAGCTACAGATCAGCACACATGGTGTTCACACTAGGCAATTTCCTACAGGCTACAATAGAGTTTATGTGTATGTCAATATAAACAACATGTTGGGAAGGAGTCAACATTCCAGTATGAAAAAGGACATGCCTTGGACGATCTCAGTTATTTTGAGAAGTCAGTGAGAAAATGTAAGTCATGTATTTCCAAAAATCACTTTATAAGCTCTCTTACCCGAAGTCTCTAAAAGAAACTAAACTGCATGGGAGAAAAAAATAAAAAAAATGAGGTCTTTTCACTGCTAAAAATTTAAAAGAGAGGATATTAGGAAGAAGAATAAATGACAGTTTGCAGTATTTCCTAGAAGGATATCATAGAACCATTATTAAGGTTAGAAAAGATCTCCAAGTCCAACTTTTGTCCAAACACTACCATGCCAACTAAACCATAGCACTAAGTGCCATGTCCAGTCATTTCCTGAACACCCCAGGGATGGTGACTCCATCACTTCCCTAGACAGTTCATTCCAAATCTTGGACATCCTTTCCATGAAGAAATTCTTCCTGACGTCCAACCTGACATTCCCCTGATGAAGCCTGAGGAAATTTCCTCTTGTCCTGTCGCTGGTCCCCTGGGAAAAGAGACAGACCCCCACCTGGCCACAACCTCCTTTCAGGTAGCTGTTAGAGTAGTCAGGCATTGGAGTAAGTGTCCCAAGGGAGGTGCCTAACTCATCACACATGGAAAGACATCGCGGTCTGGTGCTGGGTGACGTGGTTTAGGGGTTTAGGGGTTACAGTGGTAGTGCTGGATGGACGGTTGCACTGGACAATCTTAAAGATCTCTTCCAACCGTATCATTCTATGAAATCTGAATTCAGTTTTTGAAAATAAAATGTATGCAGGACCCAAATGTTGCCTGCAACTTTTGGAAACTGCCTCACATACCTGCAGAACTTCAATACAACTCTTCACACTCAGTAGGATTCTGTAGGTGATCCCACAGTAAATACAAAGGTAGTATCTTCAACAATTATTTTGAATTACCTTTTGGACAATACTGTTAAAGCAGCAAATCATCTTACTCTAGTGATTTAAACCAAATAGTAAAAGCCAAAGAGAGAGGGATCAAATCTTTCATTTTCCTAAGATAATAAAGTGTGTTTGTTCATAAAGAAGCAAAGCTGGAGAGGGACTTTTTACAAGGGCATGTAGTGATAGGTCAAGAGGCAATGGCTTTAAACTGAAAGAAGGCAGATTTACGTTACTTAGAAAGAATAAATTCTTTACTGCAAGAGGGGTGAGACACTTAATCAGGTTGCCCAGAGACTTGTGGATGCCCTGTCCCTGGAAATATTCAAAGCCAGGTTTGATGGTACTTTAAGCAACTTGGTCCAGTGAAAGGTGTCCCTGCCCATGGCAGGGGGGTTGGAACTAGAGGATCTTCAAGGTCCTTTCTTACCCAAACCATTCTAAAATTCTATGCAGTGTCTATGAATGAGTTTAACCTCTTTAACAGATTGAAAAAAACCACCAGTCTTCTAACAACTTAAGGGTTCAGGTTAATTTAGGCATTTGTACTAGTTTCAATTCTGCATTAACTTTCATAATAAATGAGAAAATTCTCATAACAACCTCCTGCATGGTGTGATGCACATGTTGCTCATAAAACATAAAACATTTATCTGACATATACAAATCAAAGCATAATGGGAATGTAGATAGCTTTTATATTTTAAAAGCAGTAAATTTTCTTGGACATTTTCTATTTTTATGCTTATCTTGTGACTTTCTTCAACCCATCAATTTTACATTAATAAAATGACCCTCTTACAAAAACCTTCAGGCATATAAACTCAATATAAAATAAATACAGTAAAATACTGATAAGCTAAACTATGTAGCTTTGCTTTCCAAAATATTAACATGTATTTTCTTTTAAAGAAGAATGATTGAAATGCATAGGGTAAGAGAATCCTGGCAAATAAGAACTTTTACTTCAAAAAGTTACCATGTGATTACTTTTGCCAGGAATGTCAATTGCTTTGGCTGATGCAGAGCCAACAAACTTTAATTTATGACAATTGACTTCATAGTACCCCGTGGAAATTTCTGTCAGAGACATGGCTGCTTCCAGCCACTCCAAGCCACCCACTGCAGGGTGGTGCCTCATATGGAAGAGGTTTAGGAAAGGGCAAAACCACCACATAGGCAGAGGAGGATTGATGGGGGCAAAGTGTGAGAAACAGCTTCAGAACACCCGTGAAGGTCAGTGAACAAGAAGGTGAGCTGGTGCTGCCTGAAGAAAGCACTGCTTTCATTATTTCTCACTACCCAAATGTATTTTAATTGGAAATAAATTGGATCCATTTTTCCCAGGTCAGACCTGTTTTGCCTGTAACAGTAACTGGTAAGCAATCTCCCATGTCTTAATCATAACCCATGAACTTTCTGGCATCCTATTTTCTCCCTCCTGCCCTGCTGAGGAGGGAAGCAACCAAGTAGCTGGCCATAGCCAGCCCCTAACACTCACCTACTGACCCCAGAGAATCACAGCACTGGACATTTTGCAAATACTTTGAAGGATGTTCATGTACTATAACACTGTAAAAACTGCATATATTCTGGAAACTGATAGCTCTAAAGCTGTGAAATTAATAAAGCAGCAATTTAATGTAAAATTTTCTACTGAGATATCTATGGACCATAATATAACTTCTTCAGAAGTCTTTTCCACATCACTGCAATATACATAACAGCATCCCAAGAAAAAAATTTTTAAAACTTCTAACTCAAACAGGTCAGAAATTACATGCTCACAGCTTGTTTCTGTAAGGGACACAAATATTGTCACAATCACTGAAACTTTTCTCCAAAAAAGACTATGTTACGCAGAATTTACCTTGATCCCATTGCAACAAACAGAAACTGATACAAGCAATAAACCTTTTCAGTAAAAGAAACATAATTTTCTTGTTTCACAAGCAAATTTAATGAAAGAAATGTGTCTGTTCAAACTGAAAGGAAAACAGAAGTCAAGTGCCAAAAGCAAGAGGACAATAAGAGCAAGCTGTGGAAGCCAGGATAAGTGCTGGTGGAAGGGGAAAAGAAGAAAAGAACAAGTAAGAGAACTGGCAGACAAGCATGTCACTTCTGGGTGTTGTGGGTTGTAAATTTTAACTACATTGGGATAGCTCCAGGTGCACATATGACCATGTAAGCACAAGGAAAAAGGTATAATTCCAGTAAATGAAAAAGATCAAGTAAGCTCATATTTAATGGCCTTAGATGATCTGTCACACCACAGCAGATGCACTTCAGATGTTACTCAGCAGTAGGTTTTCCACCTGCCCCTTTTCCTGAGTCTTGTGCATAGATTAACAGGATAAACACAAGCAGCTGAAGAGTTGAGTAGTGAAAGCAGAAGGGAGGAAAAACTAATGAAAGACAGATGAAGGAGAAAAAGACAAAAAAATTAATGGGAATAATGAAAGAATAAACAGTGGAATTGCAAAAATGTGTGTGAAAACAAGCACCAATATGTTGGTGTCAAAGGTAAAGTAAAAGAGATTAAAGTCATGCATTACTGATGTCAAGAAGCATTTATTTAAAAATGATCTTGCTGCCCTGAACTGTAATACAAAAAGGACCCTTTTGAAAACTGCCTGCCAGCAGTCTCAGAGAGGCCTTGTGTTGTGTATTGCCTGTGGGAAATTTAAACTGTCCTTGATTTAAAGCAATTGAAACTTTTCAGTGAAATACAAAAAATAAATTTAATTTCATGTGATGTTACCATTAAACACTATACCGTAAGAGGTCCTTTCATAAATGTGACTACATGAAAAAAAATTTCCAGGGTAGATCAGGATTGATGTAACTAGGCTACAATTCAACAGCAAAATTCCCACTGATTTTAGCAGAACAGATTTAAAACCAGAAGTGAACACTTTTGAAATTCCTTTATTTATGGATTCCACAGATGGAATTCATGCAATGCTGTCATATCTATGACTCCACCTTGTCCCCACACTTTTCGGTAGATATGTTATGAGGAGAAATAGATGTAAAACTGGGATCCTTTCATCTTCTCTGACTCAGCGTTCTCTTGACTCTACTGGTTGTAATAAAACTCTTTGCCTGAGACAAACAAACAATATCTGGCCTCTCATTTATTCAAAGTACTTTGTAGGAGTCTTTCTATAGATTCAATAAACCCAATAAAAACAGAATAATTTATTACATTGCAAAGAATAAAAAATATCTTTCCTCTTGGTAACTCCTCAGACATGTCAGGCTCTACTGAGTTGCCCACAGAGTGTCCAAGGTAATCCTATCTGCCCTACAGCTGTCACTTCAGAAGGGTGCAGGTGTCCTGTGTCATATCTGACAGATGACCTCTCAGGTTATCTCAGATTTGCAGGACACATAATCAAGCCCACCCTGTCAAGTATAAAGCTACTGGGCTACTTCTGGGAGATTTACATTATTTCTGCAAGGCTTCAGTAGTGGGCAATTACAGCAACATGTAAATCTGTTCAAGTAAATTCTTACATTTGGAAGCTCTTCTAATGTTCAGCCAAAGAATTCCATACTTACCCTTGCTCTTTTTGCATCTCATCCGCCTTACTTTTAGCATGAATTTATAAACCACTTTCCTGCTGCCAAACTCTCCATATGATTTATTAAAATTTTAGCCCAACAAATTAATGCAAAATACAAGCTAATACTAATTAATACTGATTGCAAAGCAAACACTCAAATTCCTCTGATAATTCCAACTTTACTTTTTCATGAGCCAGACAGGTATTGAAACAGAGTTCACGGACACACAGTGAAACATATATTTCCAAGATATTTTTAATCTCTTTCATTGCTGAAGTCAATAAACTGACCAAATTCCAATGGCTAATTGTACTTCTTCTCTTTCAATCACCAAAATGTAAAATTGAGGGATTTTGGTTGGTATGAAGTGTTAATTCCAACACAAGTTTATGTTTGGTGTTCTCCACCTCTATGTTATATGTGAAGAAAATAACAAAGCAACAGATGACTTGAACTGCTTGACTAATTTTGGTGAAAGTACAGTACTGCTGTTTCATTTAACAGCTAAGTAATCAATTCCAAAATTTACAGAGATGTCAGGTATAAATGATTTTTAATACCTTTCCTTAAAAAAAATTAATCCAAGTGGAATATATATTTTCTACTGTTTTCATATTTCTCTGCCCTACTTTATCATCACTGCTTAGATGGAATGGAAATACCCACCAGCTGCAAATAACATAAAAACCTTAGATGGCAAATACATCTGATGGACTACTCATTGCCACTTACACATTAGTAACTTCAGCGTTTATCACTTACTGAATTCTAAAGTATATTTATGCACACAAATTGTTTATGCACCCAAGTTTTACAAACCCTGACACAAGTCAGAAATATTTGCACACAGGAATTTCTGAGATAAGTTTTGCTGTTATGATTCATAACATTTTTCCATTTCTAACTGCCATTACAACTCTGCAATTAGAAGAGCAATCAAATAATATACTGACAAAAATCAGCAGCTGCCATCATGCTGTTCATGACAGAAATATTTTGCTGTTCATTGAAACAACCATCATCATCAGATGTATTCTGGAACCATGTGTAGTCTCTCTGAACAAGAGGCAACTGAAAGATATATGGAGATGATGTAACAAACCAATTTACTCTAAGTTAGAAGAAATAATACAGTTGCCATAACACAAGGAGAAGCAACTAACTTAGTACTATTAGAATTTCTGAATACATGTTTTCCACCAGAGTATTCTACAGTAAATCTACAAGTGCCTTCTGGGCAGTGCATAACCATAAACAGGAACTCAGGGTAAGTCTTCAGTGAAACCTTTGCCTCCAGGAGATGTAGATGGGACTGGGGGAGCAGTAGAGATTCACCACTGTCAGAGAGGGCAGGATGGGGCTCCTGTCAGTAATAGGTATCTCCTATCTTCCAGATGCAATTCCAGATGCACGAAATAAGTCAAATGTGATGGTATGATCAAATTTCTAATGAAAACAGAACTTTGCTTCTTTTTTTAAAGACATTTATAAACTTCAGTTACAGAGAAGAGAAAGATCAACTAACCATTTGAAACATGGTGAGCCAAATGGCTCCTGCCTCCCATCAGTCACAGATCACCCGGCCTCACCTCAAGAACACAGCCTGACTGCAACGTTTCTGTAACACCAACATCTTTTGCCATTTTACACAAGGATATTTGTTTTGTGGACTCCTGTAGCATTCACTATGTTATTATGACAACTTTTCCCCACTGCAGACCAAAGAGTAGCAGAAAGAGCTATGATTCTAAGAAAGGTAAATACGTGTAAGGAACCAGGACTATTATCATTATGGGATTAGCAACATAAGACTAGAAGCACGTTACCCAACTCTTCCTAGAGCTGCGTCACTAGAACTGCTGGGTAGGTAGGATTACAGCAAATTTCCCATTCTACCTAAGGTATAAAGAAAGAATGAGAAAACAATGAATATAAACCTCTTTTAAGATACAAGATGTAGTTGTCCCGGGGCCTTGAGAAGTCAAAGGGTTGTGCAGAGAATGATCCCTCCCAAAAAAAACACTGGTAACACACTGGATGTAGTCCTCATCTTCCTCTTTCTGGTTCTGAGAACTGCGTCCTTAAAAAAGCCACATTCCAAGAGATAAGCACCAGAAAGCTGAACATAGATATAGTCTCTGGTTTTGATGTATTTGCAGCTATTTTAAAGCCCAATTAACTTTTGGCAAGGTAAAGATCTTGCTTTGCTTTGCTTCTTGCTGGAGAACATCAGTATGGTATTCCTTATGATACCCTAAGGTGTGCACTAAAGTGAATCACAGATTCTCTACATTGCCCAAGCTCCAAAAGAACAAATTTCTCATCAGCAACCAAGACCCTGAGTTTGGAGGTACTCCAAGTGTGTTTTTTGAAGCCTTTTAATGAGGTAATTCAAACTGCCAGGAATGGCAAGAGAAATATGAAAAGATTTGTGCTGCAGATACATTTTGGATCATTACATTGTATCAGAGAAGATAACCTCAGTAAGGCATATCTGAGAGAGTTCCCATTTAAAACTAAAGACCCACTTATCCTATATGCTATACAAACAGCAGAAACACAATTTCCCAGAGACAGAGGCTAAAGGAAACAAAACCAGAAGAATGACAGAAGCAATGATAAAATATGTTATCAGCCAGCAATCAGAATGCACATCATTATTTCTTAGTAAGAGTTAATTTCCTTACACATTTGCTTTAGTCTTGAAACAAAAAAAGTATTAATTTAATTGAAATCCTCAGTAGCTTTTTCAATATCCCTTTTTAATAAATCAAATGCATTTTATTTATATAGATATATATGACATTTCCCCCTCTAATTTTTCTTGTAACAGTAGTAATAGTAACAGTAACAGTACTAAAAGCATAGTGAGCAGTACTTACATTCAACTTCTGCCTGTTTCAGTTCTTTAACAATCAGACTTATAATAATCCTTCCCTACTGAAATACTGTAACAATATTTATGCATTTCTTTTAGAGTTGTTACTGTTGCTTTCTATAATTGTTTTTAAAAGTATTTACATTTGAAAATACAGAAAGAACAACTGAAGCTTGTCAAACAAATGAAGAGTATTTCTGCTAAAATGCAAACATTCTGTAATTTTTACATTTTCCCTCATATTCTGTGATTTCCTATGACTTCAAACATTATGCTTTAAAATATTCCATTTACACAACACATTTACCCTACACTGTCACATAACTACAATTTAAGCTATTGCAAGAACTGGTCACCAGCATTACCACAAACACAAGTCAGGAGTGACAAATGCTGCATTCATCCATGAACAAACAGTATTTGCTACTACACTTGTGGGTTTTTTCTGTTATTTTTAAAGACGATAAAATTGAAATATATATATATATATATATATATATATATATATATATATTATACCTGAATATATGACATACCACCAAGCTCTTCAGTTTTGCATATTTTCATGGTTGAAGCATAAACTCCAGAAAATATTAACCACCCACAGAGATCACCTTGACATGCTTTTGCTGCAGAAAATAGAACATTATACAAACTACTGAAGCCTGAAGCATACTCAAAACATCACATCCTATTTGTAAAACGCACAGAAAGAATAATGGGATCAGTAAGAACATTTAAAAAGTAGTGTTATATTCAGTTTTAACTCTATAAAAATGAGACTTCTCAAAAAGCAGGCATACTTTTAATATGATCGGACTAAGCTGAACATAACTGTTGCATAAATCCTTCTTAGTTTTACCCATACAATCTCAAAGACATTAAGGAGTAACACTAAGCCATATGCACAAAAAATATGTATGCCTCATATGGACATATGAGGACAACCTACTGGAAAACCAATGCCCTCATATGAAAAACTGGCAATCACACCAGTATTTCCCAAATCCATATTTGAAAGGAATCTAGTATACAATTCAACATACTTTGAAGAAAAATAACATTTATAAATCTAAAAATTACAATGTACTTCCAATTATGACTGCTCTTGATTTTAGAGAAATCAGTGTCAATGTTCAGGATGTACTTCTTCATGCATGCACAGGTTCATGCAAAGTGCCACAGAACTTCTGGCAATAAAAATAGGCAAATTAAATCCATTTATGATTTTAAATAATTTTTTAAAAGGAAATATATGACATTACAACTGTGGTAGTAAAAAATTGACCTTAATGGCTCAAGAGAACCATTCCATCCTAAGTTCTGAGGCTAATACACAAAATCACACAAATTTATTCTGAATATTAGCATGTATACAGAAAGGACAGATAATGTAATACAATTAGAATGAGGACAAATAATACAACATTGCTTCATAACAAGTTTCATATCCAAGGAGCCTTTATTTGTCATTATTGTGCTCCATTCCACACTGAAAAGGGAAAATATGCATTATTAAATTATATTGCATGTTTTACTAGACCTACTGAAACTCTTATTTATTCTGAGTCCTCAATGAAGATGGCAACACAAAATAAGGAATTACGTCTGTGAAAAAAAATGCTATATTTAGTCATGTTTCTCTTAAAGAAAATATTGCACAACAAGGAAAGCATTACCTATTTTCCTAGCAGGAAATACAATTGCACCACATAAACAAGGAAAAGACCCATTAATTCTTGTAGTGTATTCACTGGCAAGACAGCAGCCTTTGTTTTCCACTATAGAGTACTGAGATACTCAAGAACTTGACGGTATTCAGTAACTTTTCTTGGGACATTGCAAAAAAATCTATTAGATTAGGCTATCTAGAAATGCCAAAAGGACTTCTGATATTCTTACCCCAATAAGGTCTTTCTATGCTGCCAAAAAAAAGAGAGGGAAGGAAGGAGCAGGGGGGAGAAAGCTAAGGGAGGAAGAAGGGAAGTGACAGGGGAGGAGAGAGGCACAAACGTATCTCATCTACTTTAGCTCAGTTAAAACTCTGCTACAGTCTAAGTCTCATTCAAGCTTCAATAAATACAGTAATATGAATATATCTCCTTCAGTTCATTACAAAACAGCCTCTTCAACTGGCAACAGGAGAATTTAAGAACTTGGCACTCAAAATGGCACTACTGAAAAGCATTCAGGCTGGACACTTCCTAAACTTTAGTTTTCATCCTTCACAGTTTCTGTGCCAGAACAAACCCCTTTCAATTTTTGAAAGACTTCAAATTTGCAATGGTTTGGAAAGAATTGCAGGTTTCAAGTTACTACCATTAACACTGTCTCTATCTGTCCACATCATCTCTTACAGGCACCTACTGTTCTGCCTGTACCTAGGGAGCAAAATCAGAAACTTCAAAATCTGCAAGCTACTGTGGTGGAGGAAGGAGAGTACTGACATGGAAGGAATTAATAGAATATTCAGGGAGAAGACAGATGAATTTCTGGAGGTTACATGATACATTGATACAGAAACTGGTAGACTCTTTAGAGTTGCTTTGCTCAAAAACCATTTTGTTTCACTGTATGTTTCATGCAATGTTTGTTTAGGCATTTTGATCATCATTAGTACAGGCATCAAAACTCAGGTTTTCCAAATCACTACAGCTTCAAGCAGCAACTGTAATTACACCAGCTTTAAGGTTCCCTTTTTTTTGTGATATGTTTTATTTCCGGGACTATCACTCTACACAGGCTGGGTAAGCCATTAGAGTGACTATTTTTTTGCCTTGTCCTTTCATTTCTTCTCTCATGAAGTAACTCACCACAGTGGCTCTTAGGTTCCTTTCAAAAACTGAACTCAACATATTTCTTAATTCTGCAGGATTTCACAATAATCAGGTGATTTTTTTAGAAAGCAATTTTGTCTGTCATTTTCAGTGAAAGCCAAAACTACCTTCCAGAATGACAAATGAAACAAAATAATGTAAAAACTTAAGAAATTTCACAAACACATTCTGTCAGTAATATCTACTAGTGGTAGAGTTTTCAGTGGGAGGAAAAGGAATAATTCAGATCAGATTCTTATAAATTCCAATTACGTTTGTAGGGTTTGGAATATATCTCATACATTTTGGCAAGGCTTCACTCACCATGTAGATTTCCAAAGTTACGTACTAAGCAAAACAGGTGTGTGAACCATTTCATGAAGTAAAATTATATGAGCAATTAGCTGCTGAAGTGTCATCAGTCAGATACTGAGAGCTCTTTCACGTGCATTGTCACTGCACTCTTAGCAAATCCTCAATGTAGTCATTAGGGAGGAAGAAAATTGAGACTTATCTCAACAGAAGAGGCACACAAAGCATTTAGAAAAAGCTGCACATAAAACGTGGTGCAACATGAGTTCAATTATCTCCTTATCGTATAGTATGAGCACGCAGGATATGAAAATAGAAGGGAAATTGTATAAATACTGAGATACAGTCTGCACAATATAGAGAGCAGTTAGGTAAAGGGCAATAAACCATATTGGAGCACTGTAGTGAAGAAAAAAATACAAAAAGGTGTTGGAAGCAAGGCAGTTGATAGTACCATGGCTTGGAAAGCATTTCTGCTCAGAGAACTATGCTGGACATTAGACCAAGATCCTTTATTGACATGAAATTAATTTTAAAAAATCTGATATAATTTTAAAGCTTTTTTTAAGAATTCTGGTGTTCACTTTATGATATTTAATGTTTTACATATTTCAATAAAGACAGCTGAACTAAAGTCTTCCATTTACCATAATTATATATCCACAGTTCAGAAACACCAACGGTATTTATCAGTATGTCAAAATTTTGGTAACAATTCAAAACTTATCTAAATCATACTGAAAAGTCAGCTGCCAGAATCACACCATTACTTGCCTGTGCTATTCAAATTATACTTGCTTCGGTTCTTACTTTGTAAATGTAACAAGCAGCACAAGTACTATCAAAGGTCTAAATACATAAGACACAAGGGGTTCAGTCTCAGCAGGTTATTAGATTTGGTGCCCATTTACACACTAAGAACATTAATTATGATGGGAAAAAAAAAGGCTAACCTGCCACTGAAAAGTATAAAATTGTTTAGGCTCTTAGTACAGAGAGCCTCTTTTTCCAGTAACGATTAGTCTCACTGTTCAACACTGCCAAGATAACACTCAGAATAATATTTATGGACATATGTGCTATCTTCTTTTGGAATCAATACAAAATTTAAATAGAAATTATGGGTTGACACTTCTGAAAAACTTATACTTAAGTAAGAATCAGTACCTGATAAAAATACTACAATAAGGTCTCTATGTCCTGGGGCATGGGGGACAGAGGTTTATTTCTACACATTGTTTCCTGCTGTTTTCCAAGTACAGCCAGTGAGAATTTCTATAAATTTTGTGGAAAATTACTGCCTCAAAATTGTAAATAAAACAAACATTTTGTTGGCCAAGTTCACAAAAAATGCCAAGTGTTCATTCTCAAGTAATAGTCCCAGCATAGCTAAAACAATGCTGTAATCACAATACGAAAGCTGTTTTCCAAATCTTTTCAAGATATTCAAAGGTCCATGTATATTCATGAATATTGATCAGCATGAACTAGTGTCCTGGGTTGCAGAGTATTCTATTACCATCCTCAGGAGCTGTTGAAATCAGGTGGGGCAGTGTTTCCTTGCCTCCTCCCCCCAGACTATCTTGCTGTTAATGGCCCATCATTGTCCTGCCGCCTGAATCAGAGATAACTCCCTCCGGACCATCTTCTGTTAATGAGCCTTATCAACACTTGGCCTCATGACTCATTACCCCACTGTGAGATGCTCCACCCAGAGGGAGGAACCAAGCATCCCATCGTGGATATAATCTGGGACTCTGACCACCAGACACCCCTTCCCAGTGGATTTCCAGAGGACAGGAGCTACACAGCCACCACTGGACTTTCTGAGGAAGAGCAGACCCCTTTACTACAGGATCACTGCTTCAGAGGACTGCAGCCACCATTCTAGCAGACTGCTACCACCACCCTGCCTAACAGGGACTCAGGTTGTACCTTGACTCTGTCAGTTTGACAGTGTTTTCTTTTACTTTTTTTTTTTGACAGTGTTTTCTTTTACTTTTTTTTTTTTCCTTTTCTTTAATTTCCATTAAATTGTTATTCTGACTTGGTGCCTCCCCTGCTTTGTTTTCAAACCAGTACAACTAGGATCATCAGTCCAGTTTAAAATTATATCTGACTAGAAGCAGCACTAGGAATCTTGTGTTGAATCTGTCACTCTCATCGTCAGGCCCCTGAAACGTATCTAGAACCATTTCAGACAACTTTGTATCTCAAAATGACATTAAGCAACAGAAGCCTCTAAACAGTCAGAGAAGGGAAAAAAAAAAGATGTTTCTATAGAGATTGAAGAGACTTTCCACAGAACCCCTACAGCTGTCTGAAGTGCTTGCTGAAGGATCCCATCTCTCTCCAGGGACTATTAACAGATTTTAAGTATACCAGACTGCTGGTATAGACATCCAGAATAAGGCTATGAAATACACTATTCTTCCTTGTAAATAGACACTTGGTAATGAAAACTACTGAAGTTGTGTTTTCTTTTAAAAAGTTGTGAAGGCAATAAAACACTTCCTTCACATCTCTGCTAATATGAGACTTTTGATCTTTCCGTTTCTGTCCTGTGGCATCTTTATTTAAAAAAAAAGCCCACAGAAAATGATCTTAACGTAACAAGCAATGTGTTTACTGCTTCCAGCACAGAAAACCATCTGCTTATTATCTCTGATAGTATGAACTTCTGTTTTATTCTCTGCTAGGCCATCACAACACATCATCAGCAATGCTGCTCATAGGTGCACCTCAGAACATCACATGGTAAAGCACAGCGAATTTCATTTTAGTGAAGACTCTATCAATGCCACTTTTAGAAGACTTTCCAACAAGCAGCAAAGGCAGGGCAGAAGAAAGGACGAAAAATTACAATTTACACTGCATAAGCTTCTGTACAGTATGCCCAGCGGTCACAAACACCCTGCTTCCTAGTCTGAGTGCTGATTTTTATTTAGTAGTCTTGCATCGAAACACTGTTGCAATATTCCAGCATCTCCATTAGTGTATGACCTCCCTGTCAAACACCCCCATAAAAGCAGAAATATTAAAAATACAGCTCTTCCACACACATCTGATAACTCAGCTAATTAAACAGATGTTCTAGTATTTAGCATCAAACCAGTTAGAATGTGTTTTTCATTTGCATTACAAAACTCCTATCTGGTACAAAACAAAATGTGTTTGGGTAAGCAGTAATGCTTCGTCAGCTTAGCTTAAAGCAGTATCTGACTGAAAATGCCTCCTGTAAAATTTTGGGTTAAATCTCCAGTCTTAATCTTTACATACCTGCAACAAGACAAAGCTGGCTCAATGAATCAAGACTTGGCGCACCACTGAACTAACCAAAAAAGTCAAAACACACAGATGTCAGCTTCTCAAGTAATATCTGGTAAAGAACAAAACAAAATATTTACAGCTTTACACAGCTCTTCATAAATGTCTGCTTTGTCCAACACATTAATCACTTCCAATCACTGTGTCAGCGTAACTTCATCGTGGCACACTGCACTGACGTACGACTTTACATTAGAATGGAAATTTCTTTGACAGTCTTCTAAGAGTACGGAGATTTTAAAATCAACTTTAAATACACAACATAAAGGCGTGCTTAAGTATCTTAGATTGGTATTTTCTTTAAATCCAAGCAATTTAATTTAAAATTATTATATAGAGAACATATATAGCTACAAATAGCTATGGAAAGGGTATTGCAATAAACTGTAAAAACTTCAAATGGTATTTCAATAATTTAAATTTATTTTGGAAGCTTTACAGGAAAAAACACATTCAAAAAGGTAGCCCACAAAATACACACGGGGGTAGTAGGGCCTATTTTCAACAGAGCTGCTCTTCTTAGGAGTATAGGAATACAGGTTCTTTGGGAAAATTATGTGTCATTATTTTTAGGGATCTTGAAGACTGATCAAATCAGAGGTCTTTGGAAATATGACAAAAAAAAGATAACTGCAGGAATTAAAAAAACTAAGAAAAAAGTAGTTCAGCTTATTGAAGACAGAAAAACAGACAACTGAAAACTGACTGATGACACAGATGATTTCTCATCCAAATGACAGTTTACCTTCAAACAGAATAAAGAAAAGTGAGGATGGAAAAGTCAGTATGGCTTTTTTGATGGGGAAAACAGAGCTACAGAGAAAGACTAATGGTGTAAAAGTATTTTCAAGTGTATCAATATAGAGACAAAAAAAAACTTAAAGCAGTTTAAAAAAGAAGAAAAGTTTAAAAATAAATACTAAATAAACTGATTTTTTTTGTGATACTTATTCTGAGGTATTGCTGGGACATCATATTTAAAGATTTGAAAAACAGAATAAATCAAATAGTGGTAATTACTCCCTAATATCATAGATGATAAAGTTACAAGCCATTCGACGATTTCCAGAAAAAATGCTGTGCAAAAAAAATCTCATAAAACCATCTACACTGCGGGCATGCATCCACATCTAATTATATGCCCACCTCAAAACACTGGTGCAATGTTTGGTCTTAGCTGCTTGTAGCTAATCAGACAGAATTTGTGGAAGAGCAATCCAAAGTTTTCGTATGCAGAACAGTTTCTCCCTGCGTGATGCCTTTTTCAGGATTAAATCTTGCCTGGCCCTGTAACACTTCCCCTGTTAACTTACATTTTAAAGCTATGTCTCCATAAACCTTCAACCCCAGAGGGTGCTAACTCTATATATGCCCATATATTCACCTTTAACTACACCTATATGGCAGACAGAGACTGTCTCACACTCCACTTATCACTGCCTTTAATCTGATCTCCTTTTTAACCACGCAAAGGTTCAATCTATTTTTTTTTAGCTATCAGTAGCTAATTCACACAGTATCAAGACTGACAAGAGTCCTAGATGATTTATTTCATTACTCTTTCAGAGTATGAGTTCCTGTTGGCATCTTATTGTTCCGGGCAAGAGTCAGAGTACTCCACACAGAAACTGGCACACAAGTCAGCCACTGTCTCATACTGAGTCGCCACATAATTACATAAAATAAACAAAGCTGATCAGATCCTTCAAGACAATGTTTTTCTAGAAATATAGAAAAGATTGTAGGAAGGGAAAGTATAACACTACAATAAAAAAAAAAAAGGGAAGAAATGAACAGAGGAGCAAGGGAACACAGCTACTCAAGGCAGGTAAGCATTTCACAGGCATTTTGGCTGGATAGCGACTTCAAGCAATATAGTTTTATAAGTGTTTATTAAAAAAAAAGAAAGGAAAGAAAAAAGCTTCAGGAAAATAAATACAGTAGGGACTTTGAGTGAGGCAAATCAGAATGCTGCTTGGGGTCTTTGCTTCAAGTCCAAAGGGTCTTTTTTTATTTTCTGTATGAAAAGCAGAAAAGAAAAGAAAGTGAAATAAATAAATAAAACCTTCCAGTTTCAAGCACACAAACAATTGTCTTTCACACACACAATTTCAGAAGGGACCGAACTTCAGTCTACAGTTATTAATCCTGCAGTCTCACTGTGAGTCTGTATCATGGCTGTTTTACTTAGCTTCCCATATATTCTTCTTTGTTGCAAAAATAGTTTAAAAGGTTTTCTCATTGCTGAGCATGCCTGTAACAACATATTTTATGACAAAATCTTCTAAAGATGCCAACTGATATTTTTATTGTATTCAATATGTTTTGAGTAGGGAATTTCAAATTTCTCTTTTCATATAAACATCCAAATCTACTTACTATTTCACAGACTCTTGGCTAGAATTTCTTTATTTAATCAATATGCTCCTTACACAATAATGACTAAAGGCACATTCCATGTTTCTGGACAAACTCAGCATAAGCAACTAACAAGTAATGACGGCAGGAATGACTTTGCTAGTGTGCAGGTAAAAATTAATACAAAAATATAAACTAACCAAAAAAATATTTTAAAAAAGAACAAGCTGGACAAAAGTGATAATTTCTAAAAATAATACTGAAAAAATCCAGAAATTATAAAAAATTTTCACATATGACAAACACCTATGACATCTTTACTGACATGACTGAGAGTGCAAGGTAATGAAATTGCATATACTTAGCATTTAAAACTTAAGTTCCTTCCAATATATGTGCATATATATAAAACGGAGGCCTGGAACACTCCGCTTCTTAATTCTTCAGAGGAAGATAATTCCTTTGAAGAATGTTGCAAAAGTGCAGCATCACAGCCACCAAATGACCAAGGCAAAAAAAGGAAGAACTGCCAGTACTGAAATCCAAGAGCACCCAGCTGGTAGGTTTTAAGCTACATGGATGAGGAAGAACATTTCCTGAGCTTCAAAAGGCATACTGCATGCCACCGAAACAAAACACGGATATAGTCAAGAGGGGGTTACTTTATAAAATGTACCTAATCTGTAATTTTTAGAGAAAGACAGTTCTTCATGTGAGGGAAGCACACTTTCCAGATACAGAAAAATACATTTAATAGCCATTTTGACAAAATACTTTATTATCAAACAATAATAATATGTTATTACCACATATTGGCTTGTCACAAAAATAACTGAGAACCAGATGGGCGAACACATGATAGAATTCTCAACATTTAACCTCTGACCACAGTCAAATTTAGAATCAGCAAATGTCCAAAAGCTCTTCTCAGCTCATGAACATGTGACAACCTCCATGAAATAAGTAGATTGTATTTCCACTTGCACCAGGCAGATGTTAGCAATAGGCAATATACTAGTTACACGGAAGTATCTTGACCCTGAATGTATCCAACTGCATTCATTTCGATTACGTGCCTACACACACTACACAACACTGAAGGGCAAAACCAGCCTGATACTGCCCTGTAATCGTCCCAAGCACTGCTCTGCATTGCCTTGCCCAAGCCAGCATCATGCTACTGGATCCTTCTGCCCCTCTGCCTCCAGCCCCTTGTCCTCTTCACTTCAGCCCATGCCTGCATTACCTCCCTGGCTCCAGACTAGGGTCCCAATCCCCACAAACCCCACAGATGTCTGTCTCCCCAGAAAAACGATGGAGCAGCACAGGACAGCCATGAACTGCAAGGGCTAGGTTTTCATTGAGTGCACAGCACAGCATTTTGTGCTGAGAAACAAGATCCAACAAAGTGAGGGACAGAAGTCTTGTCTGGACAGATTGTGGACCTCAGTAACATCAACTCAGCTGGGGAGAAGGTTGAAGTTTTAAGAAAGGAGAGAGAGGTTCAACTCAACCCCAGTCCCAAAAGTCTGAAGTACTATAATCTTATAAAAAATGTAGTGCCATTGTCTATCACTGCTGGATTCAATACAATCAGCACAATACAGTTACCCATCAGCTGGGGACCTGATGAGAGACAGATTCTCCCTTTTTGTGGAATAATTCTCTAGACAACATAGAGAAAACAGTGCCAATTATTATGGTAATAGGATGACAGGGAAGTTGAAAGTGCTGCATGGCAGCAGAGTAACACTGAAGAGAAGGCAGCTTTCCCATTCTTCACAATTCTCTAAAAGCAGAGAGCAAGTTTTAGTCAGTCAAAAAAATTTGAAGAATTGCTTATGACATACACTCAATTAACCAAACCCTACAAAGTTAAAAAGCCCATGTTTTGAAAATATTCAGAATTATTCTGAGAAGGTAAAGGAACCATTTCAGTACTTCTATCTAACCTAAGGAGAGGAAAGTGCAGTAAAGGCAGATATAAGCATAGGTAGACACATTGCTCGTGGACAGCATTACGTGTTTTAAGGACAAAGAAATCTCCTGAGTATACCTTTTCTGCAGCATCTCCCAGATGGTTAAAGCAAATCAAAGTATTATCATACAAATAACAGAATAATCTATAATTACTAGGAAGCTTCGGCCTTAAAAGAGATGCCTCAAACTACCTGGTAATGGCTAATTATTTTGTCTTTTTACTTAACACCTGACTGGAAATCTTTGCATGTATTTGCAGTAAGCAAATGAAGAATATAAAAGTCCTATGATACGAATATGTACAAATGTATGAAAAATATTACTAAAATAAAAATAAATGAAGCTGAAAATTTTGTGCTGGAAGCATTATCGCATGTCTGAAAAGTCAGAAATATAATTTCATCTATGACCACAGGTAGTTTTGTTACTTCTCACACTCAGGACAGGATGTGATATTTTAAAAAGCTGAATTAAATCCATACTATTTTTATTTTATTTTACTGATTTTGCAAATCTTTGTTTATTGCTGGAGAGAATACTGAATATCACCATCCTCAGGACTCATCTTTGTTACACCTCTGTAGTTTCACTCCAACTGTGCTAGAAATTATTTTCAGCTGGCCCAGAGGCATTGTCGAGTGCTCTGCGCTGCCACGGGCAAGACCAATATTTGATAGCTAACTTAGGATTCCTGCTGCCTGAACTGGTAGAGAACAAGCATGTGGTAGAAGTGATGAGCTTGCTCTCCGGAGGGTAGGGTGCCAGCTGCACTATAAAAGAGAGACAGTGTGGAATTAATAGTGGCCTCACAGGCAGGCTGTGTATTTTACCTTTCAACAGAAAAATTCATGACTTAATGGAAGCTAGAATGGAAGAACGAAGACTCAGAAAGCAGAAACAGCAAGTACTAGCTTGCAAAATGGATTTATTTCAGTTTTTTGGACTTCAGCCTCACTACTGTAGGATGCTTTTCAGAGGCTTTAAAGGATAGTTTGTCCCTAAATAAATGTATTATCTAATGACAAACCACTACAGAATTGCTACAGAAAAATAAAGAATAGAAGCAAGTTCTGTATGTGGAAACTCTGGATTGATGTACGCAAGAAGGCAGACATGGGCTTATAAAAAGGATGCATAAGAAATGCAGCACAAGCTTTTTTGATGAGTTCATGAGGTTCCCTCATGGGTACACAGCTGTAGTAAACAAAATATAGCTGTGAGAGAAACTGTCTTTAAATATGTAGACAAGTCTGGAAGTAGAAGGAGGCACCTACAAGTGCAAGTGGAATGAACAGGCATGACATAACAGTTGATTATATGAAAAAACACACACAAAAGACAAAGTACAGAGATGTATTTCCTAAGATTTTGGACCTAACAAACAAACTTTCTCAAAAATAATCTATGTAGCACTTATATTTCATTTGGTTCCACTGACGTTTTCCACCCCCTCTCAATCTATTGCTGGACTGCTCAGCACATTTAGAAAGCACACATGTAAAGCTTAGTGAGCATCTCAAATTTGAGGCAAGAGGCCTTGAGAATATAAAACAGGAAGGGATGTGAAAATGCAAGCAGACTAAAAGAAGGAATTCACTGACTACAATTTGCTTTAAGGAAGGCAACATTAGATTTGAAAACAAAGAAAAAGAACAAAATTGTTAAAGTTAGGAACAGAGGCAAGAAGGTCTGAGTAAGAAATTTAACAGAAAGATCAAAGGAAAAAAATGGATCTAAACACTATCAAAAATAAAAAAGTGTAGGATATGGTCCTGGTCAAGATGCATGAAGCATGAGGAAAGTAAGAGTAAAAAATAACCCTGAGTCACTGAATCTGAGTGACAAGAAGGATAATGTTCTTGTCATTTGTGATAGGAAAGGAGAGAAGTGGATAGAGTTCTGTTTTGGAATGATAAGATAATTAAAAGACACCATGTTAGAGATTCAGCCTGAGACACAAGACTAGATGGAAGGAGCATTAACATTGGTGGAAAGACAGAGTTACAAGTCATCAGTTTAACAATGACAATAAAGGCAGCGCAAGTGGCTAACTCACCTGGGAACAGTATAAAATAGAAAAGAAAAAAAGTCCAAGGACACAGTCTTGGCAAATCCTGGGAGGAATTATGAAAGAGAGAAAAAGGCATGGAAGAAGTAATAGGTAAGAGAAGAAAATTATCTCAAAGTGACCATGAAGGTATTAAAACACAATTAAATTACATGAAACTACGAACACAACATGTCAGAGACTAGAACTGAACATGAGTAAAGCCATGGAGACTACTCGCAGTTTTTTCATGATGCAGTAAAGCAGTACACACTAATGTAGATGAAGAGCCATTAAACATCATCCAAGTACAACTCCATTGTGCGCAAGCAGCTGAGCCGTGACCAGGTGGTGACACTGATGGGGGTGATTCTTCCCTAGGCTCAAATGCTGCACTGAGCACCAGTATCAATAGATAAGAATCAAAGATTGTTTCTGCTCCTTCCATTTCTGTTTTGTTTTATGATGAAATTTGCATAACGCAGTATCTGTATGTTGGGAGTTTGGAGTTGTCCCACTTGCTATTCAACTGAATTATTGATTCTAGATTCACTGCCATAACCAGAGGATAGTACAGGCACTACTGCTGGTGGTGATTCCTTTAGCCATGAATGTCTCCCAAAGCTTCTTTTCATCTCATCTACCTTTGGAACCAAGTGATAGGAAAAGCTGTATTTTCTGCTACTCACCGTGTACAGCTAGGCTCCTCAATGTTTAACACCCTCCCAGATCAGTTCAGGGGAATTAGTTTTAGTTTTGTCTCATGAATCAAGTTCTTGCACGATGTGATTGATTCATCATACACTAAAATATGGAAAATATCCCAGCAGTTATTACCCTAGACAGCACTTGGTTTATTAAAATGCTCAGTACATAAGGAGTCACAGTAGGTTCTTGAAGTCTGTCACTGGGCTTTGTACCAGTGTTACTGCTTATGGAGGAATTTCTAATTGAGGAGCCAGGCTGACAGCACTGAAAGGTTTAAGACATACCATGCACAGAAGAGGCTGACCAGTGGACCTCCCTCCAGGTGGGTAAGAACAGTTCATGATTACTAGCAAAGCACCACAAGGCCAAAAGGGACTGCAGAAAGTCCCACAGTTCACTTGTGCTGTTCCAGAATGGAATCAGCAGCCTGTGCCAGGGAGTTCTCAAAGACTTACAGTTATGAAGTGCTCATAGTCTCACCAGAGCATCTACTCCGATGTTTTGCTATCCTCCAAAGTATTCCCAATGTCTAATCTTAATCTATTTCACTGCAATTTAGAGCCACTATTTCTGCTTTTAGCTACCTGGAGTAAGGTGAACAACATTGCAGCAGCTTTCTAATGCATTTAAAGATGTATCTTGCCTCTCTCATTCTCCTCTTCTTTAAACTATCAACTTTTCTAAACTTTCTATAATTGCCATTGCTTTTATACAGACTCTAGTTCCTCCCCATCTTTTCTGAAGTGCCCAGAACTGAATATATTAAACCTGAGTAGTGTTGAAAGAAAGTTTCATACATCTTCTATACCATACTTAATTTTCCAATGTTTGCACTTTTTAGAATTGTATCACGTCAATTTCTCATCTTTGGTTGGGAACTCCTACAATCCCAAAACATTTTTCTAAGGAGCTGCTATCCAGATAATTATTCCCTACCCTGTATTTCTTCAGTGGATCAGTCTTGACTAATGCTAAGCATAGCATTCTTTCACGTACACATCCCTGTTTTACTCCTTCAATTCAAGGCTGCAGTGAGGTGACACTAACAGGATGCTGCCTTATGTCTCGTTGCTATGTTGAGTGAAGCCACTGATCATTACTAAATTCATTTTCTATTGGTTATAACACATGTTTTTTGTCATATTTACAGCATGTTGAAAGTATTAAAAATTGGAAGCTCTTCCCATCTGAGCAATCTCTGATGAAGACCAATGTATTTCACAGATATTATTTTTGGTATGAATAACAAGTGGGATGCTGGGTAATCCAAGTTCATCCAGGTATGCTGAAGAGAGAAAGACCTGCCAAATCACACTATGAACAGAATTATTTTATATTTGCTTTCAATTCTCCTCCACCTCTACAATACTTCTACTGAACAAACTGAACTTCAGACAAACTGTTCTCAATCTTTCAGTATGAGTTTGAAGTAAAATCAGTCAGTTTCATATAGTTTCCTATGCCATACTTAGCATAAACTTCTCAAAAAATGCCTGACGACTATTTTCAATATTCACATTACTGTATGTGTATAGCTGTAGCATTCATAGTTTCAAGAAGATGTGGGAGAACTTCCATTAATATAAAAATATGTGATAGTTCCTCTGACATTTTGCTTAGATTTTAATTTTTCCAGTTTTAAAGACCATTATTGAAGTGTATTTATTCTTCACTTATTTTTAATAATAATATTCAATTGAAGTTCGGGTCAAAATAAATAACCTGGCCCAAGGGCCTAATTTGCAGTGAGGTCCTATTTAAGAGTTTGCTGATAAGCTCACAAAGAAATAATTAGAACACTTAAAGTGACAAAGCCCATGCAATTAGCAGAAACCTTCATGATTACTTAATATTTTCTAAGTGGTTTCGAAAAAGCAATGACAGGGTTTTATGCTACAAGATAAAAATGCTAGTCATGCAGAGAAGTGAATTACGTATGTTTACCATATTGAAGAGTGTGAGAAAAAACCAAATGTAGTAAAGGGATATTAATAAATTAACACCAGAGAGTATTACCAAAGTAAAATATTCACCCTGTCACTTAGTTCTGTCATGGTGGTCTGTGAGTCCTGAATTTATGCTGTCAGTGCCTAGCCAAAATATATCTCAATTTACATGTTTAAAAGTAGTGTATGATCATTTCAACCAATTTATATCATAGCATCTGATCAAAGAAACACATTTTAAAAACTATTTTTCATGCAGAATTCTGAATAAAGTTTTTTTCTGTAGAACAGAATAAAACTACAAGGGACCCATGCAAAGTCTAGCCTTTGTCCCAAAAACAAGCATGTCCCAAAATTCTCCGAATTATTTTCATTTATCTAACACAGTATCATTCTTGATTCTTTGCTGTTCTCAGAATACCTTAGAGCACAGTGAGAAATATTTCAGGCATTAAAGTTGCATACTACATGCTCACAAACATGTACACCTGCATTTACATATCTAAGGCTCCACTGAAAGAACTCAAATCACCAATAAACCTACAATTTTTAGTCATCCCTTGGTTTTCTTTCAATTAAAAATAGTTTCAGAATGGGAAATTAAATTCTCTAAGAGTTAGTGCTACAGTGCTGCTTGGAGGGAAAAAAAAAATCTCTTGTACTTGAAATCTGCGAAAAGATTTCGCATCAACCTCCAGGTCTGGAAACAAGAATAAACTCATTAAATCCAAATAGATTATTGCTCAACTGAGAAAGAACTCACTTCAGAAAAAGATGTATCTGTTCAGCTGGTTAAAGACAGGAAACATTTTCTTTTTCTCACCAATAATCAGTACTAATAAATAACTTGAATAATATCAGCACATGAAAATTCACTAAAAGATTTGCAGCAGCAAGCCAATTGGCAATTTATGCAGTATTATTTATATGGAGCCTGTGAAATGAAGTGCAAGTTCTGTGCCTCTATGGAAAAATATAGAAAGTCCCCAAAACCTAAGATCTTCTGTCATAAATCCCTGGCATGTTTACAGTGCAAATTTGTATAAAAGACCACCCTTCCTAAAAGTTTTACATTGTGAAATGTAGCATCCAGTTTTATATGTGGACTACAGGCTTTCTGACATATTTTGATTCAGCAAGCAGTGTACTTTTTACTCAAGCACCAACAGCACTAGAGAAAAATGTATAAACAGGGACATTTCCTAACACAGAGCAGAGCATCCTCCTTTCCCCAATGCTCCATTCTCCCCGCTCTTCTCCCTCCATATCAGACTCCAGACCTGAGAGGAACCATTTCTTCCTCTCTCCATTGGCACGAAAGGCCATTGTTAGTTCATATGTGACCATTCAGTCCCCATTCCCATCTTCTATTGAAACCCATCCTCCTAACACCTAGGAAAGGTTTTCTTCACATAGGGTAGAATACTGCACAGGAAAACCATCTTCAAGAAAAATTCTGATGCACAGCTCGAAAGAAATTAAAATAGTTAAATGCTGGGGATTTTGATTACTTCCTCTTTAGTGCAATGAAGTTTTTATGGTGATTTGCTTCTGTTAATCAGGCTACAAATGTAAAATAAGCAGTGCTGACTATTGACTCGGTCTGGTGGAACCAACACACCAAAGGAAAGAGGTGCAGCCCCCATTTGCACACAGCTCAGGGCAGACATCTCTGTGTACTCTCATGTCTAGTGCTGTGGAATGCCAGGTTCCTCTCTCTTGCCTATACAAAATCTTTTCAAGTGTCTGAATGCTGGTGATGGAGAATGTCTCAATCTGCTAGTTAGTACGTATCACCAGGCAGTATTGCCTGCTTTTTAAATCATTTGCAACTGAAATTTTCCTCATAAAAACCTTTTACTTACAGTTACCATGATTCCTGTTTTCTTAAAAATATTAGCAATCACAGGTTTAAGGCAAAACAAAACTGTGCTTTGTTGCTTAGTGACCTATTATATAAAGACTTTCTCTCTCTTTCAAATTATTTTAGATGAGTTGACCATTCTCCAGATTAAAAAATCTGGGTAAAAAGTCAGCAACAAACACTCTATTCCTCTAAAATAAGTTTTCATTATTTTCCATTGAAGAAGAAGCAACAACTGCAGTGTCTGCCACAAGATCTTTGCAGATTCTGTAGTGTTCTCAACAAGTAGAAAAATGATAGCAGTCACAATCCAGACAGGAAAAATACCCAAAAGTAGTCAACAAATTTCAAGAACTTTCATGGGCAGACCTTTAACATCTCTGCTTCCTTCTTCATTATTTCATGCAACATTTTAAAATCAGCTAGGATGACGCAATCTCAGGGATAGAAATACTTTCATATCAGAACCAGTCACCCTTGGTTCAATGCATCTACTAGTGAATTCAAGTCAAATGTCATTTAGCCTGGATGATAATCTTGTGTCCAAGGACACAGGCACCACTGCCAGAGAGACACTCACTGTAGTTCTCTCCCGTGGTGGCTGGAAGCAGAGCCCTGTGTACACAGACACTGCACCACGCCACACCAACAGCTCTGGTGGTTTAGCAGTACTTCCTAAGTGTCAGAAGTGTCAGATGATGATATCCTACAGGCAGTTCAGTGATTAGGGAAAGCACATCTGATGCCAGTCCCAGCCAGTCAACTATCCCACCACGGGCTTTTCAGCTGCCCTTTCAGTGCCAAGAGCACTGCAAGTTTAACATTTCCGAAAACATTTCCATTTTGACTGGTTTTTTTATTTGAAGCTCACAATCTTCTTTTTGGAATACTTTATTTTCTGATTGGCAATATTTTATTAAAGATAGAGAAAACCCCCAAAGGCACTTCCATAGACCTTTCTGTGACACAGAGCTGGTGTCTTGTTCTCAGTAGCCTTTACACACTTCTTTCACTTGGTGAAATCCAAATTTCTTTTTACACTGATATTTAAATTCATTTCCATTGCCCAAGTACTCACAGATTTACAGAGTGGCTCATAGGCACACAAATTTAGGACACTGGAGAGAAACAGAGACAGTAGTTAAACCTTCTCTTCAGCAAATTTCTCCTGTTTGACACAACAATTTTATTTAGAAACTTATATAATCATGACACTGTCACCTTCATGTACTAATCTATACAAAAACCTGCATAGGAGAATATTGCAAATATATATTTAAACTGCAGTGTAGCATATTCTCCAATACTTAATTTCCCCAGATTCTCATAATGTTTCTACATACAGGCTTCATTGCCCAGTCACGTTACAGGTAATTCAGAGTAAATTAAAAATTAAACATTAAAAAAAAAATTGCAACAGACCTGGGGAAGACTATTTTTATGTATATCAAATGAAAAGTGTCCTTCTTAAAAATGCATGAGTTATTAAGTAGCTACTAAGGAACTATAGAGTAAATAAATTAATTACATATTTACTGGTTATGCTGAAGTATGTCTACATTAGTCTTTTACCTTGATTGAAATGAATGCTTGTATTCAGCTATTAAATCCTTATTTTCTCTAATGTAATCAATTTTTTTAAAAGTCCATAAAAGACTACAGAGAGATCTGCTGTTTACTAAATAATGCATACAAATTTTCATATTCAAAGATGCATTGTAAAGCACAAGACAGAGCTTGTGGAGACTTCTGTGCAAGAAAGGCATCTGTCAGGATGAAGAAAGTAAGAAAAAACATCTAGCAGCACAGTACCATGAAATACCAAAATGATAATTGCTTTCAGTTTGAAACACAGGATGTGGTATCAGGGAAAAAAGACTAAGGTAAAAATGTTTCAATGCCCACTAAAAAGTAAATAGGGTTTTTCTTTTCAATAAACAGAGAAATGTTTCATCTTTTCCTTGAACATTCCTGCTCTCTGTGTTTATTTGTTTCTAGTTCCACTAGTAGCATTTGTATCCATTTTTACTTGTGTGATGGCATACTAAAGAACAACTTTAGAAAAATTTTAAAAGGACAAAAAACAAAAAAGAAAGAAAAATCAATGAAAGAACACAATGTTAAGAAGCAGTAATGTTTAAAGGAGAATCAAAGGAGAGGAAAGGAAAGGAGAGGAGAGTAGCTAAAAAGACTGAAAAAAGATAAAGGGCAAAGGATTTAAAAATTAAACAGAAGGAAAAAGATTAAAGAAAGAATGGCAAAAGGCAATGCAAAAGGATTTAAGAAGCCACTATAAAGAAAAGACATTCAGTTACGAGAAAGGAATAGCAACTACTAGGGGAAAAATACTTGAATATAATGAATCAAAAAAATTGGAAAGAACTTAGAAATTAATTTTAAAAAGATAGAAAGTAAGAAAACTTTTTTTTTCATCCATGAAATACATACACAAGATTCAGTGACATTTTAGAAGTCTGTTTCTATTATATACAGTATCATTCAACATTTTCCAGGTTTAGTAATTTTAATTACATGAAAATAAATACAAAGCTATGCAATGCCAAGTATTTCCCAAGCAGGTGTTTATGCATCATGTACAATGCTGAGAATAAAATTCCTATTTAAAATACCAAATCCTTTTATTTTTATTAGTGATTGTATTAAAATTCAAAGAATTTGTCTGTCTATATAGGGTTTTAACATCATTATGAAGATCTTTAATAGTTTCTGCGGGGTTAATAAAAGCTTACAGCTGCTTCTTTTGCAGCCAGAAGCAGTGTATTGCAAGCAGTTAAAGACAAAATTAGAGCAACCAACAGATTGACTGCACTTCACAAAACACAATTAATTTATTACTAATGTTATCATCTCATTAAAAACATCTAATAAATGTGCTCTTGCTATAATGAAAAAATTTTTTGTCAGTAAAAAATGACAGGATACAGAGAAAATGGACAAAATGTAATTTGGAATATAGGAAGCATGAAGAGTAAGAGTAGCACTCTCTTTTGAACATTATATATTAGATACATTCTGATTCTTTTTATTATTATTATTTCTATCATCTAATTTAGGGGATTAATAGGTACTCATTTCAATATTTACTCCATGTACCTCAGTTTTTTCTCTAAACAAGTAACATCCCAAAGACAGAAGTTTTGTGTCATTCACAGCCTGCATTTAAAGGTACTGATTTTATTCCAGCCCTGTTTTATTCATTTATTTATTTATTTGACTATCTCTTGCTCCCTGGTTCCTCAGATAAAGTAAAGAGATTTTCAAACTTAAGCTCTCTATATTTACCTTTTCATATACCACTTACCTCTATACTATTTAACATTTTATATACCACTTACCTCTCTTTTTATCTGCTCTCAATACTAATCTTTTTAATCTCTACCCATATGAAATAATTTCCATACCTTCAATCATTTTCAGTGGCCTTTACTGGACCTTTTCTGTTCCTGCAATATTTTTCATGAGATGAAGTAACCAGACTACAAAAGCTACTCAAACTGAAGGTATAACATCACTTTATTTAAATGTGTTCTAATGCTTGTGAAAATATTCTCCAAAACATCCACAATCTTTTCTTTGTTTTTCTTTTTTTCCTTCTTTTTCTTTTCTTTTTTCTCTTTGGACATTACAATATATATTGAACAAACATTCTGTGTGAACAGAACAAAAAAACACCTACATGGCATTACTCCGTAGGAAGAATGTTAATGCACAGAAGTAGCCCAAGCTCCCTCTCAGCATGTGTTGCCATTTTGCACCACCCATTGTTACTTGCCTACTGTGCTGGAAACTGATCATTAATGCAACTTTTTGTTTATGCATTCCATAGGACTCTGTAAACCAGGCAGGTAATATAACCTCTTCCACTAATTATAAAATTTCCTTTTCAAATCTGAAGATGTAAGATCAACCAGTTGTCCTTGTTTTACTGAAATGATGCAATCTGAAAGGCTGGATGAGCACAGTAATTATTTACACAAAACACACTGGATTTCCTCAGCCATATTTTTTCAAGTTTTTTAATTTGTAAGAACTAATTACACGTTCAAAAACTTACTACTAAAATAAGGCTTAAATTTGATTATTCAGTGCAGTCATTTCCAGTTCTGTTCATTTCCCTCTTATCACTTAAAGATTTATTGTGAAGTTGTATACATTGCCGTGGTCAGTTTTTTTCACCGTTATGAAATGAGGATAAAGAAACTGTTCCACATTTTCAATTAAAAATAATTTTAAAAACTCAAAAATAACAGCAACCAAAAAAATCCTCAAGCTGAGAATCACACCTATTAACATCTGTGCCACCAGAGACTCCTCTGAATGTTTTTTGTTCTAAAACTTACAGCCCCATTTACCTCTCCTTAAAACAGAAGACTGCAAACAAGGACATTCCCAACAGATAACAGCACAACTTTCAATGTGGTTGACACCTTGTCTATAAACAGTAACTTTGAGCTTAAAACTTTAGCCCTGATAGAAAGAAAGGTGATGTAAAATCTGCAATTTAATCACATGAACCCATGAGAAAACAGAGATGTCCCACATGGTGCAATCAACAGTTCAGTGTAGAATGTCTGCACATACACAGTAATTCTGGGCTGCAGTGTCCTGGGAGATTTTTTTTCCAAGCCTAATGAACAAGTGTTTTTCATTTCAGGTGACTGGGGAGATTAATTCCACTATGGCACATGAATGACTTCATCAGCTATACAGAAATTAATTCTCATTCTTCACATAGCTGATCTCACATGCTCCATTACTTGGACCCCAAAATAAAACAAAGCCCAGGAAGAGATGTGCTTGCAGTGAAACAATATGTGAAGTGTATTCCTGACAGGACTCCTTCCAAAGAAGTGACTTTATTTTTAAGACCAGCATAATTTTATATAATATCCTTAGGATGGATTGCCCCGGATCAGGGAGCCAGCGTGCAAAGTCAGTGCAACAAGCAAAAAGTTTTTTAGGAATTTAATTCAGCATGCTTTTGTCAACTAATACAGCAAATAAGCTAAATAAAGCATTGATACACACACCAAACCATTCTTCTGGATTACTAGGATTGTGAACTGAAAAGTGATACAGGATAGGAAATTAGTTTTTCAAATACATCTAGCTAGGGCACTGGTATGAGCATGTTGTATCTTTCCAAGTAGCCTTCCAATAACAGCTATATATCATTCTGGTTTTAAACTTCTGAAGTGTTCTCAACGTCTACATTTTCTGTATATATGAATCCAAAGTTGTATTTTACTAGCATGCAACATCACAATGTTGCAATATCACAATACTGTCACTTTTGAAAACAAGTTAAGTCAGAAAGAAGGTTTCTTTCCTCACATTTTGCAGTTCTTTTCCTAACAATTTACAAGTTCAATATATAACATTTACTGAAGGACTTTACCAAAACCCCTAAATGAAAACTTTTACATTAATTAGAAGTAATGAAAGATGCATCAAAGAGATGCTGAACACAATAAAATGCAGGAAAATGATCTGCAACAGTGTAAAATTTCACAAAACAAAATAGGACAAAATTTAGAGAGGGTGCCCAATATGAGTATTAATAGAAACATGAGGTTTGGAGTTTTATTTTTAAAACACCCTAACTGCAGCTGAGAAAAAGGAATGCAGCAAAATATCTGTGATAGCTCTGTAAGAAGGAAAATCAAGAGTAGCTGTATCCTCAGAAATGTTGAGATGTAAAATCAAGAAATGAAAGAGTAACTGTAGCGGCAGGTACAGCCCAGGACAGCTTCTGTGAATGTAGGTTGTGCACAAAACAAACTGAGGAGGAATAACATGTTGAGGGAGAATTTGAGAAACCTGAGACTAGAAAGCAAGCAAAGATGCATAATGGGATAGCTTCAAGGTTCAGAGGCACCATACAAATCTGTGATGGTGGCAATGCGACTGTCTTTAGCAAGCCCAGACAGATAGCCTTATGATTTTTTTCACATTACTTATTTCTAAGGTTTTGTGTACCTAAGGTGAAGAAAGCAAAACAAATTTATTTTCTAAATGGCAAGACTGCATCCTACAGAAGCTAATGCAAATTGCCAGAAGCAGGATGGAGAAATGAGAAACCCCAGCCCAGGGAAGGAGAGAGCAGAGCCATGCTTGTGCTTCCAGTTAGGAGCCAGATAAAGTAGGAGAAGGATGAAGGAGGAGAGAACTTAGAACAGCTTGCTTCTCAGGTACAGCAAAGAAGAAATGAGAAGAGCAAGTGAGCAATGAGGAGTTGAAAACAACGACACACAAACAGCTAAAAATTGAAAGAAAAGGGCTGTTCAAGTTATTTGAAGAGATTATATATTATACATATTATTATTTTTATTAGTATTTACGTATTTGTTTGCCCCAAGACAAAAGCAAAGCATGAGAGGCCAGGAACTGTTAATTACGTAAGAAAAAGCAATTAGTGCTTGCACAAGGGCATCTCTTATTGTCCTACCTTCTTATCCCAAGTTCCAGTAGTATTTACATTGCATGACCTCACACAACTTTCACAAGGGAAACCCCCTGCTCATAACATTTATGCAAGAAGTCCTGCTCAGATGCTGGTTTCATGAAACATCCTACCTGACCAAACACCTGTGGCAGCTACACATCCTCACTTCAAAAAACACTCTGTTAAGGACCTGCCACTTCTTTTTTCTCAAAAAGAAAATAATGAGCTTGAGTTTAGAAGATGAAATATTGATCACACCCTTTATTTTTTAAATCATTCTTATTTTATTGGTTTTGATTACTTGATGTTGAGAGATACTCATGAGAGCATACTTTTGAATAAAAAAGTATTAATTAAAACAGCCATATTACGAAGACTAAGGGGTTTCTTAGTAATGAAATACCAGCCATTTCTCTCTTTAGAGATAACCAAATGCTTCACTTTTCTTCTGTAAATACGATTATTTTTTACATGTAAACCACCTCTCACTCAGAAGAACATTATAAAGTTATTCTTAGTTTGCTGATTTCAGCCCACTTCTTGATTTCACAAACATATTTTTGCTTCTGGAGAACTGAGGGCAGACTACTGGGATTTGTGTAGTTATTTCCATGTGGTGATAGTGCCCTACAGTGCTCTTAAGATCTCAGTTGTCTGGAATAATAGTTTCTACCTTGCATAGGTGTTATCCTAGGAGCTGGAGCTTTGACATCCAACCACATTTCACAGGGCAGACGGAGACTACACCCCCATGGTGTAGAAGTTCTAGCATCTATCTCCAAACTTCAGTGGTCACCTTTGTTTGTGAATCCAACAATTTACATATAACAGGGATGTTAAGATGATCAAGTTCCTTCTGCCTTTTTGTTCTTTCAACTTCATCACAAGATTATTCTTCATTCTTCAGAGTGAGTAAGATCTATGCTTGACCTTAAAATAAAGCCATTCTTATTAAGAAAATACATGCAATATCACATAATCCAAAAAAAATCACTGTCATATTGTAGGAAAGAATCAGAAGTTTTCTGCATAGTGATTTTACCCCAAACTTGTTCGCTGATTTTCAGTAAGATCCATTACTGCATAAGCAAGCATGATATATTAATTATAGGAAAAAACCCCAACTAAATCAACAACTGTAATACTTCCATTCAAACAAAGGGGACAGAAATGTCATAACAAGTTTTTTTGATTTTACTTTACATCACTTCTTAATAAGACGACATGAAACCTTTCCAGCAAGAATTGCCTATGATGGGTATCATAATGCAATACTGTGCAAGTAACAGCACTATGTACAAGATACAGCTGAGTTTCTTAAAGCTAAAATGAGTACTTTAAGGATTTGAACTATTAAAAAACAGAAGTGGCACCAATTAAGTGATTTTGAAGAGATATGCAGTTTCAGGTGAGGCACATTGGCAGGAGGGCACCAAACCTGAAGAGGTTCACCCTACGCAAGTTCCCACCAGGTCATGGACTTCAGCTCAAGGCACTGTGCTTCGTAAGGAGGGAGGAGAGAAAGATTTCAGCAATACAAACCATGCAACCAACACAAATTTGGGACAAAAACTATATATGCTTCAGAGCAAGGCTTCTTAGCTTCAAAATTGTCTCTGTACATGACAGAAAACAGAAGGACTTTGGAGTTTTGAAGCTATGCAACAATCTACAGTGAAAACCAATAAACACTTAGAAACAGCAAAAAAATCTGAGAAAGACCATGGAATACTTCACCAAAAATCCTAGTAGGGCACAGAGCAGAAAAATATTCACATCACCTCCTGTTAGATAAGCAGAAGTTTTAGACAGACACACAGTGACAGTCAACACATTTCTGGAAAGTGACAGAGCTGCAATGCGCTGTAGGAGCTGGCAAGTTGTCCAGGTTTGGCACACCAGACAAGAGAGTTTACCTTTGTAACCAGGGTTCTCCTACACCAAAGTAACACAGAGTATCTTGTACAATTTACAGTATGGCTAATGCAATAAGCTTACAAATAACTACAGGATCCAAACCTGTAAAGGGATTTCCCTTTGCTGTTATTTACCCTCACCATCCCCATGTGCTTGAACAATGCTATTCCTCACTTCTTACTTTATTTCTCATACTAATCTCTACATCAGTAAGTATTAACAAGAAAGAACGAGAAGCAATGAAATTTGACACAAGATCTTTTAACTGACATTAAGGTGTGCCACATTTGTATATGGCTTATTTCCAGTAACTTTTCATACAGGTAAAATTAAAAAGAGAGGGCTGAGAGTATATAACCAAATGATCTGGGCATTACTCTGATGCTTTTTTCCTTGAAAATTCAAATGATCCCTGCAGGCGGCTGACAACTGCTAGAACTGTGGAATGTGCTCTTTGAACTGTACAAAACCCTTCAGCCTTTCGTGCATTGCTGCAAACAAAAACTGCCAAGTGCAATTATTTCTCAAATTTAATGTTACGGAAGTGTTGCACCATTTTTTTCACAGCTTTGAAAACAGCTATAGAAAAAGAAAATTTACAAGACTACTTCCCCACAGAAGTTATACATTGCATTTATCACTTTCTGTAAACAACTGATACAAATGAACCAGTCAAATCCCAAAGAGTGGCATTCTTTCTTTGGTGCAATTACAATTATATTTCTATGGGAAGAAACAAAGGACTAAGTGGAAGGAGTCCTCCCAAGCATAGCTTTTCATCCTCTAGCCTTTTTAAAAGGAAAAAAAGAACCCACCAAAACATACCACAAAAGAAACCACAACACATAAGCAGCAAACCACACTGAGAGAAAGACAGAAGCTTGAAAACTCGTATTTCACTTCACTCTTTTTTCTTAACCTACACTGCTGTATCTAGAGTTCCTACAAACACCCACATAATAAAAGCTAATTTGGTAAAAACAAGCACAGAGATCCAGATAATCCTGCATGCATCTGTAGTTCCAGTAAGAACTGCCTAGGTTTTGCACAGAGTTGTATTCAACTTGTTGAACCAAAGGCAGATGAACCTTACTCATTGAGTACAGGCTTACTCTGTAATAAGACTTTTACTACTGACTTCAGCTATATCTGAAATTCTTAAGCTAAAGACAACACTGAGGTATAACCAACTGCTCTTAGATAAAAGTTTCCACATCTGAAATAAATGTTACACAACCATGAAGACACCCAAATTCAAAACAGTCATTTTTGTTTGGATTGCAGTTGGGCCTTGCTTTAGAAAGCAAGCTATTTAGTTCCAGAGTAAACCTCATTACAATTCAGACTTGAGGTGGAGAACTGTCTACACATGAAGTCCCAAAGCACACCTAAACTCCTAGGTCTTGTCCAAGATCAGTCGCCCTCACCCACACATTAAGGTAGGCACAATATCCTGTTTCAAAGCAGGAGAAAGGACCTTCAAACAGCCAGATTCAAGCAGTGGAACAGTCCATATGAATGTAAAATCCAAACACAATCCTTGACTGATCCAAAATGAAGATGAGCCACTGCCCACTGCATGGCAAAAACGAACCAAAAATAAAACAAATAAAAAAATATAAAGAAAATAAAAAATAAAGGAGCTTGACTCTTTAACTTGATCATGTAGACAGAATGGATCAAATGAAGGCATGTAATATACTTACAGCTTCTTCAGATTTAGTGAGGGCCAAGAATTAGAATCAAAATGTGTCTAGCATCTCCTCTTGGTTGCTACATCCACAAGGAATCAAGGCACAAGTCAGTGACAGGCAGCAGCCCCCCTCTCACTGCATTCCTGCAGGTGACAGGACAGACACTCACCCTGCAGTTGTAAGATACATCTCCTCAGCAGCAGAACATGCTGTGCTGTAACCCACTGATCGATTCACCACAGAGGTTGTTCAGTGGTGCACTGTCTGACCTGGTGTCACTGAGTTCTACGATGCTACAGAAGAGGTGTCCAAAACTGTGACAACTTACTTTCATTTCAGAATTAGAAGAGAGGCACAGTACTGCTTCAGCACAGGTAACACCCTGTTGAACACCTCAGAATCACAGAATGTCTCAAGTTGGAACCTTGCCACATCCTGGATGCTATTCACATGTTTGCATCAAACACAGACATGTCTGCTATTTAAAAAAAAAACAAAACACATTAGGTTTGGTGGGGTTTTTTTAGGTTCTTTGTGGTAAAGAATCTTGGTCAAGCTTCAGTGTTAACATGACTTATAAAAACACCAAAGAGCAGACCACAGAACTGCTAGTGATGAACATAATTGCATTAAGAAGGATGTGGCCTTCAAGATCATGGTAAACCAAGCCAAGGCAAGCAAAACTTGTACTGGAGAAATTGAAGTGAATTTTGAATTAAAGAAGGCAATGGTACTGTTTCTCTTTGTTGATCTTTCCATCAGGGCAGGAAAAAGCACAGTAATAAGCATGTTCATGGGATTTTAAAAGCATTCCATGTAAAAAGCAACAAAACATAAAGTCCATTCTTTGCAGCCTGAGCCAGAAGACAGTCCTGAGGGAGGCACAAGAACTAGGCAGTTCAAGCAAGACACACAGTTTGTTCTTTCTAAAAAGTTACAAAGCAAAGTTAAAAAGAAAAAAGTCTGGCATCACAGCAACCCCTTACAACCACTACAAAAGAAACAAAATGTCATGAAGCTGTGTCAGGGGATATTTAGGTTAGGTATCTGGAATTAGGTTCTTCACCTAAAGGGTCTTTGGGCACTGAAACAGGATCCCCAAGGAAGTGATCACAGCACCAAGCCTGACAGAGTTCGAAAAGTGTTTGGACAATGCTCTCAGGCACATGGTGTGAATCTTGGGGATGTCCTGCGCAGGGCCAGGAGTTGAGTTTCAACCAACCTTGTAGATAGATCCCTTCCAGCTCAGGACTGTTCCATGCTTCTATGAAAAACATACTATTTTGATATGAGTTTCTAACATCTGTTAAAAAATAAAAACTTATAAAGAAAAGAAATCATTACTTTACCTTTGATATTTTTAAGCTTTTTTTCAAACAAACAAAGTAGAACATCTCAAAGTCTTACTATTCTTTTACCAGTAAGGCAAGCAAATATTGGGATTTACAAGAGCAAAATCAATAGAAGGGCTTGTTGAAAACCCTCTTAAAGTAGGCATGATGAAATCAATTGTTGTGAAGAAAAGCACTTTAGCAGTGATTTGCATAAGATCAATGATGTCTCATTGTCAAGATGTAACAAGACTGTTTCTAAATTTCTTAAATGCATCTCATTGCTGACATCACTCTAAATACCCAGATGCCACAATGGTAGAAATCGTTTACATCTGAAAGTGCTTTCATATATTGCTTACGTGGGAAGAATCAGAGAGGTATGTGGGAAGCAAACATGGGATAATCCATTCCTCATGACTGTTTCCCCAAACTTAACAGAAATTTGCCTAATACCAGTCATTCCTCTCTTGACACAAAAATTTCAAACTCGTCGCTCTGCACGGAAGCATCACTGAATGCTGTCTTACCTTTTGCACTTCCTAAAACATGACTGATTAAAAGAAATCTGAAAACAAACATTTTCCCTTGGGTTGAGGAGTTCAATGCCAAACTTTAGCCTAAGGCACATTTCAAAGCCAAAATGTTAATCCTTGGGTGGGGGGTGCTGGTGTTATGTTTTTGATGGTTTCTCATTTAGAACAGTTGTGATACAAGTGTCTGTAATCTCCTAACAAGAATATCTTCTTTCCTCAAACTCTAGGAGGAATGCCCTGTTGCAGTGTCTGCTCCTGCAAGTAAATAAAATCAACACAGTGGGTAGCCCATAGCTTTGGTACTGCACTGGATAAAAGGTAGTGGCTATAGTTCTGACTGAAGTCAGTTAATACCTTAATATTGTAAAAGACAATAACCAGAAAAAGAGGACTCCAAAATTTTACTATGACCTATGATAAAAGAATTCACTAATGGTCTCTGCATTCCAGATATCAAGTCTTGTATCATCTTTCTGAATTTTTCCCAAACAAAAAAGCCAGCAAAGTCCACTAGAAGCTGGCCAAATGAGCAACATATCTCATCCAGAGGGCAGTTAACTGTAAAATCAAAGAATATATGAACTACCAAGAGTAACTATTTCTGGAAGGGGCCCTCCACCTAGAATAAGAAAATAGAAACCAGTCACAAATTCAGAAAATGCCTTCAGATCCCCTGATAACAAACCATCGTTATTTCAAAAGGAATTAACCCCCTCCCTTGCTTTGTTTTATCTTATCCTACAAGCCCCTCCCAGTCCAAGTGTATTTCTCTTCTGTGGGCTGTCAAGGTTGTCAAGAAGAGGGCCATGTGTTTTGCAGAGTTGCTGAAGTTCAGAAGATTCATGAATTAGAGAAAGTTTAAGGTCAGAAAGGACCATTAGATCATCAAGTCTGACTTCCTATAATATGACAGACTATAAAATTTCAGACAGTTACCTTATTATTGAACCCAAACACTTAAAAGATGATTGAAGAATAAATTCTGTTTTAGCTAAAACAATTGTTTCATGACATACTTTCTTTTTCTGTACCAGATTAAAGAGCTCTCCAGAGCACTAGATATTTTCTCTCTGTGAAGGTATGCTGTAATTAAGTAATTTCTCAAACATCTTTTTGATAAGGTAAACAGACTGATCTTAAATATTTCACTGCAAGGCAATTTTCAAGCTCTTAAATCACTTTCATAATTGTTTCTGGCACCATCTCTAATTTTCAAAAAGGTTTTTTCTTTTAGATGTGGCCAGAAGAAACATAAGCTGAAATACAGTCTGTTTACCAATGCAGTATAAAAAGATAAATTCACATATTTGCTGACATTTGGCTGCTTGTACATCTAGCACAGTCCTTTATCTGTTGAATAGCATACCGATTTTTCTTCTCTCAGGAAAAAAGTAATAAAAATTATAGGGGGGTTTGTGACCAAGTAGTGCAAGGAAGTATCAGCAGAACTTGGCAGTAACAGCGAACTTTAACTATCTGGTCATCTTTTTGGAAAGGACACAGCAAGATACAGGCTATCCAAATATGTGTGAGCAACCATTTTTAGTACAGAAACTGAGGAAAACACCCAAAGCAAAAAATGTTTTAGATTATACTTCAATTCACTGGAAATGTGAAAATTGAGGGCACCTTGGTTGAAAGAAACTGTAACATGAGAGAATTCCCATTTCTAAGGATGGGAAGGAAAAGGGAGACTAGGAGAATAAAGTCAATGAAGATTACAGAAAAGGACTTGGATAAATTAACTGGTGGCCAGGATCCTGTTAAAGGTAACTCGGAGGGAAGAAGAAAGAGTTCAAGAGAGATCACAGCTCCATCAAGGAGTAACATTTACAGCATAATGTGGAAGTAAAGTAAAATGTGGAAAAAGGCTACATCGTAAGCTCTTCAAGGGCCTGCAACTTCAGGAAAGCAGAGGTCTGTGAACACAAGCAGGTGAGAGAGAAAAACACGGCAGTACAGGGACAAAGTCAGAAGGGCATAAAGAGAAAGTGAGCGGTAACTTAAAAAAAAAAAACAGAATTAGTAGCAAAAAAAGCATTTTTTACATTCCTTAATAGTAATAGGAAAATTCAAGAAAGTGCTGATCAGGCTATTTGCAGAAGAATCAAAGACATATGTTTTGGTTAAGTCTTTACTATAAGAGACAAATACAATCTGATCTCTAAAACTAGTGACAAAAGGGACAAAACATTAAGAGTAAAACAAACAGGGAAACCAGATGACAAGACACTGCAATAAGTTAGATGCTGTCAGATGAGTTCAGCCTAACCAAGCTTACTTAGGTTGGGTAAAACCATGATGTCAGCCTGTGCCGTGAAGTCAGTAGAAGAACACCAAACTCCAGTATTTCCAACGCCTGACTGCACTGAAATTTTGCTTATCCATCACATCTATATCCACTCAAAAGCAAATCAGCGAAATTTTAAGAGTTTGAATTATCTTTATTTTTGAAATTTATTCTTAACTCCAATCAAACCAGTGACTAAGGTCTCTGCCCATGAACAACCACATTACTTCAATATGTAGAACATTTAAATACAGTGCAAGGGACTCCATGAGAATTAATTGAAATTCCCTCACTGGCATTAGCAACTTTTCAGAGCTTTAGAGAATGGATGGAGTTCCAGAAAAATTAAGAGGGAGAAATACAGCCCCTGTCATAAAAAGCTGCAAAAAGGAGGTAAGAAATGATAAATTTTTCAATTAGTTTCAGTTTCTGAAATATTTCTTGAGAAAACCAAGACCAACAAGACTTCATTTTTTTTTCTTTACAACAAGAAAATAAATACCTGTCAATATAGTTTTGTCATGACCAAAATTTGGCAAGCCAATTAAATTTCTCCTTCAGTAGAAAAAACAGTTTTTTAATGGGAAAGAAGCAGTGGATGACACATAAAAAGAAGGGGATGACTCATAAAAAGAATAAAAGGAAACAAGGACTAAATTAAACTATTTTAAGGCTAATACAAAATGTGTTCAAAAATTTGATGTAGAGACTAGAAATAGAAGAAAGATGCTATGAATGGGGCTCAGCAGGGGTCCATCCTGGTCTAGCGTACTGCGTGTTTTCTTTCGTAACTTGGATAATGGAATGTCATTCATATAGAAACTGTACTTTTAAAAATTTCAGATGATGCTAAGTTTGAGAAAGACAGAAAAACACTGTTTTTTCCTCCATGGGATACACCAAAAGTAATAGGAAGTACATTTAAAGATGTACACACATGAAAATAAATTTTAACAATTTTGAGGAGCTTTTAGGAACTGTGAGTCAGTTCTGAAGCAGCTGAACTCACAATTACACCAAGCCTATTTTAAAACACATAATCACTTGACTGTGTGGCATCCCAGAGCAACAACAGCTCATTCAGTGCACTGTGCTTAGACCTGTGTTTCCAAATATATCCCATTCTCTCCTTAACTGTCTTTCTCTTTTCAATTCTGCATTAAGTGAGAGGTAATGGAGAGCCACTGACATAGACTGAAAGGTGTCAGCTATTCAGTTCTGACCACTCCACCAAGAACACTTTGTACTCCCAAGTGTTGGTGATTCTTGGTCATAACTGCTAGGACAGAGTGAGCCAGCGCTACCACCAATATTTCAGCACTCCTGGCATAACTAGCAGGAGACCTTAACTTGCTGGGATCTTACCTGTGAACTTTCTCGGAACACATGGACATCTCACTCATCCCACCCATGTAGCTGAGCACAGGCTTTATGAAAGCATGCCCAGACATGAGGGCTTCAGGTTACCCTCACCTTCTACTCCTGTTACTACAGGCCCTGTCCCCATCTTTATTGCAGGTCCCCTTTAAGAACTGAAAGGCCACAATGAGGCCTCTCCAGAACCTTCCTTCTCCAAGATGAACAACCGCAGCTCCCTTAGCCTTTTCTCATAGCAGAGGTGTTCCACTCCTCTGATCATTTTTGTGCCCCTCTTCTGGACAGGTCCAAGTCTTTCCTGTGTAAAGGACCCCCGAGCTGGATGCAGTACTCCAGGTGGTGTCTTTATGTACTCCCCATGAAGCCACCAGACATGGCCCAGATGGCTGGCACTGCATGCTGTGCCAGGACAGCCTGTAGATACAGCGACCATAACTGTGCTGAGACAACTGAGCAAAAGCACTGGTGTATTAGAGGCCCGTGAGAAAAATGTTTGGACTGATGGACTGATGCCCATTTAACTGAGGCAGCACAGAATACATGAATACATTGAATGAATGCTGACTACTTGTTTTTTATGAAATAAGAAGTGTATGTATTTGGTTAATAAAATAGAAAATACACTTTCCAGGAATTTAAAAGAACAGAAAATTTTAAAAACATGTCATGCAAATACACTAGTGAAGAATTTAGGAAAGGCATCTCAGAAGACAAGAATAAATACGTAACTTGATCAATTAAAAAAAAAATAAGACACTAAGACTTAGGCTTATAATACTTGTTATTCCTTTTCACTGAAGTAAAATATCAGCAAAACTATGAAGTGAAACTAAATGGCTTCCTATTTTCTTGCATATTGAATTATAGATGCTCTTTACCTTCTAAGGTGAAATTACTTCTTTGTATTTCCATAATCTGGTTCTATCCTGATCATCTATTTGATCTTTACCAGATCATGAAAAACAAGCAGAAGAAAAAAACATTTCCCTACACATAGGCTGTCAAGGTATTAAAAACTACTGCTTCTGGATTTCATATCCGGAGGTTTCCTAGACACCCTCCATTATTCTGTCCATCTTTAATGCATATGTAGTGTGGTCAACTTAATGCTGCTATTGAAAACAGAATTTTGCATTTCTCAAATGAAAGCAAAAATACAAAAACGCCCAAATATTGCATCTATGGGAGTTTTTTTGCATTTAATTTCTGAGGTTCCTTTTAGGGAAAAAGTCCTTAAGGCAATATAAGCACTTAATCCAACTCAAATACTAAAGAGGACATAACCTTTTAAATCATCTTAAATATTTACGATGCCATAAGCTCTTAAACTTCCTGGAATACTTAGCCTTCCTTAAAACCTCACAGTACTCAAAGTCCCTTGAGCAACGTAAGCACCTAAACTGCTTCAAATCCTTTCAAAGGACACAACCTTTAAACCAACGTTGTGTCTAATTTTTAGAAATATTTTTGTTTCTTCAGGCACAATTCTGCCTGGTTTTGTCCACAAATCATGTAACTATTCAAGGACTATTCACATGCTTCCCTTGACACAATACTTCCATCTGATGGAAGGCCTATGCATGAAAGATATAAAGCACCCTGCCAACACTGGGAAAGTCAAGGCAAGTAATGCAAAAGATGCCCTTGGTCCAAAACCTGGCCAGCTTCAACTTCACTAGAAGTGAAGTAATAGAAACGCAAGACAGTGACCAAAGCCTTCACAGTATCGTGTTCATATCTCTACATGATGTCTGGCAATGAATAAAACTAGGTTCATTGTATTTCCCCATTAGCTTATGATAGCAACCAAGAAATTGCAAAATTGACATCTTCAACAACAGCAACAAATGTGATCTCTGGATGGGAACCCAGCACTAAGTACTAAGAATAGAGCCGGAATACAAGCCACACTTGTAGCGTAGAAGTACTCAGCTAAAATGTTACAACCACACACTGCTTCAGGACTTTAATCCTTCAGGATGATGTCATGTCCCCATTCATTTTCTAACCTGATTTATTTTTTTAACAACCGTTTGGTGAACTTAAGTCACTCTGTTTCCTTCCTCCATGAGCCCTTTAAATAGGTCTGGAGGGAGTGGAAAAACATTTCCGAGTAAAGCAACCTCACACACAAGATCGAGAGGCAAAAGCCCCCTTTCCAGAATTTCCCCATTCAGGCTTTCAGCGTTTCCTTATACTCTAGGAAGGGAATCATCTGTATTTACGCTGAGCCTGGTGAGCAACTACAACATTGTGCAAACACTATAAAGTCCACTTCACCAATTTTATTTACTTGGTAACATTATCAGTTGGTGCTAAATATTTGATTGCCACATCCTATAATGGCTGGTCTAACACTACTGAGAGTTAATGGGTATTTCATAACTAACGCCTTCCTGCCATTCAGTTAGTCTCAAACTGGTTTCCCTAAATTGTTACCAACTCTTCTTTTTCTCCTTTTCCTGGGTATCTTTTACATGTATTTACGAACTGCCTATTTCCTTACATCCCAAGTTACCCAGTTCCACCCATGAGTACAAAAAAATGTACAAAATTTTCAGCTATTTGCATAAGCACAACCATTTAAGAAATAATGCTAAAATTAGTGGAAGTTTAAATTGTTTAACAGCAGGCTACAATGGAAACGTGTTGGCTTTTCATAAATATAGTAACATAGTATTTGGTTTTTTAGCTTTGGCACCTGTGGCATTTGAGAAGCATCATCTTACTAATTCACAGTGTTCTACCAAAGTAACTATCTACTGGCTCAGTTTGAAGAGCACAGGAATGGGTAAGTCATTGTCTCAGTGCCATACATATTGCCATGGGACCAGAATATTGGCTGATGGGCCAAAAGCAGACTTTGATAGCCAAGAGCTCATAAATCATGTTTAAATGTCCAGTGAAGACCTACAGACACCAGCATGTAGCAATCTCCCTGACAAAGACTGACTATGATAGAGAAACACTAGAAATGCACACAAAATCAGAAACCTGGGCACAAAGCAGTGAAACTAAATGCATCATCTTTCAGGCAACAATGAGAGTAGTACGTACTACAACCAATGCCTTGTCCAATGAACTACTTCATCAAAATTGCTGCTATCAGCAATACCCCTCACTATGTGCTGTACTAAATACAGCACAATATGCATATACTTTTGTGCGTGCACACATGCACACGTATGTGTGTGTATATATACATACAGCTTATTACAACACAGAAAATTACAGAAGGTTACAATGGAAAGATTATCAAATTTGGCTTTCAGTATTACCTTCCATTTTTTCCCTAACTACTGATAAATAAGGTGTAACTTTGCCACTGATTTTTTTATCATATAACCATAGAAAAGGGAGTTGAAAATTACAGCCCTCCACTGGTCATCCAGTTCTCCTCTTTAAGATATCTGTCCAAAGTGTGCTTTAGAAATGTGAATAAAGAAGGTGGAATCAAAAACTCCTAAGAACACCCTGTAAATGATAGTTTCAATAGAAACAGACTAGGTAAAAACAATTTCTCCTTCACCACAGTTTTAGACATACAAAACGAAAATATCCCATTGGTCACAGAAGTACATGTGATTATGAGAAAACATTTTAATTACAGAAGAGATGTCGAGATGGGCAGGCAACAAAGCAACAAAGAGACCCTCCACAGTTACAGACTCTAAACTACTATCTGAGCAAAAAATGGAAATATTACGTTACTCAGAGACATGAAAGGGTGGGGTTTTTTACAGACTTCTTTATGACAAGGATCCCCATGGTCTTACATAACTAAGAAAACATCAGCATTAGGAAATAGTAGAATCCAACAAAAATGGCCTTGCACAATAGAACAGCTGGAGCTGAACACTTTACATGCATGTGGGATATGCTTCAAGATACTTTACTTCATACTAGTGTATAGGTTTGGTACATTTTTCAAGTACTTGCCCTTGTTTAGCTTCATCATCAGCAAGGTTCAATGAGAGGCTGGTCTATCCTGATACTTCTCAAGTGCAGTCCTGATTTGAACTAAAATACTAAGAGATGCTGCAGAAGCCAAATAATACTAAGATGGTAATCACTCTTGTTCTAGGTATAAGACCACATTATTTTTGTTTTCTATGGCAAATTTCTTCTGCTGTGGCAGATCTATATCTTTTCTTTCTTTAGACAACTGAGTATTTACAGCCATATGCAGGAACTCAATAAGCAAACTCCAGGAGCAACTCCTTGGCAGACAATGAAGAGCTTTGTAGTTTAACTGTAGGGCTTCAAAATGAATTTCTCCAAAAACACGGAGGTCTCAACTTCAAAATACCCAAAGGCTTCTATTTCATCATGAATTGTAGAGGACTTTACAGTAATGTATGCATGTTAGGGGATTTAGAATGATAAACTTCAACATGCATGCTTCAAACTACTGCAAAATCAAGTAAAAATCTAGAAAAATTTGATCAGAGTCACTGATTTTTGCAGGTGAAAAATTAGAAGTACATGCTTTACTAACATATGGCTGGGGATTGTTCATATGAGTGCTCAGTTTCAGATGGTTCATCTGGAGCCCATCTTCCCCCATGTTCAACATTTTCATCAGAAACAAGAACTGAGAGATAATGAACTCTTGGAGGAAGGTTGATGACCTTGATTCTGCTCTCAATAACTGTCTCAGAAACCATTTATCGTATCTTGCAAAAATGCAGGTATAAGATGCACCCTGAGAATCAAAATACCATTTAACTGCTCCACTGAAGAGCTCTTTCTCCCTAAAAGACCTGATGACAGACCATTTTTTCCCCTGGGCTAAGATACCAGCTAAAACTGTGATTCTTTCTCTGTCAGAGTAAAATTAGGGGAAGGAGGTGGAGAGAAAGGGGATCACATTTTAGTTTTATTCCACTGATGCTGCCGCCTGTCAGTAAAAGATGAAGGGCTGAAATCCCATCAGTCTGGATTTGCAGATCTGAGGATGAAGAATTAGTATTTTTCTGTTTTTGCAGAAAACTCCTTGATGTATGGCTCCATTATTGAATGTTAACAGCTTCAGTTTAAATTACAAATGAGGTTCTATTAGCATAACCCGTACTTGGTTTCTATTTAAAAATATGATTTTCGCCAAAATTGTGTCAGTTGAGAACCTAAATGTTTTCATTTGTGCCTACAGATAAAGGAGAAAAGCTATTTTACATTTCACTAACTCAAAATATGAGGTCTAGAATGGTAAAATATTAAAGAACACTTTTAAGATACTGTTGGTATCTCCTTCAACAGGAGGGGCAAGAGGTGAATGAATGGTGTTTAGGAATGGTGTACCAAAGGCAGACATAAACAGGCAGCAGCGCTGAAGGGGCAAAACCCAAAGCATCTTTTACAATTGTCTCTCCAAAACAATTTTTTAAATAAGATTATTTTAAAAGCCCTAAATTGCAACGTGAAGAAACTGTTTAATTAGCTTTGTTTAATTAGCACCATGTATGTTTTCATCAAAACACACTACACAGCAGATGGTTTCTGCTCTTATACTTTTCAACTATAGTGCTTGTGTCTCACCCTTGAAAAGTTGTTTTTGATTAATGTACCTCCTACCGACGGTTTTAACACATAAAAATATGCTGGTTTTCTGACATATACAGGCATCAGCATATCAGAACTCATGAAATTGTTACTCTAAATGGCCAGGTTCCAACTGCACTGTTTGCACAACGTTATCTTCTGTAATATTACACAGCGCTTCAAGATGTACAACAGCAAAGAGAACCAACAGCCTGAGCCAACTATCACTGCAAACAGCCAGGCTGTTTGGGAGGATTTTGGTGTTGGAATGCTTATGCTGGAGTTACTGTCTGCCCAGACCAAGTCAATCTGTTTCTCTACGCCTTATGATCTCTATGTGGAAAATACTGACACTTCCTGAATTACCTGTGTGCAACAAAGGTACAGTAACCAACATACCATAAAACTGAGATGGTATTTCTGCACTCAACCCACCCAAGTCTTAGCAGTGCTCCACAGTGGGTTAAGGTGATACTTAATTCATTGATGTTTTCTATAAAGTTCTTTGAAATCCTCAGATGAAATGCAGTGTGTTATTAATATTATCACATGTTATGACTTATGCCCCAAAGGATCTCACCATGCTTTGTTAGCTGTATACAAGAATCCCTTTATTACCATCCAAATGCTTCTATCTCTGAAGCGTAACAGTGCAGCTGTTTGCCAAAAGACAATTCTTTATAAACATTTACTGATCTTATATGAAGAATATTCTGTTCCACTACAAATGCATGTTTCACACCATTTCCAGTTCCTGAACAGCTAAATGCCAGTGAACTGTAACTCCACACAGGACACCAGACTCTATATAAACGTCATTTTAGCAAAAGGCATCTGCTTAGCTGGCATCCTTATTTAGCCTATCATGCAGCTTTCACTCACACCACAGGAAAGATCTCTCAAATCAAAGTAATACGATTCTACCTCTCACAAAGTAGAAAATGAATGAAATTGACAGTCAGAATGGCTAAGGTCCAATTAATTGATGCTCTCAACCAATTCAGGAATCTAATCCAAAATCCTCAAGAGAAAAGAGACCTTATATAGGCTGAAGAAATGAAGACATGCTGACAAAAAGTTTCCTTTTCTCTCTTCCTTGTTTGCAACTTGAGACAAGATGCGTAATACATAGGTAGTTTTAGAAGAACTATCAATACATACTTATACTTTCTAAAAATGCCTGCAACAATCAAAACATCTTTCCCTTTTCCCTATTTGAAACTTCAGGTTGCTTTTAAATTTTGAGTCAGTATAAGAGCATGACAGGAACTTGATTCACTTTCTACATGGAATGGGATTGAGCCCAAGTGAAATTTTCTATTATTAAAAAGCCCCTGCTGACATAGATGCCTATGCTGTGGAAAAAACTCTTCTGTTAACTTTGATGCAGTCATTAATGTGTTTCTTGAACAGATACTCCTCAGGTTTCTATACTCAGATTCATTCACTGAACCCAGATATTCTCAGCCTGCTGGATCTCAGTTTAACCCTCACACAGGGTTAGGACAAAGTGTCATAAAATGTAGAGTTCAATAAAAATAGGCACAGTTCTTCAGTACTCAAACATCCTCTGTTTAGTGGCACCTTGGCTGAACTGCCCTTTTCATTTGCTCCAAACTAGGGTCTTCTGGGTTTTCTGTGATAATGCGTAAAATTCCATTCAAAACTAAGTGTTCTTAAAGTTGCAGAAGGATAGGAACAATACAAACTCAATCCAAATAAAGTCGGGCAATCTCATAAGCTTGAAAAAAACAAAGCCCATGAAACTTGTTTCAACTACAAAAAGAGACAGCTTGCCAGCTTCAGTGAAGCTTTGTGTATTTACCAGTGAGAATCTTGGCCAGCAAGTATTGATGTAACAGTGTTTCTAAGGGAAATATTTTTTTATTGTTTAGAACACATAACTTAGTGATACTGAGATACAAACATTGGTCAATGTTATTTTGTGCAAATATTAGAAGGAGTAGGCAGAGAAAATAAAAATTATTAACATGAGGTCATCTCCATTCTCTAAGCACTTTCTTTAGGCCAATTTGCAAGCACTCTTTTTAAAAACAAATCACTTCCTCAGCCAAATGCAGATTCAAGGAGTCAGTATTTGCTGTAGTTTTACACTAGAATAGACGCATGCTGCTACTATGCAATACTGAATGAAATGTGCCACTTTAAATAACAATGAAAAGATGGAAACAAAATGAAAAGAGACCCCTCAGGTACAAAATGTAATGTTCAAAGCGAAATTACAACTGAAAGAAAAGTTTTATACACCCCAGTGAGGGTTAATCAGTCAACCATGAGCAGAAGTACAGAAACAGTGCTTACCATAAGCAGTCCTGTGCATTTCTGAACAACAGGACAATTATAACTGAGACCATCTTTGAAGCATATTCAACTCCTGTCCATAGCCTCATCACAGTGATGTTAAAAACATGTATGAGATAAGTCTAGGTAAGTCTAGCCCTCCAAGGTAATAATTCAAATACGTGGCAATTAGACACAAAAAGACATCTAATAATAAATTACACCACAGTTTCTATGTCATATGCCTACATTTTAGCTAAAAAGCAAAGAGAGCTAGCATACATCACTTCTAATGCCTTTTAGACACGTTCAACTATTCCATGGCAAGAAAGTGCTCCCCACATACAGCCCATACCCATGAAAAGTGGGACTGAAGGAGGTGCTATGCTATTATACTGGGTTAGCCAATGTAGCTGCCATTACTCAAGTATAGACAATAGTTTAAATTACTAAGGAAATCTAAAATACTTCAATACAAATGGAAAACAGCATTTCATCACAATCTCATTTAATAGAACACATTATCAATTAGTTGACAGTAGAGCAAATTGTTTCAAATTGGAAAGCCACCTAAATTCTTGCTCTTAAATCAACTAGAAGTGCAATTTTGTCTGCCATATTAGCACCAGATTTTCTCAATCTTCTGTTGCAAGATAAAAGGCAACAATGCCAGAATTTCATGATACATCTGTTTTACTACCTTATTAGAAATCAAGTAATGACAGAGTTAAAACATTTGCATTTCTTAACCTAGAACCCAAATGTAAGAAAACACCCAGAATCTATTGATACTTCATATTTAATATTAAAATGGGGCTTGAAGTGCATTGTTTTAATGGTAACACACAATATCTAAGAGATATGGAAAATGTCCTTTTAATAAAATTGTACGTATCACTATAACCACAATAATTTTTTAAATAATTTTGTTTACTACTGTGAGAGCAGGATGCTCTTGTCAATGTCAGTGATAACATTTCTGCCTCTTAAGTCTCAAATTATGTCACATGAGATGGAATTTATCTGTCTTAATGTTTAATACAAAAATTAAAAGTCTAAATTTGTGCCAGTCACCTTAGGTTGCTTTTATTGCCAGTGACAAGAAACAGGCATCTCTAAAGAAAGAACTGTCTCATCTAAAGACAGAAATAAAAAGAGTCTATGGGAATCCTCCCCTGGAAGTCTCCATCTCTCTTCACTGACTAAAGAAGCCTATGGTGACCAGCTCAGATTTACACTACCTATATTTTTAGATGGCTAACATCATGGGAAATTAATCCCACTCTTGACACCCTTCTCAAATAGCATTTGGGAAAATTAAGCATAAAATGCAGAAAACCAGAATTACCAACAAGTGTAAGAATCAAAATACTCTGTCCCAGAAAAATTCAAAAAACAAGACCCTCTTGTGAAAATAGCAGGGGATCTGTAAATTTGAAATGACATACAGTGTTTGATCTCCAAGCCAGGACAGACTCAGTCATTTCTAGAAGATTAAGAATATACAGGGAATATTTTCAGAATATGCTGACAAAGTAATATGCCTCTTCTGAGTATGAGTAAGCAGCAGTTTTCAAAAGCTTATAATTCAGCGCAAGAAGGACAGACATTCAGAGGCATGGCAAAAGACACATCTTATAACCCATTAAAGCTTCCCTTTCAAATTCCAAGTCCATGCTCAAAAGCAAAGAAGAGGTCACAGACCTTTTTTTGGTCCGTTTTATTTTCCATTTTCAAGAATGATACACCCGTCTCACAGAAACTTTTGCAAAGACATTCAAACTATAGCAAAACTGTGGGCAGAAAATGTCTGCCAAATTAATTGAAGTTAAAATTCAAGAAAGCTGGCACTTGAAGAGAGTCCTTTTTCCTAAGTATTTCAAAACAGAAGGAAGCCCCTCAATCACACATTCATAGAAGATAGAAGGCTATGTTGTGAAGTCTCACTGTACATTTGCCGAGGTTTTACATGTTTGCCTTGGCATCCTCTTGAATTATGGATTGCCTCAGAATGGCCATTTGCAAGTAACTGAAAACAGAGCTTATAATGAAATTCTTAAGTCACTTTATAGGTCTCATTGATCTCTAAAAACACTTCAGGAAGACAGCTATTTCTATTGTGGATTAATGGAGCTTGCCTGCAAGGCTTTGTTCCTAGTTATGTCTTTTTTTTTTTCCCAAGCACAAAATGATACTAAAAATGTATCTTTCTTGCCATGGATCAAGTGAAAAAGACGCTATTTTTAAACATCTTAAGTCCCCATCATGTGACTGTTCACATCACGTGAAACCTGGTGTTAATTCAAAGCTAAAAGATAATTTCACAGACTTCAATGTGATTTTCATAGTTATAATCACAAGTCTTTAAATATAATTTAACACATTTTAGAAAGCTTGCAAATTCTGCCACATCTCATTTTAGCCAAAACTTAAGGAAAATACTAAACTGAATAACTAAATACTTAAAACAGAATTTTTTTTAAAAAAATTAATATCATAAAACAAAATAGCAGAATATTTCTGATTTTGCTTACCTATAAATATCCCCAAAATCATAGAATAGCTGAGACTGGAAGGGACCTCAGAAGCTCATCGAATCTAAACTCCTGATCAAGAAGGGTCAGATGCAGGAGGCTGCTTGTCCCTTTGGGTTTTGAGCATCTCCATGGATGGGGATTCTACAACCTCTTTGGGCAAGCCTCTCCAGTGTTTGACCATCCTCAAGATGTCAAGTTTTTTTTTCAAGGAAGTTTTTTATATTATGTTTCAATGGAAACATAACTTAATAATCTGTATGCAGTTTGTACCCACTGCCTCTCATCCCGTCACCAGGTGGCAATGAGAGAAGTCTAGCTCTGTCTTCTTTACACCCTCCCATCAGGTATTTACTGTGAGAATGAAATGTTATTCAGTATTTCACTGTTCAGGAGACAAGGATCTTGTGCCTAAATTAGTCCAACCACTATCACCCAACCTACGTATCATGTTTGGTGCTATACAAAATTAGGCTAGCATCTTCAGAATTCAGAAATTATGTATGTATATATGAATTATACACTATCATGCCTGCACTATAAATCACAATAGAACACCTGCTTACTTTCTAGTCACTTATGACCATTTACTGGTTTTGGAGACCTGAATTTTAACTTACAAAGGACACAAAAGACTGCTCTATCACAGTATGAAATGCACAACAAAACAGTAGTTCCCCATTAGATAATAAGTAAGGGTGCCTCACACACATTTTTTAACTCTTATAAATGGCAATGCACTAAAAATATCTATAAGGTCTGAGACTATAGCTCACCAAGGAATTTAAGCTGCAGAAACTAGCGCAGCTGCTGTCATGTGCTCCCCCACACTTTTAGCTGCTAATTCCCACCCCCATCACCCTTTGTACCAGTGACAGCCCTTGGACAGCCATATGGAAGAAGGCTGGGATAAACCCAACTGAAAACAAAACCAAATAAATAATTAGCTATTTTCAGTCTGATCTATTCTCCAAATTTATCAACAGCTACACTTGCTGAGTGAGGGAGAATGACAATATGGGGAGGAGAAAAGAAGCTGGCACTGCATCTTACACAGATGTGCCAGGTTGAAGTGCTCATTGAACGTTTAGGCTAAAGCTAAGCAGTCAACACAAGCTACTCAGTGTAAGAGCATTACTCAGGCATTGCTTTCAGAATGAGCTGGATTGGCCTCTGGAGATGCCTGCTTCTCTCCTGAGGGAAAGCAGAATCCAGAATGACTGAGATACAGCTGCTTAGTTTCTATGTATATAAATTAACCAATATCTAGATGAATAGAAAATGGTAGAAAAACAGGTTTTTGACTCTTACAGCACTTCATTCCCATTAACTATTGCCATTTGGAAAAAAAAAAATTGTAGCATAGCTTACCATCACACTAACATCAAAAAGCTTACCATCACACTAACATCAAAAGGGTATGTATTTTCTGCATGGTCCACAAATTTTTTTCCTAAACCATATTTTACATCTATAAGCAATACGTTTCAGTGATGGGTACTGTATTCCTCCCACAGGGCGTATAAATCCACAGCAGAAATATAGCCACAGTTCAGTTATAAATCACTTACATCTCTTCAGAGTCACTTTGTCACTATGCTGTGCTGTGGGAAGGGATGGTCTTTTCCTTTTTGCTCACACTGGTCCTCCTTCCAAAAGTGTCTGTCACTTCTACGGCAGATAAGGACAAAAGGTCCTTAACTTTCACGCGAAGTTATCTAAGGGTAAAAAGGGAAAGGAACACAGTAAGTGCAAGCGTCCATATTGCGTTTTATAGCAAGGTATTACAACCATCTCTTTAAAACACACACGTCAGTGTCATCCTTACACATATGTACTGCACACTGAGGAAAGAATCCCACACACTTCACATCTTTCTTTCCTTGTATGAGACACATGAAGTAGTCACCACTCCTAGAGCAGTCACTTGCTTCACTTCTGAGATTCATAATAACAAGATCGTATTACTTTGAAAAAGCAAGTGTACAAGTTAAAAGATGGTTTCACATTATCGATTATTTATTTTGTACCACAAAGACACCGTAAATACTTCTGGCTGGGTTCAAGCAGGCAATCACAATTTGTTGCACACAGTCTCACTAGAAACCATCTTGGCTAGCCAATATTGATAAACATTCTAATCTGAATCTTCTGTTAAACAAAACAACTCTCTACTGCACTACATCTTGCCACTCAGAAAGTGAGACCTGGGGTTTATGATAGATAGGTCTCATTGAAATTTCTTCATGGAAACTTAAAACTCACCACTCCATCAGAGTCAAATCTATAAACTGAATGTTAAAAATTACTGAGAAAGGAATAAAGGACAAAGTGTAACATGTCATTTGCCACTGTATTAATCCCTATCTTGAAAAGCATGCTCCACTCTCTTGTCCAGCACAGAACAACACAACTAATTAGCAAAGGTTCAGAGAAAAAAACATACATGATCAAAGGCTTAAAATAGTTTCCATATATGAAGAAGAATTCAGTACGCCACCAATATCCAGACTGGAAAAAAGATGACTTAAGGAAGGGCATGATAGAAAACAAAAAAATACTAAAGATGAAAAGACTGCACAGACATTGTATGCTCCCTATCCTTTGAACTCAATAACTGCCTAATAAAAGCCAAGTTCAAAAGAAAAATGGGAGTTTCTTCTCCCCAAATTGTGTGACAGAACTATGAACTTCTTCCCAAGGATGCTGTTTATGCAAGGAAGTTTCATAAGTCAAGAGGAAGATGGAGGTATCCTTGGAAAACAGTCACCACTGGAGGTAGATGACAGCTTAAGTGAAACATTGGTCTGAACCAGGATAACCAGTCCTATCTCCTTCTAAATTCACTTATGTTAGTGCTAATTCAACAAATTTTATATCCATTTTACACTGATCTATTCACCACTCAAGAACAAGAATTACTGCATTAGGTACACAGGGAGTCTAGTCTTAGTTGCATTTGAAGTACAGGCTAGATCCTTTTGAACACCGAAGGAAAATCCCATGGTTCTCTGTACTTTACTATATGCTTAATAAATTTGATTGATTTTTCCAAAACACCATCACCACTGAAAAAATAAAATAAAACCAAATGAGGTAGCAAAGTCTTACTGTAAAGCAGCAGTAGCCTTCCTCTACCCGGTCCACAGTCCCAAAGCAGCCAGGACAGAGGGCTACAAAGCAAGGTTCTGCTTCTCAAGTTGTTCCCTGGTCTCATGGGTTTGAGTCTAACTTCATCCATGTGTTCCCACTCAGTTCAACACTTATATAAATGCAGGTCAGCATCTCCATTTCCCAAGTTTCATCTCAAAGTAAACCTTAAAAATCATATAATCTGTATTCCAATATCTTCTCTTTTCCTTTAATCTCTAGGATACAGCAGTGTTTCTGATTTATTTTGGGCAAGTGCAGATCAATTAAAATTCCTTCAGGGAAGCCTTCTGAACCAGCAGAAAGTGAATGACTGTCATCAGGAACAAACACTTTTTGCTGTCATTGACTGGTGTGTCACACTTTTGAGCAAAAAGTATGTTAATTAATTCTATCCATACCTACCAGGTGTACCAAAGGAATATAAACAGTCCTGTCTGCTGTCTTACTAGATACAGATCTTTGTGTCTGTGAACCAAGTATCCCTATATGTAGAGCTGTGCATTGGCACATTATATGAAGAAGCAGCCTGTACTAGCACAAAAAAACATAGCAGGACAGAAATAACTTTGTTCAGACATCAGTATGCAACCAAAATCCTTTTCACAAGATGCATGAATTAATACCCTCAAATTTCACCCAAAACCCAGACATTTTCTGGTATATCTACACACATACCTATTCATTAACGCTCTTTTTAGACCCTACAGTGAGAATTTGAATAGCTTACACTTTTTTTGGCCAGTTTGAAATATTGGATCAAAGTATGTTTACTGTTCAATCTATTCCCCTCTCTGAGAAAGAAGAAGCTGCTACAATGTTTGCTGTTCTATTTGCTTCTGCAGCTTAAATGGCTACACTGAGGATGAAAAGAAATTCACTGTACAGCATGCTAATGATCAAAGCCTCATGTACCACTGGCCTATAGCAACATTTTAGGCTACCTCTCCCTTCTATTATTTGTCCAGCTTTTCTGTTTAGAACATTAAGGGTAGGAATATAACCAGATAGCTCAAAAGGTATTCAAGGTCTGTTTGATATCCTTCACATCACTTCGATACTAACTATAAATAAGAGCAAGCTGTACCAAGCAAGAACCAAATGTCTTAGCATTGATATATGAGCAAAGACAAGCTTCTAGAAAAATGGCAAAATTTAGAGACATGGGTTCCAGGTATACTAGAGAAGGCAAAATACTATTGCAGGATAAACCTATTGAAAACAATTTGATAGTAGCAATAACAATTCAGAATTATCATCACCACTACTTAAACACTGAGAAAGAACTACATGAGAACAAGTGGGTACCTAATGGCTGTCAAATAAAAGCCTTAATTTTTACTCTTTCCACATGTGGCTTCAAGTTACTATTAACGAGTTTACAAAGTCTTCCCATGACTATCGTCTTGACTCTCTCAAACAAGTGCACATGAAGCAGGAGAAGTTGATACGCATTTATCTCACTTGCAAGTATTAGAAACCAATAGCAACCCCAAAAAATCACGTTAACTAAGAATGCATTATTCTCAACCATTTTTTATATAATTTCACTTGAAGGTTAAATAAGCATTCATGCCTGCTTTAAAAATTTATTCCATATATTCCTTAATTCAATTATACCCTGGTAGAAATCCACTTACATCAAAGATACACGAAGAAGTTTTTACATGAAGAATTTCTTAGCTTATTTTTTTTAATTCTGGAACAGCACAGTGATACAACTAATCTGCAATTTTAAAGACACGAATATATTTCAGAGTACACACATATTAATTTGGGATATTAAAAGCTACACTTACGTGCAAGCTCACACCATTCCCACACATTATCTAAGACACAAAGTAAAAGCTATGCATCATAACATGATCTTATTAGCATAACAGTTACGGGACCTTTTTGGCAATTCATAAATATACAGCTGCCTTACAAAGCCATCCCAAATAAGCACTGATAAAATATCTTTTGACTGCCATGTGTTTTTAGAGTTTGCTAAAGAAAAATGAGTTATAGAAGAAGTATTTGAGGACTATACAAGGAAGTTTCTTAACTCTTTTGGGATTAATATGATATAAAATTCAATTTTTGTAGACAAGCATCCTATTAATTTTACTTTCAATACCTATAGACTATTCGGTGTAACTAAATAAAAAACTAGAGTAGAATGTGGCCTGATCTCATAGCATATAAAATCAAGGACTGGATTGGAGTTTTGAGTCTGGTTTGGTTTAAGATTGAACAATATTTACTCTCATTTGTATAGACTGCCTAATGTAGTATTACAATCCTGTGTCTTTAGAACCATGTTTATCTAAAAGCCTTTACCCAGAAATCTTACCTCAAAAAACATAAACTCATGAAAATAATTACTGCTTTGTTAACAAATGCCAAAAATATTGTTAAGAAAGATGTATTAAAACAGTGACAAAAGACATAAATATATCTGTGCTAAAAGTCCCTTCCAGATGATCAGTGGTATCACTGTCCTAATCTGGAAACAAGAGAATGAGTAAACAAGAGATCAATCATGATGTAAATAATTAAAGCAATAAAGGTGTTATATTGCAAACTTCTCTAAATGCTGTGCTATTGAACTGAATAAAGTTTTTTTGGTTTGTCTGCAATTTAAGAAACCTTATTATGCTACGATCAAAAAAAAAATTGCTTCAGAAAACATCAAGAGTTGGCACTACTTCCCTTCTCCTACATAATAAAAAGAGAAAGCCAGGACAAATTACCTATCAACAGGTAAAATAGTCTTTCTATACGCATCAGTGCCACGAAGATAATCAATAATCTTCCTTTTGTTTTTATACAGATCTCCTGCAGGACCTGAAAAAACACACTAAAATTTGAAATATTTTAAAATCTATTCCTCTCATCAGTTGTATACCAAGTTCCTCAAATCTTCTGGATTTGGATTAAGAGTTAGATAAATATTCCTCATTTCTCTTGCAGATTTAGTCAGTATTTATTTAAAATATATTGACTAGAAATACAACCTTAAACTGAATTGTAAGAGGACAGAACAGCATGAAAACAAAAGAAAGACTTACGCCTAAATATTCCTTGCATGACTACATGTCCACCACCCCAAAGGAAATGATATACACAAGATGGATGAGAGAAGACACAGGCTAACTAGCTCTACTAGGCAATCCACCAACTAAGATATAATGCTGGATTTGGGACAAACTCACGTAATACTTGGTAAACTGCTGTTAAACCAAGATCCAAGCTTGGGAAGGTTAAATAGATAGTGGTAAATTTGTATAGTACTTCTTGTGGCAAATATGTCTGGGAATATTTACTCCAGTGGGAAAAGTGCCACCTCCTTTCCCCCACACTCCTTCCAGCTCTATCTGCCTTTCTCCTTCTAACATTAGCCTGTCATTCAGCACAGGGACGTGCAGCAGGAGCTGAAGAAATAAATGCTGAGCAGTTCAGTCTGATTCCAGACAAGGAGCATCACACACAATTCAGCCCATCACGGTTATGCAATCAACACCAACACCAATGTGATGGTAGCAGGAATTCAAGTTTGGTTTTTAATCCACCTCATTGCTAACTACTTTGGATCCCTATCACTTGAGAGAAGATTACTCAATAATGTCCAGTATTGTTACCATGCTGCAGCACTCCTGTATTACTGGCAGGGTGTAAGAGGTTTCTGCAGAGAGAGAGATGTGAGAAATTCCGTAAAATTTCATTTGGCTTTTTTTCCCCTCTATTTCTCCTTTTTCCCTTTATCTTCTCTCCCACTATCCTTTTTGCTGAAAACACTGTCCCCTTATGCAGCTCTGTGAGGAACACAACACGTGCATGGAGCCAGCAGGGACAGGAAGACAAGAGGCGAGCATTCAGTGACAGCCGGGATCCATCCTTGTCACCTTAGGCAACGTCAGAACGCGGGATGGGCTTAGGCGGGATGGAGCGAGAGTCAATGATGCTGAAGCCAAAGGTACAAGGGCATGAGGCTTTAAAAACAGATTACGGGTGGTGAAACTGGAGACTGTGGCAGGCCAGACAATAGGAGCATATGTTTATTTGAGGGGATGATTTACATTGTTAGGCAGAAGAAGGTAGAGTTTAACTAAAAATGTGAACATGCCTGTGCTTGATCTCGTGGACCTGTTTGCTTCTGGGTGCTGTAAATAGGATGACATCCTTGGGATATATTTAAATTCAAAATTTTTCTTCTGAACTTTAGCAGAGTGGGATGTAAATAAATGTTCATTTACACTGGGGAGTTTTCTAGGAAAGTTCAATTTATTTTATTGTCATCATTATATTGGCTGGTATATATTTCTCTCACAAAGCAGTGCAAATCTCTTTTTTGAATAACTGTTATTTGTAGTGTCTACTTCATTTCACACATACAGAGCATACAATGGTCTGGAGGTAACAGTAAAACTTCCTGAGACTGCTGCAGCACAATGACTTAAAACACTCTAATCCGGAGCCAAAGCAGCCCTAACTTCCCTAACCTTCTACAGCTCCACCTGCAGACTCTCACTCCTCTCTTGTGCTGACTTTAAAACAGTCCTGCAAAACAACTGATCAACTTTTGACCAAAACATGGTCATCCTTGCTAGGCTAAGAGAGGAGTGAGGAGACATAACATGGATAAGGTGGGATCACACAATTGTGATGTGGCATGGCTTGGTCTGCTGTGGAAGCTCAGCCTGTGTGTCTTGGGGTGTAGACTGACAAACATTTCTTCCAGTGGCAGAGGCAGGACCAGTACTACCTCACCCTTCCCAGCACTGGCCACTGAGCTGTGCCACGGAAAGTACGCATGGAGATACATGGTCAGCCATACTGGGAAACTAATCTAGATTAAAAGTAAACTGGCCAAATAAAAGCTGCTTTCAAATTTATGGAGTCCACCAGACCCACAAAACACTGTGCAAACATTTTTAGAGGTACAGCAATGAGGAGAAGGAACCAAAAGATGCTTAAGCCAGTACTACAACTGAAGAAGCATTTACCACCCCATGATCTGATTAGCCTACGGAGTCCAGCAGTCAAAAGCTATCAGATATCACTGCAGCCTAGCAAGCACCCTCATCCCCAGCTGCCTCCCCCTCTACTCCTCTCGAGCCTACAAAGACACACTACAAAGAAGTGCAAAGACCCACACTGCAAATGAGATGGAAGTGCAGTCCTCGGGGCACAGGTGTAGGCTCTGTGACAAGGACAGGCTGCAGAAGGGCAGCAAGGACTATAGCATTAACACACAGCAGCTGCTGGGTATGATTTACATGTCTTAAAGAACTGAGGCCCATTATTAGAGTGGATGTACACCAGCCTGGCATGCTTTGGTTTATTATCATTACATCTGTACAGAGGTATGGACACACTTGTGTTCAATACCCTAAATAGTCCATTGTTAGTATTGTTATTATAAACTGAAAACTAAATCAAAGTAGAAGTCTAGTTTTTGGCCTTAAGATTAAAAAACTTTTTTAAATTTGCAAAAGGAAACCCTAAATTCTGCTTTCTATCCCTTTTCATTTTAACGATATTTAATTCTTACAGTTTATCACATTTTTTTTTCCAAATGACATGGCTGCACTGTATCTAATATGAAGTACCTAACTTACATATACATCGTCTACACCATTTAAAGCACACATAAAATAATTGTGGTCCATCATTCTATTAAATTATTGTCCACTTTTTAATAGTTTTGTTTAATAGATACAGAAGGGCAATCATTAAATGAAACCTTAATATGAGCTATCAATTTGTAAACAGAGCAGCAAAGTATGGTATGATGGAACTCACAGTTCAAGAAATTCTGAGGTTTATATTTAGTAATTTTACATTTGCTTTTATATTAATTTTCCACATGATTAAAATTAATAATTTAAAAAAAAAAAAAAAACCTTAGAGAAAATGGGAGAAAACACCTTATCTGCATTTCTCTTCCAATTCCATGTGGACAACAGTATTTCCTAAATGTAGCCTATTCACTGCTGGATATGTAATTACCTTCAGTTCATAGTCTAGACATTAATGCTTTCGTAGTATTTAAGACTCCTTGTAACATGCTTGCTGCTTTAAGTAAGCAAGGCTAAATCTTGACCAGATAAATTAGCAAAGAATGCAATAAAAGCTGCAATAAAAGAACTTTATCCTCCAAACCTTCAAGTTGCTGCTAAATGAGATTTCTTTGAAATGCAGATCAGTTGAACTAGATTAGTGAATTTTAGCTCCTGTCAACATCATAACAAAATACAAATACAATTGTTCACTGGCCTTATCTCCATGCTTCCATCTGCTGCCTTGTTATTTACTTTCCTTGATTTACTATGCAGATCTAAATAAGACACATCAAGGAGGGCTTACAACACAATGGCTTCTTAAGCTTTACATCAAGGTATTTGAAACTGAAGCCCTGAAAGGGCTGCCATCAAAGACATATCTCTAATGAACTTCCATATCAGAGAGGTTTGGTATTTAATACTGCTGTGAAAAGAAAAAGCTACAAATCAGAATGGCCTATGAAGGAAAATGTCTGCAAATCTTGATGAGATTAGCACCTACCAGAATTAATATCCCAATAAAAATGATATCTGGTTCACTGAAGAGTTAAAATTCCAACCTTTGCAAAAATAATGCCTAGTGTCAGAATGGGGAAACTCAGCTGACAAGGTTGAAAGGTCAGGGAGGTATTCTTTTTTCTCCACAAAGTGTTCAAAAAGCATTTTTGCTGGTGGCTTGATTAAAACACTGTTGACAAACTAGCTGTGGAATGAAATAATTAGCAGACTACAGCGCTACTGTGGTGCTTTCTGCAACAGCAGAATTTTACAGTATCTTTAAAAAAATTAGCAGCAAATTCATGGCAAAATAACATAATCTAAAATGACAGCATGCAACATTTCTTCATCAATTTTACTATTTCCCTTTCTCCCCCACAGCAATCTATGGCAGTGCAGGATAAAATCTTCTGTCAGTTTGCTTAAAAAAAACAATCCCTAAGTGCCATTTCTATTACATGCCACAGCCCTACTTGTGAAGTGCAATAAACAAAGAAGTTTCCTCCTCATGATTTAATCTCTCTCTACATACCTGATAGATTAAACAAATATAAACATCTTAGAAGTTTCCAAAGCCCAGGCATAACCTTGTGCAGTAAACCCCCAGTTCCTGCAGTGTGCTGCCATTTGACAGGAATTTTTTTGCTGGGCATTGAAGTACATAAACAAATGATCTTTTCTTTCTTAAGAAAACATTTCAATCATTTATGTTCTTCTATAGCAAGGGAAGATCCCACAAGCATGTTCTGCTGTGGATCAATCAGCTCCAAACCGAAGTAGACATGTTGTATGCTCCAGTGCCCGGAAATCATGCTGCAGGCTCACCAGATGATGAAAACAGAGGTATGCAGTGTAGGGGAGCCCCACATGGCACCCACTGGCTTCTGGGCATGTCAAACTTCACAACTACCCTACAGTCAATGACAGCAAACACCTTCCCTTTACTTCTTGCCTCCAAACATGTACTTGTCTTTCTACCCTCCTTCCAAATTGCAGGCAGTCTTCCAGAAACAAAGCCCCCAAACAGAAGCAGCATCCCATGGCTGTACTGCAGAAACCACAGTTGTCTTCTTGCTGTATTTCATTTCGTACAGGATATGTTCCAGGCTTACTTATGGCCAAGAGAGACCACTACTTTTCCTTGTTTAATGAAATGACAAAACAACAGATTTGCATATGTAGAAGCAGGTGCTGTAACAGGTTTGACGACTCTTGACCTAAAGCATGTAAAATGATTTATCAGCAACAGCTGTCCCTAAGGTATTTGGGCTCTGACGGACAGTCAAAACTCCACCATCTGCACCACCGTGTGTTAAAAATGACAATCTGAATTAAAAGCTGGTCAACAAATCTCATATAACTAATGCCTTCCATATCCTCATCCATATGTTGAATTCCCAAGACACACAACACTTGGATTATCTATTATAAATACCAGTCTTTAAATCTAAATAAAATAAGACAATCTAGGAAGATGTGAAAAGTAAGTTTGTGGCAGTTCCTACCTATTCACAAAACACCTACTCAAAAAATACTTCGAATGTACATATGTTTGAAATACGTCTATGATTTCACATCACAATATAAACATATGTTCTTTCAAAATAGCATTATATGTCTTTTCAGAATTAAAAAATAGCTATAAATATCTACATAGGCTAATATAATGCCTTTCTTGAATGCCCTGACAAAAAACCTGATTGATAGCAAAACATCTCATAGCATCTGTGTGTTCTCTGCACAACGAAGGTATCCCAGGGTAGTGGGGTTTGCAGTTTGTGTTCTGATTTTTCCGTGTGAAGGGGAAATGTGTTTCTTTTCCCCCAGACCACAGGAAGGAACCTGAGAGTCTGAATATGACCCCTTGGTGAACACAGTGACTTGTTCTGGAGCTATGCTAGCAGAAGGTAGCACCATATGCCCCGAGCCCCAACTTGGATGCTCTTTCTACAGTCTAATGTGCTTGTCAAAAGATGTTAAAATCACAGATTTACTTTCTCTGGATATGTTTTATTATTGTAAAAAGCAAAAAGAAAGGCAAATACAATGTATTATGACTTATATAGACTACCATCTAAAATATACTTCCTTCAGTTAAAACTGCAAGATCTTTTTTTATTGGTGAACAGTTTCTGATGTATTTAACATTACAGAAATCTTCTGTTTTATATCAATCACAGTTACTGTAACTCTTATTGATTACAAACTACATTTTAAACTTCAGTGTTAATAATTTTCCTTCTCATACAAACATGGAAAAATACAGCTCATTACCTGGAAATGAATGAAAATTACTGAACTTTGCTCCACCGAATTTCACTGAACTTTTAATTATTTCATTTTAAAGACTCGTAACACCAGAGATCTTACCAATGTAATATAAGAAGGAAAATTACTAAAATAAGAAAAAACTAATCCATGGAGCACATACTGGCAGCAAATCCAAAATAACAAAAAATGTGCTTCATAGCATTTCTATAGATAACTTTAAACGTGGTAGCACACATAAATTAATTTCGTTATATTTTGGCCTTTAGTTTTAAGAAAATATACAAGCATTTAAAAACAAAAGTATATATCTATGTATCTATATATATATACAAGCACATACATATATTTGCAGGCACTGCTGAAAGACAGGAGGTAGTTTTTTCTCAAGTAAATAATAAAATTATCTTCCGGAATTTTGTAAGATTCATATATCTTTCAATCAGTTATGATTTCTTGCAAAAACAATGAAAATTTAAAAAAAAAAGACATACTATTTATTTACTTGCTAGATTGTAACTGTCTGTTGAGAGATATAGTGATCCCCTCAAGAGCATAAATATTTAGACAAATTTTAAAATGTGTATTATATACTTGACAGAAGGTATTTACATGACAGCCCAGAGCTTAAGCAATCTGATATGAAATATTTCCCCACAAAACAAAGTCAAGTTAGAAAAAAAGTGCAGCTCAGCCACATAAAGAGGCTTGAGATTAAAAACATAAGCATTTAGAAAGAGATTAGCCATATAAGTGTTTGCGTCAAAATTGCGTTAACCTTCATCCTACTTCCCAATTCACTGGATCCTATGTATGAGTTTATGAAAATAGAAGATGAGCAGCACACAGCATTTCCTCTGTGTCTTCTTTTACTAAGCGTTTAATTGCCTGCTCATTATCTGCTGCCCTCTGCTCCCAGCGGTGCCGCATCCCAGGCAGGCAGAGAGGCCCCGGCATGGCAGGGATGCCCATCTCACCCAGCCGCCATGGGGAAGGTCAGGGGCTGGGCTAGGAAATCTCTCCTCTCCTGCCTTGCAGGAAGCTGGAAGCCCAGCTCCCCGAACTACACTGACAAGGTGACGTCCAAGAGAGACAGAAATTGGTAAAAGGTGGAAACAAGCCTTGCAGACCTTGTTGGCGGGGGTGGACTCCTGCCATCTCCCTGAAACACAGCACAGCTCTCCCCAACACAGATGCTGTGGAAACTGAGGGCTCATTTATCATTTCATGACCCACCATACTTATCTTGGTGGTATTAAACAAACTACATATTTTGAGACCAGATATTTTGTCACAGATTATGGCAGTAAGACACACATTTATCAAGGACAATTCTAAAACGCCACCATGAGTCAGGAGAATCCTTCCTCCACAAAGACCATGAAGAGGGAGACTTGGGACCTCAACGCAGCCAAAACGAACTGCCAACACACGAGAAACACGTACAGAAAAATCTGGTAAAGAGACTTAGAGGCATAATTTCCCACTGTATTTTGTTTTTTCAAAAGGCAGATGAGTTTAGGAAGGAACTCCGCTGGCTCAATGCAGCCACTGGACACTTCATAATCATCAACTGCTGCCACCAAGCAGCAACTTTCCAGAAAAAAGGTGTCAAAGGTTTGTAAGAATACAAGTAAAAAGCTATTGTGAGCATAGAGGACCTTTTACACTCTTGTAAGGGAAAACAAGTAGCTCAGGACAACTATATCGATTAAAAGAAGATGCAAAAGCAAAGACCAAAGGCATTAACAAGGAGCAAACCAAGAGTTAAAGACTAAATTGGAAATGTCTGGTCAAGTAATTTAGGTTTGAACCATTTTTACTTTCTTTCATAAAATATTAAAATCAGATTCACCCTACGTAACTTTAAACATCTACACAGGATATGATCTCTACTTAACACAGCGCTCCTAGCAGAGCCTGTGGCTTTCCTCTGTATGGGAAGCCAGGGAGAGGAGCTGTGCCAGCTCAAGAGCATTAGCAAAGCACCTAAATGGATTAATCCAGTCACTGTTAGGATGAATCACAAGAGGGAGTGGAGTGTAAGTTATTTGGAAGAGAACAGAAATTGTTGAGTACTTCTCCAAACACAATGCAACTTGAGTTTGAAAAAAATTCAACTTTAATTAACAGCAAAAGATTCTTGTAGTCCAGATTGTACATCAAATTTTACAACGGATCTCTCCACAGAGGAACACTGATTTATTTTTTCCCCTTGTTTTTCAGACTGTTTAAGTGTCTTTTACTGAATTCTGTGAACTTAAGGGTATTTGCTAAATTAGTTTAGAGACAGAATCAAACGTTTTGCTATATTTAGCTACATCTTTCAGTATTTGAATAAATTAAAAGCTAGGAAATGAGGGTGAAAAAATGCTGAGGCTATTTGTTTTTAAAGCCCCAAAACAAAAACCAAAATCCTACCACATACGGACATCATGTATTTGTGAACTATAAAAACCTAACAGTTGTCAAAGAAATTATTTGTTTTCCTACTCTCCTTTCAAATTATAAAACAATCTTAATATTGAAAACTGTTGCCTTTTGTAAAAATGTGTGTGTCTTACGATGTACACAGAATGGTTTGTTCCCACAGACTTATTTACTTAATATATTAAGTAGCTCAGAGAGGTAATCTTTCTGTTTGCAGCACATAAAATATTATTAATATTTTATAATAAAATAAGGTGACAACTTGTAAATTTTCAGATATAATCTCTCCATTAAAGTCTATTTCCCTTTTGTTTACATACAACAATTCTCTTTTAAAATTTAAAAGTGGAATCTTAAAAGTGGAAAAATATAATTACAAAATGTTCTTTATTTGCAATTAAATTCCAAGGTTGCAGAATACTGTATCTGTCCCAATTTTATAGAGAACTGCTTAAGGCATCTGCCAACCAAGTTTCAAGAGGATTAGCTGTAATGAAAATGCAATATATGTAAATACAACCACGTATTTAAATGTCAAATACATCAAACACAATAGAAAAATTACAAATTCAAAGTTATCTTTCCAAACATAATTCTATCAACTCCTTTCACGAAAGATAAAAACTCGGAAACAGCATTTTTATACTGTACAAAACACACAATATGGCAACATATTAACTTAGCCTTCTTAATGTATCTCATTACTGAACTGAATGTGTTTTCTTTATGAACACACAACATACCCCATCTTTAACACCAATTTCACATACTTCAGATTCACCTTGTAGATTCAGAAGAATCATGTTCCTTGTGCTAAAGCCAACAAAAGTAAGGTAGAGCATGAACTTAAAAAAGCACATTTTCCTCTGTGCTCTTTGGGTATCTTGTTTACTTGACATGATGTACAATATCAGCACAGGAGAAAGAATACAATTACAAAAGAAAACAAAATCATGCAGCTAAAACTCTTCTGACTTCAGACACATTTTTCTCATCTCTGGATGTGGTACAACCTTGCTGTGAACTATTAGCTTTCCAGTACTTAGAGACAGACGGTTTCATACCGCTCAGCAGAGATTACTGCTGTCTATCTAAATAGGGCTTACAGTGGCATCAGCATATTTTATTAACTCAGAACCATAAATCCTATTCTTATGTGCTTTCAAAGACCAATACTCCTAGGGTCAGTTAAATTTACAACAGAGTGGCACCTACAAGAAAGAAGCTTCACAGGAAGGATATGCTGCTTTCCCCTTAGAAACTCTTGTATCTATTGAAAGTTTAATAAACAACACTTCATCATTGAGACTAAACAACAGTTTTCCAAGCAGATTTTTAGCTCATTGCAACATTACACAGCACCCCAATATATTTTATAATGCTTCACAACAGAGGTTTTCTTCATGTTTCAAAATTCTCAATTCTTGGCAGGATGAGCAGATCTTAATTTCTGCTCTTCTGTGACGCTTTATTTATAAACACAGGCTGTTATCAAGATTCCAAAATTTGGAGATTTGATTTTAAAGTAACAAACTAATTTTAATCAACATCATTATAAATTGCAGACTTTCTTTACTATTTTATCTTTTATTGTAACAGAACATTATTCACTAGAAACTCACTCTCAAGTAACAATATAACAATTTAATGTTATCACAGCTATGATAAGAAAAACTGAGCTTTGAAGCTACTTTATTTTGTCCTATCAAAATTGCTGCCCTGTACTGATTGCAGAATCTACTTAATATGGTATTTTGTAATAAAAATGTAAAGAAACTACAAAAAAGTAAAGAGCCGGAAATAAACATTTTGATCAACCTAATTCACTTTCAAAAAAACCCACCAAAACTCCGGCTATTACTTTTTAGAAAAATACCTTGGCATTTAAGGACAAAGTAAGAGCATGCGTGTGACTTGTTTACATCAGACAGAAATAAATCCTTCCTAAATGTAGGGAGTACAAAGTTTTCTTTTGATAATCTATTAATAATATTTAAGAAAATACTTAAAATACTCAGCAAATACTTTGACTATTTAGCAACCTCACCAATATAGCTGCTTAGACACCATAGTGATGTGCATCATATACAGACTTCTGGAAACTCAACACAAGCATGCAACTTTAGCATATAGAGACGAGCAGTGTGCAATTATATTGCCTGTAACAAGGTAGGTGTTGCAGGATTACATGGTGCATCACTAGAAATTGGGGAAATGCTGAGTCAAAAACACTGATGACTTGCATGATGTTCATGCCAGCAAAGGTGTGGTTTGGAACAAACTAATAAAGTGGCTGGCTGTCAAAAAAAAATAAAAAACCAACAAAAAACCTACGCAAGCTATATATTTTAAGGATTAAGATTTCTAATAGTATGAAATTCGGCTACCCAAGTAAAATTGCACAGAAGCTCCTTTTTCCAAATGTATTCTACCCTGCATCTACACGAATACCATGCTGACTTTGAGTAAGGAGCCACCATCTCTGCTTTCTTGTGTCTCAAACTTGGTTCTTAGTAGGTTTTTCAATTCAGAGATTTCCCAGTTGGGCAACCCCCACTTCACCAACTGTTTTGCAGGAACTCCATCCTCAGAGACACTGCTCACAGTGATGCAGATGATCCTTTAAGGCCAATCAGCGGTCACAGAACTGTTTCTTAAGATGGGGCTAGTGGTTTAACAGCTCACTACTACCACAATGGGAATACTTCCCACCTCTTCTCTCTCTGCCTTTCCTCATCACCCACTGGCTCCCACTGCTTACCTTACAAAGTCTACAGAAATCTCAGATCCCTCTGTGAGCCAATTCAGTTCATGGAAAAGGAAGAAAGCCTACACAGGCTTCTGCTAAAGTAGTTTTTCACGTTTTTGCTGAGTTAATTTGACACAGAGAAGGGTCTGCTGAGCTCCAGATGAAGCCCAAGAGAGGTCACAAACCCAAATACATGAGCCCACAGATGTGAGAAGAGGGAAGAGGATGGCGGGCTGAAGGAGGGGACCACGGGAAAACCCTTCTCTTAAAAATTGGCAACAGCATATTGTAAGAAGAGATCAGCTATCTGTGAAACTACAGCTCTGCTCCAAAACTGACAGTCTCCAGTTCAGTTCTCACAACGAACCTACTTCTAGTTCACTCATACATTACCTCTTTACTTTCTCAAGTGCAGGAATTTTTTTTCCAAAGACCCTAGCTCAGACTTGCTTCTCACGAAATACTTGGGTCCACTGTCAGTGTATGTCAGCAGAGCACTAGCTATCTAGTACCTCCAACACCTACTGCAATCCTGGCCAAACAAGCCCAGATTCACGTTTCTTCCTACCCTCAGGATGATCATTAGCTAAGACAATTTGAGAGTTACAGTCAAATCGCTACTCAATCTGTCTCATAGTAGAGTATCTAAATTTATATGCCACTTCCTTCCAGTTTACACAATGGAAATAAGAGCTGGGTTTCTAAGTTATTTGTTTGTTTGTACTTAGAAGAGGTGGGGAGGAAACAGAGAACAATAAAAGGAAAAAAAGAGCATTTTACTGAGCCATCATCTGTCCCATATGACTCTTCCTGGACTTGCTAAATAGATTTACTTACAATTTTATGTACTCTGCTCTTATGCTCACTTTCAGTCTGTATTAAAGCAAATTGCAAAAAATGCAGGGAGGGAGGCACATAAAACTACTTTGTCAGTAGTGTGAGCAAAGGCTACTGCAAACCAAAATGTGCAACACCGAGAACTCTTAAATAATTTTAATAAGTTTTTGGAAGAAAGGTCTCGTACTTCCTGAAAACAAAAGACAAAGAGCTTATGCAGAGAAATGGCATTTTGGCAGATATTTGGAGAATTAAGCATCATTTGGTCCTGCTGATAAACTGCAAGCAAGACTCACAGGTAGACATTAACTAAAGGTCATCCTTTAAGTCATGGAGGCCAAAGATGTCAGGGGAGAACAGACTGGGACAAAAAAAACTATGAAAGTAGTAGACCTGGTTTCACTAATGACATTCAGAGATTTCCAGGCTACTACATAGCTCCAAATTAATGATGACTAAGCATTTTGTCAACAATTTGAAGAACAACAATTTGTTTGTTGACGAAGCAATTTGTCAACAATTTTGAAGAAATGCTTGAAACTAAGCTTTAAGGTTTTAAGAACACAGTACTTCTTACACAAACTTTCCAGCTCAATCCCTGAATATAACCACTTTTTTTAGGGAGAAGTGGCTTTTGAGAATGATTTATTATCAAGCTAAAAGCCTATGGTGCCAAGTGCAAGACAAGATCCTCCAACAGACACTACATACTGTACATTGCCAAAGAATCTGCAGGAGGCTGCAGGTCCAGATCCAGACACACATCCAGCTGCTGATGCATGTTTCTTGGTTGCAAAACCAACTACTCAGTCCATTTTGATTCTCCCTACTCACAGCAAAGCACAGGCCAATTTTTACCTACAGCAAATATCCATAGTTCTAGATGCTTCTAGAGAAGCATCTGTATTCTCCCCTTGACAGCTGAGTGAGTTCACTATTAAAGGCACTATCTGTGGTAGTTGGAAGATGTGGATATAACATCTAGAAGATTATAAGGTACCATTCTGAACATAAGTACACTGTCATGCAAATTAAGGCATTATGGAAATCTAAACTTCAATATGATGACATTAGTGATACACGCAAACTCCAACGCCTTACGTGATAATTTGAGAGAAATTTTGTCCAGAGTAAAGTCCAAGTTTATTCTTTCATTTTACCACAATACTGAAGGATCCCTCCTATCACACAATAGCCTTACTTGTTTAGCCTCTGAAATCCTGGAATTGCAAGATCTTGGCAGCAGATCTCTGTACACCCCATCTGTGGGTGACTCCAGGTGCAATCCTACTGCAGCTAAGTTTACCTCGGAGCCCAGTCCTTCATGACCTCCATCCTTCCCAGCCTGCTCCCTTCCATGTTTACTGGGCTACTGGCTGGACTGTTTCAGAGCAGCATGAATCAGCACAAAACCAACAACACAAATACAACTACAAAAATTACAGCATATTTATCAACTTAGCATGCTGAAAAGATTTAGAGAAATCTAAGGCATACTAGAGCTGATGCACAGAGATTACACTGAAGTGAGACAGTATCACAGGGTTTACTGAAAATTTATCTCAATCTCTGGTTTCTCTTCTGCAATTTTTCATTTCATTATTTCAAATTTACAGAAGTATCTCTGAGATCTTCCCTCTGATGATTCTTCCTACTTCTTTCCTAGTTCCAATCCTTCAAATGTTGCCCCGCCTTTTGTATCTCCTTCAGAAAGAAGGGCAGCTTTCACATGGTACAAGTCACTGCTCTCCCGCTTTCATTCCTTCTGTTCATATTCTTTATTATTACATTTAACAGAAAGAAGGAACACTACAGGTTCCTATTGAACAAAGAGATTTACAACAAAAATAGAAAACTGAGATGGCATTAAGGCAGTGGAGTTTATAGGTAGCTGCAGGAGACAAGAGCACAGGAACACCTGAGAAAAAGTAAGGCATGATATTTAATGCCAAGGGAGTACTCTCTCAAAACCTTAAAATTCCTCCTTTTTGCTGTCCACAGTACTCAGGACTCAGACCTTCTACTCTAAAATATTTCATAGGTGTGTCAAGAAGCTCTACATGGATACAAGGAATTTTATGATAAGCCAGTAAGATCTAAAAATATGCCATTTCTCTTGTAAGAAAGATTTTTCTACTAGCTTATAGCTTTTCAATTTAGACCAACAATATTTGTGCTACTGGGATTCATTGTGGTGTTGCCAGTTCTCAAAATGTTATTACAAATATTTTTATACCAGCTTTCATACATGCCATGTAACTCTAACAGAACTTCATGCCTTTAAAAAAAGAAGTATGTGTATTTCATATCAGAGATGGAATAAGGTTCAAAAATTTATCTGAAGTCTTCAACCTACGGAAAAGGTTTTTAAAAATATCAAAAATAATGAACACTTTGTACATTCTGAGGCATCTGAATTTTACATGAGTTCCTAAAAGCGTGTGATAATACTGTTTGAAATGACTGAATTAATTTTACTGTCCTGTTCTGATTCTGAAAGGTGACACTTGTAACATTCCTTAAATAACTGGGACTGAGACAGAGATGACAGTGGTGATTTTTCATAGAAGAGAACCTAACCTTGTTCCAAGGCATAAGGAGGGATGCAGAAAGCCAAGCAAGAGCTGGAAATAAGGCAAAGGTTGTGCAAGTCCGCACCAAGCTGGAAGGGCGATCCTCAGTGCTAATGCATTCAAGATCTGGGTTTACAGTATAGGATGACTACAGAGCTGGCATCAAACCAAAAACCATGGCTGCACAATTAAGAATCTTAACAGGGTTTGACTGTATTCTATTCTGAGTTTTAAGAATGTTACACAGATTTGTCAGTCTTGAGAGTATTGCAACAACTAGAAATTCCATATGAATGAATGAATGTTAAAAGACATTTGCACAGAAGGAAGGTGCTAAAATAAAAGCACAGGAAAGGTGGAAAAGGTAAGCACTTCTTGTCAGAGATAGAGACCCGTCTCATCCCTCTCACCACCTCCCTTCTCCCTAGGTGTCCATTTCATTGCCAGTACCGATAAAAGATAAAAGGATAAAAACAAAGCAAGAACTTCGATGGCATTTCCCAGAGCTGCTCACATTCATGAAGCCCCAGTGCCCTGGACCAGAAGGCAACACCTGCAAAACAACCTGCTATGAACATGGAATTCCCACCTGAAACACTACTTCAGAAATTTAAGTATGAAGGATGAAAAAGCTGGAGAAGCACTGAGCTGCTCAGTTTAAACTAGAATTCTGTTTTCTTTTTTTTCCACCACATCAAGCATAGTGTTAAGCCTGAATAAACCTATTTTAATATTAAGCATATCCAATGTTGAGAGCAAGCTCAATGGAAGTGAAATAGACACACCTACCGTAACTACTCAGAGGAAGTAGTGTATGGAGGAAATACCAGGAATGCTTGGGGACAACATGACATAAAGAGCCTCTTACAGGGAACAAATTACTAAGACAGGGACAGCTACACCTGAAAATATCATACACAGTACCAAAAAAGCAGTTAATAGATTCCTTGCCTTTGTAATGCAGGTTTTGTATTACCTAAAAAAATTCTTGTAGCCACCAATGATTTTACAGTATCTGGCAAGTTACACTTAGGTTACTGTGATTTGTTAATTAGTTTTGCTTAAGATAATTTAATAGGCATTTTAAAAATCTAGGCCCAGACCTTCTCCACTGGATAGAAAAACATACAAAATGTTTAATGAAAGAGAGTAACTACAAACTCCATTAAGCACGTAATATTTTAACTATATTCAAAGTGATCAGGCTACTAACTGGAAACATCATATCTATGCCTGCCTACTTAAAGTTCCCATATTTCAATGGTTAAGAACAACATTTCATCTATTTATTTATCTTCTTACATCAGTCTCTCATATAAAACTGCATATAGTTTACAACTGAGCAAAGACAATATATGATATACAAAAAAAGAAAAAAAATCAGCATTAAATTTCAAATAGAAGATGACTGGTAGATAACCAATTTGCCATTATAACATCAGTACCAAGGTTCTACCTAATCTTAAGGACCAAACCCTCTACACGAATAAATGACATCTAAAATCATGGGTGTTTTGTTCCTTGAGAACATTCAGAGCAAATCTGGCAATGGTCCTATGCTGACACAAGAAACAATTTGGCCAAAAAGAGTGGCAATGAAAAAAAGCCACAAGAGGCAGCAAATACCATCTCTCAATAGCAGATCAAACTCAGCGGCTGAACAGAAGGCAGCAGAGGACAAACTGATTTGAGAATAAGAAATCATGAGGTCCAGAGATAGCTGTTACTAATTATATCTCTTAAGAGACAGAATCTTTATTTCCTGTTGGAGGACTCCAGAAGTCTGCTTTTTCCATTCATGTTAGATATTAGCATTATGTTAATTGGCTGAAATAGCCTGGTGTTGTTATTTTCAATAAGCAAAAAAAAGAACAGCAGCCATTTTCTTTGGGGTCACTGCAAATGCACAGTCCTATACAGAAAGGGGAGAGGGATGGGAAGGGAGGATTGAGATTCTGCCACACACTCTCTTTACTGCTGCCATCCTATTTTCACAGGGGAGAGCAGTATTCATCAGGGGCTATGTACATTTTCTTTCTTCTCTTTGGTGCTGATGCTGACACACAGAGAGATTCCACAAGAAACGACAGCACTCTGTTAATTATCAAAGGACACCCTGGGCTGAAATTGTGCTGGTACATACCGTACCCTGCACCTTCCTGAGCTGCAGTGCTGTGCTCTACAAGGCTTATGCTGCTTCTAGCCTTTAGAATTTTTCAAAACAATTTGAGAATGCTAAAGGTTACCTATTAGCCACTGGAATTTTTCATGATGTGCACTCCACAGGTATTTTCACATCCTGAGAAATGCTTTATTACTTGAGAGTAGAGAAATTTTCTCCTTTGCAGGGCCAGTAGAATCTTTATACATGGAGTGAGTGAGAACACCAAGAAGGGCTTTCCAGGTGGCAGTTTAAATCCCTCTGAACCACAGAGAAATACAGAACTTCAAAAAGCCCAGAAGTACATGGGAAAGTCAGGCAAAAACAGATGCAGAGTATGATAATTATTATATTAAAAATAAAATATATAAACTATACATGTTTCAGTTGAATGACAGTCCACACATACACTCACATCATGAATGACTCCAAGCCACTAAGCTTCTGCTATAAATTCCCTAGCGGATGACCTCAGAGGTCTCCAGGCAAACTGCAATGCCTTCAGTGTCTCAGACACCACAAAATGCCTGATAAAGATGTGAATACAGAAGAACAGAATCATTAGGATCGTCCCAGTCCAACTCCTGGTCCTGCACAAGACAGTCCCAAGAATTACTTCATATGCCTGAGAGCATTGTCCAACTGCTTCTTAACTCTGGCAGGCTGGTGCTGTAACCACTTCCCTGGGGAGCCTGTTCAGTGCCCAACCACCCTCTGAGTGAAAAACCTTTTCCTGATATCCAACCTAAACCTTCCAGACTCAGCTTCATGTCTTCCCCTCCTCTTTGTCTTCTAAGTTGTAGACTGATGATGAGTCTCCTTCAGGCTGAACAAACCAAGTGACATCATCTGCTCTTCACAGGGCTTTCCCTTCTAGGCCCTTCATGATCTACGCCCTTCACGATCTTCCTGGCCCTTCTTTGGACACTCTCTAATTGCTTTATATCTATTTTATATTATGGCTCCCAAAACTGCACACAGGACTCGAGGTTCATCAAGTTAAAAGATCCTGCTTTGGCCATTCATTGTAAATCTTGATGAATCTCTATTCACTAAGAGGGCAGCAAACATGGAGAAAACTTTAATCCTTTCAGCAGAAGTGTGGGAGCTCTGCTCATGCTAATAAACCAAAAGGGCCAAGACCCAGGCTCAAGTGCTGAATCTGCAAATACAAAAACATGGTACCTGCTTGTGCTGCCCTGATGTCAAATGTCTGAATGAGGAAACCTGCAGGTCTGAAGTTTAGGAGGAAAAACAGAGATTAAGATAAAATGTGGCCACAACTGTAGAAGTTTCCCTCTACACATACCCAAACTTAAAATATGGGTATGGAAAATACAGCTGTTCACTTATCCCAGATTTCTTGCACCCTCATGGCAAGGTGGAGCCGCACATGAGCCACATTACAAGGCAGTCCCATAGAGCTGTGCACTGACAGGTTTAAGTCAAACCAGCCACCAGACAAATATCTTAACAAGCCTAACAAAGCTTTTGATGAACCTGGAGAAGAGCTGAAAATGGAGGCTTACTCCTTCGGTGAGCATGAGCAGACATGCATGACAGATGGGCTTTTACAGAGCTGAGGGAGAGGACACTGGAACTGGTAACAAACAAACACATTAAGTGTCAAACATCCCTCTCTGGAATTTATAGGGACTGGTCTAACTGAAGTAAAGAGTAATGCTCTCACTTGTATTCACAAAACACTCCCAAAGCTCTTAGAAGTCTTCAGCACCCACACAGTGACAGTGGAGTATTTTGGGGAAGTGGCAAAAGTCAAAAAGACTGATCTGTCAGGCATCACTGTCTGACTGGGCAAGGAACTGGAGGAGTATTGTCCTGTGGCCTCACACTGCCATCATAGCAAAAGTTTTCTGTAGTTTGAGAAACAATAGCCAGCCAGCTGAAAGAATAAAGAGTGGGAGAGCTCACAGAGGGGAGACATACTTAGTGTTAGGTGATGTGTGGCACAAGGCATCACAGAGGTTAGCTGGGAAGTGTATTGTCAGAAAAAGAAAGCACAGACCAGGATCTGTTCACAGACAAAAGAGCTCTCGCAAATTGAGAGGTAATAGTTTCTCCAGTGAGCCCAAGGATTTGCAGTAATATAAGTTTTGTTTCAAGTGTTCACCTTGGGACCCAGATGCTTGGAAAGAGACTGAGACATTTGGAGAGATTCAGGTTTTGCACCTTTGTGGCACCCCTTATCAAGGAAACAATTGTAAAAGTAAATGAAAAAGGCACACAGGGACACAAGTTAACAGAAATGACTACCACCACCACGACGAAAACTTCAAGGGTGACAGACAGGACATATGGAAGAACCCTGAAATGAACACAGTTACCATCTGAGAAAAAAATAACAGCGAGAGGTCAGATTTATAACTATATGACAGTATGCACCTACAATAAAAAAAAGCTACAGACCACATACTGAATAGCCATACAAATGCTGTCTAAATCCATATGAATTTCAGACAAGAATAGAGTGCCAAAACACCCTTGCTTCTGTCAAGAAACAATATCTGTGTAATGCACTCTACTGGGGTGTCCTGCACCTGGCTCTAAGTTACCTGGGATGAAATCTCCACTTGTCCAAGAATGGAAGAAAGAGGAAATACCTAATAGGAGGACACTGACAGATGACTGGAGCTAAGATGAATTTATCATCATAAGAATGGACAATGCAGATTTCCCAGAAGATTCTATGACATTTACAGAGACTAGTAAGAATGTTCTGTCAACTGCCTTTGTCTCTGACCCTGTTAGAGTACAGGCTTCCAACATGTAAAGGGAGGAAATCTGAAACAGGTGACATCAACAGTCTCATTTACAAGATGAAACTCCAGTGATGCAATTGAACAGACTTACTTCCACTTTCCTGAATACAGCAACTGCTTCCAAGTATGGGGAGCTAAGAGGGACACAGAGCAAGTCCTCCCCCTGGAGCCTGCTGTTACTTGCTAAGTCCTCCTGGTGGCAGAAGGAGAGTAGGCTGGAGCAGAATGCCTGGCTCTAAAATTACCCCAAAGTGGCCACTCTCATGCAAAATGCCCATGCATCAGGCTTTATCGTGATTCTAGTTCTTTATTAAGGGGAAGCCTAAAATAGTTTGTGACCACTTAAGTAGGTCCTTGAAGTCACTCTGGTCGCTGATGCAGGAGTAAGACAGGTGAACCCGATATGATCAACAATCAGACAACACTGTCAAAGCTGTGATTACCTTACACACATCCATGGGTAAAAAAAAATTATATTGGAAAGGCAAATAGGAAGACCTTTTCTTACCATGGGGCAAAAAGGCCGAAAAAATCACTCTTGCATCATTAGCAGGTTTTTCACCTCAATAATGCAAACTGTTCCTGAAGAGATTTCTGTATCGACCAGATCAATACAAACTGACACAGTACTAGCTGAAGCAGAAGCCTTTATAAAGGAAATATATATACAAATTTGAAAGCGATTTCTCAAATAATGGGATAATATATAAATATGCTTACCACATAAATGCAAGTAAAGACATTGTGCAACGCCCTTTTGACAACCTAAATGATCCTGTGATTCTGTGAAATGCCTCAACAGGGAGTATCTCTAATCGCTTCACAGTAGCAAGGTATTTTATTCAAAGTTTCATTTCAGACATTAACCGAACAACTACTCATACAAGGACATGGCTTTAAGTTCACAGTTTATTGCATTATATTACTTTATTTGTCCCCACATTTCCTTTTTTTCACATAAACATTTCTCTTCATTGCTTTTCTTTTTAAAATTCACTTACTTAACTAGTGTTTGATGATGAGGCCTAAGAGGAAGCTCTCATATGAAATCATAAAGTCTTTCATGTTTAAAATTAAAACAGTAGAAAATTTAGGTAAATTACTGAATTAAAAGCCAGAGATAAAAACAAAATTCCAGAATTTCCTCTCAGAAAAACAAATCCACCAAAGTTTTAGGACACTATGTTATTTAAAAAAAATCAAAACTGAAAACTGCAGAGCATCTTAATGATGTCAATCTGCATTCGATTTAAGAAAGATTAATGCTGTCTTACTTATGTTGATGTTACGATGTTAGGAAATAGTGCTAGTTAAAGGTAAGTCTCTCAAGTCAACTTTAATAGTAAAGCTATAGCTAAATGAGAGACATAAATAATTCATTACAAGAGGCCTGATATTGCGTTATTTCTGTATTACTTTTAAATTGCAATTTACTTGCATGGATACTAGAGACTGGTATTTGAAGATTCTTATGACTCTGGGAACTTTTTTGAGCAGTATGTTGTTGACTTGGTATTAAGAATTAAGGTATCTGAAAGTCCAGGGCTCCCATCTCCATGCCCACACTCAAAATACATCATATGTAACAGTAAGAGGAAAATACATCTACACTTTTAATCTGCAACACGGCTAGCTTACCTTGTAAAACCTTCTCTTAAACAAAAAGCATGCTTCTTTTCAACTAGAAGTTGAAAAAATAAGATTCCTCCAAATGAAAATACATGGCATTACTTACAGAATTAAATTCTTTTTGTTAATAATTCAATGTCTGTTTTGTCAGCATGTAAGTTCTATGCTTGTTAGTAAGTACATTTTTGAGACTAAAATTTTTTTTGCGTTTCATGATCAAAATGTACATGCAGCATATTGAAATTCAAACCACTTTAAATGCTTTAAAATACTTACCTTCATCAGCTAACAACTTCATAATTTTGGTAGAGAGACTTTGATAAAGTTTTATTCAAATCATATGGTAAGAAAATGTCATTTTATTTCATACACAGTAACCAAAAGTTTTACTGGAATATCAAAATCATTATTTTGCATTTCTAAATGCAAGATGGTATTCCTATATGGCCTAAATACAGTATTTTTTCCCCAAATAATAAGCCTAGCCTTTAAAACATTGTTTAACACTGTAGCCTGTTCAATAAAATGATTCTGTATTCAGCTTAGAGATCATCTGTCTTTGTTTCAGTCCTCCTTCAGGCCAAAGAGGTGCAGAAGTCCCCGAGGAACAGCTACATACTGTTTTACCCATGAAAGTACAGCTCCCCTTCCCTGCCTCCTCTCTGAGTGCACGGAGCTCTGCCTGCACAAGCAGAGAGGACAGAGATGCAGGAAGGCGGCAGCAGCCCCTTCAGCAGAGGTAACCACAACCAGTCCCACGCAGTCCATGCTGCCAGCTCCTCCCGAAGCCTCGGACTGTGCCAACTCCCAAGTGCCTGTTCCTGCTGCAGCGCCTCTTGCTGCCCCCTGAGAAGGCAAGCCACCCTGGCTGCGAGCCATTTCACAGACCTGTCCTGGGCCCAGGGATGAGCTTTCCAGCACAAGAGTGTACCTGCTGGAGTAGCTGCCACCAGCACCCATGTACGAACCGCTTTTACACCACCTGAAGTCTAGTAATATGCAAAGATAGATGATATTTGTGGATACTGGAGATAAAGAGTTTACATGCTGAAAGTCACAAAAAGCTTTGAAACAAGCAGTCCACATGGTCTTTTTGTAGTATTGCTCTGTATCAGAAATCAGTACATACCCAAGCAGTTTGTTAAGGAATTTTACTTTATGTGCTCTTTAAACCATGGATGAAGCAAAACTTAACATCATGCAAAAGTTCAGTGCCATAGATATACAGAGACAGAAATATAAAATAATCAGATTGTGTCTCAAACTGTTTAAAATAAAAGGTTATATTGATAGAAGGTACCATATGCAGTATTGAGTCATCTCTAAGTAATGTTGGTCAAGTTCAATTAAGTAGAACACATAATTTCAGTGAGCTGCAATCATCATTGTTCCAAATTAGCATAAGTACAATATTAATTACTCATTCCTAGAAAGCAAGACGAATTAGGTGTAAAGGGGGATATGAAATATCCATGATTAAAAAAACTCCCTGCAAATCATCTGCAACACTGTTATTATAGGCTAATTTTTTTTCTTAATTTGACATGTTAAAGCTTCCTTCCTACCATATGTGTAAGACACTGAAGAATTTTCAGACCAATATATCACAGTATGCCAAGACCATCACGTTAGGCAACTAAGCACGTCTCTTTTGCCACACGCCATTTCTGTCAGCTCTCCTGAGCAGTTCAATAAATCTTCCAGTAGGAAATGATAACGTGGCACCATTTATGTTCAAATGACATGCTTTTTAACCAGGATCTGATAAACAAGATCTGAAGCACTCCATTAAAGCTTTCCAGAAGTTCTACAACCACCTCACTTGAATTAGACACGGTGTATGATGCAGTCATTAATTGAAAAGAAGCAATACCATGAGTTCTTAGATCTGTATTTAGTATTCATGTCATTCTCTGCATCTCTCTACCATACAATTTTTAACAGACCAAAAGTTTTGTAATAGTAACACTGGACAGCTGTGTTAAATGGATACCTGCTACTTACGACCTGTAAGTCAGACTACGCTTTATACATTTTAGAAATCCCATTTTAGCAACCAGCAGAGAAAATGTGGGGTATTTCTGCTGAAAGAACTTAGCACTGTAACAGGTAACCCTGCAGACTGCCCACCAGAGAGGGACTTCATTGGAATCTGCTGATGAAGAAACCAGAGTAAACATCAGCAATAATAACAGGTCTCAGTTTTCCAAAGAGTTCTAAATCCAGTAATGGCATGTCCAGCCAGCAGTGCTCCTTCCAGACCTTCTTACGGAGCTCCTGGAGACTACATGCTAGGAGTACAGGCTTACAAAGAAAATAAATAAATAAATAAATTAAAAAGTAGGTAAAACAGACAAAATAAGAGCTTTTAATTTCTTCATTTGTTCCACAGACCACTAGTTTTCGAAATTAATAAACAGTAAATACAGAAAATAGAGAGAAGAATTACTGCTGAAAAATGCTTTACTGATTTTTTTTTTTTTTTGCCAAAAAATGTGAAATTTTTGTATAGGGTGAAAATAGGTTTTACTTAGATTTGTATCAATTTTGGGCAGGAACTGAAATTCACCTAAAATAAAATCTTTGTTATATTCTTTTATTGATCCAATTAGCTACGGAAAGAAAAGCCACAGTATTAAACAAGGAAGCTTCTCCTCAAACTTGTTTCATGGCAAAGAACACTGTTTCCCTTTCTGTATTTTCTCCTCTTTTGGGTTCTCTGTGGTGCCTAATTTTAGTTCGCTGTCATTTCTTTCCACCACAGCACCATAATCCTCAGGAGATCCTTCCCATGAGAACCACAGCCAGAGGTCAGTGATCTCAGGACTGCCCAAAAGTTTGGGACCTTCTCCAATTTTACTGCACAGCACAAGGCTTTCTACTTCTCTGGGGGCTGAGCCCAGCCAGGATTGGTTTCAGAAACAGCTCTGAGAGAAAACAGACACCACCTGTCCTTCTTCCTCTCACTCCTCTCTCTTCTAGTGAACACCCTATCTCAGGTTCCTTGTACTAGCCCACAGTCCTGTTCCTCACCTGCTGCTCAGGGAACGCATGGGAATCTTTTTTTCTACATCATGAAAGAGAAGTTAAGCAGAGGACAGGATTAACATTGAGGGGAGGGAAAGATTTCTACCCGAAGAAGACGATGGGAAGACGAGACAGTGACAGCATGATACTGCTGCTCCTGAAGTCCATATAAACATTTACCAGTTATGATGGGTGAAGAAAGCATGATGTTATGATGGAAACTAGTAAAAACAGAAAGACAATATTCTGAGTTGGAAGAAACCCACAAGGATTATCAAATCCAACTCTTATGTGAATGGCCCGTAGCAGGATAGAACCCACAAACCTCATCATTATTAGCATCATTCTCTAACAAAGTGAGCTCATCTCAAGTCTGCCATCAGCTACCTTACCTCCAGGACGATTAGCTTATTTGAGAATGAAGACTCAAAGAAGAGAAAACCTTCCCATATGACTATCAGCAGTGCTGGGAAATCAAGAGATTAGATCAAGATCCCAGCCCACAATAAAGCCTTTGTGCAACTTTCAGATTGTACCATATTTCTTGGCATACATCTCTCATGGAGAGAAGACAACATCAATTTTACAACCAGAACAACAAGTATGTATATGTATGCTATATGTAGTAAGACATAATGTTTCACAGAATGGGGAACACCTTCCTGGGAAATAATAACTGTGAAAGAATTGCAGTGGTTAATCAGCATGAATATGAGCTAGCATGGACAAGGGACTAATGTAATCTCTGTATAATCAAGGAAATCTGAGAAGCAATGCTACCTGAGCATTTGACACTAGGGTCACTCCTAATAAAACAGGGTCACCAGTCTGATAGCCACAACTCAAACAGGACACTGCTCAAATGGGAAGGATTCACAGAACACACTTTAAGTACCATTAAGTGACTGAAAAACAGCATTAGACGTGAAAAGTGAATCTGTTTACAAAACAGAAGATTATAGGACAGTTAACCACTGCCCATAAGTACCCAAACTCAGGGCAGAACCTTAACACTATTTTTTTTATTCCTCCCTCTCCTTCTCTAAGGAAGGTGTAACAACATCCTGGAAACCTGAAGCAAGATAAATTCAGAAGAGAAAGTAGAGATGAGCAAACATTGAATTCCTAACCACTACAGCAGGCTGCTGAGAGCTGCAAGGGATTTTCTATCACTGGAAATTTTCCCTCCCTTTACCCCCACCTCCATTGAGATCAGCTGTTTTTCTGAGAGGTATGATTTACTCCAGTCTTTATTGGCCTTAAAGCAGAAATGGAGGAAGTCCTTGCCACAAAGGAAATCATAGCCAAAGATTACAGTAGTTCTTGACAGGCTTAAAAGCTGTTAAAGTAGGACAACAATAGCTCAAACCTCTTTTAATCCTTTATGCCCTCATGACACGCTCATCAGCAAAGATCACCTGCCACGGACTAAGACCCTGCTCTATTCCATGCCATATAAACACAACATGTAGGTAATCCCTGCCTGGGAAAGTTGAAAACCCAAACGCATGACAGAAGACAAAACAGGTGGATTCAGGGGGAGAGCAGGAGGAAACAAGGAAACAATATAGGTCAGCAGGAAAGGCAGGAGCCCTCCTATCCACAGCACATCCATTGTCACGTTTTCTACAGGCAACACAGCAAGGGACAGTTTTAATGAGGGATTTGAAGTCAGAAAAGTTTAGACCAGAAATAATTTTTACAGTTTAAATTACCAAGTGAAGGAAGTTCCCAAGGACTGTCATGGGCTCTCCATTACCGGGACTATTTTAAAACAATGTTGATTTTTTTTACCCCAAAAAGATATGCTGTACTTCAAATAGAAGTTAATTCAAGAACTTCTATAGATACTGTTATGTTGAAGATAAAAATGGTCCTCTTTGGCTTTACAGACTTCATTTTCCAAGTAACTTCTATCCCTTTAAAAAGATGCATCATAACATCACGTTAAACAAAACTATTAGTATCAGTAACATGGAGTCACACAAACCCAGTAAAATTATTTATAAGATGTATCAGCTACAAGACCATCTCTACAGTCTTTTGCACTGTTTTTGTTTTTTCTGCAATAAAGAAACCAATAGAAAAGTGACTTCACTAAGCCCACATGCCTCCCAATGGTCATTTAAACCATTGACTGAATTATCAAATTCCTCAATGAGGATCACAAAAATACCACAAGAAAAAAATGACATTATCTCATTTGTGCCACACAACTTACTTTGCTTTAGAGAAAAACACAGAAACATAGAGAAAGATAATGGCAGTCTAGGATTTTAAAGAAAGAAGAAATATGAAATCTCCATTCAGAAATGATGGAGACCATTTGCTAGCGGGTTGTAAGAACATACGTATCGAACAGGAACATAAAGAAAGTACTTGTATTGTCTGCCTTAAAAAAATTGTTCAAGTTCTCAAGTGCAAGTCAAGCAGCTTGACACAGTAGTCAGGCAACCACAGAATCACAGAACGACTGAAGCTGGCTGGGACCTCAGGAGTTCTCTAGTCCAGCGCTGCTCACAGCAGGCTCAACTGTGAGATCAGACTGGGTTACGCAGGACTTTCAAGGCATAAAGAATCTATTACTCAATTTAGGAAGCAAGGTCTTAACATCCCTGATAGACTGACTACAGCCACCACATTAAGCATATGAGCAAACAGGCTTATAAGCTAAATAAATTTGTATTTATCATCTACTCGTTGAAACATTTCAAAAAAAATTGTGTGTGTACACCTCCTAAAACTACACTGTGGAGGTTTTAATCAGTCAAATACTACTATATTTACAACTACACACAAGTTCCTCTTAAGAGCAAGCCCACATTGTTGGATAAATTCCAAAATTACTTAAAGAGTATGAGTTTGAGCATCACAGTGCCTATAGAAGAATTTTTAGCTAATCAGCCATGGCTGGCATCTGTGAAATACCTGGAATAATAGAACTATTCTTGAGTAAAAAAAACTCTGTGAAATAATGTTTTATATGACAGATGTTTTCTAAAATGGTCTAATTAAAAGCATTAATTCTGATAACAAATTTAATCTTCATACAGAATGAATAATGGGCAAAGTAAAAATATAAGAGGAAACTAAGGTCTTGGTCAAAGATGTAAACAGACACTGAAAAGTGCCCTACTACTGCATTTGCATTAAAAAACAAATCATGTAATGGAGATATAAATGTCCTTAAAAGATATGATCATGTGACGATTACAGATCAGCACTCTGAAGAGTTCTCTACAAGTCAAAACAGATGACTTTTTAAAAGTTAATTTTGCATTTTCACTGATACAGACCAAAAATATAGTAACAAAATGAGAATTGTTGCAGTTGACCAACTTTTGTAATGCTCTTCCAGAAAGATTTCTGGGGACATTCAGACAATATATGATTGCAAGTAGACACACTCCAGTAAGAGCTTCTACTGTCGTAACTTTTGTGGAGAGTGTGTTTAGATCATTCCTCTCACTCGGCATACGAATTCACATAGCCAAGTACATTTAGTACATTTCAGTTTTTAAAAATCTTAAATGTATTTTGAAGGACTGAGGAAAACACAGCAACTAACATATATATGGACTGTGTATATGGAAAGTCTGTAAAAGTCAGCTTTTCATCTTTTCAGTAATAAACCACAAGTAATAAACATCTGTTTGGGTAATAAACCACAACCACATTATTCACACCATCAGTGATACCTACAAGTAGTGTAGAACCATTAAGTTTGAGGTAGGCGTGACAAGGCCTTCACCTAAGCAAGGCTCCAACACTGTTACATAAAGAAACAAAGCAAACATTGCCTCTGGATGTCTTTCTGATGATGTGAAGTTTAGTGAATTTGGATAGGAATCCAAGCAATCCCATGATAAATGGCATTAATACAGATATTTGACAGTGTACTCAAATGAGAATTCACTCTGTGGCTAGAACATGGTGCTGCCTCAATCTGCAGTTTTAAGACTCTACGTGGAGGTAGCTGCACTTCTGTATTTGACAAGTACTGGGACAAAAAGTCTGGGAAACTATCTAAAGAGAGTGACAACATTCATACAAAAGCAAAAGCCCTTTTAATGTTGAGACAGTAAGGGAGCCTCTATTCCAGATGCATGGTACTCTGGAGGAGGGAAAGGAAATACGTAAATCATTTCCAGATTAGAGAAAGTATTAGAAATCAATTTTTTTAAATCCTGGGAAAAAAATTATATACTCATGATCCATGTGTATCTGCCAATCTCTTAGAAATACATTCTTGAGACAAAGAATAACACATTTTTACTGTTAGGTGTCTGAACGATGGAACAGTTTGCCCACAGATCTTGTAGACTCTCCATCAATGCTGAAGACCCTGTATTCCTGGAGAAATTCAAAATGCAATTTGAGAAAATCCAGGACAACCTGCTCCAATTTGCATGAGAAGAGCGGCCGGACTAAGTAATCTCTTCTCTTTGCAGGATAAAAAAGTATTGCCAGGAAATTATAAAATAAGGGACTGGAAATGATTGCCTGAATGAACTAAATGAATGTACAGACTGCTTACAGAACAAACTATGACAAGTATGGGAATAATAACCTTATCTTTACAGTAGCATGGAAAATACCAAAGGGGAGAAAACCAGCTACTTGTAGCTTGTAACTAGCTGCAGCAGGATGAAGCAAAAGAAAGATTTAAAAGTAGCACCCCCGTACACATAAAACAAACAAGAAAAAAAAGTTTAAGAAATCCCAGGATACTATTGTCAATAACATAGAAGCGCTTTATCTGAAAAAAGACTGAGGAATCTACCCAAGAATTAAACAGGTATTGGAACTGAAACAAGCAAAAAAAAAAAAAAAAAAAAAAATTTATTATTTTAAAATAATTTTAATCTTGTAGATTCCATCCACAAGTTTTCCCAGCACTGTGCAACAAGCAAGCATGAGGGTTTATAGACCTAGTTAGGCAAAAAGATGGTCAAAGGATTAGAAAGAACAATCTGAGTGACCATGTGCAATCTTTTGCTAAAGCAATTGTATCAGGCCGATTTTGCTGGTAAGACTCCCTGTTCGCCATCTCCTGTCCCACGCACACTACTTAAATGCTCTCTCTTCCAGCCCAGATTTATCCATCCCTAGTTTACACTTGTTTTGTACTTGTTCTAACAGTGTCCTTTAGCTTAAACAGTTCTTCTCCCTGAATGATGCCTTCTCTGCCTTTTTGTACACACTTATAAACACGAAAGAGATATCACATCCTCTCTCAGTCTTTGTTTCATTAAGCCAAACATGTCACACTTTCTTAGTCTCATCCTGCAAGATAAGCATTTGTCATTTCCTGATCACCCTTAGTTCATCTCTGTTGCTGTTCCAGTATGAATTCATTTTTCCTGGGAAAGAAAAAAAGTGTTAGGGCTAATAGGTTTTTTGTCCATCCCAGCTCATCCACAATACTCGTGTCATGTCACCAGAGTTACTATTCAGTTTTAGGCAGTGTCTACTTTATATCATAGTTAAAAAACCCCCAAAAATTAAACATTACACAGTATTATTTAAAACATGGTAACAAACTACTGTTCACAATCACTAACTTGGGAAAACAAGCAAGCAGTGCTTATTTGTATCATATGCATAAGTAGTATACAATCTTTCACAACCAAGTGACCACCAAGAAAACAAAAACTACTTCTTAGTACTGTAATATTCCCATTCCAGTAACCCACGCAGCTTTACCTGCAAGGATATTATAAACAGGATTTTGGGATTATGCATATACCTATGCACTCTGGGAATGTTACAGCCTCCAGCTGTAACAGGTCAGAGTTTGAAGAAGTACACATGGAGGTAGCTTTGTTCACCCCTTAGTCTCTGAGAAGTTTCTCCTTAATATCCCAACTTTCCTACACAAAGAAAGGCACAACAAACCCCCCAAAGCTGAGGTGAAGGTATTCTGGCAAAGGCAGCATCTTACACTGAGAGTGTAGAGACAAGTAGTCTGCCTACAGTTTAAAGCTTGGGGAATTTAGGTATAAAACTTCAGCATTTCCATTTCCCTTCCTAGTGTCACCAAATGTCAATAACCATAGAAGCAACTTCTGTCTCAACAGATACATACAGTGCCAAAAGCAATGGCATCTTCCACATACAAAGCCACACAAAATAGCTTCAACAACTGCAACTTCTCTTAGTTTTTACAGATTGCTGAAGAGTGATTTAATTGCTTAAAAAAGTGATGGTATCACCACTTGAAACAATAAACATTCTGCAAGCAATTACTAAAACAAACTACATGTCCAAAAGACAAGTCCTGAATATAAATTATGTATTTATATGCAAGACATGCAACAAGTACCCCCTCTCATACTTGAATATACATGAGTATTATTAGATATTATGCTTCCCCAAACTAAGGTCTCTATTATGACAAATTATTTAGTGTTTGTTTTGAAACAGACTTTTAGAAGATGCTGTGTTACCTTCCAAATACTCAAATTTTTCAGTTAATCAAAAGCAAATGATCCTACGCTACACACACTCTATAGATTCAAAAAGACACTTGTCCATAAGCCTTACAATGAACAGACACATAACAAAAGCAAGTTGTTCAACTCAGTACACGTAATGCCTTGAAACCTCCGGCTGGTAGTGAATGCACCTGCTGTTGTAGCAGTTATTAACTGATGGTCAGATTAGATAACTCATCCATTCACCTCCAGATGATCTACCTAGATAGAGCTCCATAAAGAGGAATATCTCACTCAAAAAAAAAAAAAAAAAAAAAGCAAAAAAACCCCCAAACCAAACAAAAAAAATACAAACAAAAAAACCCCAAAAACCAAAACAAAACACAAAAAAAAAAAAACAAAACAAAAAAAAAACAAAAAAAACCACACCACCAGAAAGTTTTCCTCTGTAAGCTTTCTAAGTGATAGACATACCATACACAACAGCCTACCTGTACTACTATTACATTACACTCAGGTTATTTCTGTCACATCTTAGGTACACCTGCATTTTTTTAAAACTTGGGAAAGAAAAAACACCTCTACTTAAATGATATTTTTCTTAACAGAGTACATAGCTAGCATATTTCAGCCACCAGGATAAAAACCTTCATCAGCTACATATGAAAATAGGGACCAGAAATCCTAATTCAAAGTGCCAATAATTACAGCACTTACAATTCACCCCGTGGCATGGAATGTGATTTTTATCAGTGTAAATGGAATAGTTTAAATTTAAAACAACAAAGCAGCTTTTAGATTAGTGTTTTCCAAAAAATGTAAAGGAAAAAATTAACTCACCATTAATGCTTTGGAACTAATAAGTCTAATTTTTAAGTGTAGTGAAGCAAATGGATACTTTTGTACTGATGTGAGTAATTAAAGTACAAGAGCTTCACAGACTCAGAGATGTAATGCAGCCCTTTTATCAAAAGCAGTCACTCTATCTCAGCCTGACAGTTAACAGCATATGATCTAGTAAACAAATACTTTCACACAGTACAAAAGTGCCATTAAAGGCCAGAACTGTCAACACAAATTCCATTCTTGCAAGAGAAAAAAATATATAAACTGTTGATCACCTCTGGTTGCCTTAACTAGCATGGAGGTTGTCATGGAAACATTTCTGCGAAGTTCACAGTGATGAAACACAAACACTTCCAGTTTAATTGCTATTAGGTTTAGCATACCAGAGTTTATTTATACTCAAAGAGCATTATGATAAAATGCAGTAGAAAGTAAAGCTAGCAATGATCTGGCATAATAAAGCCAATGGATTTAGAAAAGAAAAAAAAAAAAAAAGGAAGAAAAGGAAAATAAAGCCAAATAAGATGGACTTTTTTATTAGGCTGAAACCCAACAAAAGTGAATTACCGCTTTGCCAAAAATATTAATTAAACTTTCAGCTAGAACATAACTTGTCCATGGCAGTTGTAATGTAACTACATTAATATACTGACATGTGAAGATATTAAAGAAACAAAACATCTTCCAACAAAGCAGTATGTATTTGAACTACCATATATATATAAGTATTTATTACACAGATTCAAAACAAATTCTTTAAAAAAATTGCAGCATCATGTGAACTTCTGTGGCACACATCATGTGAATCCCATGTACTGGCAACCTCTTTTTTCCAGATAAAATAGACCTAGTCCTGCTATTTTCTTACCAACAGAGTTCCTCCAGCATAAATGACAATTCTGTTGTCCTTGCAGAAAAATAGAGCCCAATGAGATTTCAAATAATAGCATTGACTGACTACATGAATGTAAGTCAGGGAGAGCTTAATTTTATTTCATTACATTTAATGGGGATTCACTTTTATTTTATTAGAATTAAACAAAATATAGAGATGCATGCAAGTTACTAACTAAAATCTGCAGGTTCCTTTCATTATAATCCGATTTCATTTTTTAATAATACTACATTCATTCTTAGTGTGTGATTTAAGTTAATGCAAAAGCTTTAATAAATTCCAGTGACTTTTTATCTGTTTTCATTAGCAGAAGTTTACTCAACTCAGCTGACAGCCTGCAACACTGAGAAGCTGAACAGAGGTCAGGGCTTTGGAAGACGGACTGGAACCAGTCAGTGCACTGGAGTAAGTGCTGAGGGCACAAGGACAGAACGAGGATTCAGTCATGGTGCTGGGAGTGTAGGCTAAACATGGATGGGGAGCAGAGAGATGAAATCAAGTGGGGTGCGTACACTTACTTTACAGACATTGTCAAACTCCTGGCTGCTGACTCTGGCATGTAAGCACGGGAATGCAATCAATTGCCCATAACCTGCCATCAACTTTTTTCATTCACATGAGTGATATGTTTTGAATGAAGGTATGGAGTGGAAAATGATCTGTAATAAAATAACTATATTTTGAATAATTTTCCACTGCCTGCTTGTTAGGTCTAATATCAAAGTAAAAATACATTCATCTTTACAATTACCATATTTATGCCTCTTAAGTCTGTTTTTTCTTTTCCCATTTGCCCATCTTGCATTTATTCAATCTCCACTTTTCTTCTTGCTGATGCTCCTGACAATCATCACTCTCCCCAGCTAGAAAAGTTATCATTAATGAAATTTTTAACACTGAATTTTAAAGACCATGATTAGGTTTGGAATGAGTACCTTATAAAGGGATTAATAAAGAAAATGGAATAAGGATAGAGTTGGTGTTTCAGATTACCAGCAAAATCAGGAAAGTATCAGAGTAGTAAATTTACATTCTCAAGATTACGATTACCCCAAAAAGAATATATGGATTCAAAATGAATGTTAAGATCTGGAGCAATCTGAAAAATACGACAAATATTTTTGTCAAGTAGGCTCCTATCCATCATGTAGAGATTAATTTATTTCATACTGCTTTCATTAGCTAGCTATACCTCAGCTCCTACTACATAATGTAGCTTCCAAGATGCTACTCCCTGTTAATTAATAATGTGCTTCTGATCTATACAAACATTATTTCTGTAAAAATTACTGAAAGACAGCTGTTTCTTTAACCATGATACACTATTCTGCAGGATTATCATGGTCATTACTGAAGAATAAAAATGTGCCCAGTTCTGCCACCATAACATATCTGTCTTCGGGTCTTCTTCCCACAAGGAAGAAACATGCAGATGAGTGTCCCATTTAGTTAAAGCCTTTTTCTCTTCTACTTCCATGAGTTATTTTTTCCTAGGGGCTACAGGAAAGTTGGTTTGTTCTGATAATATACATACAAATAAGCTCTGATGTACTCAAATTTAAAAAATAATTTAGAAAGAATTTGTATTAAGACATAAAATATGAAAATCACATTGGTCTTCATTTCTTCTTTCTTCAAGACATGAACAGGTCCCTGAACAAGATCTCTGCTCTGCAGAGAGGATCTTTAGCCTTTCCTTCAGAGGGAGCTCCCCTTCCTGGAGAAGCCCAACAGAGGCTCCACTTCCGAACTCACGGCCAAGAACTTTGAAAATAAACACCGAGACACCAAACTTCTTCCAAAATCTTGTGAGGAGATAACAAAAATAAAGATAGCATGTTCTACCTACTTCAACATTTTCAACTGCTACATCCTCACATAAAGTTGTGCCACACAGGTGGTACTGAATGTATAGCTTGCAAAAGGCATGGATACTGAAAATTACATCACCACCTGACAAGGTGGTGTAGTCTCCCAGCTTACAGAAAATGTTAAATACACATAATTCCCCATAAAAAGACACTTTTGAGAGTTTTAATGCATCCATTGAACAGGTGTGTAACAATTGTTTACAATACTTTACGAGACTTACGAAAATTTATCATTAGTCCAAGTAATACTTCAGTATGTATTCTCTGGTGTTGTCCTAGAGAATGTGTGATAGAAGATTATGAAATCTAGAACTGTTTCAACCTCTGCTTCAGCAGTGAGATACCACACTTTTCAGGCAGTTTTCTTGGCAGAAGCCCACTGAGAAAAGATTAAACAAATGTCACCTATTTTTAGTTCCCTCTGGACCTAGGAAGGATGTCCCACCACAAACACATGGAGGGAAATCACAATATCACAATGCTTGGAGGAGGTGATCTTTTAATAATAGCCAGCTTTCTTGGGCCCCTCTTCCCTCCAGGGCTTTATGATACTCTACCAAGCAGTCCTCTGAAAAGGCTGAAGTCTGCTCTCCTGAAGTCCAGGGCAGTGAGCTTGTGTGCTTGTGGTGCATGCTCCTCGCTGCCTTAAGGATCTTGAAGCCTACCATTTCATGGTCACTGCAGCCAAAGCTGCCTTTGGCCTGCACACTCCCCACCAGTCCCCTCCTAGTTAGTGAGAACAAGGTCCAGCACAGCACCTCTCACCATCAGCAAATTTAGCACTTGGAAGTTATATCATCAATGCACTTCAGGAAGCACCTGGATTGCTTATGCCCTCCTGTGTTGTCCCTCCGAACAGTTATTGGGAGGTTGAAGTCTCCCATGAGGACACAGCTATTCCTATATATCTATAAAAGGGCCTCATCCAGTTGGTCTTACTGGTCAGGCAGCCTGTAGCAGACCACCACTATGTCACCTGTCCTTGCCCTCGCTTTAATCCTCACCCATGAACTCTCTGTTGCCTCCTCCTCCATCCTGAGGCAGTGCTCCAAGCACTCCAACCGGTCACTGACACACAGGGCAATGTCCCCTCCTCGTCTCCTCTGCATATCTCGTCCTTCCAACACTCCAGCCATAGGAGCCATACAATCATGGTTTACCTTGTGGTTTTCTTCCCAATTCAAAGTAAGACTAGTGTAACAGAAGGGCCAGATGGGAAAAGGTCTCCCCTTAGCCAATGTGAGGGGAAAGCCAGGACAGCCGAGGAGCCATAACCATCCTTGATTGCTGCAGTGAGGAAAGCTGAACGAGGAGAATGAGAGCACGATGTTTCAGTGTCACATTAACAAATATCAAAAAGGAAGACAGCAGAAAGAAGACCCATTGCACACTTTGGTAACCTGTCTACTAGAAACAAGCTGTCCATGAGGCCACATTCCCATTCTCTATTTCAGCTGGAGAGAGCAATGAATGAGGAAAGGAGGCAGATGTGACTGAACACTAAGCAGTGAGCTAAACATGCAGCAGAACTTCATGATGAAGAGGCCATGCAAGCCCAGAAGAGCAAAACCAAGAGTCTGTGACTGTGAGAGAGCTGAGTTCTCTGACAACTTTATTCTTGCTGGGTGAAAGGTGAAGGAGCTGTGGGGGAAGCCCCACCTTTCTTTCAGTCTTTGACTGGCCTTTTCTCATCTGTTTCCATATCCTCAACAGCAAAATATATCCCTAGGCACACCCAAAACACACTGCTTCTAGACAAAAATGATCCCTTTGAGCCAATTCCAGTGCTCTACATCCTCTTGGCAAGGAAGAAGAAAGGGGACAGAAGAAAGAAGAATGAATCCCAGAAATGGGTATCAAGATTGCTTATTAATTCCTTGCATAATAAAAAAAAAAATTCCTTGCATAATTAAAGAAAAAAAAAAAAAAAAGACATATACTGGAGCTGGAAGTATAACTCAGACACACTCCAGTATGCTAAGTCTTAAATACACTTCAGTACAAATGAGAAAGAAAAAAAAATCAAACTACACTAATGGAATCTAGAGCCTCTATATCACTGCCTCCAAGTGATTGAAATCCCTTAAATTATAGCATTTGTTTCCCAAGAGATTAAATAATTAAGGCACAAAAGATGTTAAGATTATGACTGTTTACCTCCTTGGTGGCAGCACCTTCACAGGTGAGCAACAACAAGCTACTCTCCCTTTTCCTAAAATTAACTTCTCTCCGTAGAATGATATTGCAAGAAGAAAGGATGGTATCTTTATTTTTAAAATTTTACTCATCATATTAATTAAAATCTGCATAGTCAGTTCATTTAAAATTTCTTTGTAGCACAATGGCAGTCTGTTAGAGGCAGCTCCAAAAACAAAAATGAAAGGAAACAAGCCTCCAAGAAAAATAATTTATAATCTTAAAAAAAATAATTGCAATGTTTTTAATACTGTTGCTGGCAAACCCACACTAGCAAGTTTACAGTTGATGTGTTCCAGACTACACCAAAATTATGTATGTGTAAAATGTTCATAATATAGAATAAAACATCTAAAATTTATTAAAGTTTCATGCTGATCCTTCAGTCTGGCAAATGTTTGTAAAATGAAAAAAAAAAGAAAAAAAAAAAAGACAGTGTTAAGTAAACATTTCAGACCTGAACCTTCTTTATATGCCTTTGAACCTTTCCTTTCATGTGCAATACCTGACAGCCCACTGAGAATAAAATGCTGAAAGCCCCAAAGATGGGTAAAACAGAATTTCTGACTCAGGAAATAAAGATCAGCTGAATATGATTCCCATATGGCAAACCAGATCAATGGAAAGCAAGACCAAAATTTACAATATCTATACTGTGCAGTACAACATGGAGGTTGTCTTTTATTGCTGGTAGCAAAATTCCCAGTGGCCAAGAATAAAAGCAAGCACAGAGATTATACTTCCACTAATGGTGATCACTAAAACTACACATTGATAGATTTCAGATCGGAAAAGGAAAAAGAGAACATTTTGAGCTTTTATTTAGTGTTATGGAATACCAATCATCAACTAGAGCAATCAACTTTCAGCACAAAATCCAGGATTATTAATATAAAGGCATGTTTTCAAAGCCAAGGGGGAAAAAATCTCAGCAGCTTGGATTACCTGGTATGAAAAGAAACACTCTTTGCTGTAAAACTAAAACAGCTTCAAGGCTACTTTTGTGATAGCATGCGTGGTTGAATGTGAGAGAATGTATAACAATATTATTACTTTTATTTCAAGATTTCCTGCAAAACCTCAGGTCATGCTCATGAAGACTTTCTTAAAAAGCAGTGATAAATCTGCTGAATACTTTTCAGAACTTGAAAAAAGGGCAATGGGAAGAGGGGAGGTAATCAAGCAGTCCTCAGTGAGTGAACCGGCACAGCCATGCTCTCACTAGGGTTAGCAGGAACCCTCTTGTCAGGAACCACAAAGCACTGTACCTAACGATCTCTGGTGGGGTCTCAGAGGGCAGATGGGAATCACAAGTCTGCAAGTAAAGAAAAAAAGATCCAGCTTTTCATATTCCTCCAGTACACTTCAGATGGAAGCACACCAAAGAAATTCTTAAAAATAAAACAAAATGGACATTTTTAGTAAATATACAACAAACCTGACCAAAGTAGAAAGATATAAAATCACTTTCAAGCTTCAGTAAAATATTTGCTCGATTCTAGCATAAAGTCTCAACCAAAAAGAAAAAAAAGGAAAACCTCACAGCATCTTGGACCTACCTTACATTGCATGACTCCACCACTTTCCACTTGAAATTAAAGATATCCACAATAACATGAGAGCCCTGTTCCAGGTTGTCCATAGATAGATAAGGGTGGAGGTAAACAACAGGAACTACACAGCAATATTGTCGTCTCTATCCTTCTGTAAACAAGCAAATGAAATACTCTGACCCTATGTATGAAGAGAGATGATTTGCCTAAGAATTTTCAAACCATTTTTCCCAGTAGGTGGAAACATATCCTATATATGTAAAATCATGTCCACAGCAGAAATTCTACCGGCATTCAGCCTGGCTGATCTTCACAACTCATGGTTTCACAACTAGTAAGCAATGCAGTCAAGTCAGTCCTGGCTCTGAAAACCCAAAAACTTCAGCATCTTACTGGGGTATTAGTACATATTTTCCATGGTACTTCATCAACAATGGTGTGACACACATTTAGCATAACCTTCAGCTGCAAATGCTGCCACTAAAGATTAATACAGAAACAGCAAAGAGCAATAATACTTGAATAAATTTATGAAGTATCCTCTTTCCCAAGAGAAATGGTAAAGGAAGACCTCAAAAAAATTCTGGACCCCAGAAGATTACCACTCACCTGGGGGAGGTGACTCTCCCCTTATCTCTAACAGCACACTGCTGCTCTGACCTGGATCACAATTTTGTACAGTTGGCATTGTAGAAGATAGTGTATACTCTCCTCTAACAAGCACTGCTCTTGCCTCCTTCCTTGGGCAATATTACCATTCATTTAGGCCAGCTGGGATATCATCTCTCTCTCAGCCTTTGGACTGAAGCATCTAGGTCCTATAGATTCAAATATTTTCAAAACATTTACATGCAAATATTGTAGGATCTTTACAAATACTACCTTTAAAGTACACCTCTTCTCTCAAAGTGTACAGCTATTATACTACCATCGCTCTTCTTTCAGATCTTGTTCTTATCTTTTGTTCCAATCTTGACAAATGTAATCTCGTCCACTGACATAAATCCAGTATCCCATTATATATTAATCACTTATCTTCCATGTCAAAGCCTTCCTATCATCTCTTATTCCATATCTAAAGGTAAACTCCCTTCTCCTTTACGTCCAGGCTGCCAGCTTCCATCACCTATGTGTTATTTTTTCAATTAAGTGTCTTCAAGCTTTTTATCCAGGCTGACACCTCACACTGCTATGAACATTCACAAGACTAACTGATTAACGTCTTTCAAACTGCTTTGGCAGGAGACCTATGGAAAATTTTAAAACCGATTATTTGTTGGCATGCTACGACAACTCCTTGGTTTTGTGTTCCCTTGCCTGTTTCTAAACATTGCCTCTACCCATGTATGTAAATTGTCCTACTTCTGGGTTGGGACCCAGCAGTTCTCTGTTTGCAGAGCACCCAGTGGTGCCCTTCCAGTTCATATCCAGGTCTCCAAAACACTGTCAAAGGAGAGGCATGAAGTTAATGAACATCGATATGCCAATAAGCACACTAAGCACTGCCCTGCTTCTTGCAAAAGAAAAAGAAAAAATAGTGGTCAAATCAACATTGATATATTTCCTGGTTGTAAGGTACTGCTAGTATAATTCCTTCAGAAAATTTAAGTGTGTGTTAGAAAAGTCCTTAAAGCACAATCTGTAGTATTCCAGTGAAATCTACTTTGAAGTCCTTAATAATGTCCTCTTGCAAGTAATGACTCTCAGTGTTAAAAAAACCCCTTCTCCCAGTGGGCTTTGTTATGCCCTCATAAGATGGATTGACAATACTCTATTACCAAATATCTTCTCCCCATATAGTCTCTTTTCCACATAGCTTTTTAAGAATGCATCAAAAAACATTGATATTAACAAAAACAAAAAAAAAAAGGAAGGAAGGAATTTAGTAAGATATCTAGCTTTGTTATTCCTATTTAAGATATTTTTATACACCCAAGGATATGAATTCCCAGTTTAAATACAAAATGTTTATATTCACTCCATTAGCCAGAATAAATACATGTCTTTTTCAGAGGCACAACTTACCAGTCTTGATGCAGATACTACTACTGAAAGCAAAACCAGCAACTATGTCTCAAAGTAGGCCCCTGTATTTCTTTGTATTTAAATTTTTTTTTTGTAATGTCTCATATAGTATTGCAATTAATAAGTATAATTTCCTGTCTTCTTAATCATGCATTTGTTTGATTTGTGTTTTATCAGTTGGCATATTTTCTCTCAACTTTGTAAAATTTTTGATTAGCTTCATAGTTTACTTTCACAGAACTAGTAGGTTACAAATACTCATGATACATCTCAGTTATAAAAAAACCAACTTAAAAATATCATGCTGTTCATTTCAGCTCTTATTATTTTTTATTACTTTCTCATAATTTAAAAAAATTCCTAAAATCAAAGTTCTTGCAGGAAATAAGCAATACCATCCAATGAAAAAAAGAGCCAAACCAAGGAAACTGTTACCATGTAACACACAACTGCGGAAAGGGTTTCAACTCTCACTTACGAATCAGATCTTCAAGGACTTTCAGTATCTTAAAACACATCCCATCTCTCTCTCACATTTTTATCACTGTGGCATAAAAATAAAAAAATTAAAAAAAAAAAAATTAGAGACACCTCCAAACTGTAAACTGACTTTATTTCTCATCCCTCTTATTCTTTTACAAGCTCAGTTGTGTTCCTACCACACCAACTTCCCCCACAGCATGCAAGATCAATGCCATTCTAGCCTCTTGTCTGATGAGCCCCAGCTGCAGAGGATGGGAATCCTGCACACTGCAGAACATGTGGGGTACCAAGTTTTAATAGCCTGATTCTGTAGCACTGGTTTGGGAAGTTTTTACACATCCCATTAATTATAATAATATCAGTGAGGCTTACCCAGCAAACAAGCCAAAGAAGCTGAGCTCTGCAAGAAGTTTTTCAAAGGTATAATAGAGTTAACCAAAGGGCATTAGTAAGTACTGAAGGAAAAGCGGGGGGAGATAATAAAAACAGGCAATCAGCTACAAAACATGGTATGAGACTTGAAGGCTACCATTTCCTCTTTCAAGCATAAGATTGATTTTCTACTGCATCTCTAAGCAAATTACTTGAATCTTTAGCCTTACAGAAATCAGGTTCCACTTTAACTTTTTCCTGATACATCTGACATTTCAGCTGACAGGAGGCACTTTACATTGTACAATGTTTTTGGTGAAAATGAGATGATTTCTTGTACTTCCACTGTATCTTATGCAGCTTCTTCACTCTGCAGTATACCTCTAGTTAGACAGAATTGTTAGGACCCTCCTTTGTTGATGAAATACTGCATTTTTAAAACCCTCCCCATCACTATTAGGATCCTCTTTAAACAAACACAAGAGAAAAGCTGAAAGTGTACAAGCAAGAAAAAGCATACAGAAAAATTTGAGCTACACTCCTTAGCATTAGAAGTGCTCTTGAAAACTTCCAAAAGCAAAGATTAGAAAGGATTACAGCAGAGGAAGGCTTCCTTGACCCATATTCTGGCTTCCAGAAGTATCCCACAGACTGATTACAGGGGCACACTTGCTTAGCATCTCAGCCCTGACAAGCCACTGCCACTGTGCAGGGCATCATGTGCCTTGCCACAGCTCTCATCCAAAAACTCTGTCCTGGCTGTCCAGGAGAGTACAGCTACAACTATAAAGCTCTAATTTTTCCAATACTTGTACACTTTTAACAGCTGAATATGAAATGACTTAAAGTACTTTGGGGAGCTAGAAGCAAGTTAAGCTGTCTGCACAGATATAACCTTTGTATTTTCTGAAAATTCTGTAACAAAGAAAAAGCATCATAATCCCAGAAGTTCAAAAACCATAAAAAAAAAGTCTCAGTAAAAAATGGAAAACAGAAGTTCTCTCTTCTCTCTCTTTTTCTTCCTACTTTCATTATCAGCAGAATTATACTACTTTCTTCCTGTCTCTCTCTCTTCATGTTGGGTTTTTTTTTTTGATTTGAACATATTTTCCATCTGGCCTGTCTTAAGATTTCTGAACTCTTCTGTCTGCCCGTTATGTATGTAGGTATGTGAAAATTACGATACTGCAAAGACTAGGGGGTGGATTATGTGTTATTCATTACACAGTTACAATTCAGCTTTTTTGTCAACCACAAGTATTTGTGAGACAGCAGTGAAACGTAAGGTACCAGGATTCTGAGTTTCTAAGAGCAGCACGTAGTCAGGCACTTCCAAAGAAGGACTGTAACAGCATCTTCCTTTCCATCATCTGCCATGACCTGGGCTCCACCCTGTAGGCAGAAATCACAGGCTCCTACTTGGGCCAAGTTAACCATGCCCATTATCAGTAAGAGACTAATCCTTTGTAGTGTGGGTCACACTGTATCAATGTGACTTATCCAAGCACCCAGAGGGGTCTGTGTTTTCTGAAAGGCACTGCAGCAACGCAGATGGGCCACAGATCTCCCCAACTCCGGATCTAAATCGTATTTTACATTTTGCATTAAGTGAATTCAGTCAACATTTACCCACCCATTTTACAGGTAAGATAACAATTATCCTTTAAAGAAAGGGTACTGAGCCTTAAAGAACAGTAATTATCACAAAAGGCATACACATTTTAAAAACATTCAATGTAAGAGATAGGCTTATTATTCTTGTTTCTAATAAATCTGCCTTAAATTAAGATAGTTGAATGAAAACAGGATAACCTTTTTCTCTTTCTAAATTAAAAAAAACATGAAAACAAGAACTCCCACAATGGGATCTACAGCAGGTGCAGAAATTATGTTTCATGAAATAAATTTACAATGCCAAGCATTTATTCCGGTTTGCAGTCTTTTGTTATTGTTTTCAATCTTATTTATTTGTTTATTTAAATCCTTAAGTTATTAGTGGTCAAATTTAACATACCATACAAACATACAACCATCAACAGAAGATTAAATTAAAAAAAAAAAAAAAAATGCAATAGTCTGCATGAGATTATACTGAACTGCAAACAAAAGTGGCAAAAGCAATTAATCAACCTTAAATGAGCAAAAGCTCTAGATAAACAACGTGGCTTAAAACAAATTAAAACTTTGCAAACAGTCACAGAAATGGCTTTTTTTATTTCAATTATACTGAATTTTAAGAGTCTTCAAACTGTAAAAATTGCCACCCAAAAACAGAAAAAACACAGCTTATGCAAATACTCACTATATATATTTTCATGTTGCTAGAATTTTTTTTTAACTTCTTCCCACCAAGAACAAAAATGCAGGTCTTCAGGGAGTTTACAGCTACAGAAGAAGCAACACCATTAATGTCCTATTGCAATAATCAAACTGATCAAGTCACAAGTACAATGCATATCACAACGATTTGCAGAACAGCTAACAGTTGGGGTTTCTTTTACAGAGTTTAGCTTTTGTAGTTTGCTAGAAGAGTTTTTACCACAAGTACTTCAGAGCTGCCAAGTAAAATCAAGCAGGACAATTTTCATTTATGCAAAACATGTTTTGTGGGAAAGACATGGTTGAACTGGAAGCAGTTTGGGTACAATTATTAGCTGTTTTACACAGTTCTTATACTAGATGCACAGATGTGAAGTAAATTTGACTTAAAGAATTTGTTTTAATGCATTAGAAAATTCCAGAATGAATTATGAACATTTGAACAGTAGCTAATTCACTTTTCCCTCAAATTTTCTATGACAAACTGAGCAGTACAAACCACAACCTCTTTACCCAAAATGCACAGAAGTTTTTGGAACAATGAAATGTAGTTGATGTGCTTCAGCAATAATAGGGCTTCACCTTTCAAATATCACATCCACATTAAGCCTATAGAAACACTGTAAGACATATCAAAAGGACGGATCTCTTTCTGCAGGCTTTTAAGGAAACTATTCCCATTATTTCTATAATTGAAGCAAACAGGAGATTTGGGGGTAAACTCAACAAGCATTTTCCCAAATCAACATAATGAATACTTTTTTCCATTCTCTTCTGGTTTTAACTGGATATGGCACTTTTACCTTGAAATGACGTCAAGATGCACCAGGGGAGGTTCAGGTTGGACATCAGAAAGAATTTTTCCATGGAAAGGGTTTTTAAGCATTGGAACAACTCCCCAGGCACGTGGTGGAGTGACCATCCCTGGAGGTGTTCAGGAAACAAATGGACATGGCACTTAGTGCTCTGATCCCGCTGACAAGGTGGTGATGAGTCAAAGTTTGGACTCAGTGATCTTGTAGGCCTTTTCCAACTCAATTATTTTATGATTCTAAGTCCCTTTTAGAGCTCAAAGGGTTACACTACAGTTACACCTCAATACAGTATTAAGCAAATTAACAGAAAAATTATGAAGAATGCCTTGCACAAGAAAAACCTATCAAGGCAAAACACTGACACTTTCCTAAAGAATGTATTTTCTCATACATCTCTGTTCTTAAGAGCTCAGGTTAAAAGCATAACGTGAACTTTTACCTCATGCAGTTAAACTACCCTTTGTGTGAAAGGCTAATTTCAGAGGTATCTAATTTCTCCATAAAATAATTTCTGCCCACATTTAAATAATTCACAAGGAAAATGGACCGTCTGCTGAGAGAACGGTAATGTTTGTTTAGAACAACCAAAAAGCCAGATGTGAGCAATACTGCAACACCAGTGAAAGAAATTGACTTAGCTAGTTTTTCTCATTTGGACAGTATCTTGTTCTCTGGGTTGTAAGCATCTTAACTTTTCTTCTGTGTAAGTGTCAGAGCTACCACAAGCCAGCACAAAATTCAGGCAGTTAGTGAGGAACACCGTAATCTCTGAACACTATCAGCAGTGTAAAAACCTGTTTCTGCTCTCCTTTTTCCATGCAATCTTAACTTTTCTGGGGGAAACACTTCTAGTCATCATCCAAGGCTCTCCTTTAAGAGAGACCAACTTAGTTCTTGCAGCTACTGTGCCTGGAGTAGGGCTAATTTCTCTGTCTACAAAGCATTTCAGCAAGTGAATGGAAAGCAGAGGATGGATTAAATTAGATGACCAGAGTTTACAGTCATTGAGCTCCAGAAAGCAATTTACTGGCATTCTCTATTTAATTATATCAACACCTCATAGCCATTAATGAATTTATCTTTACTGTACTGAGATTAAGTAACTCTATCATAAAGTACCACAAGTATACATCTGAGCCAAGAATTATAAATTTAGGAAGGCACTCTGTCTATATCATCATCATTCTTCACAGTGTTAAAAGCAGTTAATTTCAATTTCACCCCATGAGCTATGACTGCTGCCCCCTTCCCCACCTACTTAAGATTAAAAATAATGTTTGTTTCTCTCAGAGCCATTCTTGCCCACATTCATATGGATGTGTTCACCCCTGACAGCAGTTTAATGAACACAAGAAAAACAAGTGTTTTTCAGCTATAGGCCTGACATGTGAAAAACCTGTTCCCCCTCTTCAACCCACAATGTCCCCTTGAGGAAAAAGGGAAGACAAATGAACAAGTGGGGGGAAAGGGAAAATGAAAGGAAAAAACAGAAAAAAAGGCTCTGAAGAGTGGGAAAAGAGCTATCTACACTAACAGGAGAAAAAAAATACAAATTTAAACAAAGGCTGTCCACACTTACAACACTCATCTTTCTGGGGTTTTTTTCCTGACCCTTGACCCTTTTCCTGGTATGAAACTCCATTGCCTTCACCACTGTTTAGAGCAGTTTCAAGAAGAGTACAGGGAGGCAAGTTCTGAAATTCTTTCCATGTATACCAAATTCTACATATATACTTAGGTATCTGGTTAAGAAAGAAAAAATACAAAAAATGCTTCATTTTAATTTACAACTCTAAGCAAACCTGCATTTCTATCAGGCAATCAAAGGAAGACAAACTACAAACTAGTATTCACAGAACAAAAGCACCAACATTTGTCATTGAGGAAAATACATCTTTAAAACTTATAAGCTAATGTTCCCTGAAGACATCCAACACACATGGCCCATGCCTGTACATCAGAAGTTAAACAAGAAAGTAAAGATTTCTGGGAGGCTTTCAGTTTTGTGCCTAAAATCTTGGATTTCTTTTGCTCTCCTTGAAACCTAAAGGAAGAAAGAATTGTGTTTCGTCTGTTATATCCAATACACTTTCTGTATTTTTGTATGCATCTAAATTTAAAAAAAAATCTGGAGACAGTAATTTGCACTAGGTTAACAATTACCTATAAGAAAGATACTGGAGAACAACACAGATTTCTCCAATATACTGTATCATCTTCCACCAGCAGGCACACACAAAACAGAAAGAGAACAAATTATATTCAGATGGTACTAATGTTCAGGATTTTAATATTGCTGTCCTTACTATAACTATATAAAACTCTCTGCATAAAGGTTACCTCTAACACATCTTCTAACTCTTAAACACATTAAAAAACATCCTTATTACACTGTACATTTAACCACAACACAGGAAAAGGTTAGCTCCCAATAATAACCTTATAAAGAAAGCACAGTATCAGTTAAATGGATTTTAAGTAAGGGTCCAAGATCATATTAGACAGCAATTATAAGCTACAAATTGTATTTTATATCTTCAGCAAGAGGTGGCACAAGTCTTGCTGAGTCAACTCTCTGCTGTAAAACCTCTTGCCATGCTTTAAATGCTGCAAGCAGCTGCGCCCTGAGGGGTTAAACCTAATGCTAAAGGTAAAGACTTGAAGAGTTGACCAGGTATCTCGTGGCCACAGATCTACGTGTGCCAGTCACAGGCAAATATACTGTACTATGCTTGACAGATAAGGCCAGGAGTAATAGATCAAGTTCATCAGCTGTTGAGGAGCCTACCAGAGGTGCAGCAGAGATTAACATTGGTTTCATTGTGCCTACAGTGATCTGCACAGAAAAGGTGACACTGGATGATGATTCACTATTTCCAAGCACCAAAGAAAAGTGTTAGAAGTGTTTCTCCCAAACAACACCTCCTAAGAAAGAGGCCCCCAAAGCGTCAGGAGTGAAAAGGAATGAAAAAATCATCCCAATCAGTAGGCCTCAAAGAAGGAGCTATGTCTTACTACAGCTCCCCAGCTTATCAAAGCAGCCATCCTTGCAGGCTGACCCAGAGGGTCACCCACACCTGCCACCAGCCACTGCTCTCCACAGCTGAGCTGCCAGCACTTACCTCATCACCTCAGCCCCCCCAGCCCACAGCAAAGCAGGGGGACCCCCAGGATGTCCTTGATGGCGGAGGTTTCCCAGAGGAGCAGCTCATTCCCTCCCAAGCATGCACTGTGAGGCTTGGGTCTGTGTCTTGTTTTGCTATTGAGGCATTCCAGGCTGTGTCAGTTTGGATTGCAACATAAATATTGCGCAACTGCAGGCTCCTTAGTTCCAATTATGGTAATATTGCAGGTGACAATGCAAAAGATATTTTTAATAGTCTCTGGTTACATTTTGCTCCGACTCATCCACATCTTAGAAAAAGAGAAAACCAGCTAAAGCAAATTCTGTTGATAAGTGAATTTGGAGCAAAACTGTAAGCCTAACAATGACTTGGAAAAAAGGGTCTTCCCCATTCTGATAGTAATTTAGTGTTAGCAACAACGACCCAAATGTCAGTCATTGGATACAGAAGAACGCTTATAAAATTATATTTAAGTGATACATATTTAGAGGTTTGAATATTATTAAGTCACAAAATGAGCAGGTGCCTATATATAATAAGGCTGATAGTTTCAGTTTAAAATTTAATTCTAGTTACTGAAGACAGGTACTGAAACATATGTTAAAAATAGCACTTCAGTTAAGTCTAGGACAGCAGGTACCGCTTTCACACATAATCGAATAATAGAGATGTATTCTTCTACTGAGTCACACAAAGATTTAAAATGCGAGTGCTCAGCCTGCAGCTCAGGAGGACCAGTCAAGTATACAGCTTTCTCCATCTGCCACCTTTCTCAGGCTTCACAGTAGCTCTCCTCTTTTGTGACAATCAAATAATGAGGAGGAAGAGGAGTCTCAAGAAGTGAGAGCAATGTCTAACTTACAGCCATACACTTTCTAGATGAACATATAGGAAATTACTGGTGTTCACACATTGCCCGAAGCTCCTGGGAAAAGCCAGATTTGCTGCATATGCATATTTGCACCAATCATGAGGCACACAACACCCTACAGCCACAGCACGTGGAATGTCATGCCTGGCTGCCATGCCTGGCTCATCAGGCTGGACACTTTAAAACAAATATCTGCATTTATGTTTTCAGGAATGTCCCTTTCATATGTCTTTGGATCCTCACCAATGATGTACCTGAATGTTGTATATTTTAAGATTCATTTACAAAATAAATGAAAGAGAACCCTTCAAAGTATTTAGATGTTATGAAAAAGCCACTTTATATATGGATTTTTCATGTTAGTGGTGAGTTGCTTCAGAGCCTACAAAACAGTTGGGATAACAACTTTTATTGAAAGAAGAACTGAAAACACACTGATTTGACTTAAATATGCACAAGCAATCCATCAGCTGTCTCAGTCTAGGTGGCTTTGAAGAACAACCAAGTAGTTGGTAACTTCTCAGTCTCAAAAACCTGTTTTGCACAGGCACATACAAATACATTGAAAGTATCAACCAGCCTCAGCACCTAAGCCATAAAAACGAGTCTTCATATCAACTTCAGAGAATTTGGGATCAGGGATCAAAGTCTTGGATTTTTCAACACAAGTGTGTGGCCATTACCTCAAGCACATCTTCTCCTGAAGCCTGAGACAAGCCAAGCCACAAGAAGGGTACCGGTGTGCTCCAGGAGCTGGAAGGCTCAATCTGAGCAGTCCTGGCAAGTGGCAATCTGTCACCAGCAGATAGAACCCCTCCATCACCCACCACTCCAGGCCCCACTGCTAGACCAAGCACACCTAGACTTCACAACCACCCCAGAGGACAAACTGAAGCTGGAGGATGGCAAGACACAGTCAGTCTGGAAACGAATGCTAACCTGGTTTGGAAGCATCCTTCCCTCATTTTTTCAATTAAGAATTTGGAAGGCCAGGTTTTCCCATCGCAACCCATTAAACACCTGTTTTTACATTGTAAAACACTCTCCAGCATGGTAAGTTCCTGCCTGGAGAACCACATTCCTCAAACACATTCCCTGTTTTAGCCAAGGATTGACTGCACTCTTCTTTAGAATATTTTCTGTCCCATAACCTGAAATGCAATAAGCCCACTGGGATACATTTATTTTCTTTCTGAAGAAGGCCTTGGTCTCCTTCCCGGAAAGCTGTGGATGGAAACAGAAGCCCTTTGATGCTGCACAGACACATGTGCACAGGCATGGACACCACTCCAAAGCTGCACAGCTTCACAGGAGAAACACTGGATTCATCATCAACTGTCATCATCTAGCACTGTCCTTCAGTGATACACAAATATTTTGACAGTTTTACCATTCTTTTGGTTTCTCTGTGATTTGAAAGAGTGGTCTGATTCCCAGATTCAAAACCAAAAAATAATTAAAAAAAAAAACAAACCAAACCACACCAAACAAATCCAAAAACACACAAAACAAACAAACCAAACCAACAAAAAAATCCTTAACCAATATTTTTAAAGGGTTTTCATTTCACAGTTCATACGATGTGTATTTCTGGTTGCTAAGGTATACTTCACCCCCTTTCCTGGTCAATAATAAATAGAGGCTCAAGAACAGATCCAGAACATCCAACGCCAAACACTATTAACTCTTTCACAAGATGTCAGTCTCTTAAAATAGAATTAAATACCAGGTTAAAGTTTCAGTCACAATAGAATTAATTCTTCTTTTAAAGCAAAAGAATGTGCAAGAATTTATTGACACCTTATGAAACTTCTTCTGTATATTCAATATAGTTATCTGTTGAATTACTGACCATACATATTCTTCAATGTATGCTGACAGTTATTGTGTACTGAGAACAATTTACAGGCATCTTCACAACATTAAAAGTAATTTAAATGCACTCAAGACTGGTAACAAATGGGTCTGGATAAATTTCTGCACAAAAGCATTTTATGATCTTTAGCAAAGTTCCATCCTAATATTTTTACAGTTTTAGCACCCATATGTTCCACTAATTGACTTTCAATGAAGAATGATTGTTGCCACATATCACAGAGTTCTCAGCACCCTTCCTCTCATCATACGGTATCCATGGTATCATTTATTCCTTATTGGATTAAATACGTTATTCTACAAAGATGAAAACATTGACACAATCGTAAAGCACAACAGTTCGGCAGATACGTGTATCTCTTCAGTCTGTGCACACCTGACTGCACCAGGTTTTCATGTTTTCATTTATAGGTCATGAGAATACTGTAACTGCTGTAATGAAACCACAATCCTGTTTGTGTTCTTTCACAGAAAAATGTCTTGAATCATAGATATTTGAATTTCTCTGTTTTAGACTCTAAAAAATACTAGCCTCTGTTTTCTAGACACTTTTCTTCCCCTTTATTTTCAAAAGACCTCTGTCCCCCCTCTGTCACATTAATAAAATGATACTTTTTCTCAGTAATTAAAAATCAACTTTTAATGCAGCAACTAGTAAGTAATTTCCAAAGACACACACTGGAATTAACAAGATCTAGTATTTAAAAAATAGCAGCCTCAGCTAGGGCCAGTGGAACCTGGTGTAACTCCTGTGCCTGCCACATGCATAAAGCCGGCATGCAAAAAAGTTCATTTTTTCTTCTCATAGAAGAAGTGAAGAAATGTATTTTCTATACTGGGCATCAAATGAAAATCACATTGCTCGCTCTTCTGAGAACTTGAGCCCCTACTTTCTGAGCAGTTGCCCACCTCCTGGCAGTGCTGCCTGTGCCTCTGCTGGCTCCTGCCTAGCCACATGTTTTCTCTGGCCTTTTTCCCCCTCACCTCCCAACTCTCCATGGCTTGTATGTTGTCCCTCTCCTTTCTAAAGCCCTTCATGGCTTCCCACCACTAACCCTTAAAATTTCCTCTGTAATATTTTTACATGGTAAAACTTAGCAATTTCTGATCTAATTTCCAAGCTGTTAAATGTCAACTACAGGTTTTATTACACAGGTATTACCTACCACTTGTTTTACCAGGTGGGTTACAACTCCAGAACAACAATATGCCCTCTCAACATCAGTACTAAGGCTTACAAAAGAAGAAATCAACAATGTAATTGTGAACAATTTTTTGTCAGACTTAGCACTGACAGCATGGCAAAGTTTAAATGATGTTTACCTCTTCTACATTTTCTTCACCATTCCTGGGCAAATTCAAAATCAACACCTGATAGATACTTAAAGTATCATGCTTGATATAGCTTGGCAACTCTGAGATTGTTTCTCCAAAACCAAGTTTCTTAGTTTTCAGACTGAATTATGCAATTTGGTCCTGTTCAACAAGAAATGTAATATCACAGCCATTCTCCTTCCTTCTCTGAAAGGACAAGATCGCAAAAATTATAGTGGCAATATCCATCAAGATTAGACTATTTTAATATAAATATATGTCAAAATGTAATTAGTCAAATTACGTCAAACACACGATTTCAAATTGCATCAAATACATAACGTATCATGTTGGTTTAGGCTGAAATACAAAAGCTGAATAATGGAATAAATCAGCATTTGAATTTACTTAGAAGACAAATTCTGATCAAAGTTGCAAAATACATATCGCATTGTGAGAGAAAAAATAAATTATTCTAATACGATCATCAACCAAACATCAACCTTAAAAGCTGTAGGATTTTTTTTGTAACAATGTAAATACTTATTTACGAAAGTACGCGCCTAGAAAACCTTAACAACTTTCTAGTTATACATAACGATGTATTCCCCAGCCTCAAAACATCACTCTTCAAATGAATTTCCAGTTTTGGACCCAACAGTAAAGAGTATCTCCCACTGGAACAAGGTTGGCACAGGCCCAGTGGAATCTCAGTCATCCTCATAACATCCTGGAGGCAAACTGAAACAAGACTGAGACCAGCAATTTACAGAAATACTTAATATGATGCAATTTGCAGCCGTGTCTGATTCACCACAGAGGTCCAAAGGACCAGCTCACTGAGCAGAGGACTTGCAGTGCGTGCCCCTGTGGACCCTGCAACCACCAATGGGCTGGACCCATCTTAAAACAGAGATACTCCACCACCTATTTCAGTACCTGCTGTCCATACGAAGCTAAAGCTCCTTGGTAAACAAGCAAGTTCTACAGGTAAGCCAAAGCCAGCCTGTGAACATCAAGGAGGGTTCTCTGTGACTCAGAGGGTTGTATGACAGAGATCTGTAGTTTCTCCTTTCACCCCAGAAAGGACATCACACAGCACTGGAAGGGGGGGTGGAGGGAGTGAGCAGGGCAGAAAATCTCCCTTCTGCGTACTGAATGAAGGCGCTGCCTGTCCTTTAAACCTGTCTGTTGTTCCTCAGCCTAACTAATTAGAAAGTCATCTGTTACCTACAGCAAAGCCCTCTGCCACCCAGCAGAAGAGACCTCCACACTCAAGGCATGTAGAGGGTACAGTCCACCATATTCAAAGGAATTGGCTCTGTCCTCAGCAGACAGCCTGACTAACCTGTTTAGTCAAATAAGAAACAAACTGCAGCAAACCCATTTCCAACTACAGATGTGTGATTACTATTTGCAGGAAAAAGAAACAACTAACTAAACGAACAAAAAGTTAAACCTACAATGTTCTTATTCCCTCTCCTCAGCATCCTCTACAATTTTCTAAAAAGACTTAAGATAGTAAAGAGTTTAAAACAATATACTTAATATTTAACTTTATTTTTCTTAGAACAGGAACTGAAATAGTTATATTAAACACAATTCCACACATAACTCATTCCTCAGAGTTCAAATGTTACTTTCTAACACCATCCCAAACTACACTTCGGTGAAGCAATAAACTTCATAGCAACTGTTCATTAAAGAGATTATTTTCAGCTACTTCAGTGATGACAGCATAAGCAAGCTATTAGTGGCACTTTCAAAAACCTCCTTTCTGACATAAAACACGGTCTTGTCCTTAAATGCAAGCCTATCAGAAATGGGATTTAAAAAAAAAAAAGCAGAAAAGCCAAAAGAGATGCAAACCTTGCAACAAAGGATAGATGCCTCTTATAATTTGCAGTGAACATTTTGGAAGATTTTTAGAAGTAGTAAGTTTGATTAAGCTACTGAAAGCCTCAGAAAGGTGAAAAAAGATGATCAGTGCTAAATAATACTAGTGAGACTGGTCCTTGTTTTTATGCTGATCTAGAAGTTTTGAGATTTAAGTTTAAAGCTACTCTTGGAAATTATTACAGTAACTATACTTATTCTGTAAAGGAACAAATGTGGAGGAAAGCCTTCAAACAACTAACAATGAACTATTTTATTGCAATTTTAAGATTAAGAGGTTAGTTTATTACAGCTAAGCTTTTCTGTAATTTCATTGCTAATATGAGGTTTTTCCGGTGCCAGTATTTTGCACATACAATCAGGAAAGGTATCAAGTCAAAACAGGGAACAGGAATCTAAATGACAAGTCTTTCTTCTAACAAGGATTAGTTGAGAGGTATGCTACAGTGGCTGTGGAAAAAAAAATAGACAATTTGCATTACTTCTAGACCTATTAGCTGTCACAAAATTTTAAAAGAGTAGTAAGTTCTGGCGTACAGAAAATTATTCTTTTTCAACAAAGTTGACTGCATTTTTCAGTTTGATTGTGATTTGCATTTTTCTCCAGTCAAAATCATTCCATGGGTACTTTTCAGTGACCTATGTCCTAAATCATTTTCATTTCATATGAGCAAGTGACCTCTTCACAATCCAACCAACAAAGAAAAAAACATGATGACTCCCAGGAGCCATTTATTTTCAGCCACCATCACAATTTAATTTCTCCAAACTAAATCTGGTAAAAATAGAAATGGAACAAAAAAGTACTCCACATTCAAGAAATATTAATTAACCACTCTATCAGAAAGATAAATACCAGCCCTCACATTTCAATGATGAAAAACAAAGAGGTTAAGTGACATTTTCAATGACACATAGCAAAACACTGCCACAACATGGATCACGTCTCAGAAGTTTTCTATTGTTTTCAGCCCACTAGCCTTGAATAACTCCTGTGCATGCAATGCTGAATCAGGTACATTCCTCAGAATACAAAAAGCTTATTCCAGCTCACATAAATCAGTACTAAAAAAAAAAATAAATTATCTTATTCTACAGTAATTTTTTTAAATATATTTAAGTCCAACAACAACTTTTCCAAAAAAATAATGGAGTCTGACAGGAATGTTTCTAAGCAAATACATCTTTATTCTTAAAATGATAGTCCCAACACATTATATTATGGAAAGCATTTAAGAAACGTACAAGCAACAGATGATTACAGAAAAAAAATCCAACCAATAATAAAAAAAAAAAGATAAACACCACCAAATAACAAGTCACTTCAAAAATCTGGAGAACTATTCACCTGACTACTGCAGAAACCCTAGTGCATCTTTGAAAGAGTACCATGTATTTACTGACTGAAATGTCCTGAACTTAGTATATTTCTTTTACTCTTCCTCACACTCAAATGCACTCTAATCTGGTTATTTTACACAAATCTTTACTAAACACTAAGCACCAAAGCATTTAGGTTTTTTCCTCTCTCAGATAATATAAACACTGCACTGTAGCAAAGATCCCGTGACACAATGTAAGAATCGGTCAGGTTAAACTAAAAACAAAGAAATACACAAATATTTATACAATTGATTCTGCTTAAGCTTCCTCGTAAGGTTACTGTTAAACCTGAAAGCCCACACCAACAAGGCCTCACATGAAGCAGTGTATTTCAGGTGTTAGATATTATCAAAATAAATTTGGATGTCTAACTACATGTGTTTTGGAAATACTATATTAGGAATACTCTTTCCTTTCCCTTTACCTTTTACTGATCTATTATCCTGAGTAATTAAATGAATGATTTAAGTATGCAAAAACTCTACAGAATAAAACCGTTTTTTAAGAATTACATTAAAACTGCAGATTACTACAAAACAGGGGTATGTCGAGTCTCTATATTTACATGAACAAATTATTATCAAGAAAAAACTTCTAAAAATACTAATTTGAACGTTTAAAACCATATCCTACTTAAAAGGGTTTAGTGTAGCATTAGAGAAACCAATTTAATAATTAATCATATTTTCTTTACAGTAATATTACTAGCAGTAATGTTTTCCCTTAATGGCTTTAAATTACTTAGCACATGGAAGAAAAAATTTAAAAACTGTCAAAATCTGTTAAAACTTTGTCTCTTCTCCCCCCCCCCCCAAATTAATGTGGGGATATAGACACCATGTGCAACTTCTGAGTCCCACCTTTGTAACAAGATTTCCAAGGGCCTGATCCAAGCCTGTGGAGTCAATGGAGCAATTCGTACTAGTGTCAGTGGAAAAGTTCCCACTCTAGAGTTGAGTTTGGATAGGGGCTTTAATGCACAGAAAAGACCAGGAAAAAAATCCTCTTTGGAAGAGGAACTTCTGTGTTTCTCTCTCGGTAGGACAAGACTTGGTAAAAGTAGAAGCGATTCCCAGGTAGAGGATACAGCCCGTTCCTCCATCTACAGCTCTGCACTCTTTACTAAAAGAGGACAATACCATCAATTCACGGTGATTACTTTTGAGATTATTTTTCCCTGGACAATATACCAGCAGCCCACTTTCTGTCTGGACTATTATCGCAAATTTTAGATGAGCGTTTTCCTGCCAGCCCACAGCCTAAGCTTTGCCCCTCTCGAGTAGCTCCATCCCGGGACCTTACCAGCGCTCACCAGTGTTCTCTGCCAGCGGCTGCGCTGGGACAGGGGCCTGCTGCCTGCCGAACCTGGCACAAGCCGAGCTACGGGAAAATAACAAAACCGCCTCACGGACTGCCTTTACCTTGGCCGTGCAGGCTCCGCCGGGCGGCACAGGGCTTTCCGGCAGGTTACGGGAGGCCAAGAGCGCTGCCGCCTGCGCACCCCGCGCTCGGCGCAGCAGAACGCGAAGCGGAGGCGCCGGCGCTCGCCCTCCCTCCTATGGCTGCCCTGGCACTCCCGATGGCACGGCAGAGTCCAGCCCGCTCCAAAACGGAGGCTGCCGCGGCCGCTCCCCTCTCTTCAAAATCTATCACGCTTCCCAAACTTTCCAAGTCCCACAGCCCTCCTCAACTTCAAAGCCAATTTTAAGGGAAGGCCCCCACGTAACAGGCACGAAGGCCGCCTCCGGAACCCCGCGGCTCCAACACCATTATTTATTAATTCTTGGATTTAGGCATTTTTGTCTTGGGCGAGGGGACAACACTGTTCCCGACGCAGCCCAAAGAGCGCCCGGGGGCATCGCTACCCCACGGGCACCTCGGCGCCCCTGCGCTTCTCCTCCCACGCCAGCGGGGGCGCCCCGGGGCAGCGCGGCGCGGGGCGCCCCGAGGGGGCGGCCGGCAGCGGCCCCTCCGCGCGAGCAGGCAGGCGAAGAGGCGGGGGCTGGGGTGCGCCTCTCCCTCCAGCGGGCAGGCGGGCAGGCAGCACACAAAGGAGAAACGTGACACGTTTCTTCACCCGGGCTGTCTGCTGGGGAGGTCTCGGGGAAAAAGAAGAAAGAAAAAAAAAAAAAAAAAAAAAAAGAGGGAAAAGAAAAAAAAAAAAAACAACAACACACCACCACCCAAACGGGGAGGCAAACGGCGGGCAGTCGAGTTTCCCGCACACGCTCCTTCGGCAGCCTGGCCCCAAGCCCTCCCCGCCTGGCACTTCCCTACCCATGCGGGGAGGCTACAGGTTGTTTGTTTTTAATTACGCGGGGGTGGGGGGTCCGCGGCGCTGCACGGCTCTGAGCGGCAGGAGGGAGGCCCCGCCGACCCGCAGCCGCTGCGAGTTGTTTGGGGGGAGCTTACGGCCGCTCCCGCGGCCGGCCCGGCCCGCCGGACACGGCCCCAACTCTGGCCGGGGCACCGCAGCCTCCCACCGCCGAGCGCGCCCCCGCCCCCCGCTGGCGGTGCGTGTTTGGGAGCGGTGCCATCGGGTGCCGGGAGACCTGACACATGTCACTGCTGCGGCCGCGGCGGCCGCGGCCAAACTTTCCCGCGGCGGCGGCAAGTCAGTGAGCGGCGGCGGAGGGGGGTGGAAGCGGGTGGAAGTAGCAAGTCACACCGGGGAGCGGAGGGAGGAGGGGACGGGTGTGCGGGGCGGGGTGGGGGGGTAGCACTTACCGGGAGGAGACACCGTGCAGGGCGTCCCGGCGAGCTGACACCGAGAGAAAGGGCGAGCGGAGCCGCGCGCAGCCGCGGGCACATGCAGAGTCCCCGCGGGCGGAGCCGCCGCGCGGGCCGGGGGAGCGGGGGCGGGCGGGCGGCGCGGGGCCCTCCGCGGGCGCGGAGCGGCGGCGGAGCCTCGCGCCCTCCCGCCGGCTGGTGTTGCTTGGCGCTGGCGGTGCCGCTCTCCCTCCCCCGGCGTGCGGATCCGCCCGTGTGCGGAGTGTGCCGCCTGTGTGTATGTGTTTTGTTGGGAATGCAAAAAAAAAAAAAGACGAGGGGAAAAAAAAAAAAGAAAACCCCTCCGCCGCACACACCGGGTGCTTTGGAGAGAGGGGAGTGCGAAGGGAGCCCTCCCTCACATGATCGCAGAGTGGCCTGCACAGAAGTGCTAATAACGCGGCGAAGGGTGGGGGGGGAAAGCAGCGGAGGGGGAATGGCAACAAAAAAAAGTGCGGCGGGATGCGCCGGGCCGTGCCCCGCTCCGCCGGCGCCTCCCCCGGCCGGTCCCCGGCGGAGTGGGCGCTGTGGGTCGCGGCGGACGGCAGCTCCACCTGCTATGTAAACAAACCGTCGGGGGAAGTTGTTTGCTAGCGGCGGCTGCCCCTTCCCGCCCCCTCTCCCCTCCCGCCGCCCCGCTCCGCCGGCTCCGTTAGACACAACGAGTTTAGCAGACGGGCGGAAAACAAAGCCGTGTGTTGTGCTGGCAGTGCCGGCCGGCTGCAGCCTGCTGGCAGCCCCCGAGGTGCCGCGGCCCCGCGCGAAGGCAGCCCGGGGAACCCGCGTGGGAGGGGGACGGCGGGGGAGGCCTGGCTGCTGGCAGCAGCTATGTCGAGGAGGCACGCGTGGGCTCAGAAACTTTTCTTCTCCCCGGCCCCGGCATTTGGAGCAAGGTGCAGGACCCCCCAGATGTCCGCCGCAGGGACCGGCCGCTCCCCGCCTGTGTGGTGTAGAACGGCCGCCCGGTCCGGGGGCTGCCGTTCCCCCAGGGAAAAACACTTTTTAAAGTGATTCCTGCGTGGGGTAGGGTGTTGGGGGAGCGGGGAGAGAAATGCTGGTCTTGTCTTCCCTTGTCCCTCCACGGTTCCCAGTAAATCGGCGCTGGGGGTGTGTTTGGGTGGTAGGACTTGCGTGGGCGCGGAAGAAAGCGGACAGCGGTGGCCGAGAGGAACGTGGGATTTGTTATTTCGGAGCCCACCTAATCATCGCGCGGCAGCCCCAGCATTAGCAGGGCTCTCTGTACGCGCTGAGGGCCAGGATCACAAGTGACTGTCACTCAGAATTAACAGTCACCGCATTTCTTAAGCACAATTAAAAATCCCACAAACTTTGCAGCTCGCCGCTACAGGCAAGTGGCAGACCGCCTGCCCGCTGCCGCCGCGCTCCGCGCCGCTCGCTCCCGGGGCCGCCGGCCAGCCCCGGCGGGGGCACTGCCGGCCGCTCGGCACCGGGGGAGATGATGGGGGGGGGGGGGGGGGGGGGGGCAGCGCGGGGCGGAGCCGCCACAACTCCGGCAACTCGGCGGGGCCCCCCGCGGCGGCCCCCGGCCCAGGCCGCCCCCCGCCCCGCCGCGCACCCTTCCGCCCGCCCGCGGCGGCGGGGCCGGGGGCCGGGGCGGCGGCGGGGCCGTTCGGGGCGCGGCGGGCCGGCCGGCAGCCAATGGGGCGCGGCCGGGTTCGCGAGGTGAAAGTTCAGCGCCGGGGCAGAGGCTCGCGGGGCCGTGGTGCTGCCGATGGGTGGCCGTAAAATATATTTATTTGCTACTCGCGGCTCTTTTGTCTCTTTGCCCCTCGTCCCCCCCCTCCTCGCCCCGTCGCTGCACGGGTTACCGGGGCGCTCCCCGCTGCCGCGGAGGGCTACGAGCGCAACGGTTGCGGGGCACACTCGCCGCGCACCCCGCGGAGCCGGGGAACAGAGTTCCCGCGGGCAGCCGCCCTCCACGGCTCTGCGCCCCGCGAGCCACCGGGGCGGGAGGGGAACCGCGCGGGAGCCGCTGCTACGCGCCCCGCCGGCCCGCAAACGAAATCGGGCCGTGCAGGCTCCGGCTGCCGATGGGCTCCACGGGCAGGGACGCGGAGCCCCGCGAGGGCGCAAGCTGCGCGGTCCGGAGACCGCCGGCCCCCCCCTCCCCGCGAGCGGGAAGCGCGCCCCGGGGGAGAGGCAGCTCTCCCGCAGGAGCCGTCTGCGGCAGCGGACAAATCCCGGTGCCGGCGGAAGGCGCCGTGATGCGCACTTTCTGTGGAGGTAGCCCGCGGTACCGAACCGGCGGGACTGCACGGCCCGGCCGCGGACAGCGCCAACTTCGTTGGGCGCCGGGCGGCCGCGGCATCCCCGGCCGGCCGGACGGGAGAGGCGGCGCTTGGCGACCCGCAGGTCCGACCCGGCCGGCCCGGCCCTGCTCTGCTCTGTCCTGTCCTCTTCTACCCTACTCTGCTGTACTCTGCCCCGGGGGCTGCCGCCGTCGGGCCGGCCGCTGTCCGCTCCCGCGAGTGTCTGCAGCGCTCCCAGCCCCCTGCCCGGGCTGCGCTTTGTTCCACGAACCCCTCGTCCCGGTCAGTGTCCTCGCAAGCAGACCCTCTGTCTGGTGGGCACAACGTGCAGGGAAAAACACGACGCTTGGCTGCTAATATTACTCGGCGCGACTTGGCAGTTCCACGCAAAAGTAAAGCTAAACAAACACATACTTTCCCCACTTCCCCCCCCCCACCCCCCCCACCCCCCCCCCCAAGGACGACTACGGTATAGATATAACTCGGCTTTCTAATGAAGAAGGCTGGTGCGTTTTATTTGTTCCTGTTTACGGTTCAAGATTTCATCTGCACAATTGTATTTCTCTCTTGAAAGAAACCGCTTTGAAACCATTTTCCTTTAGTTAATTTAATGTAATTTCTCTGTGCTGCTGGCAGTGTTAGGTGTCTATCAGATTGCTATTTTCTGTTAAGATTATTTAGAAAGCAAACAAGAACACATAGCAGACTCCTCTTCGAACTAGGTGCAGTCCCTTTCCTCCCTGCGTACTGCTGCGAGACACTTGGGAAAGATCAGAAAATGCTGGTTTTAACCGAAGTCAAGTCGAGGAGAATCTGTATTACAACATCAAAGAAAAGGAGACGTTACAAAATTGGTGGAGTTACACCACCATCTGTCGTTAAGCTTCGGGACTACAAAAGTTCAGACGTATAATAAATCTTAATGAGAGATGGCAACTTTCGGTTTTTTCTCTTTCACCTCGAACTCCTGCCGCGTTGGCAGAGTGGGTTTCCCGGCGTTGGATAGTGCCGAGTGATGGGCAGCAGATTGCCGATGCCCTTCAAAGACTTGTCTGTTCCCTGCGCCCTGCCAGGCCAAAGGGTTTCTTCTGGCACCTGATGTTCCCAAGCAGTTGCTCATCAAAACACACAGGCACCAACACTTCACAGTACTTTTTGGCCTCAGGAGGTTGCAGTCATAAAAAAGAAGTCTAATTTAAAAAAAAAAGGAAATAATAATAATAAACCAGCAAAACTAAACCACCCTCACACACTCATTCTCCCCTCCCCCCCCCCCCAAAAAAAAGGAAACAAACAGAAAAAGAAAACCCAAACAAGCAGATCTTTTATGTAACAGTTGTAGAATTCAATTTAGCCCATTTTGTACATCTGTTCTGCAGTGCTGCATTCTGAAAAGGAACATACAGAAAACAGATCTTGGAATAATATCTGTGAAGAAGCTGTGGTGGCCTAATACAATCTCTGATTACTCTTAAAACTTTGAGTTCTATAAACAAATCCTTAACACAAGCATAAAATGATTTTATACTCCCTATTGTAAACATGGCACCTTCTATGTCCTTGTCAGATCTCCCCATCTGGCTTTAGCCCTTTCTAAATTCTTCAGTTAAATGGCTTGAAAATGCCCATTTACTATAGTTACTGAAGAATCATAAAAAGAAGGAGTGTTTTCTTTGGGATTTTCTGAATATTGGTGTTCTCAGAGGCCAGTTGGTACTCATGCAAGCAGGGATCTTCACTGAACTCTACCACAAAACCCATCAAGTTTATCATTATTTTATCATGGTTCCTATTTTAAGACAGGTGTGGTTTAGTCAGTATTGATCCAAATGTGTTGCTGGATGGAATGCTTATCATTAAAGGTTAACTTTCAGGTTGTTTCTGTTTCACTGTGGAAATACACAGAACTTTGACTGCCTTCAGGCTGGCATTTCACAAGTGCTCACAGACCTTACACTGTAGTTAGCACTGGGCATCTCCCGATATAAATCCTGTTTGCCGTCTTTTTCCTAGGCCTAGAGAAACTCAATTTTCTATATCCTACCAGTAGTTGTTGACACTAAGAAGGAAATTCTCACTTTTAGTTTGTGGACATTTCAAAAGAGAGAAATTCATTTCCTCTGAAGCTCTGTATCCTCTTTCCAGGCTATCTCATAAAATGCAGAATTATGCTGCAGGCAATAAACACCTTCAGCATTCCTTTGTCTATTGTGTTCATTGCATGTAACTTAGAAAAAAATATATATATCTTCTCCATAGTCAACTAAGCTCTTTGTATCAACATTAAAAGCTAAGGTTTGTGAATTGGTGAAAAGGTGTTTAACATTCATCTGATTGAAATAAATTTTGTGTCACTTTCTCAGCTTTGAGAAACAATTATGTCATTACAACCAATAGCTGATTTAGGAACATTTGGTAAAAGACTTGTGTCCAAGAATTTGATGGTGATTTCAGTGTTTGCACTGTCTACAGTTTATATATCTGTAATAAATATTAATTTCATTTTTAAGTTGTTGAATAGACATTATAGCAGCAGATAAAAATTTAAAAAATCAAATAATTGAGAGCTTCTGGAGAAAAGAAAAATAAAGCATGGCTTTCAAAGTTGTCTTGCTTGAGTTGGAGCAGATGCTGCCCTGAGCAGCACTGACCGAAACAAGGGATTAGACTGTGTCAGTGCCATTTCATCTTTCTGGATTCTTTTCCTGTTTTGTGCCAAACAGGCCATGCTGACTTTTTGGGTCCTGGTCCCTAACCATTAGTTGTATATGTGCAAGTCTTACTTAGCCAAAGGTGAGGAAAGTTTTAAGACTGCTAAACCTTTTGGTGAGTTTCCAAACTATAACCCAGGGAGCAGTATCACAAACATACATAAACAAGTAGCCGTGTGAGTCTCATGAACAGCTCATAACTTCTGAAAAGTTTGGCATCTGACCTGTAAGGTGGTACTAAGATTTAGGCATGTAAACCTAAGATTGTAACCTTTCAAATCCTTGTTTAGCATCCAGGAGTTAGCATTGATAAGGTGCCAATAAAATTGCTTAGGCTCCTAAGGCACTGTTTCTGAAAATACTCAAAATAACAACTGTCACATTCAGGATGAAGAGTTCGGTGAGTTTCCTCAGCCGAACCAACCTTCTAAAACTGGGCATCTTCTGCACAGCTGAGCATTAAGTTGTAGTTAGATAAAATGCCCAGTTAGTCCTTAGAGCAGCCACTGATCCAAGGCTCCTATTTCCTGGGTAAACATCCCACCTGTTGCACTGCACACCTACTCTTCTGCTGCTCCCACTGGTCTGTGACCCCTGTTCTGCAAAGGGACACTACAGTCCTACTCCAAACCAACCAAAACCAAGGGTTTATGTCACTGGGAGGTGGCCGATAGCTTTAGGTCCAAGGAGGGTCTAGAAGTCAAGTAGAATAGCATCATAATTTAGCTATTATATATATACATATATATAGATAAAGACATTGCAGCAATTCCCCTTTGTTGTCAGTTTCAAACCATTGGTGAGAACACCTGTGGCTTTTATGAAATGGACCATAAAAACACTTGTCTCCAAGCGAGGATTCAGGGTTCTGAATAGCAAAATAGCAGGGCATGAAACCTTGAGAAGGGCAGCAGTTAAGGCACTGTTGTCTTTTCAGCCTTTTCTGCAATTGCTTTCAGCAAGTCAGAGCAGTGACCGCTGTGAATTTCACTCCAAAGTTCCCAACTTCCTCAGCCTGATGCAGAGGCAGCCCAAATGCCATTTTCGAGGTTATGGAGTATACGGGATTGCACATAGGGGTGAGATAAGCCAAAAAGCAAGTTCAACTGCAAAAATGTAGTTCTGACTCTCAAACACTGAGTCTCCACAAGTACCACCCAGGTCTGAAGTCCAACTTTTCTATCTTGCCTCATTTATTTGTATTTTTCCCCTTCATGATTTCCTCAGAGCAAAACAAGACATGCAGAAATTTTTCATTCAGGCCGACAGAAATCTTCCTGACAGGCAGATTTTTGTCTTTTATTTGTTCTGTGGCTTCTACTCTCCTCTTCCAGCTATAGTACTTTCTCACCCCTCAGGAGAAGGTTGTGTAGAAGTGCATCTGCCACAAGCTGTGTATGCTCTGGTGGGAAAGCATCACCTCCAGATGAACTGCTGCAGCCTCACTCAGAACAAACAAGGTGTGTGAGTTGGTAGAGAAGTAGAGGAATAGGTGAGTGGGCTTTGTGTGGTAAAGCAGCAAAAAGTGTTTGATAAACTTGCCCCATTACATTTTCACAGGGCACACATGAGTTGCCCAGGGGCTGTGGTTTAATCCCCCAGAGCAGAAAATCATCTGCTAGAACCTGAATTTTGTGGAAGCAACAGACAAGGTTCTACTTCACGAAAGAAAACAGGATTGATTCTGTTCTCTTCCACCCTAGATGTAATTTTCAACACTGATGTTAAATTATGGCATTGTAATACCAAAAAGAGCATACAGTTATTTTCTAGCTCTTTCTTTTTAAGCCAAAATTACTTACATTTAGGGAAATATATAAGTAACCAAACAACAGTTACAGCTGTGTCAGGACAAAGCTTTCCTTTGGTAACACAGACACACAGACCACATTAAAGAAGCAAAATTCAGTTTCGTTTCATGACATTTACACATCTGCAGCAACATTCTGAGAATTCTAGAAATTTGTCAGTATTTAGGATTAAGGGACAGAGCTGTCTTTTTAAAAACCATTTGTATGTTATACATACAAATTAGCATGTATTAAGTAGTGATCTTTCCACCCACAAGCACTTTTATAGAATTCATGGGTTTGGGAAGTAAATTGAAAGCAGACTGTGGATGTTAACAATATGGTTAGATATAGGACTTCTACACTAGTCAAACACTGAATAAACAAGCCCCTTTTTTAGATTTATTAAAGATGACTTCAGGGACACAAGCTCGGGACACAAGTTCAGGCACATATTTTGAAGGCAATAGAGACTGCCTTGTAGATGTGAATTTCAGAGTTACGTGATTCAGGAGCAGCAAAGTAACTTTATTTTCCAAATTTGCATAAACCTATAATCAAATAAATACTGCTTGTTTCCTAAGCATTCCACTTTTCACTTTCCATCACCAGAAAAAACTGCTTTTTTATTGCTACAGCTACATAACCAACACAGCTAGGAGGAGAATCAGAGAAATTTAGGTTAAGGTACCATCTATACAAGTGGATATCATAGCATTGCACTTTGAATTGTCAGTTATTTTACTCGTTGTTTAAGAAGCAAAGCAGCAGGCAAAGATAAGTGACTCAGAAAAACAGTGCTTTTTAGAACAAATTATTTGCAAGGAGAAGTACCAGAAGTTTAACAATTTCATACGTAGTTGTTAAAAAGAAAATAAGTTTTAGAAGACACAATTTTTATTTGCACAGTCTAATTTTTTGGTGGTAGATACTTTTTCATGATAACAAACTTCAACTACTCTCAAATCCTTCTAGTAGTTCACTGTTACTGATTGAGGTCGAACAACGGACTGTGCTAGCTCCTGTGGTCCATGTTCCTGCACAGGGCTCCAGCTGAAGCTTAATCTAGTATTTGGAAGGTGTGTTGAGGCAGCTGCTTGAACCATATGCGCCTTCCTACCTCAATCCAACCAGTCAGTAGTTTTGTGTGCCTTTGCCGGAATGTTTTGTCCCAGAAATCTGGCAGTGAGTATCTTAGCCATAGGAGAGAGGTCAGCATTTTCTCATCAAAGGAACAATTCTTCCATCCATGAGTGTCCTTTATTTGCCAGATTTTCAGAAGTCACGACTTTAGGAAAGAACTCAGCACCTTTTACAGAAACCAGATTATCAAAGGGTACAGCTGAATGTTGAAAATTTGGTCTTGAAAAGAGCTTAAATGGATGCTGACTTCCTAAAAATCTCTTCCAGCTACACATATAAAATTCTGGCATCCTTTTTTTATTGAAAATCTACCACTGCAGCACCATCCTGCACTACATGGATGCCCAGAAAACCTTTATTTTGGACCTACTCCAAATCCATGTGGAAGAAAGGAAAAGCAGTAAGTGCCCATTTGAAGAATTACCTGTACAGCAGATATGTCTGCATACTTCTTACAGTAATTTATTGAATTTAATATAACAGGTGAACTGGTGCTACTTGCTGTAATAAAGGTTTAAGAGGGATTATTCTAGGAGATAACTGCTAGTTTATTCATGGATTTTAATGGGAGCTGGTCTGGGCCTAATACAAGTATTACCTGAAAGCTTACCCAATGCAAGCATTACTTAAAATCTCCAGAAAGATTTCTGGTTTTGCTGTGACTATGACAAGCTACCTAGAAAGCATATGGGGACAAAAAATTAAAATACAAAAGTACTCAATAAATAGTAACAATAAATCAGTAAGGTATGCTTCTTATATTCTTCATATTGATATTAAATGAAATTCATGTTATAGTAGTCTGTGTACCACAGATTATTTAAAATATGCAACTTTAATATAGAAATGGGAAAATAGTTTGGCATTTCAAAAATATAAAAATAGAACTTCTTTTTTCAAAATTAAGCTTTAACTTCTTTTTGGTCAGGCATGTTTGAAAGGACTTCAAATACTGTGGAAAAGCTTTAAAATAGTAGTTAACTATCAAAGCAACCCTGAACAGCTTCTGCACTGTCCTTAGCTAACACCCTCTACCCACATTGATACCAATGGATATGTAAGCAATTATCCTATGACATTTCAGTACTGAATTAATCCTCATACCAGAACAGAAACACTCATCTTGAATAATATTCAGGTACTGATAGCAAAATAGAAGACCGAATTCAGTATTGTACATCAGTGTCAGGAACCTAAGTGCTGAACAAGTGAAATTGATATTGTTCATTTATTCAACGACTTTGTCTTAGTTGTCCAAAAAGCTGATGGGAATGTATATATATGATTGGATTACTAAAATTAATGTTGTAACCTCCTTAGGAAAAATGTTGAGCAGGTAAGCAGAAGTAAGAACATAATCAAACAACAAAATTGTAGGCACTTCCTTAGCAATTTATTTTATGAATGACACGGAGTCTTTGGGTTTCTTACATTGTTAGATGAGACAGGAGATTCATGTTGATGCTTTGAACCCCTGTAATGTCTTTGAGTTGAGTATAGGGAACGAGACAAACTAACTTTCAAAACTGAACACTTAGTTTGGGCTAATATGTGCTATAACCACCAAGTAGAAGAATGACAACATTATTTACAAGTTGTGACAAATTGTGAACAAACACTAATACACGAATGTCCTAATGGAGCAACAGGGGTTGTCCACTGCAGAATGTTGAACCATACTGTTTGGCAGTACTTTAAGTACCTGTCTGTAGCAATGGAGGGAGAACAATCGTCTTAAAACTAGGAGCATCAACACAAGCATAACAAAATAGCATTCACCACTGCCTTTTCCAACAAATGCCATAGAATTTAAAAGGTAGGTTATTCATACCAGCAATAATTTTTTAACTTAGAGAGTTGCATCCACTGTAAGATAGAATTAGGTGACAGCATCATATATGGAAAATGTGATCACAACATTTAAAATATAAAGCAGAATGATTGGATCATAGCACATGATGAACAAACAGTTTTCAATTTTAGAGCAATAGAAGAGCACAATTAACAGCAGCTACAAAAGCTAAAGATTTTTAAATAAATAGACATAGATGACTGATATTCAAGAGACTTAAAAGAGTTGGATGAGGTTTTGCTTTAACATGAATATAGATTTCCAATAAATCTAGGAAAACAAATGAAGTTCTAAAAGAATGGAAGAATGCAAAATCCCTAACTGTATTTCTAAGTGGTAAACAGGACAGCATGGATAGGCCTGTCAGCCTGATACCAGTACCAAACAATGAATGAAATACAGGCTAAAGTGATATATGGGGAAAAACGAATGCAAAATGTGCAGATGATATTTGCTGGGAGGGAATGGGTGTGAGACAAAAAACTTGTGTTGGAAAAGACCCAGCACTTTTAAAAACCACAGGGATCAGGACAGATAATCAACCAAACGGAATTCTTGCTCAGGCATCAGTTATCAGTTATATTATCACAATATCTGCAATATGTTTTGATAATAGTGGGGTCTTCACCGTAGCAGACAACGTGTAAGTCATTCCAAAGGATGATATCTGCAATGAGACAAATTCAGACAAAAGCACAGAGGGACAATTTTAACAGTAAGATTGTTCTGGACAGTAAGAATATTCTGGAATTATTTCTTACATGCTGTCAGGGGTTCCCCATCATAATAGATTTTCAAAGCAAGTGTGGATATTTTCCTAGGAATATACTATTATGAAATAAAAATTCATTCAAAAAAAAACGCATAGCCTAGGTGATGCAGGTGTTAAGACTCCATGATCACAAAAGCTAGGTCTGACTTTGTAGTCTATGAGCAGTGTTGAGTTAGAATTGTCATCACCAGGTACTTAACGCCCCATGAAAATAAATGGGACCATACGTAATACTCCTTACGGCTGCTCTTTCAGGCAGTTTAAAACTTCAGGAACACTGCTGTATTTTATTTCATGTAGGAAGATATATGCATAAGCAGAAAAGAAATATTTCTAAAAGAAATGGGTTGTTGTTATTATTATGAATATTGAAGAGGTCTATGTCAGTAGCAGTTAACACTTGCAAGCTGAGGACTCTGTTGTGCCATGCACTGTAAAAAGTCTATTTCAGTTAGTTTCCAATGGATCTTACAACACAATTTGAAGACAGCGGTAGTCTGTATCCAGGGAACAGACGTAGTCATAGCTGTTGAAGGTACACATCCTACTACTTGGAAACACTTCTCCACTAATTCATGTGGCATGCATCACTTTAATACAGCATGGAAAAATTCTGTGTTCAAAGCTTAGCTGTATTCTGTTTTTTAATTATTCTCAATCTTTTATTAATGTGCTGAAGCGAGTGGGAAAATGCAAATATGAAATTACTGACAGCACATTTGCAAGTATTTAGTGGTTCATTTTGTTAAACAATAGTTTAAGACGTAAAATTTATAGGGTTTGGTAGTCCACAAAATATCTGTGCAGCAGTAGTAATGTTTTTGTATTCGACTTCTTTGTAACATTGCAGATGATAGGAAAATTTTGCAATGAAACTAAGGATCTAACCTCTCTGGTAAAATAAAGGGATGTTCCTCACAAACTAAGATTACAGGTATTAAAGAAATTTACAATTATTTTATCCTCTCACCACCCTCCACCCCCCCCCCCCCCCCCCCCCCCATTCCCCATTCTCGTCTTGATTTAGAGTGAAGACTTGAGTGCTGGGTGCAAAAAGCTTCATTTGAACTAGCCTGAGTAACTTCTGTGTTCATCATTTTCTTAATTGCTTTCCACTGTCTTGTCCAAGGAAGACTTTGCAAGGCATAACTGCATGGGCTATGATGTAATGAGATCTTATTAGTTAAACAAGACCAGACCTCAAGCTTAAGCAAAATAAATTCAGATAAAGTCTCTGCCCCTTGACCCAGCTATTTTGCAGTCTTTGAACAGTAAAGAAAGTTGGAATCTGGTCACAGGTACCAGTGTGAAAATTCCCCTGGCTGAAGGGAGACTGTCGAATGGTGTAAAACCAGAGTAGCTGGTTCTCACTGCTTTCTGCCTTGTCCAAAAAAAGCTTCTTAAGGGAAAAAAAAAAGCTGAGAAATTCAAAGGGAAGATGAACTATATCTTTATTGTGGTGATTTCTGGCCAGAATGTGGTCCCGTAGGAGCCAAAGCCAGAATCATAAATTACAAGCATATAGAGTTAACAAACTTACTTTATATTGTAACTTCAGCTGAGGAGCCAAACAAGGCAGGACAGAGCAGACCAAGAAAGAAGAAACTGTAACTAGTTCTGAAAGACCATCCAGCACTTCCTCTGAGCATATTTTTTTAAGAGGAGCAAATATGCCCTTCTATTAAGCTTTTTGCAAAATCTGCATTGTTGGTCCCCCAAAAAAACTACAATAATAAATATATTTACATATATGCAATACAGATATATGCAATATACATATATATATATGCAAATATACATAATAACATGTATTATAAATAAATCTGAATAACACTGAAGAAAATAAGGGGTACAAAATAGAAATAAAGCCTCACATGTCATGTATGCAGTATTTTTAGTAAGAAGTACAATTAACCTATCCTTTTCTGCCTGCTGAAGGTTTCTTTCTCTTCTCATTACTTAATGCTTTATTTGAGACAAGTTGGAGGGATAGTGAATCAGTGGTATCTTGAGATTATCTACAGCCTCCTTACTTTAAAGATGGTACAGGATATTCCTACTCAATATACCTGTAAAATCTGTAATTTTGTGCACCACTAGCTCAAATAGCATTATTGTCTAAATACTTCTTTTTCAACCAAATCTTACAGCTTAAGAGGTTTTTTAACAGAACTTTAAATTTTACATCTACTTTTCAATTAAAACTTATCATATTATTAACCTCTATGGCTAAGAGATGAGAAAGGATGTTCTAACCAATAGCTGGGATTCAGGAGGATTAATGTTTACTCTCACATTGTTGGTCTGACACCTACTTTGCAGAAAAAAACATAGTTTGAGGAGATTTAATTGGAATTTTTAGAATTGCAAGGACAATTTAAAGCTATTTAACCCAGTCTTTGTATATGCTCTCATAATACATGTATTATTACAGTATCAGTGGTGGGTTAATGTAGAACAAAGGAAAGAAAATTCATCTTACATAGCAAGTTCTTGAACTATGGTGTTCAATACCAAAAGATTATATTGACTACCTTTACTTTGAAAGGTCTTTCTTATCAACAGTAACGTGCAAACTTATAACTGGTTGAAGGAAAGCGACAACCTTCCTTACTTATCTCTGTGGTATTTCCTGTTTGTTTTCTATCTTACCAAGCTGTGCCTGAGAATAATATCATTCTTATGGGAATATGTTTTGGAAGAACCTTCCTCCACTAACTGAGCATTAGGGCCCAGGTGATTCACCAGAGCCAGGCTATCAGTGCTCCTATTTGAAAACAAAACAGTGACTGGAGGAATGATCATTACCAACGTCAGGTAACCAAATCCCTTGTAAACAGTACTGAGCTTACTGTGGCAGATATGTTTAACATAACTTAAAATCTAAGAACTAGCATTTCAGCCTGTAGTTAAGAGAGTTCTGGGAACCAATGCTTCTCAAAAAGAGTTGAGGATCAGAGTTCATAGTCATCTGGGTATAATTTCCCAATGTGACACAGTGCACAAAATGAGCTTAATAAATAGGCATCAGAGGAGTAATGAATGAAGATAGGTGTCGAAAGTTATTATGCGACTGTTGTATTTAGCACTGATGAAATCATTACTGTAATATTTTGTCCAGTTCTGGGGTCCATGGTTCAGGAATATTGTTGAAAAAGTTCAGAGAGGAGTCACAAGACTGACTTGGGGACTGTTAATCATGATTCAGGGTAAAAGACTCAAAGAGCTCAATCTGCTTAGTTTATCAGCTGAGAATACTAAAGATTGATTTGGACCTAACCTCTAAGCTGTTACCATGGGGAATTATACAGATTTTATTATGGACTCTTAAATCTATCAAATACATGAAATTAGCAATATAAGGAGGTAAAATAGTAGGAAAATCTGGACAAAATCATGCTAGAAATAAAGATGAGTATTTTTGCCAACTGAAATGAGCAACTTCCTATGGTCTGTGGCAGATACCTTCTCAATAGCAATCTAAATATTTTTCTAAAAGATAGTTTGTAGCTCAAACAAGAATTAATGTAGGCAGCTCTAACAGCTTGCTTTATACCATAGTACTTCTGGTTTTATCATCTGCAAAATTTTGAAAAGACAAGGTTGAAATACTGAGCTTTGGGACCTTGCAGCCATCAAAATAGAAGCCTTCAAATGTATCTGTACAAAACCTATGAGTCTAAAGAAAGAAAAGAAAGAAAAGTTCTCACTGGTCGTATATTGTTCTTAGAACAAGACTTTTAGGAGATACTACTCTATTAATAAAAAAAAAAATTAAAAATCCCAAATTAAAAAAAAAAAACAAAACCAGAAAAAATGCCAAGAAACTCCAAATAAGTTATAGGTATGGCACTGGAAGTTGTTTTACAAACATTAGACTAGTTTGTCAAGTGTATACTACTGTATAAAGTACTAATAACTCTGTAAGTAAAACCTGGGACTTTCATATTACTTTCCAGCAAAGAAAACCCATAGACAACAATTAATGAGTCACGTCACTCAGGAATGCTGAGAAGTTAGTAACTATTATTATTTGTATTACATAGAGGACAAATTGAGGGACAAAGAGAGACCAAGATCAAAGAGGAATTCTGGAAAGGAAACAAAAGATTTTTGAGACCTGATCCTGGGCTGTAACTAATTTTTTTTTTTTTAACCAGGCAAACTGTAAAGATCCTGGAAGGTGACATTCCTGTTCTTGTGTCAGTATCAACCCAGTGCTGTGTCCAGTGCAAGAAGACACACTGATGCTGAAAGTACCATCTCTTTCCAATGACACATAGGAAGAAAAGTCCTGAGCATTTACCCTGTAATTTATCCTCACTGCACTCATGCAAGGGAGAGGTGCTACTCATTTTGGTGTCTTTTCAAAATTCCAGTTTAGGGCATTAGTTTATTCTTACTTAAACTCATTGAATTTCTCTATGGATGATACTTTTCATAAACCTCCTTACAGAAAAAAAAATCTGTACTAAAATTTTGTAGTATTAAATGAACCAAACTGCATAGCTATACAATATATTTTACACAATTTTTGTAAAGAACCCTGCAGGAAATCAATTAATGGTGCATCATTGATTTGAAAGGGGTACAAATAAAAATAAATTATTAAATTATATTTTTATGCAAGACTGTTCTGTGCCACCAAATCTAAAATACATTTTTATGCCTTTTTTTACAAAATTTAGGAATTGCCTTCATGTTACCAATGTCCATTCCTCTGGTTATGTTATAGGTGGAAGACAAATTCAAAGATAAGTGATGGAAAGGACACAACAAATTAAGCAACAATCAGCTTACTGCACTTAAAGCAACAAAAAAAATGGACTTTGCAAGAAAAAAACCAAGTCCCATCTGTTACTAGCATTGAACAAAATCATCATAAAATGAACCAACAGTATTTTGGCCTTTGATCTCTTGGATGCTTTATGACAGAGGTTATAAAGCACGTAATTATTATTTGATATCAAGACAGCTCGAACTAACCTCATATTCCTAAGGCAGTGAGAGCCTTCATCACAAGTCAAAATCTGCTTGTGTGGAATAAATTACCTTACTGACGGAAACAAATCCCTTTCCTCTCAGTTTAATCCAGGCTTTTGAAAAGTTTTTGGTGGTTCAGAGATAGAAAACGTCATACTGAAATTCACCAGATCATAGGCATTTTCTGTTTGTTTCTGAAAGCTGTAGTTGTGATTTGTAAATCATGTCATCACTGAGGTTCCAGCTACTTTTAATTGTAGACTTCTTCCTTCCTTTTGCTCCTCTTCATCAATGGAGCTCAGCTCAAGATGGCTCTATGCTTTGGCTGCTGAGGTCCAGGAAAATTTGTAAGGCCTTTAATTCTGACATTTCATTCCTGCCATTGATATGAAACAGCCTACATTTGATGAGCTTCAGAAAACACGGAAGAGAAAAGTACACACTTGGATTTTATTTTCTCCAATAGGCAGTATTGAATAAGACTGGGCTTTGGTTTTTTACCTCCTTGAATAGAAAATTTTCAGGAATATCAGTGCTGCTTTTTTTTCTTTTAAGCATTTTAAAAGTTTTTACTGTAAATTGCCCAGCAGGAATGATGGGCACATCATGATTAAAACACCTTATTTTTATGTATACAGCAGACAATCATTTGCAGCAGGCACTGTACATATATATTGTGAAAAACAGGCACACAATAGAAGTTCTTTCACAAAAGAAATGTACTTTTCCAAAAGAGTAATGTACCTGTAACAAAAATATAGCAGCTAGACTAAGAACATCAGATCCAGGTCACACAGAACCATGACCAATATTTCAGCATTTCGAGTACAAGAACAAGAAAAGAAGACAATACATAAGCTTCATAATGAAAAACATAACAGAATAAACAGAGAAGATTCTTTTACTGGCAACACTTGAAGCTGAAAGGCAGCTCAAAGGGAGATGGGATGGGTTTTGTGCATGCCCTCACAGGATTAGGTAGCTCATAGAATGTTCTGTGTTTGAAAAAGTTATGTGTAACTGCTGCCCAGGTAGATGGCAGGTCCTGTTTTCAGGCAGCCCTTGCCCTGGTTTTCCCACCACCAAAATGAAACACTAACAATAAATACAAATTTGAGAATCAGGAGTTTTTTTCTAGTAGCATGCCACTTTCACTCTGATCAGTGTCTTCATGTGGCCAAAGACTTCTTTGCTGCACTCTGCTTTTTGCTCTATTTATCACTATGCCTTAATGGTGCACAATTATTATTCCACTGCTTTATAAAATCTGGACTTATAATAATAAAGATGACTGTTCTTCTGAGTACTTAGCCAGAATTTTATAGACAGATATTGTATTAGGTACTCCCGTGATGGGCACAATCAGCTCCATGGTCTTGTGTCCAGCTGGATGCTACAAACTAGACCTGGAGCTCAAGGGAGCATGTAAACTGTGCTTCTGCTCAGACCAGAGCTTTGAGCTCTGGCAGCAACAGGTGTACCCAGCAGCTGAGGTGCTGTACAGTCAGAGCCACACTGAAACAACCCTTCTTTTTTCTGCAAATTCCGCATTTGTCACTGTCTTGGCATTTGCAAGAGATTCTTAGGATTTGAGGAAGGTTTCTATTGCCCTTTCATTCTGTATACACACACAAAAGGTAGGGACAGACCCATCTAGTTCACAAAAATCCAGGCTACAAGGCACTGACTGTGAATTGTACATCTAATAACTTGTCTAGTGCATGGGAAATGAAGTCCTAACAAGTGAGCAAGCACAGTTCGCCATTTTCATAACTGAGACAGCAAAAAGTTAGGAGATTTTCTGTAATATTGAAAGCTTAGTTCCACTGATTTAGATGGGCAATTCTGCACTGGGATCATCATCACTACTTCATGACTCAGTGTTCCTTCCTCGTAACAAAGAAAGTGAAAGACAATGTACAGTATGGCACAGGATCAGGTATCAATCTCATGCAGAGCTACGAAATTATGAATGAAATTACATAATTGGATATATATATTTCATCACGTAATGAAATTATATAGAAAAGCTATGCAAATTATAGTATATTATAAATTTTATTATAACCAAAAGGAATGAAAAAAAAGACAAGATTTCTGAAAAAATCTGCCATTACTCTTACCTAGACAAGACAGCTTCCTTTTAAGCGAAGTCCACCTTTGGCATATTAGTATAAATTAGGGTGAAAGCCCCTGAAAGTATTAGACATATTATTAAAATCTGCTGGAAAACACAGTAAAATATGACTTAGAAGTAGAGTCATGGGAGAATGTAGCAATAGCAGTTCTTTCATATGTATTAAATATTCTGAGCAGGCTGACATTTATTGGTATAACTTCTTGAGTTCCCACAAATCTTCAGAGGGGTGTTTGAAAGTTCTTTATTCTGCTATGCAAGCTATGGTAGAAAAGAAAAATAACAATAAGAAACGTGTACACAGTCTGTGTTTGAGTCTGTGTAATCGTATATCCCAATGTGGAGTGTGATGCACGAGAACATGGCTTCATGCCAGATTTATGTTCCCTTGGAATTGTGGCTGACCCGAACATCAAGTTAAAATAACGTGTCCTTTATGTAAGTTGCATTTGGTCTAGCTACAAGTAAAAATGAAAGTAAGGGAAGCATTGCTTTCTGAACAAAATATGTTTGGCTCATCTTTATCTATCTCCTCAATAAATACATTTTTTTTTTGTAAGGTAGGTTGCAAGTATTCGAGAATGTCAGATGACCTCAGGCTTCTCAAAGAGATAAATCCTGGGGTAGGCAGTGTCTCATGATTAGAATAAGTAATCACCTGAAAGACCAATGTAAAGTCCATAGAAATCAAAAGAAATCTATTGACCTCAGGGAATTTTAGATCAGACTCTGGAAGAACTTGGAGGTATAACTCCTCTTGCACATCACTTCATTCATCTGCTCAGCAACTATAACATACCTACACATGTTGTGACAAGTGAGAGTCTGTCAAGTAACTCCCACAGCATTTTCCCCTTTCATCCTGTAAACTCCTTCATCAGTGATAAGCCTCTGTGCCCTGGCATCCATGTACCAGCTGAAGGGAGGAACCTGTTTGTAAACCAGATGCTTTGACATAGCTGGGACTTGGAAGGGAGGCAGCAGTACTTGGCAAACAAACTTGTAATAAGTGCACTTTGCTTGAAATGTTTATAATTTGTTCTTGAAAAATATGCTGAGAAGATGGGCACTAGACATACTGCTCAACTTTGAAGTTCAAGTTTGAAGGTGGGGATCCTGAATACCTCCCAATGAACATTTGAAAAAAACAACCTAGTGCTCTATAAAGTAAAGAATGTGCTTGAGGAGAGGGGGCAGGGAACGCTACTAAGTCCCATTGTCATGCAATCTGCAGAGAAATTACCAAGATCAGAGAAAGGCAGCTTCATTTATGAAGCAACAGGTTCATATGAAACCCTCCCAATTTGCTGGCAGATCTTTAATAGGAAGCACACAGGTATACCAAACATCCCTTCCAATCCATTTGAATACTTTCAACTCAGCAACACACTCAAAAATTAGGCAAGGTTGTAAGCAGAAAAGGAGTCTTATTTTTTGCTTCTTGCTCTCTTAAAATGAGACATATAAAGAAGGAGTTAATTTGCTCAGCTGAGATGTATGACGCCTACTTATGATCCACAAAATGCCATTACCAAGGAAAGATCAGCAGCTAGAGGTCCTCCAGGAGACAGTCTGATCAAGGAGGAAGAAAACCTCAGGTGCTCAAAATGTGAAGACTAACCTGAAGGTTTCTTTCCTTTGACAGTCTCATTGTTCTGCGGACAGAGAAGAACTGTCAGGTTACCCTCCATTCTGCAGGTAACCTGAGTAATTTTCTGAAATCAGGCTCAGCAAACTTACTGACATTTAGAATTTGGCTAAATAAAAAGGGGGAAAGGCATGGTGCTTTTATAGCTTATATCTTTATGAACAAAGAAATTCAGCTCAACGTAGATCTCACGCTGGCAGGAGATGCTACCACATGAAGGGAAGTTGAGGGAAGTTCAAAACCCTCAGGAATGTTACATCCAGTTCACCTTCTGTCAACTCTATTTCTTTTCCCTCTGTTCCCACCTTTCGTGCTTTACTCTCTTTTAATTGGAGAAGTCCTCTCTTTCCTGTAAGTCCGTAACAATTAGTGTGAACCAGAAAGGAGAGAGACATGGAGCTTGTATAGCAAGTGGCTATCCAGACAGCAGATACCTCCTCAACAACAAAGGTGGTTGGTTTGTGCAAGAATCTGTCTTTGAAGATGCTGTGAAGCTCTGGAGGCGGGTGGAAGGCAGGAACCTGGCATGAGCAAGGTGAGTTGGCTGAGGCTGATTTGGTGGGGAAAGCAATAAAGGAGTCCAGAGGGCTGCTCTTGGAAGGTGACAGGATCTGGGGTAGGGCAAGGTTGGAAGGCTGGACTGAGGCATGTTAGCTGGACCTTTAAATGAAGTTTCAGCAAGGAGAAACAGATTCTTGTACTCCAGGCATGGTCAGTGTGGCTGAAAGTTGGGGACCTAAAACCCCACAGAAACGGTAAAGAGCTGAACTGAAGTGACTCGGGAACCACTGCCTTAGAGTCTAAGTCAAAAAATAGATAAGACAGAAAGAGCCAAGAAAAAGGATACCTGGGGATTAACAATTGCATAAAAAGCAAAATAATAATATCACAAAAAATGTCTGTGTTAAATTAAGCGTGTGAATACTTTCAGTGATACCTAGTGGGACTACATGAGTAAAAATAAATACACAAGATAGAAACCTAAAATAGGAAATGGAGCATAAAACTGGGAAGAATGAATACAGAATAGAAAGGGCTGAGGAAAACAAAAGTGGAGAGAGACAAGAGAAGGGCAAACATATTTTTTAAGGGAAGCAAACTAGATTTCAAAAAAAAGACACTTTATTGATTATTTTCTGTTGATGGTTTAAATACACAAAAACATATTGAATACTGATAACGCTTTTAAAGGCTCAACTTAGAATATATTAAAGAAAGTATATTCAGCTTCCTTGGATTAGTAAGCCAGCAAGATTTGCATTTAAAATAAGTGTCCAGATCGTGCACCCTCTCAGGCAAGGTTAAACCAAACCAGAAAAAATGGCAGGGTCAGGGCCAAGGCAGCTGCCTGCACGCCTGTTATGTCTGTCATTGTTTGTTTTGTCTTTCTGGACTTGTAAGCCCTCCAGGCCTGGAGCACTCCCCATGGGGCCTGGGCAACCTCCACTGCCTTTGGTGGGCACCGAGGAAGGCTTTGTTTGTCCAGTATTTGGCTCAGGGCTGCCTGGCTAAGACTCGTAAGTTATAGGTTTAATAGCAGCAAAATATCATATACAGTCACTGAGATATGGCTGTGCTTGAATGCTTTCTCTGATATTGGGACTCTGTGCAGCCATGAGGTTGCATCCATGTAGAGCAAGGCAGTTTTGGATTGACACCATTATGATTGGTGTGATTGTGATTTCACCTAGGACAGGTGAAAAGGCAGTTTAAAAGCTGCTTTAAAGGCACGTATTATTGTCTCTCAGTAGTGGTGATAGGAGCTTTGCTGGCACTGGCACCATAGAGCAGTACTCAGAGGAGGGCATCCGGTGACTCTTTTGGTGGACACAGATGACTTGCTGTCCTGTTTCCATGTGCCAAGAACTAGTATTACAAGGGCAGAGAAGAGCTATAAAAGGTGCTAGAGAAACCTTCCAACACCCACACCCGCACCCTGGCGCTGGTAAACACTCCATTCACACCTGACGGAAGGAGCAGTGAACGCGCCTCGCCCACGGCACCCTTCAGACAGCTCTTCCCTCCGCTCAAAAGACCTGCTGACGGGTTAGGGTTAGCGTGGACCGGGGCCGGGACCCGCAAACGCCGGGGTCTCGGCGCGCTGCCCGGCCCCGCTCCGGAGGGGAGCGCAGGGAGCGCGGGCAGCGCAGAGGACGCAGGGAACGGAGGGAGCGGGGCGAGCGCAGGGAGCGCGGGCAGCGCAGGGAACGGGGGGAGCGGGGCGAGCGGGGCAGCGCAAGGAACGGGGGGAGCGCAGGGGACGCAGGGAGCGCAGGGAGCGCGGGCAGCGCAGGGAACGGGGGGAGCGGGGGGAGCGGGGGGAGCGCGGGCAGCGCAAGGAACGGGGGGAGCGCAGGGGACGCAGGGAGCGCAGGGAGCGCGGGCAGCGCAGGGAACGGGGGGAGCGCGGGCAGCGCAAGGAACGGGGGGAGCGGGGCGAGCGCGGGCAGCGCAAGGAGCGGGGGGAGCGCGGGCAGCGCAGGGAACGGGGGGAGCGGGACGAGCGGGGCAGCGCAGGGGACGCAGGGAACGGGGCGAGCGCGGGCAGCGCGGCGCTCTGGTGCCCCCGCGTGGCCGGCGGCGGAGCAGGGAGGGCGGGAGCCGCCCGCCCCGGGCCCTGCCCCGGTTAGTTACTCCTCACCCTGCGAGCGCAGCGGTGTGGGGGTGTAGGCAGGTTGGGCCTATGCGGGGCATACCGGGAAACATTACAGGATTCAACAGCACTTAACAGAAGAGTTCTTATTTGGTTTTTCTGTTTGGTTTAGGTTTGAGTTGGTGCCGTTGTCCGTTCTGTGTAGCTATCAGAGCGCTCCGGGGCGGGGCTCGCAGCGCCGGCGGGCGCGGTGCCGCTCGGGGGCGGTCGCTGTGCCGCCGTTGCGGTCCCCGCGCAGCCCCCGGGAATGCGCCGCTCCCGGAGCAGATGATCCCCGGGCAGAGGCACAGTTTCGCGTGCACGAGGTTCGGGGCAGCCCGTGGTGCCTGGAGTGCAGCAGGCCGAACTCAGCTTCTTTGTCTACTCTTGGTTTGGTTGTTTGGGTTTTTTTTTTTTTTCAAACTATGTGTTCTCAGGACATACATGTTAGAGTCCTTGGGTGCAAAATTTCTCTTGACATTGTGCCGGAGATCACGAATTGCTTCTAAAATGTTACAAATCTAGAGAATAAATTTCAAGGTAAATTTTTACTTCTGGAGTTGGGAGAGTCTTGATGTGAATCAGGTCTGTGCCACCTTATTGGGTATTTCATCTAGAAGCCTTGGACATCATATGTTGTAATTTGGCCAGTTTCTCTCCATTCTGTTAATTGGAGCAAACAGTGTCTGAATAAAATCTATCAGAGAAACTAGGAGTAAAGACAATGCTTGCTGGAAGGGTGACCCCTTATTTTATGATGTATCTGCAAAAAGAGTAGCCAAATCTCACAGTGCATCCATTCACCTATTTGGCCCAGTTTTTCCCCTTCTTTTGTGGCAATTACCATCTGAGGAGCAGTATCGACCTCCTCTTCACAGTTAGGGCATGCAGAAAATCCTGTGGACAGGTGGTTAATGGACCAGAGGGCCCAGAATACTCTTCATTGCAGACTCTGTTCTTGGACCTTTAGAGTTGAAACTTAAAGTCTGAGTTCCACTGCTGGAAGTGTGTTTCAAGTGTTACTCCCTGTGTGCAAATATGTATAATGTTAAGTGTAATTCAAGGTTGCCTTTACTGGATATTTTTTAGGCTTTTTTTCTTCTTTTTTTTTAATTGTAATTTTTCTACTTCTAAGGTATACTTTGTGGCTATGCTCTAAATCTATGCTCTGAATTTAAGAAAGCACACTGCAGTGCTAGAACTAACAGTACAAAGTACTGCTTGAGCATTTGGACAGTGGTCTGAGGCACTTGGTGTGATTCTTGGGGTGTTCTGCACAGGGGCAGGAGTCGGGCTCAATCCTGATGTGTCCCTTCCAACTCAGCATGTTCTATGATTTTATGAAAGTAAAACTTGCTGTGAGTTCAGTGATAAATTTCCTCTGTGCCCAGGAAATTCTGATTCCATTGAAGGCGATGGCAGAAATTCTAGTGTTTTCTAGAGTGTGAGAATTTCCTGCTATCCTTTGTTTATATAAAATTGCTCAGAGAGAGTGACAAACATTGCAGAGTTTATAGCTTGTCTTGGAAATAAATTGATCAGAAATCCACAGATATTTTATGTGGTCCTGTGTATTATTTCAACTTATGAATCAGCTTTGGGACTGCAGAAAAAGGCTTTACATGCTTGATCCTAAGGTTAAAGTTGATGTATAGTAGTATAAAGGCCATAAAGTGTGTAATCCATATATACATCTAGTTCATGAACAAGGCCACTTTTTCATAGTGGTAGAAAAATGCCTGAGAAGTTTCATATTGGAAAAAAATTCAAAGACTGCAAGCCAAGAGAGAAAGAACCAATACCATGTATTGCCTTGCCTCCAAGTGGAAGACTAGGGCCTGTCACATTCTGGAATTTAGTGATGACCCATCTTGCATATCTGAACATCTTGCACGCTATTTAGAGCTGGCATTAGCTGGGTCACTTGCTACTTTCAGTTATAACTCCCTCACAGAGAAGGTATATTAGAAAAATCAATAGAGAAATCAATACATTTTACCCAAGTTATCAGATGTGCTCCGGATGCTTAAGTTGCTAAATAGTATTTGATTCAAATAAAACGAATCTCACATCCTTTCTATTAAACTGAGAGTTGGCATATATTTCTCTTCCCTCCTTTTTCCATTCCCAGTTGAGAAGCATTTGCACTCTGGCACCAATTTATGTGGAATTCCAGTGTGGTTTTGAAATAAAATTGATTAGCATTTTCTCTTCTGAAAAACTGTCTTAACATCATCCCAACAATTATGGGAAATTAGATTGTATAGTATTTTTACTTTTAGTTTATTTCCCAAATAAAGTAATAATGCAGCATAACGAGGGGTTGCACAAGGGATCTCTAGGAGTACTTTAAAAAAGCAACAGTCAGTAAAGTGGAAAAATGAGGGAACAAAGACTGGATTTCACAGCAAACTGTTTCCATTGGATTTCATCTCTAGATATTGCATTGATATTTTATGTGCATACAAATTATGTTCCTTGGGAACACTATGGGGTAAATTAACAATGCATTGCACATGGATTTAGGCATGCAAACAACAAAAATGGGAGATTAGTACGAAGAAATTGTGTCCCTAAACCAGCATGTACTTAACTCATTGACAAACAGGAGCATCAGGAAAGAATTTTAGGACATACTACATTTTGCAGGAAGACACACAGCTTTTGGTAAAGGTGCTGGTAATGGTCTTATTTTTGGTAATGCCCTTATTCTTCAATTCTCTTACAACTGCATTAACCTTTAGTGTAAGACTGATCAGCTTTTTTTTTTTTTTTTTTTTTTGGCAAACTAATTCTTATGGTGGATATATGAAAAAAGCTAAATCCAGGGACTGCATGGTTTCATGGTGATAATGGGACATATTGCATCTCATATAGGTTAGAATCACACCCTGGCACCCTGGCAGTGAACTTCCAGTGAAATGGGAATTGCAGTTATTTCCAAAGCTTCATAACCATGCCACCAAAGAAATCCACCACTACTATTTGCAACAAAGACAACCCTTACTGACAGTTCTAAGCAAGTGACCAATGTTTGAAGCAATGGAAGCACTGGCACTGTAAAAATCTGGGGAAAGGATGAGGTTATCACACTGCATGTGCTGTTTCCCCATGAAGTGTGAATTGTATCTGTTTAAACAGACTTGCAAGAGAGCTGGAGAAGGACTGTTTACAAGGACGTGGTGACAGGACAAGGGGTAATAGCTTTAAACTGAAAGAGGGTAGGTTTAGATTGGATATTAGGAAGAAATTCTTTGCTATGAGGGTGGTGAGACACGGGAACAGGTTGCCCAGAGAAGTGGATTCCCCATCCCTGGAAGCATTCAAGACCAGGTTGTATGGGGCTTTGAGCAACCTGGTCTAGTGAAAGGTATACCCTCCCCTGACAGGAATGTTGGAATTAAATGATCTTTAAGATTTCTTCCAAATAAAATTGTTCTATGATTCTCGAAGATATTCACAGAGTACGCTGTTAGTTAGACTGTTGTTGACACAGACTGCCAGCACCGCCCTGTATCTTGTTTCAGACACAGTCAAGGCACAAAAGGATTTTGTCTTCCATCTCAGTTTCTTGTGTCAGTCTTGTGTCACTTGCCTCTATGAAGAAGACTGATATAAGGCACAACTTGGGATAGCAGGATGCTACTAATTCACTAGACCCAACCAGAACCTCAGAAAGATTGACCTAGCATCCTCCCTTCAGACCAATTGCCAACCAACTTTCTGCCTCTGAAAGTATCTCATTTTGAGCTGAGTATCACTGCTGAGAGGACTGAAAAGCATGATTGCACATGCTTTAATTAAAGGTCACAGGTCTGACAGGCTGTGACGTTATCTAATATATGGCTTTTCCTTTAGAGTTGCAGATCACCATTTTGTGAGGCTGTACATTTTCTGAGTTCTGAGCACTGCTCCCAGTTCACTGACTAACACCATTGACGTGACGGATCCAAAGTAGTGATGAAACTTTGTGAGAATGCAGTAGCTCAGCTCCTGCTTGTGCCAGGTCACTGCCACTCCTCTTTTATTTACATTTCCTCCTGAGTGAACCAGGTTTTTGAGAGACAGCTGGAGTCTGTGATAAGCCAGACTGAGCAATCTCTCTGATTCAGGAATGAAGAGACTTTATGCCAGAGCCTATCCCTCTTCACCCCTTTGTCTGTCTTCTCCCTATTGAACAAGTGGCCTTGTCCCTTCCACATGCTCAGTGTGGTGGCTTCATCTATATAAAACCTTGTTTTTCAGAAGTCCTGTTGGTTCCCACAATTCCTCTTACAGTCATGTCAGAACTGCAAAATATTAAAATAAAAAAAGAAAAGAAGTAGAAGCTTGTGGAGCCTTCCAAATCCAAGTCCAAAGTAAAGAGAATTCTCAAAGATAGCAATTCAAAGACAGAAGAAAGAGGAAGGGCTCTTCCCCTTCTCAGGGCCTCTTTCTGAGCAGGTAGCTGCCAGAGAAAGGATGCAGGACTGGAGTCCTGCCATGGCATAGGAAAATGCCACAAAAGGCCAGAAAGATGCTAAGTCAGATGATGAGATAAAATAACGGAAAACTTCAGTGAGGAACATGTACCCACATGCTGCTGTTGCCTTCTGCATCTCTTCACTGCAGCATCCCTGGAAAGAAACATTAAGCTTGACCCTCACTGGCTCCCATTCTACAAATTTGGGAGCATTTCTTTTGTTATCAGCCTTCAGTACACGTGCTGTTCTTAGTTCTCTTTCCCTCATAACGTGTGTCCTTTTGACTCCTCCAATCAATCAGTGTCATTTGATGCTATTAAAAGATTCTAACCTGATCTGAAATACCTCTAAGAGGCTGGGATAATAAACAATTGCTAGATGATCTGCACTGAACCAGGGCTAACACATTTTGAATTCTTCTTCTATTCGAAAATGTGGTGTTGGCACTTTAGGAACATGGAGATGGTTTATTTCACTTGTCAAATGAAGTATTTGTCAAAAAGCCTGGTATATTGAATGTTTTGGATAAATTTCTGCCACTTAGTTAAGAAAATAGACAGTTCAACATAGCGGGTGCAGAAAACCCTGCATTTATTCTGTCTCTCTTCTAAGTCACAGAACATAAAAATTCCTAAAAGTGTATTTGAAGTTATTGTCTTCACTCATATAGCCACAGAGGGCCATATTTTGTGTCAGTACTGGCTGGCACTCTTCAGTAAATCCTGGACACCATTATTTTGCAATAGGTGTACATAGGTACTTTGCCTGGAAGAGTCAATCACTAGTCTGGAAAAGTCTTAGGTATTTTGTTATGATACTACACAGAAGTTTACCATTCTGCAGACAGTTGCTGTAATAGTTTTCTGGAAAAAAGTTACTTTTAAAAAACTTCTGTTTTCCAGCAGAATTAAAATTTTGTTTCTTCTTTCAGTATTTGTCTCTTGTAGTGTACTATTGAAATCACAGCATAAATTCACAGTAATATCCACTGACCATGTTAGGGCATATTTCTTCCTTGGTCTTTCAAGTGGCAGTATTCTGTTGAAGCACAGTTAGAGAAATTAGCCATTCCAGTTGCTTTTCATGTGCATACATCAAACTGCCATTCTAGGAAACTGGCATGTTGGATTCTGGAAAGTTGCCTTTGCTTTTGTTTGCTAATAGATTACTTTATTAATTCCAAAGGTTTAGCAGGCACCTTGGTTTTTTCCAGCAGAGTTTAATTAATCTGTTCTTGCTTTATATGATTAGATGTCTTCTGGTCACTGAAACACAGGACTTCACTTTCACATTCATTCCCCATACTAATTATTTGAAATGTTTGTTACCCCAAATATACAAACTGTCATTGGTCTCTGTGGAGTTTGTCAGATTGCACATTGGTGCTGGATTTTAAAAAAGCATTTGGGCATGTTCTGAGTCTGTAAAACAATATATTTGTTCACTGTTACACATTGTGCCTGTTTTCTACTGCCTTTCACAGTCATTTACATTGGCACGAAAGTTACAGCTGACTTTCGTAAGTTAAGATGCATGCTATTAAGGAAAAAAATAAACCAAAACCATGTATTTGACAAATGAAATTCCAGTTTGTATTCTAAGAGTTATGATGACCAAAGTGGTTTTTGTTGCCTTTTTAAAAATTTTTCTATTTTTTAGATTCTTTTCTTAACAAGCTACAGTGCTACAAGTGCTCAAACATTCAGAAGTCAGGTGCCTAGAAGATCAAGAGATTGTCCTGAATGGTGTACATTTTGACTATATTCTGAAACAAAGAGGAAAGAAAATTGGAGAAAGAAGGGAGTCTGTGAGTTTATGAAACCCCTTTGAGAAGCAGAGGGAGATCTCTTATCTGGCCCCATACCTATCATGTATTTGGAGTGAATAGAGAAGGATGTGCTGCAGTAGGGACTGCATTTTCAGACATCCCTCCTTGCAGGAAGCTGCCCTTTCCTGGGCTGTAGGAACATACAATATCCAGTGTAGCTTTCAGTGACTTTGTGTTCCAAAGCTTTGCAGAGGGAACAGCTTCTTCATGAAGATAGCATGCCTGGGAAATATCCCATGACCTTTTGGGTGGTGCATCTTTCTCTAAACTGAGGTTTAAATCTTTTGGATATAAAAGGAATACAGTTAAAAGCTTTGAAATTGGTGGAAAACAAATTTTGATTTTTAGTTTAAATAAATACACACCAAAAGATAGCACTATTTTTTCATCCTACCTTGAGGTACAACAGGTTTACCAAAGTTTTTATGTCTCTATGCTTGTGATGCACAGTAGTCATCAAGCTGGCTGCTGAATTATTTCCTTATAAGATCATTTAACTTCAAAACTTCATATTATACAGGTCACATGCTCTGGTGATATTCAGAAGGGAATTGTCACTTTTAGACAACTAATATCAGTCATTCTTCTATCTATATTTGGATTGCAGGCTCAGGAAAGTGTGATGGCAGTTATTAACTGCTCTCAAGAAATCCACTTGCAAGATGGATTTATTTCTTGATTAATGATGGAGATTATTCAAGTATTAATTCCAGTTTTTTATATCACAAACTTGATATCATCCTTGTTCTCTCCACCCTTAAAATTACTATGATTACTCTAATTGTTAGAAAGCTATTATTTGATTCCGATTTGCAAAGTAATTATCAGCTAGTAGCACATCTGCCATTTCTCACTAAATTTTGGTATGTATTGTTGTATCTCAATTAACAAAAGATCTACTAACTGAAGCATTGCTGTATGAATTCTAGTAAGGCTTTCAAGCATGACATAAATTTTGTCCTGATTGATTCTGACTCTTACTGTGTGCTCTTTAATTTGTTGCTTTGCATTTCAGAATTGTCTGTGAACCTGGTGCTTGATGTTTTAAACAATGATTTCTTCATCTGCAGCAATCAGATGTACATCTAGAGGTTTTAACTGATGGAGTATCCTTTATGACATTGTTTCTACTTCTGCTTTATGAGTTGTATTCTCATTACATTTTTACTTTGATTGTGTCACAGGCTACAGGGATTAAACAGAATTACAGTTTTTAATCTCATCTTTGAGTTAGTACTACTAAGATAATGGGATAATTATCTGTACATATCTAGCTTTTCTGTCGTGAATATGAGGAGCAATGAAGGCAGCCAACATACCAGCTATTAATACTGAAGCATCATTAATGTGCTTTTTACACCCGTTGTACCTCCTATATAGAGTTTTCAAGTTGTTGCAAAGTTACACCATTTAAGGGTGAGATTTTGAGCACTCATAAATATGCACAAGTGCTTGTGTGCACACCCAAACAAACACACCTACTTCAAATGTCTGAAAAAGTTTCTGCATTAGATAAACAATCTCAACAGCCTACTATTGAGCAGCTTAAAAGGTGTCTTGTACTGAAAATATGCTTAGTTCAGTTCATGTGCAACATTGCTTGGTTAACACTGTAAACTCTTCTGGATTACCAAATTCAGCTGACATATGTTTTCTGTAAAAACACTCCCACGACCTTTTTTAGAAACTATTGTTGAGTCAAGTTTACTATAGGTTGAGCTAAGAAATCTGTCAGGCACACTGGAAAATTATGATGGTATGGTCTTATGATAGAAATAAAGTCTGCAAGCCTGAGTTTTACTTACTTTATGGTCTGTTGCTTCCAATGAAATTAGTTATTTTTGATGGTTGTTGGTGGAATCAGAATCAGTAGCTATAGCTTCTTTCTGCATTGTTCTTTCAGGAGTTAAAGTCTTACTCCAGTATGTTGACATAAGCTTCATTTTGTCAGTGGTGAGCTGGTAACATTGGGATCCAGGGTTCTTCTCTGACATTGTTAGCTGAGCCATACATAAGAAAGTAACAGAGTAGGGCCGCAGGAAAGCTTGAAGAGGGAAATTCAGATTGGAACTGAAAGACAGCAAAGGAACACAGATGCAGAAAGACAGAGTAAATGCTGAAGGAGCACGAGGAGAAAGAAAGGGTGAAATAATTAATGCTGATGACCAGATCCTCAGTTGTACTGGGAACAGATAAGACACAGAGGAGTCATTCATGGGCATCATATCTAATGTCCTATTAATCATAGTGTAAATACAGACTAAAAGAGTTTTAAAGGTCTCAGGAGAGTCTGACCTCCAACTTTTTTCAGTCACATCATCTATGCCAACATATCACAGGGGCAAGGTGGTCTATGGCTGCTATGGTGGCTTTCAACCACTTCAGTAGGCTCTCCCAGGGCATTTCTCACATGCTGGGATGCACCTGGTCAGGAGTCAGTATTGGCAAAGAGGTTCAAAACTTGGTCTGTGGTACAATAATTGTGTAGTTTGACTCATGTCTGCATGATCCATTTGGCATGACATTACCCCTTACAGAGAAAGAATTAAATTTGTAAGTGGTTATCACTATTTCGTGTATAATATAGATAAGGAACATTTTTTACATTTTTTTCACATTTTTTACATTTTTTTCACATTTTTTACATACACAGATCAGATTATAACAACCTGGGAAGATCCTAATAAAAATTACACTTCAAAGAAATTAAAAGAATTAGCTACAGGAGGATATATTTAAATCAATCAACCATATCTGTGTCCTTTATTGATCCTGAATCATTTCTGTGTGATTGGGACATTTTCATTTTCAGAATCTCATTTCTGATTACACCAACACCCAAAGAAGCTTTGAGTGTTTCCCCTTTTTTCTTTTTTTCCCTCACGGTGTCACTACAGGCCAAACCTGACAAATCCTTTATGCATCCATGTACATGAGCCACAGCACAATGGATGAGGAATTTCTGTTCTGCTGCCTCCAAAGGTTGTCTTCTATAACCTGTTCAGGGAGTACAAGAAATGGATAACTGTTGGGTAAGCATAAGTCAGTGTGCATAAGGCTGAGTGGCTAGAGGCCTTGTAGGCTTCTCTTTCTACAAAGTTTTCATTTGTGCCCCTGGACAGCAGTTATTTTCAATATGAAAGAGGGTAAGTCTCAGAGTCAGAAGTCTTGCTGGCCAGCAAATGTATCAGAAATTAAACTGTATACTAACTTTCTGTGCTTAGCAGGCCAGAGCTACCTTATAAAAGTTTTAGAATAAATATTTGTATAAACTGGTGAAGGTCAACTGCAAAGTTGGTGTTATTATCTGCCTTAAAATTGTTATCTGTATAATGTTACTTGAATAAAATGTTCTCATGTTCAGACCCAGTTCTCTTACTGCTCCTTATTAAGGCATAGTTTATTGAAAGTGTTAGCAAATATACGGTTCAAAATTTTATTTAGTGCAAAAAGAAGGTGAAAGCAATTGACAATTTTTATTTGTGAGAGCGTATGTGACCTCCATCCTAGCTATTTATGTCATACACTGGCATTGCATCTGTGGACTCCTAAAGTAGATTTGCTGTGAAAAGATGACCTCTGTCTTATTTATGGGTATAACAGAGGATAATAGTCAAAATGCTAACATTTTGACTTCCTGACATTTTTATCAACCCCAGTAATACATTTCAGCTGGAAAATGCTGAAGCTGTCAATGTGCAGTCTTTAGATATTGTGGTTTTGTTGGATTTTTGTAATTCAGCATCTGTAACTGTTGGTTTTGCTTCTGAGGGAGTCTCTTACACCATAAGTACTGCCTCATAAATTCCTGTACAAGCATGTAATTAATCTGTTTAATTTTCAAGAACATTTCTGTCTTCTCATTAAATGGTAATTTCCTGTATCAGAAATCTAATGTCCTCTCTAATTGGAGGATTATATTTCAAGATCAGATTTTTTTTTTTTTTCCTATGCAAAGTGTATTTGGGGGTTTAGAATTCAGGTAAAATACACAACTTGATTTTTTTCTTATTGCTTTGAAATTTTTACTTCAAGTTGTTTGCAAATTAGTACTTTGACATTTTCATCACAAAACTAATGAAATGAAAAAAAACATTTTTAAGGTTGCAATGCCAAGCTTTCAGAGACTAGGGCAGGGGAAAACGGCATCTGGTTTAAATAGTGTATTCATAACTTGGCCCTTACCTCAGTTGAAGGCATTAAAATATTGCCTGTAGTTGTATGAAAAAATCTGGTGTTTACCATATTTCATATCCAATGTGGACCTTTTTTCTATGTTAATTAAAATCATGCAGTGAGGAAATTATGGGTATTGTTTGTTAAATAACTTCAAACTCTGTTGGGGTTTACAGGAAGAAATAGTGTTTTCTATATCATGGCAGTTGCAGCTTGCCTTGGAGATACAGATTTGCCTTTTTCATCTGCTGCAGGACAAGTTGTCAAAATAGAACTTATGAAGATGGTCACTTGTTTCCATGTTGCTTTGTGTCTTGGAAATATTCTGAACACTCAGAGCTGAAAGCCAGGACAATGGGAGCTCATCTGCTGAGCTTTGAGAACAAAAAGTGCTACACAGTGATGTCACAAACGATGTCCAAAGTGAATGCGTACATTTGACCTCAGACTTTTAGGTCTGTGCTTCAAGGTGTTCCTCATCTCTTATGTTATTTTGCAAGTAAATTATATTATGGCTTTGGAGGATGATAATATAATAGTGATTGAGTAATTTTGTCTTCAGAGTAGTGAACTATGCACAGTTAGAAAGCAATGGATGCCCACTGAATGATGAGGACAAAATAAATAGTTGCTTATTACTTGAAAAGAATCCTCCTCCATTGTGTCATGCAGGTGCTGTACAAACAAACAAAAAGTTAAAACACATTGAATAAAACAAAAAACATAAGAAAGCACACTGACAGCTACATAATCATAGTGGAAATATCTAAGATGGGAGTTCTCATTCTATGTTACGTGTATCACTAGTGGTATGAAAACTATTTCAAAGTCGTCTTCAAATAAAATCTGAGCATCTGAGCAGAAGAATGTCTTCTCCTTGATATGAGTTCCTATTACTGCATTCCCACAGGAAACTGGAACGAAGATCTGGAAGCATGCCTAGGGACTGGTACATGCCACATTTCCACTGTTGTCACTAGTCTGGTAAAATACAATTCTTTTTCCTGAGCAAACTAAAATGGTTATTTCAGGCTTAAAGGATAACCTAGTAAGTGATAGGTCACATTAGCTCAAGCAGAGTGTCATGTTATACACTTTAATACCCTTCTCCAACTCTTATTTAGCAGGGAGGATGAAGTCAAATGACACTGTGTCATTCTAGGAATATCCTCAGGTGTATTTCACAAGCTTTGCCAAGTAAGCCCAGTGAGAACAAACAGGAGTAACTTGTTATCTTGTGTAATTTTAAAGTAATTTGCTGACAGCTAAAGAACTATGAATATTTAATTTTATCCAATACATAAACTATAGCAGGCAGAGACTTTGCCCACATACGGCTCATCAAACCTGCCCTGATTCTTATCCCCAGCTTTCATTCTCCTCTGGTTATAATTGCCTGGCATTCACAATATCTGTTCCTTAGGCTTCTCACAACATGTTGATCTATTTGTCTGAGCTCCTTGTCCAACTCCACTTATCTCTGTTTCCTCTAGCCGGTCTCCCCATCCAACCAGCCCCTTCATCCCACCTTCCCCACCTGTGTCCAATTCTCTTTGTCCACACACAAGGGAATTTCATGACTGAGGCACCACAGTGCCTTAATCTGCATTTTCTGTGAGCAAGTGTTTCAAAGGAAGTTCTTCTAGTTTTATAGTTTAGCATAGCTGGGTTTTTCACAGTAGTGCGTGTTACAATTCCCCGTGTGAAACTTCAAAAGTTTCTACTACCAGGAGGTTGCTGGATAGATACATAAATTTAAAAAATGTATTTAGGTGAGCACTTTATATCATCATATACTCTGTAGCTATGTACATAACTATGACTATGTAAACTAAAAATAGAGATATAAGCCTAAGCAATAGGGGAAAATATAAAAAAAATCAAAATTTCTTAAATGGATTATACCCAGCTAATGGGTAGACTCATAATTAGTAGTGTTGCCTTTAAGTAATCATTTAAGGGGGTAATTAATATGTGGCCATGCATTTAAAAAGCAGATTTGAACTCAAAAACATATTTTACATAATATTGTAATTCTATTTCACTTGGAATATTTATTAATCTGAACAATTATTCAAACAAGAACAAGTAACTAACAACATTTTAAGATATATAAATGTACAATGATTTTTTTGATCAATACAGTGCATCAGAATTAATAGTGCCAAGTGAGTACTAACCAATGTATAATATTAAATGAGTAGAAGAATAATTCAGTATTTTCAGCAGTAGGGGAGGTGACAAGTAGCATTTCAAAGACATTCTCAAATGACAAAGGAAAACTGTATTAATCCTTCCTATTCAATATAATGTAAAAGTAAATATATGGTCATACATGTTTGAAGATATAGTTATAAATACACATATATGTGTATTAATTTGAATCCAATAGAGCAGTAGTATACAGTAATATGATTAATACAGAACAATTAAAAAATAATTTCATTGGGCAGTCAGTGTGAATGGATTTACTTTTATACTAAAGTAATCTATGCATGGCCATTGACTAGCAGATTTATTAGAAATTCATTGTTATGGTTTCAAAGCTAATACACTTAGGTAATAATCATGGAAAATCACTAGCTTATGTAAGTAAGCAAGCACTTCTGCTGTCTTTAAACATATAAGAAAGTTCAAAACTGTGCAACATATCTTGACACAGTCCCAAGCTGCCTGTGAAGTTACTGCATTTCGAATACTTTCTAGTACTTACAGATGTGTCTGAATGCTTCACTTTGGTGCTGTTTTTGAGAAAAGAATAAAAGGGAATTAGGGAAACTCGGCTGAATATTTAGGAAAATATTCTGCTGCATAACTGAAGTAGCAGGAGATCCATAAAACCAGTCCCCAGAAGAGCTGTGTGGTTTTTCAGTTTGTAGTTGAGGTGAAAAGTTCCTCATGATTAAATCACTGTCAGCATTCCACTTTTGGTATTCATGCACAAACTGTATTCTGTCAGCATACAGAAGTTTCCACAGTGGGTCCGGAAAACAGTGTGTTTGGTAAAGCCAGCCTGGTGCTGGGCAGGAAGAATAGTGTCTCCATGGAATGAAATAATTCACAGCAAGGCAGTGTTCTACCTCCTTTTGGTGCCCTCGCTTTCGTGACCTTCGATGTTGCCTGAAGTCCCCGTGAACAAAGTCATTTAAGTTTGATGGGTGGATACTCCAGTAGTTTCCTTTGCCATCCTCACATCTTCCCACCTTGATGAAACAATCATTTAGTGAAAGGTTGTGCCTTACACTGTTCCTCCAACCTCGACCTTTATTCCTGTAAAAAGGAAAATTATCTTCAATGTATTTGTAGATAGCAGCTAAATTCAGTTTGTTTGTGGGGGAAGAAAGTATTGCCTTTGCAATCAAAGCTATGTATGACAGAGGCGGTTTATCCAGAAATCTTCCTTCATCTGCAGTTACAGGAAGACCCTTTTTGGCATGTATGTGAGAGCTGGAAATTCGGGATGTAATCCCTTGAGCCAGTTTTCCTTCTTCTTTTTCTCTTACTGTACAGATGTCTAGACTTCCTTCATTGTTTTCAGAAGAGTCTTCACTCATTATAGCAGCCTGAAACCCAGCATTTGTTAAGTGTTCTGATATTTTACTGCAAGTAGCCAGTTGAATTATTGGTCCACTGAATATAACCAGCAGGAGAAATGAAAGTTGGACTTTAAATGTGCTGCTCTTATGTACCCAGGTTTCTATTTTATACTCTGTTAAGTCAACATCCTTAACAATGAAAACCGAACTGCCTATGTTTACAAAAGTCAAGGTGCAAGTCCTAGCTGAATGAAAAAAAAAATACAAAATAATTATACTATGTTAAGTATGAAGATAAACAGACCATGACGTTAGCCTCTCACTTCATTATAATCTGAGAAAACACCTTTCGGTGTTCCCCATTGAAACATAATGATTAATGAGAAATTTATGGTGCCTAGATAGAGTTGCGAAAGGATTAGACTCTCCAGTGATATGCAGAACAAACTGAAACCAACATGTTGGTTCCTGTGTTCTACACTTAGTCAAACATGTTGTATTTAGTACAATAAACATTTGTTTTACCTGCTAATAGAAAGTACTGTGTGAAAGGAAACGACCTATCAAATTTTATAGCTGCAATGTAGCTATTCTTGGTGAAATCGAATTAAAGCAAAAAAAAAAAAAAACAAACACAAATTGCTCCCCTTTTTTTCTTATCCACTCTCTGATAGCAACCAGCTTTCATGCTGGGTATGCAAGTGACCAGTTCTGCCAACCCAAGAAACCACTTGAAGGAGCAGTTACCACTCAGAGTCAGAGAGTTCTGTGCTCTGTCACTCTCAAAGCACAAACTGTCGCTTGAAGTTTGACACGGCCCTCAGCCTCCTGAGGTCTGTCACTGTTAAGGCAAACACAGTCATCTCATCTTGGAAAAGGCTGCCCTGAGAAGTTGTGGATGCTCCATCCCCTTAAGTGTTCAAGGCCAGGTTGGATTGGGCTCTGAGCACCCTGGTCTAGTGGAAGGTGTCTCTGCCCATGACAGTGGGGTTGGAACCCCAAACCTTTCTATGATTCAATGATTCTATGAACTTGTGAGATTAGTCTAGGAAGGTTATTAAATATGTAGAAATATATTCTAAAGCAAAATAGAACAACATGGTGGAAGCTTTGAAAGAGGATGTATTTTCTTCTTTTGTGTCACTTTTCATGTTCAAAATATGTATTCACAAATGAGGTCTGTGTTTTGAGGCATCAACAATGGCATCAAAGATTTAACTTTACAAGGCTGAAGTGGATGCTGTTTTTCAGGCTCTTATGCATGATGAAAATAATCCCTGGTTGCTCCCTTCAGATTCTAGTTCTGTCAAAGAGAGAGGGACATTAGGATATCCATTAAAATGATTCCTTTCCTTCTGACTTTGAAGTTCATATCCTGACTGATCATCTTGATTGGGCACTTGTAAGCCTTGTCTCAGGGTTTCACATTGACCAACCAATGTTTCAGTTGGTAGCCTGATGTTTTTAGATTAGAAAACAAGGCTCATAATGCAACGCTATAGGTCACATGGGTTATCTAATATTTCTGTGCCGGAGTAGAATTGCTACCTGCTTGCTTGCAAGATTTAATAGAACACTTTTCCAGTAATCATTGTGAATGGGATGTACATGGTATTTTAACAGCCTTGATGGTTCAAAATTCCTAGTGATGACATGATGAGCTGTTTAACTGTTTTTTCTTGGTCTTCAGTCTCAGCAATCACTTCTTTTGAAGGCATTCATTTGACCTGCTCTATCCCTACTAGAAATTGCCTGGAAGTTGCCATCATCTTTCTGTTTCTGTTACTTCATGACCTTCTGATGACTAATTTACCCAGTTTGTTCTCCTCTTCTCTTATTTGCAGCTGAATGGTTGCCAAATCATAGCAGAAATTATTGAGATAATCTCTATAATGTGTGATCTGGCATGTTAGACTACTTATTACAATCATGCCATTTCTGTTGCAGCAACTTCAAGCAGGTTATACCTAAAGGGGTTCCTACAATAATAGTAATATAAAAAACTTGATTTCAATTCAGAATAGCAATTTTGCTATATTAGGTCATTTCTACTGAAATTTATGTTTTTATGGAACAGTGCAGTTGTAGACTGGAGAACAAACACTGCTCATTGTGACAAGGACTGTGTGTTCCTTTCCCCAAAGCTCCAAAAAAGAAATGCAGAATCAACCACATGTTCTGCTATTTCAGTAGTGACTTTGCAAATGGAAGGATTTTAAAGAAGGACAAGGCACAGAACCCAGATTTTGAGTGCCTACAAATACAAAAATTAAATTAAGAATAAGGAAAACAATCTTTTTACAGTTTCCAGTTTTAAGGACAGGTTTTCAGAAACTGAGAAGACTGAAGTCACTAAAAGGAGCCAGTCTGATGAATTAGAAATTTAAATGCAGTACATGCCCAAAAGTCAAAAGCATGATACTTCAACTCAAATCTTAAATAAGAAAAAAAATGGTGTTGAAAGGACTCTATATCTGAACAGATGAACAGTTCTTTCAGTAAGTAAAGAAAGATTCTACAGGGAATGAAAGATAAAAGGGTGAGTAAAAAAAACCCTACATTTGGCAGGCTGAAAGTCCTGATCTCCAAGATCATGATTTTTGCTTTTCAGATATACCATAAAAGAAAATATTAATCTCATACTTCTGGGTGTCTTGCTTGTTCCTTCTTTCTCCACATTATTTCTGGAGTTAGCTTTTATTTTCTTCTGAGTCTTATCATTAAAGATGAAAATTCCTCTCTTTGCCCAAAACAAGATTCCTTTTAAAAAAGTTCTGTGTTTTATCCTTATTCTTTGTGGGAACACTCTTGTCACTGTCTGAAATGTTTGCAAAGCTCTTACATTAGAGGAACAACCTTCACTGGCTCAATGTCCAGTTTTATCTGAAAAGAAGAATGAGAGACAGGGAAAGCATACTGTGTATTCTTACTATGCAGACTTTTTCCAACCCAGGGAAGCAGATTCCTCTTCAAATGTCTGCACACACCTTATTAAAGCATAATTTTTGTTTCCACATTCTCTACAAAGCTGCTAAAACACTGCATGGTTAGAAATCTGAGATTTCCCACAAAGCACCAGAAAAAGAAGGGACTGGCTTTATCAGCCAGACTAGTTAAATAGTTTATCCTGTAAATTTGTCAATAAATGATGTATTCTTGAAAAGATGAATAAGGATAACAGAGCATTTGGAAATTCTGTTCCAGTAATGTAATCTGTTCTGAATTTTCACTGTACAAGGATTGTTTTTTTCCTCTGTCCTTAATTTAGGTTAAAGAGAGTTTTTTCAGTGTCTTAGCTTTGAATCCAGGCTGTCCCTGTAAAATAATTCTAATGGTTTTTTTCTATACATATATTTTGAAAGCCTGCAATTTTTCTGCTTGATACTGTGAAAACAAGCACACATTTTAGGGAGTGGTCTGGTTTCTACTTTGAGTCACAAAGTAGACCAGTTGCAGTCATAGGACAAAGCTTTGTTAAAAAGTCTGACAGTGCAAACAATCCATAACGAAGAGCAGAAAACAATTGAAGGCAGCCTTTGTCCTCACTCAGCCTTTATTACTGATATTTAACTACAGTCATATGGAATTTAGAAGGAAAATGTTGCTTAAGTGTAATAATGTCTTTTCTTCCTTAGCTCTACATACTTTCAGAATTGATTGCTCTTTCAAAATACCTCTCAAAATATGCCATCAATATTTCTTTCTAAAGTATATCACCTTTAAAATATTTCTTCTACCTCTGGTTCAGCACTTTTGACCATTCAACAGTCAGCTAGAATAGTGTTCTCTGCAAGGAGAAAATGTATTTATGCCTTATCCTAATAGATTTATTTAATAGCAGTGCAGAAAGTAATACATCTCATACTATTTGCTGAAGAAGTGCAGTTTTCTAGAGCACTGGGGAATACACTGTTAGGAAGCCAAGTGGAACCAGATTTTATACTGCTCATCTTTAGTCCGTGCTTAAGACAAAATTGTTTTCCTCTTGATGCAGAAAGGTATAGCCTCTTTTCTTCCAGTTAAGGCAAAGAAAAATCAACTAGTCAGTGCTATTAATAGATGTGACAAAAAATTTGACTGTAGTTTTTGTTGCTCCATTGTGGGTTTATTTAGGTCCAAAGCCTCCTAATTCTGTAATGTTTTTTCCCTCTAATGTTTATTATGCTGTTTGGTAGAGAGGCTAACCCATACAGAGCTGTCTTATTTTCTACACATTCTTAATTCTACTTGTTGTTTCCACTGTTACTTAAACAGTGTTTAAGGACACCTGGAAACTATTTTTCTTGATTCAACTTTTGGCTTTGATGTGTTCAAAACCATTAAGGAATGAGGCTTCAGTATAGAAGTCATTAAAGAAGTTGTCCCATTAAAATGTTCTAAAATGACCTTCTGCTGTTATACTTTGAAAGGAAGTATTTACTCTGTTGTCTGATTTCGGTATTTTAGGAGACCATTTTGAAAGATGCAGAGAACAAATGATATTATTTTTCATTATATTTGAACTGAGTGAATGGCAAGATGGATAGAGAGGTACAGAATAATATCCATTAATTAATGTCACTGACAGCACTTGATTTAAACAAAAATATGTCTTGGAATATGCCTTTGTTTTCAGAACATTCTTCAACCTATCCTTCCTTCCTAGGTAGTCCTTGTCACAGCATGATGGAATATAGTGATTTGTTAGTTAGCTTGGGCATAATATCTAGTGTAATAGCTGCTGAAGCCAATGGAAGGGTTCTCCCTGACTGAATTGGTGCTGGACTGGGCCAAGACAAATAGATGTTTGGTTTCAGCAAACATTAAGAAAAGAACAATTACAACAAAAGTAATCAATAAATCAAACCCATCTTTAACCAGTTTTTAAACTATTTTCATGCAGTCTAGAGGCAATACTGGTTTCCATGAGTTTTCTTTTCCTGCTTTTCTCCTTCAATTTTCAACTAGAAATGAATCCATTCTCAAGGCTTGCCTTGGTCCAAGATGCACCCAAGCACAGTAGGTTGGCAGCCCTCCTCTTGCCTGCACCTCTATTCTCCATGCCCCACCATGCCTGATCAGGGAAGTTATCTTCCCATTTGCATTTTTCTGTGTAGCTTTTTGTAAGAAATATACAGAATGCAAAAGAGGAAACAGCTTTTCACAGAAACAGGTGTAACCAATAAGTTAACAGTGTCATAAATAAATTCTCCTTGTTTGCATAATTACTACAGTAATATTTTCTTACATTATGTTGACAGAAGAAATTGACTTCCCGTTAGAGTAAGAAGTCTCATTTTCCAAATTGTGCCTAACTCACACAGTAAAAAGTCAAAATGTGCATGTAGCAAATCAGCTCTGAAGCTCTGTGCAGAGCCATAGGTGGGAGCAGGTAGACATGGTGCTTCTGGGGTCCCACTCAGACAGACTTGGGACTCTTCTGTGGGGGAAGTTCTGGAGATCTCACTGCTTTCTTAGACAGTTATGAACTTAACTGGATAGCACTACCATCTGTATTTAAACAAGAAGTCTTGAATGTTTTTACAGTTGACCCTTGTTAAAAAATACAGCACTGTAAAGCACTAGCTCAAAGTCAGTAACCTCCCTGGAGGGTAGGAGTTACGCAGTTTATGGTAGAAAGCTATTTTTAAAATCTCTTCTGATATGCCATTTTCTCAAAGTATGATTAGGGAATTAGGTATGTTTTTACAATAGCAGGTGGGATGGCTATTGAAGGGTTTTGACGGAGCATTGGTAAGACCCGGAGGTGTTCTCATGGTGCAGGGGGGATGCTTCATCAGAAAAAGATGAAGCAGAAAAGATGATTCATGGTAAGATGCAGTTTACCTTATTGTCTGGAAATAGACATACCCAGATGAGCTTTAAAGTTACCAGTGAGACTATAACAACAAGGGGAAGGATTCAATGTGATGATGCTACTAATGCTGTCAGTCTCTGGCATAGTTAATTTCAAGATAGTCTTCCTATATATCTTAACTTGTACTGTACTATTAGATTACAGTGTAGGCTTACCCTTTGAGATAGGCAAGGGAAATAGGAAATGTTAAATATGTGATGGGAAAAGGTGACATTTTGAGTTCAATATCTTTGTTCTATAAAGACTGAATCTTTCCATGCATGGAATGCCATAACAGTGAAAGCCAAATCCTAACGGAGTAAGTTGATTAAGAAGCCACTGTTTCATTTCTTATCATGGGAAGATGTCCTGAACAAAGGTTGAACTCCCTTTAAGAAGTGTAGTGTCTTTCTTCCTCCTGTTTGTAGCTGTGTGAAACGGGTTTGTGTTTCAGAGCTGGCTTCCTAAGTTAATTCTTTCAGTTGCTTTTCTCTCCATTTGGCTGGATGATGCTCAATGCAATCTAGAACGAGATGATTTCATAATCTAATTAATGGTGAACTCAGCCATATTTACAATGGTACCTTACAAGTTTATTTCCAGTGTATTCACCTGTAGATACAAAACTGCTGCTAGTGAGGATTTTCTTGCTGTTTTCTAAGTCTGTGAGAGACTTTTCTCTCACGGAGAAGAGGTAGCAGGGAATGTAAACAACCAAGCCACCTGCAACCTTGAAAAGTCTTGTTTATGGTATAGTAGAAAAATATTTTGACAATGGATGTTTTAGGATTTTAGCCAATCACCCCCAGGGGGTGGCTGATCCTTTGTCCAATTGGACTGTGAAGAAAAAAGTCTGTAAAAGAGTTTGTAAAATAATTAAATATATCAATCTTGCTGCACAATTCCTGCCTGCTGGATCTTCTCTCCTCCTCCTCCCTATGGCTGCAGAACACAGTGATATACCCTAGGGCTCAGGACTACGGTAATACTCACCTCAATATTTTATTGTATTCCTGGTTCATTGAAGTTGTGATGGCCAGTCCTTAGCTAGAAGAAGCTGGCATAGTCCTGGTATCTGGCTCACTGAGTCAGCACGGTATAAAGTTGGGGCAGAATGTGACATTGCATTTTATATCTGAAAACATTGCAAAAATGGCCTTGACAATACATATAGGAATATTTTATCAATATAGAAACTATTTACATGATGAAGTATACATCCTAATCAGAGACGAATAGCTCCTCATTAGTGCAATATGTTGAATTTTTTGTGCAACATAAGTTGATCATCTTAAAATAGCTCTGTGCAATTTAACTATTCAAAAAAGTCAGGTTTTAAATGCTGTTCTTCTTCTGACACAGAGCCACATAAAAATAGGGAATACAATATTTGAAATGTATCATTGAAATTGTAACATCTAATACTGTCAGATGGAGAAAGGCCAACATAGTTCGCACACCATAGCACCTATTAATAGACCTGACTCCCTTTTGCAATGTCAGCTGTAACATTAATCCTTGTTTTAAATCATGTTATCTCAAATATCAGCTGCTACTAGTTGTACAGTTCCCTTTCAGTTTATATCAGAGAGCCCAATGGAGTCTTTTGAAGGACCTAGTCAGGTTAACAGGGCTAACTTATTGCAAGTCCCCACTGGAAATAATTCCACTTCAGAGGACGAAGATGTTAATATTGACATTAAACTTCGTTTCTCACCACGTCCCCGAAGACGGAGTTCTTCAGCTTCAGAAGAAGAAGAGGTAGATACTCCCACCAACATCTCAAGAAAAGTTTCATTTGCTGATGCATTTGGGTTTGATCTTGTGTCTGTTAAAGAGTTCGATACCTGGGAAGTTCCTAATACAGGACAAGAAAATGATACAGAAGATGAAGTTTTTCCTCAGGATGAATATTTTTTCTCCCAGCAATTTACATTACCTGCTTCTCAAGAAGAACTTTTACAAAAAGTACGAGAGCAGAAAGTAATGTTGGAGTCAGTCCTTCTCCTGCCTGGGATTACCTGTATGAACGGCATTATACGAGTCCTCAATGTGTCCTTTGAAAAACAGGTGTATGTTCGAATGACATTGAATAACTGGCTCAGTTATTATGACATCCTCGCAGAGTTCATGCCTAATTCTTGTGGTAGTGAAACAGATCAGTTTTGCTTTAAGATTTCTTTGGTGCCTCCTTTCCAGAAAGATGGAGTTAAGGTGGAGTTCTGCATACGCTACGAGACATCAGTTGGTACTTTCTGGGCAAACAATGATGACAAAAATTACACACTGATTTGTCACAAGAAAGAAACTGTGCCCAAGGTGGATAATAAACCCCAGAAGGAGGTTACAGATAGATCTCTTAAAGGCTGCTTAAAGACAACACAAAGAAGGTGAGGTTACACCTTAATTTTTGGTAATTTAGAATGTAGCTGACTAATTCTGACTTTCTATGTGTGCGTACTCAAGTCAAGACTGCCCATGTTATTTTCTACTATTTTACCTTTTTTTTCTAAATGAAAAATTAGACAGAGACTTGTTTTCACTAAAGGGTTTGTATATATCAGCCAGTGGTTTTCTGCAGACAGATTAGTTTGGGATCATAATTTTATGCATGCCATTAATTTTAAAAATAGTGTGAGGGTCTGTAAACCCTCTGTGGGCTGTCTACCAGTTCTGATCTCTGTAGGATATAAACTGAGCTGACATCAGTGGGATCTTTGTTCTAGACCAAGGTAGCTGTACAGTTAAAATACTTTGCATCCACTTCCTTTGTAAGTCAACAAAAATTTAAACTCAAAACAAAAGCTGGGTTTTCACACAATTTATTTCATGGTTCTTTCTCTACATACAATTATTAAATCAGAAATAGCACTGGTGGTTCATCAAGCAGAAGTGGATAACTGAGAGAAGAATCCAGCAATTACAATAGCTGGTACAAACTTTCCAGCAAGTCATTGGGCTATTCTGCAAGTTGTATATTAGGGCTATAATTCCTTTTCCCTGCCACTGGTTGATGCTTCTGTTTCACATATGGTGAAATGAAGTATGTTTTATAAGGCAGGATCAGTAATATATTAAAGAAAAAAATACATAGAATTTACCTTGTATATGCTGTTCTGATTAAAAGTAATATGTTAATTATAAAGTGGCAGTTGTTAACTTTTACGTTAATCACATATAAAGAGAGACACTTGGGAATAGTAACTTTTGGCTTCCTACTGTTTTTAACTATGTTCTCTCTGTTAGCAAAACAATCTTGCATGCAAAAATCTAATTTTCAATTATTTCCCCCCCCAAATTTGGGATAAATCAGTTGAACTTCTGCAAAACTAAATCTGTATTTTACCTGTAATGTCCTTTGCAATACTTGGATGCCAGAACTAAGTTAATGTTGGGTTTTTGAATTTATGTTGGGGTTTTAGTTCCTATTCTTTCCAAATAAGACAGTGCTGTTCGATTTTGCTGGTGCTCTTCCACTGGAATGAACTGGGAGGAATGGGGGAACAGAACTTAAGTGGTGGTGGGAGCTTAAGGAAGAGGGAGACAGCCAGGGCTTCCTCTGTGCAGAACCTTCGTTCCCAAAACCAGACTTGCTGTGCCCGGAGCTTCTGCCAGCCCTAATCACACATTAGCCTTGTGAGGAGAGGTGCACAATACGGCTTAGTGCCTGTATCCACACCACAGGGTAGGAGCTGCCCAAAGGCTAGCCCGAGGCCTGGTTCACAGCCAGTCCACAAAGCTCTCCTGATAACTGTCCCTTGGGCCAACTCTGGAGCCCTCATGATCATGCTTCCATGAAGGAACATCCCAGTATGTCAGAGCAGAGGGAACGATACTTTTACATGTTCTGTGGTCAGTTCCTGACATTTGTGTCTGGTTTTATACATCAGTTCTGTCCTTTAAGAAGCATCACATGACCTGTTCTGGATAAGTAAGATAGCCTGAGATACCCTGCAGCAGGGCTGTGATATCAAATACCACAGGCATGTGCAGGTGGTATGACTCCAGCCTGAGTTCAGGTAGCCCACAAGGAACAGAGGATGGACATGGAGACTTGAGTGTCAATTTAGTGAGCCCTGGGTTTCCAGATGGTGTTAGGAATAACCTGAAAATTTAGATACCATTGGCATCTAAAGTCAAATGACTCCTAAGTGTTTAATTCCCTAAAGTTTGTTGTGATATGCATAGTGCTAGCAAAAGTTGTAGAAGCCTTCCTTCTGGGAGATAGTCTTTTACATGGATATGCTAAATGATTTATGTGTAAATCACTCAGAGAGCTATTTTAAAAAATAGGAAATGAGATAACGTCTTCTTCTCAATATAAAATTACTTTGTCTCTAATCAGACTATGAAGTTGTCTTCTTCTATGTCAGACTGAAGAGGATTGCATATGTGTGCATGTGTTTATACATACATACGTATGGATGGATGGATGTATACATGAATGTGTATATTTGTTCATATAGACACATATACACATGTATGTTTAAAATATTTAAACCAAAATGGTCAGATTCTTGTCTGCACTAGGATCTGCTACACATTTCTGTCAAACAGTTAACAAGCATGCACTTTCAAGATCCTTTTAAGTGGCAGAAAAATGTACAGAGACCTTACAGTAAATGCAAAAATGAGCTGAAAGTATCTTTGGAATATTGTTTCAGTGGTCACCAAGGCTTCTGAAAGACAGTTCTGGCAGACTGTAATCCAGGACTAATTTTATGCTACAGGGACTTCATTGACTTCACAAGAGTCACAGCTTTTACCAGTGTAAATGAGGTCAGCATCGGGGCCTTTTGTTTCAGAATAACTAAGATGCCAGCTTCCATTGCTCACTTGTTTTTCAAAGTGTCTTTGTACATGTTGCCCCTTTGAGTGAGGAGGAACACCCTGCAGACATCTGCAAAAGTACCTCATTATTCTCCTTCAGACCCTCATTAAAACTCCTTTGCTTTGATATCTCAAAAAAAGCACAAAAGAAACAAACCCTTCAAAATTGGCAGTGAGGCTGCTGATGTGCTGTTACTCCTTCATCTCCTGTTGAGCAGTGCTGCCCATTTACCAGCTCTCCTCCACCAGCCCGTCTCTCTCTCTCCTCTTACTTTTAGTTTGGATGATAAACTCTGCAGCGTTTATATGTGCTACGCTGGGTGGTTATAGAACATTTAGCAAAGTGGGGGATGGTCCTTGACCATAACTAGCTTGTCATTGGAGTTGCAGCATTGCAAATAGATAGGAATAAAAGCAATTTTATCTATGATTCTCACAATAAAGTGACAGGTAGGGAACATTGCTATCCGTACCCATGAGTTGGACATCTTAAATTAAAGACTTCTTCATAGCAATCTGAATAGAAGGATCATTTAAAAGGACACTCATTTAGGCCTCTGTTTCAAATTTAGAAACCTGTAATAGCATTTTTATTTTTTTTTTTTAACTCTTGGCTCTGAGATATTTGTACTTTCTCTTAAAATGTGCAATTTACCTCTGCAGTTAAAAAATAAGACATGAAAGGGTCATGTCTTTTAAGCAGAGAGTCTGATCCACTCTAGGGCATACTTGTGCGGCTCATTAAATGTCATTAGCAAGGATTAGTTGTGTTAGTTAAGTGAAAGGAATGATATGCACTTTCAGAGAAAAAAGTTTTGTATTTTAGTGGGGAAACACAATAATATGACTATTTCAAGTTACCCTTAAGAACATGGTCCAGGACTAAGTTGAGTGAATGAGGGCGATAGGCTGACTTCTGACACCATTATTAAGAAATATATAAAAAAAATGGACTTAACCCTCAAAAGTTGCACGTGAAAAAAAATATAGTAAAAAGCAAAATTGCATCAAATAATGCTGAAAACTGTCTATATTTGGATATTCAGAACCACATCACTTAAAAGTCTGCCTCTTCATTTCATGTTTCATTTGCTTTTGCTTCCATGTCTAGGTATGAACAAATAGTCTTCTCTTAAAATTTCAGAAAGTATTTGGTTCTAGCTGTATTTTAACAACCTAAAATTATTTCCTCATAAACTTTAACATTTTTTGTGGTTTTCAAAAGTCTTCAAAGGATTTGTTCACAGGGACAAAATACAGTTTGGGAAAATAATGTTTAAATTAATTAATTTATGCTTTGGTCTATCTGAAAGTGTTTGCTTAATTTGTACATAGTGATAAATATACTTCAGGAGAAAAACTGACCCCTAAAATTTTAAGAGTGTCACTGGAAATGAAAAAGCTTCTATCAATAAACAGGCCTAATTTCTATCCTATTTATGTAAATGTATATACCTTAAAAAAATTATTAATATATATTTATATATATAAAAGAAAAATGTAAATTAATTGTATCAGCTCCACTCCTTTCTCTTTTTTTTTTTGACTCCCATGCTTTTGGGATATGGATCATGATTCCAAACATGAATTTTTCCTGGTCCTCAGATTTGGACCACGTGATTCTATTGCGGGCACCAGGCTCCTGCCTTGGTCTGATCAGACAGGAAGTGGTTGGCTGTTGTTTGAGGCAGACTCCTGCAGATTATGCTGAAAGGTGCAGTGATAAAGTTATGGAAGCCATATCCCCTGTCACTGGTGGTGCTACATCCCATTTCTGTGCTTGGCCCTGGTTTGCCATCTGTCAAGAGCAAAAGAGCCAGGAAAATGGCTGATCAGCATGAGAATTGTTTTACAAAAGGGTATTGTGTATTTGGACTCCTGTCCTTCAACAAGGGGAAGGCTAGTATTTTTGTAATAACTGTTAGAGTTATTCCCCCTTAGCTCTCTGAGCCCACAAATATATCCCTCTGAACTGATCCACAAGTGTATCACTGTGATCCAGCTGATATTGATCCTATGCTTTTTTTTGTAATTGCTAGACTGTACCTTTTTTTGAGTAGTAGTACACCAATTCACTTCCCTCCATAATGCCACTTTAAAACACAACACAGAATAGGGCAATGGCTCTTACAAGAGCTGTTCTATGTACAGTGCACAAGAGAAAGAAGAGATTAAACCCTCCATGTCTGTGGGCCGCCAATGCCAAATTTGACAGCATAAATACTAAATGGTTTCTAAGCAATTGCCAGTGAGAAAATTTCTTCTGTGCGTGAGCACTTTTTCTTCTTCAGTTGCTGACCATCTCCTTCCTGATGGGAGGCAAAGGAAGTAAGTTGCTGAAGACCAAGCTTGGCAAGATGGCACCATGCTCAGTCAGTTTTCCCAGGCAGATGGCAGACCAGTGCCTAGGCTGCCCTGAGAAATGCAGTTTTGCTTCAGCTCCGCTTGGCCTTTCCTACAAGCTCATGATGTGATTAAGAAATGCTAAGGCTTCTGACAAAGATGCTTGGAAATAGTCTCTCATGCACTTTGCTATGAGGAACAACTGTATAATTCCCAGCTGGTCTGTTTAAAGTATGGCATTTAAATTATGTTTCCTTTTAATCCTTGCTCTTTTGATTGTGTGTCACCACAATCAGGAAGGGAAAAGAAGAGCAGAAAAGGTGCTAAAACACATCTTCTTTCTGTACTTCTGTTTAATCTCAAGGTTGTTTCTGGCATTTTAAGTCATGAGTTACATCTTGATCAGCATACAGATATGGGATTTGACTAAAGTTTATTGCTATTAATAGGAAGTGACTGCAGTCACTGTTTTTACCAGGAGAGCAGCTGCTAGAGAAGCTATCCATTCACAGGGAGCCAGATAAGAGGAACACTCCTCTCTCTGTGTTTAATTTGACTTAGTATTCCCAGACCTTCTCTTGCCTCCTGGTCATTGCCAGTTCTTCTCAGTTGTAGAATTAGGTAGGATTAGCACCAAAATAAGACTTTTCCACATACTTGAAGACTATGATTATCAGGGACACAGGGTAATTATTTAAGGTGCTCTAAAATATTTTATTCAGACAAGTGGGGTAAAAGCAAGCTTGGAACTGAGTTTGAGTATTAGGAGTTGCTTCTTAATAGCAATTCTGGAGTTATCTTTTGATGAAATTGCTGCAGCCTTACTCTCCAAAGTAATTTAAAGTAAGCTAAGATAAACCACTTGAAAAATATTCTGTAGAGAGCAATACTACTTGGCCAGAAACTATGCTCAGTGGTTTTTTTCTCTCTGTTTAATCATAATATTTCAAAATCTGGGCATGCATACTATTTGAAATATGAAACTTATTAAAGACCCTAAATACAGATATTTAGGTGAATGGCTTAGGTCTTTGAATGCTATCACAGAAGTGTTAAAGAAACAGGTGGAAGATATGGATGTGAATAGTATGCGCAGACAAATAGACACAGTCTTCCCGTACTTGTGGTCACCTAATTGGAGAGTACCTGAAAGCTGAAAACATGTCACATTTTTGCTTTTGATAATTGTAAACTGTGCTACCCATCTGCTATCCATTTATTGCACTAGAAATATTAAAAGAAGCTTCTAAAATGTAAGGGAACAACACGTGAAAATAACGTTGCTGTACTGACAATCCTAGCATAGTATTTACTATGGAACTTATTAGTATTGGTGGTTTCTCGTTCATTTCCATGATCTGCTTTAGAAACTGCTCTTACCAATACTACAGAACAGAAATTTGTGTTCTAATGTGTGGGAAATATTGGTCGCTATAAAGCTTTTTCAGTTGTTTGCATGAAATCATATAAAACCAGTGCTTTGTAATCTGGGTATCATTTCTCAGCCATGATAAGTACTTGTATTTTACATGCATTGCTTGGCTTTACACTTCTAAGATTTTTTTTCAGTTGCTACAATTTCATCAGCTTATTTAAATATGTCAATACTGTAACACTATTATGACTGACTCTTAGAACTTTTCAATTCAGCAACTGGCTTGATCCTGCAATAGGCACAATAAATAATTTAATGAACATCAGGAGTCTCACTGAACTTTGTAGAATTCTTCATGTGTAAAACTATCCTTGAATGTTAGTATTTACAGGACCAGATGCTCTTTCAGATTGCTGGTTAAGGACCTTTGGAAAAATAGAACTACATTGTTAAATGAACTCCTGTATGTTCAATGATTCTTTTGTTTAGGAAGATACCTATTTTGCAAATTGAACCAGGCTGTAAATGACCATTTCAATACTCTCTCCTGTCCACCATTCAGGTACTACAGTTCATAAATGTTCAGTTGGAAAAAAAATTGTTCCATTACATTCAACTTGACTTTGCTAAATGTTAGTCTTGAAAAGATGTTTAAAGTTAGTGCAACATTAGCTGAGAGCACTGGAGTCATATTTAATCATTGCATCGACTACCAGTGTCATTTGAGCTGTTTATTCTGATTATGAACTTCAAGCTGTGATCCAGTCCCACACCACAGCTCTGAAATTGAAGCAACAGATTCAGCAGCAGTGTAAGTCCAGAGAACCAATTGCCCATGGTGTTTTTAAGATAAAATGTGGATTATCTTCTCACCTACAAATGGTGGAAAAAATGGTCCAAACGAATACTTTGAAAGTTAAATTAAGTCCCTGCCTTAGGGCGAAGGAGGGGGTAAGACCTTTTAAACACCGTGGGAGAATGTTAGAAGTGGCTATTTGATCCCTAGACCTTCAGTGACACACACAAGAAAGTATTAGTTGATATGCCAAAGCATAATAGGGGGCTTGGTTTTCTGAGTCTTTCCACTCTCCTCCTGATTTGTGAAACCAGCTGATACTCTAACACTAAACCTGAAGATTTATTAGTGCTGGTTACTAACTGTAGTCCTAAAGGGCACTGAGCTACACAACTGAACGTGAACTAGGCAAAGCTGGCAGGTTTTTCCTACCTTGCACTTAGGTGCACCAAGTGGATTGGCATTTACATTTTGTTTTGACACACAGGTGTTGTCCCTGCAATAACATTTATAGATGCTGAGTGATAAACATAAGATATACTAGCCTGAAACACTTCATGTTATGGTAGAGGGCCGGGGAGTTTGTCAGTCTCCACAGCTACCCTAGTAAATCTGAACCAGTGTCTCCTAGGTTTTTTCCATGTTTTCTTGATGGAAATATTGATACCTATCACACAGCTGCTTTCTTGCTGTGTGGTAGTAACCAGGTGGAAAATGAAAATAAGGTTATAAAAGTCTCTTGTCATGATAACACCTGGGATTTTTATCCTATTGAGATACTTATTGAATTTACAGCTGCATTCCAAGGTTTAGATCATAGTTGCCCTATCTCAAGAACAACTGTCTAAGGCTCATTTTTGTGGTCACCCTTTCTGTTCTCCTCCCCAGGGTTGCTGTCTGTGTCTTAGTCTCACCTGACTACCATCTATCTCTCTACAGTCTATCTGAGGCACTTATCACCTTCTTGTATATGTGCCTCAGCATACTGCAGGCAGCCTCTAGGAAAATACTCTCTTCTGACACACCAGGAGGAGACTGCTCCTTCTCTATTTTTCCCATGTGAGATTCAGAAAAAGACCAGGGGCCACATGGGTTAATGTTTTTCTCCTCTCAGATTTATCCAAAACAGACACAACTTGAAAAGTTTCTCTCCTCCAATCTTTTAAAGCAGTGGGAGAAAGAAGCAAGAGAAGAACAAAGGGACACTACCCCCAGCTCCTTTCTACACCACCATTTTGATATTTGGTCATGCCTCTTCCAGACAAAATAGCAACCTATGAAGCATATCCTCTGACATTAGACCAAGCCTAGCCCTCAGGAAACTTGACTCCTACTCACCTTTTCCTCTTTTTCAGCATCTCAATAGTAAGGTCCTGCATTGCTAATTCACAATGGATCTCTCAACAGACTTTCTAACACTGCCCTGGAGAACATTTTTGAAAGAGGTTCTCTGTTTATGAAATACTTCAGCCCATTCTGTCAAAGGATTCAATGAATTTTCTGACCAATGCACATATAAAACAGCTGTGTAACACGACTTCTGAACTGGTTTTGCTTCAACATTGCTTCATGGATATCATAATAAGGTACAACAATCATGACAGAGCTGTGAAAAGGTCTCAAAAAAGTGGCAGTGTTCCTGTTTATGATTTCTGTAGCTTAATTTGAGGTATAACTGACATTATGCAATGGGCTCTTCTGCAGTCTTCATACCTATACTCATGAGATTTGGGGATAGACAGTGCAATATTAAAGGTTTGAGCCTGGCACCAAACTGGTGTTGGGCTCCTGGTTCAGACTGGATGGCACTAAAATCTTCAACTGGATGGATATACACCTTTATTTTTAAAAAATTGTATTAATGTTTTGCTATTAAAACTCAAGGTCTTTTTTAATGAGCTAGAAAATAAAGACTAATTTCTTGGGACTTTGTTTGCTTTGAGGCAATGATTATTCTCATCCCAAGTCAGGCCAATGCATTTTGTTCTGTGCCACCCATGTCCCTGCTTCAATCATAAACTAAGACTGAAAAATGAAAATATTAGTAATTGGAAAATATAATCCCCTGGATAACACCAATTCAATAATCTTAATAAAAATAGATTTATTACAAACATTGTCTGAATCCTACTGGGAATTATCTTTGCAGGAAAAAAGCTTGAATTCCCTTACAGCTGGTCTCTTGATCAATTTTCCCCCTTGATACTATTAATCATCATACCATATATCACTTATTCAGAGCATCTTTTTCAACTTTGCTTTCCAAACTTCTTTTCTATTTTTTCCTTGTGCAGAAGTTAATGACAGTCCTTTATTGTCCATTTCCAGGCTCACCTTTTCTCCTCTTCTTGTGACAGCCCCTTTTCTTAGGTGAGAAGACAAAAACTAAGGGGTATTTCCTCAAGGTGGAGAAATACCACCTTGGTTAATATTGTCTTCCTCAAATTTCAAACATTTAAGTAGAGGTTCTTTGTGGCACTGTTTTCATTCAAAATGCTTGAGAAGTCTGCTTGACTGACTCTCCTGGAAATGCAATCTTCTGTTCCCAGGGTAGTTTCCAAGCGGCTGCTGCAGTGCCATCCTCCTTTGGCAGCCACCAAATGCCCTCACCGACTGCTCTAATAATGAGTGTACCACATCCTCTCCTGCCTCTGCCCTCTATTTCCTGACTATCCACAAGGAAGCTAATTAGTGTCAGTCCCATTTGTTGGGTGACACCTATTTACTAAGAACTAGATTGAGCCTTCTCTAACACTGCCGATAGTTGAAGGTCATATAAGAAAATCCTAGATTTGTAATAAGGGCTCCTATTTTACATACAGCTTCATTTTAACAGGATAGGTTGTAATGGCAATATTTTAGAATATATTCAGTTATTTCTACTTAGTGTTCACACAGCTATTCATTTATAGATGCTGATGTTGTCTGCAGTTTTTGCTTCTGAATCTTTTCCATTGTGGTATCAATCAGTTTTGAATTTAACATTGTTTTAAATTATTGTTTTCTGCATTGTTTACATTAAATTATTTTTCTGTTGTGCTTCTATTTTTTAAATACCTCCTGAAAAAAATTAAACATATAAACAGAAAGCCACGATACTGCCACACACAACCTACAATAACAATGTTATGGTTCAGGCATGTATAACATGACATCTCCACAACGAGGGATCATTTGAAGCCAAAATGCTTTTAGGTGGGAATTTGCCATATTTTCAGGTAAAGCCACCTAAGAAGTCAAAATTCAGGAGTGTGCATTAGGAGTGCAGAAGCGAGGAATGGTGGTGGCTGAGCTTCAGCTGTGTTCTGTTTTGTTGTCATCATGGATAGCAGTTCTCCACACCATGCTCTCTGCTCTGTGCAGGCTTAGTCCATCTCTAGTAAATGCAGCTGCTGGCTTCTGCTATACCTGAAGTCTAGCTCCCAGGACTCTGCCTCGAGTTTTGGAAAGAGGCAGTTATTTCAGCCTGAGGATGCAGCCACTGCCCAGATCCACAGCTCTGCTGCCTCCCCAGCTCTTCTCCCCAACACCTCCCTGATCTTCCGTGCTGTTCCATCAAATTCCAATACAGCTCTGACACCCCTACCTAATATTAAAATCAGCCTTTTTTAACACTATGTAAAAGCCTGAAAAAGACCTAAGGCATTTCTCTGAAAATTGTTTTAGATGAGTACTTAGCTTCTTTGCAACTTGCTTTCAGAGCCACTTTACAGCTTCTTCCAGCTTCCCCTGCCTAATGGGTTTGGTAGCTTAGAACTCACACATGCTGCTCACACCAACTGCCCTTTGTTGGCTGCTACCTTTGCTCTGCTGCACACTCTGTCATCTCCTTTAAACCCTTCCCAGTTCTGATTTTATGTGCCCAGAACCTCTGCCTTCTTGGACAGCCATAATTCTGTGTCCAGTCATTTAGAGCTCTCCCTAGGGTCTAATATTAGAATCTTATTTAATTGTCTTTTATCCCTATGTCTTGTCTTAAAAAAAAACAGAGGACTGCTTAATATTGTCACACAGTAGTGTCAATTTTCTTGCATTGTCTTTATATGTATAGCACAGTTTATTGCAACACATCTTCTTGCTCATCTCTTTTTTATGCACCCTAATCTTCATATACTCCAAATCTGGTTTGAATTATTGAAATTCTTTAGCAATCATAAATAACCTTTTTCTGTATTTAGATGATTTCTAAGAAAAAAATGTATTCCCTTAATTTCTGGCAAATTCTTATCAATACCTTTATATACAAGTTGTTATAAAGATTAGCTATTCTTATCTAATTGTTTCTAGGAGTTTAAGACGGTCTCAGCAGGCGTTGCTGAGGGATGAAACTTCTAATGATGATTTAAAGCAGTGAAGTGTGTAGGCTGAAACTGAAATAATTATTGCTGTAACCCTCTAAGCACTCCAAGTTCCTCAAGAGAAAATACTTTGTTCAGAACAGACCCTGAACAACAAAATGCGAAGAAAGTAAAATAATAAAAAACCCTCCAACCCTTGAAGCAGGATGATAATTTAGAAATAGAATCAGTATAATGTGAAGATGTTCTCAACAACTGCTCACAAATGCATCAGACATCACAATTAAAAGGGAATAATAATTATGGCCCCATTCTAAAGTATGGAATATTCTATTCCATTCAATAAGTCATGAACACTTTAAAACCATCAGTGTAATCTACAAACCTATATTTACAACATTAAACTGGATGTTCTGCCTTTTCAATAACTGTCATCTCATCTCTATTATTTTCACCTCAGACTCTAATTGTTTCTTTTATAGGAGCTAACCTACCAGTGTCCTTGGCAGTACAGTTTATGGCTCATGCATTTACAGTAATTGTTTGGGCAATTTGCCACACAGTATAACAATCTTCACATCACAATCAGTTTTTACAATAAACAGCATTAGTTGTGAAAAATACAAGTGATGCATGATTCTTATGGTAGATAAAGGGCACTGAAGATGCCCTTTAGAAAAAGAAAAGAAAATGCTCAAGCCTTGAACTACTTGAGAAAAATACTGATGTCACAATAGAGCTAATTAATTTGATGTTACAAACAAGAGGGGGAAAGGGCCTTGCATTCATTAGTGTCAATTCCAAATGAGAGCATACCATTCATATAAATAATATTCTGCCTTCATTTAGACAAAATATGCAGGTAAACAAATAAGAAATAAGCACCAGCTCTGGCAATAGCAATGATTTTGCTCCTTAGCTTTATCAAGGCTCTTGTTTTTCTATAGACACAGGGAGCTCAAAGCCTGGGCAGATACAACTTACAGGTAGAACTCTGGATGAGGCCAGATCCTACTGCCCACCAGCTGGTTTGCTCCAGCATGGCCAGCACTTCCAGGCACTACTGGACACTGTAGCCTCTGTGTATAGTAGTGGTCTGCTCCTGGGAGGCTGAACATGTGCTTAATGGCTTCTCTCCATAACACACAGGTGGTGGCACATAAACGTGTCTCACTGCACGCGTCTCTGCTGCAGACGTTTTGTCGCCTCTCAGTTTTCAAGTGTCCTAAAATAAGAGGTCAGTAGTGAGGCCATTGGACACACCTCCAGCAGGCAGTCTTCCATGTTAGAAATTCTCCAGAGGAGAAATAATATATTTGCGTTCTTATGCCAGTGCCTAGACAGGGTAATTCTCAGCCTCCTTGTCATCTCCACGCCACATTATGGACCCTGGGTGGTGCAGAGGCACAGTGAGGCAAGGCCCCAGAAGGCACAAAGCTGGCTTCAAGCCAAGTCTATACCTCCTCTTCCTGAGCTCAGCCGTGACTTCTCTGGCAGCACCAGGGCTTGAGGCTAAGAACATGTGATAATAAATTGTGGAGTGGTTGTATTATAAAACTGTAACTTCAAATTCTGAGAACACAGACATCAGTTTAAATCAGTAGGGAGACTTGTCCCTGTAGCGAGTTTTGGACTGAACAATATGGAGGCAAGGAATGAGTTTGTCTTTACTCATTAAGTATTTAGTTCATATATTCAGTTAGTGAGATAGAATCAGATTAACTCTGGAGACACTTTCACAAAAGAAGTCAAAGTCTGCACTTTGAAGGTCTGCATCAGGACCCTTGGTAGCTTCCGAACCAAAATGAAACATATGTTTTTAGCTTGCCTTTTTTTTTTTTTTTTTTTTTTTTTTCTGTATAGTACCAAGGTTTTTTTCCCTTCTTGCATTTTCCTCTCAGTGTGAATTTGTTTTGGAAATATTTTCTGCCCTGTCCAACTGGTATTTTAGGATCAACACAAATGGAGCAATATTTTCAAGCAAGCCAACTGTTATGGGGGTTATGGTAGTAAAAAAAAAATCTTGAATTCTTACTCTTCTGAGCCTTACAAAAAATTGAATAGAATTTTAAAGCTCTGCTTAGAACTTTAGACATACAAAGTCTTCCCTAATCCTTTCCAAAATGACTTCTTCCTGAGAAATTCATTCTTGCTGCATGTTTGTGGATTTTGAATGATATTGCATACAATACTACTGAATTTTAGAATTACGTGTGGAAAATCCTTTCTCTAGTTTCTCACCCAGGTCTTCAAAACATTTTACAGGCTTTCTGATTTTGATGTGTACATAAATGTTTTAAAATAATTTTTGTTGTTGCTTTTTTAAATGCAGATATTTCCTTCTCTACTTCCTTCTGAAATTACATCTGCTGCTAATGATACAAAAATAACCAAACTAAGCTGCCTGCCCTTCGCTCCCCATATTCCCTTTCCCAGCTCCATGGGGTTAGACTTCTGTGCAGGATTGCCTGTTTGGCTCCAGTGACAGCTCAAACATGAGTACTTAACTGCACTAATTTACTTTTTGCTCTTCTGCTTCTCAGTAAAACACTGCTGACACATGGAACTACTTCATTTCAAGGATCTCACATGTTGTTTACATCCCAGTGGCATCATTCTTCAGCAAGGCTGGGTATTTTTGGCATTAGATCCAAAAGCACTAGTTATATTGAAGGCTGCTTTTATATGAGGTTACTCTGAGGCTTAGAAATCTGTCCTGAAATTAAAATATAACTACTGTTTGGTTAGCAACTTTAGTCTTGCCAGCTCTTTTCATGAGGACATTCTAGCTTCACCTCAACTTCAACTACAATACATTATCTTCAGGGTAGAATTTTGATTTTTTTTGATTTTGAATCTACAGTAAAAATCAGAAGCATGAAAGCACCTACAAAACCTAAGACTATTTTTAGATAAAATAATGTTAAAAACTTTTTTCCCTTTTACGTACTTTAACTAAATATTTGAGAAATAACATTCTTTGAATACTTTAACAACCTCATGCCTCTCTGAATTTGAGACTAAATAATATAATCCCATGTCTTCTTTTAAATATGAGATAGTATAAAATTGATCAGGTTGCATTAATTTCAGAGTTGTTCAGGTACATTTTCATCTTTCCGTACTCTGTAATCCAACAATTTTAGCCTTTTTCTCACATTTTTAAAAATAAATATCGTATGATTTAGATAGTAAGATCTAGCATAAGTGGATATATCACAGAACAAAGTGAATGGTACTGTGAGTTATACAAACATACAGACACAACTTTAGCCAAATATTGGTGTGTGAACTAAAATCCTGACAAGTGATAACCCCACCTATTATGATGGAGTTTGCTGCTCCTGGCTGTAGTCCCAAACCTATTTCAGGCCAGACCAAAGCACCTGCTGTTCCATAGTGCAAACGTGCACTCCTGCAAGCATAACTCTCAGGGCATATAGCTGCAGAGGAGCATTTGAAATAGGGCTGGGTTGCGATCATAGGATCATGAAGTCTTATCCCTTGGGAAATGTGTTGCATAATCTTGTTCTCAAAAATATATTCATGTTTCCATACTGAGACCTTCTCAGTTTCTTGTGTCTAATACTTGCACCAAAAAAAAATATAAGATATACTTTTCTAATGCTTGCAGATCTTCTTTTAAGTTTTCAAAACAAATGTTTTTGTGAACTCTTTATATTAATCCATTAACAGTCTTCCTGCTTTTTCATCTTTTGGGTATTTACCCCTTTGCTATATCAATAGAGGGCATTTATTCCTCCTCTCAGACTTTATTTTGTTATGCTGAAAATAGAACTACTTGATCTGCCTCCTTGGTTATTATAGATTTTTCATCCTGCCAGCCTTCCTCTAGTCCTCTTCTGAACGTGTTCCAGTTTGAATCAATTTTTCTTGGACATTGTAGATAAATGTTCTAGAGGAGTTCTTATTGGTGCCTGGTGCCACAACATGAACATTTCTTAGAATCTTTCATAACTGGGAATACCTTCTCTGGGACATTACCGCTGAACTTGGTTTGCCTTGATATCACAGTGTCTATCTCATCTCATACCAGCACCTTGGAAATGGTTTCTGCCAAAAAAAAAAACCCTCAGATTTTTCTTGTTCACCCATTTCTTCCAACTTCTGAGGCCTAGTTTTGTGGCAGAAACTCTTTCTAGTCCCTAAATGTATAACCTGGCACTTTCTAATTTTGAATTTCATCCCTTATCTATTATTCTGATCCTCCAGGCCACCGATTTCTTTCAATCCTCCTCTGTGTTGGTGATGTCTCCCAACTTCGTCTCTGCCACAGATTTAATTTAACTTTGACTTCTTGTGCTTTGGTCTGTAATAACATGACTGAGTAAGTCTGATTGCATGACTTGTCCTCTCCAATTCCCCAGCGATGCCTGCTAGCTCCACAGCCCAGCTCCTGGGACCCTGCTTGGCACCGAGCCCCTCTCCCACCGCCCAGCTCTTCTGCTCATCTCCCTCTTCTCCCGTTTAATTAATAAATTTCCCATGTGGCTGCACAACAAATGCTTTAATGAAGTCCAGATAACTGATTTTTAGACAAGGGAAATATAGTAATCTTATCAAAGACAGATATTATCAGGTGAGTCTGGCATTTTTATGCCGTTTTCCATTTATCTATATTTCTTCTCTCATTTTTGTTCTAAATATATTGTGAGAACTTTTTGAAGACACCTGGGCCTGTAGTTGCCTTGACACTATTTATCTTCTTTTTCCTAAATATAGCTAATCCTTTTTCTTCTTTTCTGATATTGTTGCAGTATAGGACCAATTGAAGAGGTCTGAATAGGAAAGGTTTTAAACCAATATGTGTTTTCCTCCATTGGGTCTCTCAGATTTGGGTTGGAGATTATCTGCTTCTCTTAATTGGAGCATATTTAAACAAAAAGTTCTGCTCCCAGACTGGATGGAATAATATAATTTTCCAAATCGCTCTTCCTATCAGTTATGGCCTGCAAGATTTCTGTTGCTATAAGAATCTGCCCCACCACTAGCACAGTGGTAGAAGAATTTACGAGATGCCTTTTGGTTGTTGGGTTACGTGTAGATTATGTGAAATCTTGATGAAACTTCATTTCTAAAAATATTCTTATTTAGCTTAAAAAGGCTAGTTCGAAAGCCTTGACATGTCTGAGTTTATTCCAACCCTTCATGAAGTCAAAGAAATATTGTTTATTGGCTATTTTTTCTTGCCACTTATAATTTTCTATCTACTCCACATCTTTAGGGTTCAAGTTTAACATTTCCTGTCTGGGATCCCAATTCCACATAACTTGGGGACTTCTGAACTCCTTCACAAAATGTCCATCACATTTTCAGTCCTCTCAGTCCTACTAACTAGCCCCTGAACTTCATATTTGTTCTTTCTAATGCAAAATTACAATGATAACCTGTTTTCAGTCCTGATTTATTTTTATAATTCAATACAAGTGAATGATAATTTCAAGGATGAATCATATGAGCATAGGTTCTGGGGTTTTTCGCCTGCTAGAAATTCATAAGTTCCTGGTGTACTTTATGAAGATGTGCTCCATTCAGCTGAATGAGAGAAAGCAACAGAGCTTATGCAGGTTTACAGGTACTTATGCTGGAGTGGAATCACATCAGCTGACATAATGGATTTTTTTCTAGCTTGCATTGTTGTCAGAATACCTGGATCACTTAAAAATAAAAGTAAACCCTTTTTAACAGAACACAAATATTGTGTCTCTCATCATATAAGGCAAGTTTAAACTATCCTTCACAACAAAGTGCAATAATTAATTTCTGAAACAAAAGCTAATTAATATTCTAATTTAAAAATCTGCTCATGGAGTTCTGATACTGTGCTAGGACATTTTCAGAGAAATATGGAGAAAAACTTACCAACTAGACAAACACCTTCTAATTGCCCCTGTTTGATAAAGCAGCTAATTATTATTGGTTTTTGGGAAATATTTCAGTCCTTAGGATATATGTATATGTTTGAGATTGTTCTGTAGTTATATGCACCCATAGCTTCAGCATCTTCATATAATTTCCTAAATTGAAGTAGAGGTTTAAGTTACTATTTTTTATGCTCCTCGTGATCCTCAAATACTGCAGTATCAATATCCTCAATTTAAGCCAATTTTAGATTTCTCCCAAGAATAATTATGTGAGGACAGATATTTCTGATATAAAATTAAATTAAGTAAAATAACTGTTACACTGACATTCCCTGTGCTCAGGTATTTGCAGGGCAGGTGTGCACAAATAATGGTCTAAAAACCAGAAATCTTTATAAAATTCAGTGCAGTAGGCAAGAAATTATGCTACAAGCCCTGCAGTGTGTATCCTAGCTGTGAGGCTGTGTTATCATTGCTATTTTTTACCTGTGTGGCTGTTGTGAAAAGAAACTTGTGTGCCAAGGCTCCAGATGCTACTTGAACAAAAGTTAAGGAAAAATTCAGCTCCAATCACAGCAAAAGTAAAACGGAGGGGCCTGCCTACCTTGAGTGTTACATTCGCAGCCACTAAAACTCCATAACCGCATTCCAGTTTGAATTTATAGTTACAAGGTGAGATTCATGGAGCTTTACATAATGGCTGAAACTGTAGGTTCCCTTTATGGTCAGTAAATAAGGTCTACCTTTCAGAGGTAGAGAAGCACCTTCGAAGGATACATCACTCCATCTTACTCATGATGCCCATGTTAGAGAAAATAAATCTCCTTTTGGAAGTGTTAATCTCTCACCACTGATAACAGGAATGATATACAGGACTGCCTGAACACAGATGCTTAGAAGAATAAGGCTAGATAAAGTAACACTATCCTGGCACACACCCATAATTATCCAGCTTGAAGCGTCTTTATACCTGTACGTTTAAAGGTTTATAAAATAGGTACTCAGCATCCTTATTCAAACACTCTGTCTATATTTTTACACTGAAAATTTGTTAACCAAACCCAAAAATATTCACTGCATAGGAAACACAGCAAGCTGGGGGCAGAATCCAGTTTCTCCTTTCACCGACATATGAAATTTAAGCTAAAGAAGGATCCTGCTTGCACATCCAGCTTCATTAGGAGGAGGCAAATCTGCCCTCCAGTTTTCCCCCAAATGTTCTGTATCCTGATAATCTGGGTATTTTTTGCATGAATGATGTGCAGTGGGGTTTTTTATCACGTGAAAGTGTGATAGAAGCTGAAAGTGGCACCGCTGCTTGGATGCCACAGTAGCTGGATGTGAACTCTAGCCACCACTAGAATATTATGCTAGATATAGGCATTAACAACTCCCCTTCTCCTGGGAATGCTTCTTGAATTAAAAAATTTGTCAAACTCTGGTTTCTTTACGAAGTAGAAAAAGAGTCCCTTCTAGCAGAAAATTATGCCATCCCTGCTTCCCGAGAGTTGTGGCATCCATATGGCTGAACACTGCAGGTAGTCAGCTACGTTCAAAGAAATGTTGACACTTTAAGATGCTCTTTTTTTCCCCACTGGAAAGCAGTGGAAGGTTTCCTGCTGGGCCCATGTGGTTTTGGGATCACACTTTTGGGGTGATGATTCAGTTCATGTGTTATACATGTCTTGGTTCCTAATCTGGGGCTTTTGCAGACACCCTGATAGCACCTAAATGTTTTGATGCATCTGTATCATGGTTAAACCCCAACTTACACATTTATGGAAGCAGATGAGTGAAAAAGATGCAAAAGGGCAGAAAAAACTGGTAACAAGATGTAACACTAAGACAAGCCTTTGAACAGTAAAAAAACCCCAACAAACAAAAAACAAAAACCAACCACCCTCACCAAAACCTTATGTATAAACGATAAGCTCTAATGATTTACCTTAAAACCTCCACAGATCAACTGAAAAAAGGTGGATCTGCCACCCTTTTCAGAATGAAATGCAGATTATAACAACTGCTGCTAGGGGAAAGTACAACTCAGTGCGAGTAGAAGAGTGAAAAACACATGGAGGTTATGCACATACCAGAATTCAAGAGTGACATGACATTCATACAGATTGCAAGAATATTTAGCATTATTGCAATTAATGGTGGAAAAGAATTGCTGAGAGAGCATTAAATCTTGTGCTTCAAGGACAGCTTCTAATAAAAAATGGCCAAGAGGAAATATAAGAGGGCAGTGCAAATTACTCCAAGTATTTTCCTATAAGAACTCTACATCTTCCCCTGAAGTATCTGATGGTGGTCAGTGTCAGAGGTCAGATGCTAGACTGGCAGGATCTTCTGTCTGCTTTAGTCTGGCAATCCCTATAAAGACTGGTTTTTAAAAAGTTGGTGACAGTAGATGTCTACATTCTTGTAATAGAGTATAAATTTAGCATCCTCCTTCTGAATTAAGCATTTAGGTGGCAGAGTTAATGTTATATCAATTCAAATGAAAGACACTAGAAGAAAATAGAAGGGGAAAAGATTAATATTTGAAAATTAGAAAGTAATTTTCAGTAACAGAGGTGGACGGCTGGTTGAAAATCACATAAATTAAGACCTACAGAAAAAAAAAATTGCTCCTCATAGAGGAGTCATTAGGAGTGATATAATAATTTACATTTTACATAAGTGACATTCTCTTAGCGTTTTTTTCCTTTTGCACTAAATGTTAGATCCCTATAAGCACATGATTCGAACTGCTAGGACTTGGCAGTTCGATTGATATCAATTGATATTGATGAGGACTGCAGGCACTCAGCATCTCTCTGTAGGTGTTTTTTGTGTTGAACCTGGCCTTTGTTTTCACAGCCAGCAAAGCAACAGAAAAAATTGCACTGGCTGCAGGGAAGCAGAATTCGTTCCTGCCGGCCAGGCATAGCTTAGCAACAGGATTTATACTGTACGCAAGCAGGGAGGATCTTTTGATTTACTTAAGGTAACAAACATGCCTTTTTCCAGCCATCTCTGTATACATACAAATATTTGGAAAACACAAGCAAGAGAGAGCCCTGGCATCTTGAACACATATATCCTTCCAGACCCTTGCCTGACCCCAAAATTATGCTCTCCTGTCACTGATGCATCTAATCACCTTTGTGCTGCTTTCTCAGAAAAGGCCTGGGAAAACCCATCAGATTTGCAAAGTAATTTGAAGGTCAACATATTCTCATTTTCTTGGCCAGTTCTTTCTTATGACCAACTCTTAATAGGTCACTCAAAAAAGCTACATTTTATGTAGCTGTTTTCAGAATTTCAAACAGCATTCAAAATGTTGTGTAATTAACTAGTAGTCTTTATATTTGAGTCTAAGAGGAATAAGAACAACAATTTTTGCAGAATAACACAAGAAGTTTCTTTTTGTTTAACAGAAAAGAAGAAATATTGGCAACGTCTGATGATGGCACTTGGAATAACTCAAGGACTTCAGGTACAACACCCAGTTTAATTAGTTCTTCCTTACTGCACATGTTAATTAAAAATAGTGAAACAACCAACCTCATGGAAATTATTGAACTATGTTTTTGTTAACTCTTCAGACACAAACATCCCAGAGATTGTTTATTCACAAGCAGAAGACAAAGACACCAAACAAGCTAATGAAAATATAAAAGAGAGAAATGCAGAATACAACCAGGGTGATTACAAAGATGATGAAAAAGAATTAGAGTTGCTGGTAAGTGTTATACAATTATATCTACAGTATTAAATGATTTGAATCCATTTACGCTTCAAAGCTGGTGAAATGCCCCCTTTTAACAGAGCTGACTGATGTACTAATTTACAAATGTAAAGCCTTGGTCTGTACTTACACTGAATCTCTAACTGATTCAACAATAGAAGGTGCTTTGATTTCAGTATAGTGCATCAACTTTTTCTGGTCTTAAATTAATGACTTCTCCCTTTTGCTTCTTTACCAGAGGCTCTAAATGACAGTTCTAAGGAATTAGAAAGGTAACATTTAATAAAATCTCTCCTCCTAGTCTCTAGGATGGGAATATTTTTAAAGAAATGCTTTCTATTTGTAAAATTTTTGTACTTGTAGTACTGTTTACTTCTGAGATTTTTGAAATTGTAACTATATGAGTACAGTAAGTATATATATATTGATATTGGCAGATTTTTCTATTTCAGTATTTTACATTATATTTTTTTACAATGAATTTCACACTCAGTGAACATTCAATCTATTTGGATTTGTGTGCATGCATGTGTGTGCGTGGTTTGCCTTGCATTTTTCAATATGAAAGAAAAAATGGCAATAAATGAGACACATACAGCAATCTATTATTCCCAGCGTCTGTTCTCAGCTCATATCATTTGGGTGCACAGATTCATAACCATAGATTATAATAGCTATCACCTGTGAAAATGTGAATGCTGAATCAGACAAGAGAGGAAGATGGGAACCGTTCTTTTTTTCCTTGTTGATAGAAAAAATTCCTCTCATTTGAATATAAATTTTTGTCATCTTTTACTATAAAAAGTTGAAAATTGTTGCCTATTGTGAGACCTTTCACCGCCTGAAAGTCAACGTTTTGGGGTTTTTTTCCTTAATGGTGAAATGTGCAAAGGAGGACCTCTAAAATCCCTTGTTGTTCTCAGTCCACCCTTTTACAAAAAAGAGGATCAAATATAACTATTTGTTTATCAATTGCCAGACTTGTCCGTACAATAAATGAAGGGGGAGCTATAATTTAGATGTTAATTTGCACTGTGCGCTCTTTAATGAATTAAACAATGAAGGCTTATAATACATGGAAATACAACCAAATCTTTGAAACACACAGGCATTGGCTCACAAGACAGCTGTGCAGTTGACAAGTAACATGAGCCTTATGTGAGAAGAAGGGGAAATCGTAAGATTTGCATATAATTATTGAGATCATGCAAATGTCAGTTATGAGGAGGGGAAAAAAACACAGGCATCTCACTGTTAAATCCTGACAGTTGGCATCACCGAAGAACTCAAATACACTTGAGCACTGGTTGGCAGAGGGTCATTAAAACAGAATTTGCAGAGACATTAGCTCCCTCACTTTTCTTTGAGTGACGTTTTACTATTAATAGTTTGCAGAGGCTTTGCAGAAAACATATTAATAAGAGAAACTGTAATGGGGGTATCTACAGCAAGTGCAAATGTATAAAGGGGTGCCCAAGAAGCTAGCCTCTAATTGATCAGCTAGTGCTATCAGTGTGACTCTGCTAAAGTGAGAAGAGAGTGCAATGACAAGCAGGCATAGCTGAATAATACAATATGATATTTGGGAGCTGGGAGGGAGAATGATTAGTTTCTGGCCTTTTACTTTGCTAATCTCATTTCCAACTCATGTCTTACCAGATTGTCTAAAACCAGTCTGGTTTGAAGCCTGTAAAATGGTCCCTGAGAGAAATGAAGCACAGATAATCCTTACAGTATTTGTCAGTGTGAAATGTGTCTTTGTTTTACTGGACAATACTGTACATAACCGGACACTGATGTACTGTATCAATGCCCTCATTTGAGCACCAATCCTCCCCCCTCGCCCCATAGCTTCCTCTCTCCAAACCTAGAATCAAATGTACAGAGAATGAATTAGCCTGCCTTTAAGGGAATATTCTCTTCAGATTTAATTTGTATAAAATGCACTAGCAGCTTACTGAACTCATGAATAAAGAGAGAGGGTTCGGAGCACTATTTTATTTCCTGCTCCTTTCAGCACCACCATAAAGCTCATTACCTATGTTAAAAAATACATGCAATGCAAATTTTGCAAATGGTTTTGAACATGTTTCCATAAAAGCTTTGTTACTGAAAACAAAACTTTCCATAATGAAATCCTGCCTCCTTCATTTGGCATATTTTTGCAAAGTACTTTTTGATCATTCTTTTCTATTCTATTGTTTCAGTTAAATCAGCACTTCACAGAAGCTAGAGGTACCTCTTCCAGAGATGAAAGGAATTTATACACAACAGAACCAATTAATTTTCCAAGTGAAACTGAAAGATTGGTGAAAAAGCTAACCTGTATAGAAAGAAGCAGTGCCTTGCACCCTGTGCCTATCAGTTCCTCATCTGAAAACACTTCACATGCAATAGGAGAAGAATTAAAAGATAAAGTTAAGTATCCTGTAGGAGATTATAACAGTCAGCTACCAGGGAAGGAAGTCACTGCTGGCTCAGTAAACAGCTATGAGCGCTCTTTGGAACATACTGGTACCAGTGAAAGCCTTTTATCGGCAAAACATTTTCCTGTGACAAAGCAGAATGAGGCTATCAATATTACGGCTACTGGCTCAAGCCGACAAGGAGAGAGGCACACAGATATTTCAAAAGGTGAAATAGATAGTGCCTTGGGAAGTAAGATGACGGAGAGATTATTCATCAGTGAGGATGTTGCTGGTACCTCAAAAGGGGCCTGTGAAACGAGACCAGAAACCATTTCGCCAGAGCATGATGAATCCGTGCAATTAAATGCATGCATAGCAAGGACGCTGGATGGCAATGCTAATCCAGCTCTGGAGCACCAGGCACCACAAATGTCTCACCAAACTGTGGATTCATTGTTGTCAGATGCTGACAAAAATGAAAATGAAGGAAAAATCAAGATGACTGAAAGCAAAGTTCAGGTACATTTAAGAGGAGATTTATATGCTGGCACTTTTGCACATGCTGGTGTCTCAACAGATTCCACACACAAAAAAGGAATTGGTGAAATGTCAGAAAAGAACTCTAACACTGGTTTAGCGAAGGAGAAGAAAGTCATTGAAGTAGCAGACTTGGCATCAATTGGTGAGGAGGAAGCTTCCAAGCATTTCAAGTCACACAGGAAACACAATGCCAAAGCCCTGAACCCAGTACCTCTGCCAGCTGAGAACAAGCAGGCACCCAGGGACACCAGGGTGGATGAAAGGCAACCTGAGGACACTCAGGAACACAGAGGATTTAGGAGGTTAAAAGGCAGAGAGAAGCCAGACAACGCAAATAAAGGGAGACCAATCGGAAGGGAAAGCGAAGCAAACTCCACAGAGCAGAGGTGTCAAGAAATGGGGAATGAGATTTGGTGGAGAGTGAGGGGGAGCGTGGAACCTCAGAGCATGACTTCCACAAAGGAGTTGTTTACCTGCCAGGAGGCAGAGAGTTGTGAAAAGTCTTCTGTCTCTGAGCAGGGTATTACAGAGGAAGCAGAGGCAGGTACAGCTTATATAATTAAAACAACATCAGAAAGTGCTCCAGAAAAAATGCCTGGCAGTGAAAAAGCAGTAATTGCTAAGCTACCTCGAGAGACTGCACTAAGTGACAGGCCCACAGAGGAAAAGGAAACAGCGTTTGATACACATGAAGGGAGAAATGATGGTTCACATTATGCTCTTTGTCAACTCAACACAGTGGGTGTATTATATGACACTGAATTTGAAAAGGAATCAGTTTTAGGTATTTATAATGCATGCGTACATGAAACACTGCAAGGAGAAATGAAGTCTGTATGCAGTAGCAGGGAAAAATGTGCCAAAGCACAACCAGACAATATTCTACCTGTAGGAGAAGCAGTAAAGGCTTCTGCTACAGAAAAGAAAGAAGATTTGCAGTGGGGTTTATGTTCAGATGTACCTAAAAGTCCCCTGAGCACCCAGAAGCATCTATACTGTGAGAAAGCAGAAGAGCTCTACAGAGAAGAAAGCCATGTTGATACACTTTCCTGTTTATATTCTAAAGCTGAAACAAAAATGCCACCTTCTGGTACAAATACTGTGCCTAGTTACTATTATAAAAGCTCTTCAGTGGCAACTTCAGAAGGGCCCACAGTGGAAGGAGGTATGGAGCACCTGCACAGACACTTTGAATCCAAAGTCATTGAAAAGGTTGCTGCTGAGTCAGGGTACAATTCAAATCTAACAAATGAAATTATGTGTATTAACAAAAACTTCTCTTCTGAAGTTGAAAAAGGAGAAGTACCTTCCACTTCAGACACAGCAATTTCTGGAGAAGGACGAGGCAGGAGTACAGGTCAAAGTTTCCATCAAGCAGAGCTCCAACAAGAGAAGTCATGGAGGCCAGAGGCTTTAATTAGTAAGTCTACCAAAGAAAATGAAGGAACAGACTCTCGATCTGACCATTTAATAACTGAGGGGAAAACACGAAACTGGCTTGATGACTCGCAGAAAGAAAGCCAACACACTTCTGATTCTGCAGATATTTCTAACCAGAAGAGTGAAGCACTCAAGTTATCTAGGGAGTCTCCAGGTTTAAAACATATTGCTTTCAAAATATTTTATGTCTTCTTGTTTCTTCTATTTGCTGGAACACTCTACCACTATGATTTGATAGTCTGTCTTGCACTCTACCTGTTCTCCTTGTATTGGCTGTGCCATGAAGGAAGAAGAAACAAGGAGTCTATCAAGAAGCAATAACATTGACTGCCAACGGTGCTCAGGATCCATGGTCAATAATCTCCGATTCCACCAAAGCATTTTCACTGTTAAAGAGTTTATTCATTGTTAGAACCAAAGCAAGATTTCCACAGCAGCATCTTTTATTAAGAGATTACACATGAAGTTGAGCCTTCATATAAGTAATTAAACTAGGCAGGACCATTATGTTTGGATCATTAAATACCTATATGAGTATGAGTTCTGAAGCACGTCAAGTTAAAATGAAGTGCAGCTGTTGCTTCTTAGCAGGATATGAAGAAGCAATCCTTCATGTCTCTGTAGTACTTAAACCCACCATTTACTTGCTTTAATTTCTTTTGCATTAAAGCTTCATATTTTTCTGGGAATTTTTTCCTAAGATTATGTGTGGTACATAATAACACAAGGAACAATATAAAACCTAAGTCAGTATTTTGGTGCGGACATTGCAGTTGATAATCTGCTAGTGTAATTAGCCAATGCTCTAAGGAATGCACCTGTTGATAGTTTAATATAATTTTTCAAATTTTTATTTCATTATTTTGACTTAGAGCTTTGGTGGTAGCCCTGTTTGAAAAATGTAGGGCTTTGACTTCCGTAACATCATGTAACTTCCAGGGTGTGACTGTGTAGCAGAATAGATGAGCTGTTTCCACCCTGTAAATATTGAAGGCCACAGCCACAGGCCTCATACTGATCACTCATGTGCATGAACATTTTTGGGTTCTGTAAATCTGGACTGAGTAACATGACTGAGAATTTCACTGAACTGTTATCCTGGGCAAAGCCTGTGAATGACATTTTTCATCAGTATTGCTTGAGCATATCTAAAAAGTATTAAATAAATTTTCCAAAGGAATGCTATGACTGTGTGCAGCATGTCTGAATTAGATTTACAGCTTTTTTCCTATGGCTTGCAACCTAGAGCTAATCAAACACCAAGAGAAAACAATGGACACGACCCTGGCGTACTGTGCAGCTGCTTTGTGTGGTTTGGGTGAGGCAGAAGAGGCTGGTATCTGCCCTAAGGAGAGCCCAAATTGGTTCTGTGCAGCAGTTCTGTGGGGCAGACACACTGGCAGCTTTGCTGCTCCAACGCTGTGGGTGTCTCACACAGGCACATGCCCAAATTTTGTCCAGAAGGAAAAGAATGGACAGGATATGATGCTCTTCAGCCATTTCCCAGAGGATGGTCACAAACGGCATCCCAGGTATAGGATATTAAAAGAAGCATCGAGACTGCATAATGTTGCTGAAACCATAGAAATTAAAAAGAAAAAAGAGTTGTTTTTAAGCTCTGTTTGTTTCACTTTCCTTACTGCCACTGTGAAATATCATAACTCTGAAAGTCCTGGTTGCAATATATGGCTGAAGCTATGTAATAGCAAAATTATTTAATTGTTAGCTTGGCCCTGAAATAAATGTTTTAAAGTCCATGTAAAACTTATTCACATGTTTCAGGATGATAGGACACTCTGCTACAGGAGGCACCTTGTCATTCGTGTTCTGCAGAGGGGTAAAACTTTGAAACATTTTGGGAGTAGTGCATTCAGTGGGGTCAGCAAGTATGTGCATGATCTATTGCTGATATGTGTTTTGATGGCTGGATACCATGACAACTTTTGACAGCAATCCATGACTGAGTTATAGCAATGGACTAGAGGCATTAAGGAGAGACATGGAAGGCCGTGTCCAGATGTTCAAAGGTATATATGAGCAAAATATTCATTGAGATAAAGAAATTAATTCAATAGGCATTAGGAGATGAATCCAATAAAAAGCTTAGGCTTAGACTTAAAGCAGGATTGAAGTTAAATCAGTGTAAGTCCAAAGTAATGATTGTAGACCTTCCTTTACCAGGAGACAGCAAATGACAGCCTTTTCATGATGTTTGTATACACTTCTCCAAAAGGTGCAGCATTGCCTTACTTCTCATAGTTCACTCCCTGCAGTGTGACGAGTCCCTGGACTAAGTGGATCAGAATTTCAGCCTCACTGGGATAGACACATCCAGTATTGCTTCACTTCCCAGTACAGTGGAAGCTCTGAAATAGCATCTAATATATTCTGACAGAATCAAGGTCCTCAGATAAAGGGATAAAAAGCGAAGAAAACATCCCGCACTTATCCTGCTGAAAGTATCATAATGCAGTCAAGTACCAGATTCCTCAGGTGAGAGAAGTCAAGGACATTGGATACATATCAATTTTATAGGTAAAACAACCATGGCAGAAATTAGAATATTTTGGTTCAGTTAAAAGCCTCTACAATCTAATTTACCATATAGCTCTTTAAAGCAGAATTCATAAACTTCAGAGCAAGGACCAAAGTCCAGGTTCCTGACCTGTTAGGTAAAAGCTCTACACACTAAGTCACAGGATTCAAACCCATGTTTGAATATATTCAGCTTTACCAAATCTGGGCATTTCATCCATCAGAATGTACTTTAACCATTGGAGGAGTATTATTGTGAGGAGGACTGTGGTCACCAGGGTTTGGCAGTACCTCTGGGCATAGATGGGTTCCTAGTTTCTCAACTTACTTAAACTGAAAGTGGTTCTCTGCTCAAAACAATAGATTCTTTTCCATTTGAGACTAAAGACTCATTTGATACTCCCATCAGAGAGGGGTTTTCTTTTCCCAAACTTGTAATGTCCATTTTTTAGAGAGGTCTTAATCTCACACAGTCTAAATCCCTAAGCACCTGAGATAGTTAAAGAACTTTAAATGTCTTGGACACATGCCTTATTTTAAGCAGAGCTGAACAGTTCAGTCACCGTGAAAGTGGAAAAGCCTGGTTGTGTTTTTTTATTGAATCTTGGAGACTCTAAGCAGTGTGCATTTTAAGAACCCTTTTGCTCCTTCACATGGAAGCATAGACATCCTTGAGTCATGGGAACCTTTGTGTGGTAGTTGTCTGTATGTAATCTGCAAGTTGAAATTTTTTTTCTCATGCATTTCAACCCAAAATATTTGGTTCATTGTCAAAGGCTCAGCTCAGCTGATTGGAGAGCAAGAAGAGGGGTCAGGGATGATTGATGGGCCCAGGACCATGGGTGGAGGAAAGTTCATGAAATGGATCAGTCTCTGGACAAAGGCAGAAAAATGTTACAGAGAGCTCAGGAGAGTCAATGTGACCTGCAAATAGAATGCAAGGGATAAATAGAGAGGATCTATTAATACAGGCATTCATTAAAAATTAGTGGGCTTTTACTGTGTGTCATAATATATTTAAATCAATTCCTAAATATCAGCTAACATTTAGCTAAATTACTTCAATTTCTACAGAAAGTGTGCTTTAAACAGCTGTATTCCTGTATCCAACAGGTGAAACATCTGGGTTTGCCATTTTAACACGTACAGTCATTCAGAGTTGGAATTTAGGGTAAATATTTGAATGTTAGAATAAGCATATTTCATCTACACACAAGTGGAATACTGTTAGCATTTCTCAGATTTGGACTGGGATTTTATGTTCTATATTTAAAATATTTAATCAGCATATCGTACCTTATGATTGCAAAACAGGACTCTAGACTGATCTGTGAGCACAGGTGCCCGAACTTTAAAGTATGTATGTGCTTAAAACAACAAAGCAAGTAATTTTATCTTTTTTTATTTATCATTTGATAAGCTATCTTTTAAAAATCCTCTTACTTTTGTTTGTAGTATGGAAGAAACACCTTTATAACATTGGCAAAATACTGAGTTTTACTTACTTCAGGAAATAAGTGGTGTGTTGTGCTCTTGCAATGATTCATATTCAGCTTGCCTAAAAGGCCTCAGTAACATATTTCTAGTTAATACTTTAATTTCTAGTAGCTTCTAGTTATTTCTTCAAGCTATGCAACAGAAAAAGGGTGTGATCCTACATGGCAGGGTAATCCTGTGGTCACAAAGAGTTCAACTCTGGTACAATATAGTGATTGAAAATAATATAATTGAAAAAGGCTTCCTTGCATTATTGCAAGGAATATGAGGTGTATCTACATTCCATACCATGGGAGGTATGTCCCATGGCTATTATCCAAACTGCACATGTAACAAATAAATTAATTTTCATATTGCTGCATGTCTAATCTGTTGAATTGCCTTAAATATAAATTTAGGGAAAAAGAGAGAGGAGCAAGAAGAATTTCTGCATCCAGATACCTTGCCAGGAGATAGTCAGAACAAGCTACATCATTAATGATCTAAGTACTTGTTGTTGCTAATTGCTTGCTGATTCTTATCCATCTGTGACTTCTGGCTCAACAGAAGGCTCTGAAACAAGCTACAGCCTTTAAAGACCTAGTTAATATTGGAAATGAAAAAATAAAGAGGACAGAGTATCAACTAGATCCTTAAAGGAAGGTTAATATGATAATGTTCTGAGTCACTATACTAAATTTTATATGCCCAATGGTATATACACCCCTGAATAAAACACCTAAACTCTCTAGTCATTGAATATATGAATGAGAATCAAAATAGGCAATGTGTTAAATATGGAACTGCCAAAGTTTTCTAATAAAAAGCCCTGATGGCAGAGTTAGGTCTTACACCCTTCACCTGTCAGTGGGATTAGTTACTTAACGCTGGGTGGCAGGGACATGCTTTTTCCAGGTCAGGTTCCATATTCTGCAGCCCTCTCATGCACTGAGGTACCTAAACAGCTGCCTTCAAAGACAGAAAACTTTGCAGAAAACAACCCCAAAGTTTTGGGACTGGAGAAAGCTTAACCCCTTAAGCCATTGCTTGGAGGGAAATTTGGATATAAACTGTTCCAAGATTAACTTGTGCACTCTCTTTAGGTAAAATACAAAACTAATACCAAGACCTTTATGTCTCCTCAGTGAGGTCTACTTCTTCCTTAGACTATAAAGTTACTTTTCCAGGGCTACATCAGTGCCTCATGAACCAGGAGTGAAGAATTGTTCTAGCCATGAACTGTGAATTTCTCTCTTAAACCTACAAAGATGCTTGAATCCCAGCACAGTTCCACTTCAGGCAACCATGTCCTTTTGTGACTCCCAGTTGAGCTTTCCAAGACTTGCAGCTCTTCTGAGAACACTGTCTGCAAAGGAGACCATAGAGCTATATGGATAATGAGAGGACTCAGTGTGCTTTTTTGATCTAGGAAGTCTTGATGCTGCTGAGGATTCATAATTCAGGTAGGTGTCAGGAGAGGTTTTTTGACCAAAACTACACATGCCTGAATGAGGACAGTATTTTTCAAAACCATGGGGAGGTTGAAGGGAACAGGTAATTTCTGCATTCAGAGTAGGCATGAGCTTGGTGAGCTGAGATACTTAACAAGTGTGATATGCATGATTTGGTGGTACCTATGAGATATGTGTGTGCATATGTGTATGGGTGGCTCTAGGAAAAGGGAATGGAAAGGTGAGAACTAGATTTCATAGAAGAATGGAAAAGAAATAATAAACAGAACATCTAAATGGAAAATCTCTGAACAGCTTTCTCTAGAGATGAGAAAGTTTAATAAGTTCTGAGTAGGTTGGACAGATAACACAAATATGGTATTAGCTATATAAAGAATAAAAACTGAAATACATGCTAACTTCTTTTTGTAACTTATCAACTACTGCTTAATGGAATTATAGTGGAGAATATCTTACCCTTGACCTTAATACTCAATGATTCAAGATTAGAGCATTGCTCTGAGGACTAGAAACAAAAGCTCCTTCTCAGGACATTATAACCCTCTGGGGGGGACAGCCTTAGGCTGGAGCCACAAACCTGCCTCATGGCTGTTTATGCAGGTCAGTTCCCAATGACATGAAGCTATGTGTGTCAGGAGAAGACAAGAGTACCTGTCAGCCTGTGCTTATTAGTGCAGAAATATAAAACTATCTGTAAATAGTTCAGCTCCCACAATCCCCGCGTTTTCTGGTATAGTTCAGAGCCATGTAGGAGCTTCTTTGATTTTTTAAAAGTATACATGGCTGCAGGAGGACATTTAGATTCCTAAGGACTACAGGGCATGAGTATGTCTTGCATCTATGTGATGACAGGGAGATCATAGAACATACAAACTCATATAAGCCACTAGACAAGCTGTATCTATGTGGAAATTTCTGATCCTTTCCACCAGTGATCTTTCTGGGGCTGCCAACTGCTTGTACTCCTGGCCCTACCTTCTCCAGTGGAGGACAGAAGGCAGCTCCATACTGCCAATTTTCCAGTATCTCTGAAGGGGAAATGAGAACTGCTGAGGAAAAGACAAAAAGTAGGTCCCCTTTAATTAGGGAGGAATACTTTCTCCTCTCAAGGCAACCATGGACAGTTAGGAGTGGCCTGAACACTTTAAAGACAAAAACAATGACCAGCTTGGGTGAAAGTCCTGATTAAGCTCCTCAGCAACTCCTTATTCATACAAGCTATGTCTGTCTGTCCCTCTGTGCTATGAATGAGCCAAAATCCATGACTGATGAAGGACAAGGGTAGGAGGTCTCTTGTGTAGGTTCCCTATCTCCTTAAATGGTCTAGGCTGTTGAATGGTTTGGGGCGGTTAGGCACACTGAGCAATGCCTTGACCATCTCAGAATTAGACAAACCTATGGGAAATGTCTCAGCAGTCACAAGAGGTCTTGGCTTGTACCCATCCTTATTTCATGTTTTGGCAGACAGAAGTCAGGCTTTTAAAAGACCTTTATAAGATTAGGTGTGAAAGAGAACTACTGCTTGATAAACTACTGATTTATCCACAGAGAAGTGTTTTCTTAATAAAAGAACCTTCTAAGTACTAACTAGAACGGTTTTATACAATTTTCTGATATAATTGTAGTGTCGAATCCCTTTATATAATGCAGCATTTTTGTAGAATTATGGCAGAATTACTAATAAAACTTACAGAATAGAGGGAAGAATGGAAGAAAAAATGAGCTGGAAAAGAGAGGAAGAAAGCAAGAAAGCAACCAGGCAGCTATGTGCCTGCACTGTCCCATAGTAGACAAGAGATTCATAAATAGGAAAACTATCTTTTTCTAAGTTCAGGTTGAGCTTGTGGTCACCACATCCCTGTTCTCTAAGCCATGCTGCACTCCAGAAAAGGGCACAAACACAGACAAGTCTTTTCATTTCCCCTCCTTGTATAGTAGTAGCAAAAAAATCATCAGTATTAAAAAGCCAACTAATAAAGGCTTTGTTCCTGGGGGAAAAGGCAATGACTCTGTTAACCTTGCAGGTGAGGTGGGCAGGCTGCTGTAAACGCAGTGTTTGGATGGTGTGGCCGGAACGTGCTCGCAGTCTGCTTTGCTGGGACTCGGCTCAGTGCGTTTCACATACACCCACTCATGTGGCCATTTGAAACCACTTCAGCTACCTGTGTCCTTGCCTTCAATCTTATGCTCGTGTGCATGGTAAACTGCATGTACAGTAATTCACTGTGTTATTATTACATTCTATATAATTTGGTGTAAAGAAATGTTTAAATAAGCTGTTATTACCTTGAAATTATCAAACACTGGAAGACATACAATGTAAGAAACTCAACACTATCCACTGCAGTTGTGACCTTTTAGACTAACTGATCTGAACAGACTTACACCTGTAGCTGTACATCATCCTTTAATGTAGACATCTCAAGTGAGAAGCAAACATGGTGTTTTTTCAAAAGTGTGTTGTCTGATACTGCATAAGGCAATAGCATGACTTGCCATGTACTTTCCTTTTAATTCTGAAAAAGTCAAGAACTTATACATGCAATAAAAATTGATTATAAATTAGATTAATGACAACTGTAATCTCGTTAATTATATTTTTAATAAACCAATGCTGAACCATGTTTGACTGCGTGGATACAAAGCTACATTTTTTGCCATGCACTAGACATCACAATTTTCATGTTTGTTTGTTCCATGTGATATTTAAGCCAGTCATATTGTTGTGGGCAAGTTTTCTTCACAGTCTTGAAGCAATGGAGAGCACAGGTGCCCATCATCTGGAAATGCAACCCGGAGTCCTGAATAAGGTTTCTGTGCTCACAATCCAATGCAATGGAAAATGAGCTGTTTCAGAGTGGCATCTCAGAAACCCACAGATGTGGACTAATCCCACTTTTGAACAGAAAGGTACTTGGTGAATTTAAATAAATTCAGAATTAGGTAGAAGCTGCAGTCAAGTGTATGTAGTGTGGCTGATGTGCCAATACTGTGGTGAGTTTTATCCCCAGAGAGCTTTCTGCTCCGAACTCCAGTTTGGGGATGACAGGGCTGCCCCACCACTCCTCTGCACATCTGCATTTCCTTCTCTGGGGTCACTGAGAGAAAGCGATATCACTATATGCCAGGTCTCCTGATCAGGGCAACCAGGAGACCATAACTTGGGGCACTCCATGGACGCTGCCTTACATGATTCACTGGATTATGACTTTGGCTTTACATTACTCAGATCCACTTAATTCTTGTTTTAAGCACTCAAGACCTTTATTATATATAGGCTAACATTATTTGGCCTCAGTGCATGAGAAGAGACAGTATTTTGAAAGACAATTTAACAGTAATCTAAATTAAATTAGTAACAAAAACATGCATCTACCTTTCAATACCTATCTTGTCTCTTTCTTGACATTATTGCCTCTTGTCTGGAATCATAGCTATAATTAAGAGAACTTCCTATTCAGATGCCCAGGTGGTGAAAGATGGCTGAGGATACAATTAGAAGAAACCAAGAAGTTTTATTCACATCCTAATGGAAGTTATAATGGTGCAGATATCATAGGGTAAAATACAGTTGCTGGTCCCTGGATGGAATGAAGTTGGCATACTCAAAACCTATTCCATGATGATTCCCCACACCACAATCTGCAACCACAGGACCTGCTAAGGGGGATGGAATGGAGGATGGAGCAGAGTGGAGAGTCTGTGGGCAGGCTCTGTCGGAATCCTTGCAGGGAGGTGCTTTGCAGATGGTACTTTGGAGCTGAGAAGCTGCATAACACCCTGTCAACCAGGGGAGATAGGAGATGTCTTGGTGTTGAGCCAACAACAGTAGTGAAATCACTCACCTCAAATTATATTCTAATTGTAATATTAACACACACCTCCATTCCAAAGTTACCCACCTCCAAGGTATGACCACCCCTCACTGGGCATGCTCTCTATATTCTTTTTGACTGTATCTTTTACACCCATTAGTAAACAAAGAATTTATGACTAAAGTCATTCAAACTCCATCTAAGCATAAAGAAATAGTATACAAGTAAGTTGACAATAAGGTGAAAACTTAGGGAAGGCTCCATTGCAATTGCTGAGATCAGTCAATGGGGTGAACCTGTCTTCTTCCCCATAGAAGAGGAATCTATCTGCGCTAAGTAATTTTATTGAGGCTTGTCCGTGTATTGCTTTGAATGCATTTTTGCATTTTTTGCAGTCAGCTACTGTCACCAACAATCCTCAAACCTTAACCTGTCACAATTTTATATTAAAAAAGAGTGTTACCCTCAGTGTGAGTCCTTCATGAGCACTGGCAGTCGCTGGCAGGGGGTAATATATTCAAAGAGGAAGACCCACTGCCAAGGAGTCTCCCTTACACCATTGGTGTGTTTCCCTAAGTCAGTCAAACCATCCTCTGATCCAGCAGGACTGCTCAGTGAAGGGTCCCCCTAACAGAATGCTGACAATCTGGTTGGGCACAAGGTTCTTGGCTTTCCTGACAGACAAATTAAATACTAAGGTTCATGTAAACCTCCCCAAACTAAGGGTTCAGGAAATCTCCGCTTTTTGCCTGTTACCCATTCTTTAATACCTAAGTCCTTTAAAATGTTTGTATTCCACAAGCACTCCCATTCAATTTGACATCAAGAAAGACTGCATTTGTCTTTTTTACTTCAGCTTAGTACAAAGGCATATTAATGCAAAGATATGGCAGATAATTTACTTACATGCAAATAAAACCATACCATAGTACAAATTACCATTACATTAGTGGTAAGCAAATCATGGTCCAAAGTGGACAGCTGCAAGATAAACTGGAGCTGGCAGACAGTCAGACAGAGCTCTGCTATGGTGAGTCTAGATAGAAGTGACTACAAACTCAAATTTCAAACTCCTGACCCTAGAACACCTATTGAATGGATTATCTTCTGAAGATACAGTCCTACAGTTGCTGAAGTTTTTAAGGAGAACCTCTCTAACTGCAACATTTAAAATTGCAATCCCCTTTCAAAAGCCTACCTTGTTGTGTTCACAATACATTTCCTCCTGTCTGGCATCACAGACAAAGTTGTTTATTAGTCACACTATAATTCACCCTCTTGGCATGAAGTGTCCTACAGCTGTGCAGGGACACAGGTGTGTCTAATCAGTGCATTGCAGGCAAGTGGAGGCTTGGTCTGTTCATACTCTGGGTCATCATGAGGCTTCTCTCCTGATGGGCAGAGGTGGCTGAGCACACTGCCAAGTTTGATCAGTGAGCCCTCCCTGGGATGAACCACTCTGAACTACTCAGATGGGAAAGCAGTCTTTGGGTTGCACAAAGTATGGCACAATGAGCCCCCATCTGCTTGGAGGAAAGGAAGAAATAGTTCATATATTAACTAGGTAATGGTGAAGGAGCTGAAGAACTGAAGGTGGATGGATGAATAAAGTGAAGCCAAGCAAATTACTTCAGAAATCCGAGTCTGAAATACATGAACTTTAGACAAATTCTTCACTTAGATTTGCTCATAAAATCTTAATGATGTCATATAAATTAAGAAAAATGTACAAAATTTAAATTTCATTGTGTCATTTTGCAATGCCACAAATGCAATTTCAAGAAATTGATGAAAATTTCACAGTGATGCTTAGAATTGATTTACACAAATTAATGGTGGAAAATCTTTTGAGTAAAAACCTGGGGATTGGACAGCAGTGATAAAAAAAAAAAATCTCATTTAAAAACCACATGTCTAGGACACAGTCTGTGGAACAGGTTTGTGTTACCTGAGGGTGACTGGAAGGTCTAACTAATTGAGCTGTAGGAGGGTTCGGGTAATTTTGGCTACAGTTTTTGTTACATGCTACAGTGATAATCCATTTTGTTATTTTTCCCATGTTACCTGACCTTGCTTCCACTGGGCATACACCTTCCTAATTTGCTTTATTTCCAAGAGAAGAACCCTGTTCAGCCAAGCTGGGCTTGTGCCTCTCCTGCTTGACTTCGACATTTGGGAATAGCCAGCTTCTGTGCACATAGGAGGCTATGTTTAAAAAGTGACCGCACAGATGGACTTCAGCAAATGCAAAAATCTTTTCCCAGGGGACCATAATTACTAATTCTCAGAGCAGCCTGAAGTCTGGTCTCCTCATGTCCAGAAGCAGAAGTTTTGCTTCTTTTCCTCCTGTCAAAAGTGCTTTTAGACTCAATTGCTTTGTGGCTACTGTGGCAAGATGGCCATGAATCACTGCTTTGCTCATGAGACCCACTGTTTACAAGCAGCAGATCAAAGAATCAAGAGGAAAGCAAAAGACAGAAGAGAGAAATTGCAGAAAGGAACCATCACAGTATAATCCCACTGTACCTGAATGGACTTCCTAGCAGAAATCCCTACCTGGCTTGTAAGTACTACTTAGGCCAGCAATAGCTTTCCTGTTCAGGATCTATCCTCCTGCAGAGCTTGGAGGATACAAAAAAGATAGGCTGGATCTGGGTGACAAATCCTGAGGCAACTGGCTCTGTCCTTTACTGAGTTCAGGCACATCCCCTAGTTATTTAAGTGAGAGGCAGTTGTAGTCTGCACTCCCAGCCAGACCAGCAGGGATGAGAAATATTTAGGGTATAAATGCAGTAAATTTTGCATTGGAGTGGAATTTCGTTCACTGCTTTGAAGCATCTATGTAAGCTGTTCATGCTTGGGACTGCATTTCATTCAGTGCTTCAACATGTCTTGGCACAGTAAGGTCCAAATATTCAAGTCTAAGAAGTAACAGCTATGTTTTTAAAGGTAGGGATAGTGAAATCAATGAAAGATGCTTAAAACACCTCTGAACTGGGCTCTTAGATTTTAATTAAATATATGCAGCTTTCTTCCTTTTGCAAAACACTTTCAGAGCAACTATTATATAATTTTCATTCTAACATTCTAACTAAAGAGATTTCAAGGTGGAAGGTTGTACCAGGGGCAGTGTGAAAGCTACAGACCAAACAGGGATAAATATCTCTAAAACTTGCTGACTGTTTCATCTGCAGGAAAGAGGGATTGCAGGCTGATGGCAGCTGACAGGAGCCAGAGCTCATGGATTTGCTATGTGACTGTCCCAGGAGCCAAAATATTCTCTGACATCTCTAGCAAAAATTACCATCATTATTACAATCTCCTGCATAGCATGGATCATGGAACTTCTAATAAACGATCCCAGGATAAGAGACAGTGTCTTTTAAAAACAGACCTACTCTTGATTTAAGGAGAGTGAATGAGAATGCATTTTATCCATTGATAGCCTGTTCCAGTGGTTAATTATTCTCACTGTCAAAAATGCATGTCTTTGTTCCTTATTTGGATGTATGCTAATTTCAAACAGGTGTTTGCTTTTGATTGTGCAATTAAAACATTGTAAAGAAATCTACAAGGCACTTCAGACAAACGGAAATTCTTAAAAACTTCTTTATTGTAAAACTTCACAATTGTATAATTATGATAAAACTGTTTTCCACTTTCCCTTTAGCTCGCTTGTAATGATTTTTCAAAGAATTTGGCACTTTAAAACTATAATTAGGATGTAAAGTTGTAAGACATTTTTATTTGTATTAAAAAAGATAGATTTTATTTTTAATTGGGAAAAATACTTTAAGGTAGTAGTTTATTACCAGCTTAACTGCTATAAGGCTACAAGTTTTTCCAATCCAAATGGGACTACACTCTGTGAGATAAACCATTCTAAGTCAGCCCCAAATATAAAGCTAATTTCAGAATCCCACTTCTTAAAGAATAAAAATGAAAAATTAAGTTATAAAAATTAAGAGCCACGTGCTGTTGCTACACTGAATACAGAGTCAGAGTACGTGCCTGATCCACCATCACAGCCCATGATGCCCTTTCCCCATATCCATGATCTTACAGCACTTCTTTGGCCATGTGGGAGTGTGCTCTGCGAGTTCTTGCAGTGCACCTGCTGCCCACTGGCATGCACCACACACAGCCCTGGCACCAGCTCCAGGAAAGGCAGCAGCAGAAAAGGTCACTGCTGAAGGGCCAGAAGTAGGTGTGAGGGTCAGCCGGGGTGGCTGTGATGGCGGTGGTGGTTCAGACTAGAGCCTGCACACAGCTGGAGCAGCATGGGCTCATGTGATGGGAAACACATCTGGTGGTGGTGGCATGGCATGGGAGGACAGCACTACAGCATGGCAGGGGAGGACAGAGGCATCAGCCTCTGCCTTCCAGAGTTGCAGCTGGGGAGATGAGGAAGTCTGGTGTGCTGTTTGATGTCTTTATTATTATGACTTCTCTCACCAAAGCCCAGCCTTATGTCCTCAAGTCTATATCCTAGCATAGCTCACTGTGTATTTCCTTTGTTTTTCACATGCATTATTAGCAATGAGAGCTTGAAGCATCTAAGAAGACAGCAGAACTCTGTAGCAGAATCTGCCTCTAAGGGTCAGAAGCAGTTCTGGACACATAAGATGCGTAGTTTGGACTAAATGTAGTTTGTACTGCTCACTTCTTTCCTTACTCTTGCAAAAGAGGTAGCAGAGAAACCGAAATCTACTTGGTTAGAAGTATTTCTTTAGTTTCTTAAACTTCCATGGAAGCTTAGATCTGCTGCAGCAAACAGTCTCCCAGCAAGCTGTTAAGTCAAGATGTGACTTTAAGCTGCCCAGTGGGAAGAAGTGATATGATAGGGGAGCTCACAAGTGAAATGTCAGGAAAGAGGCATAACATTTGGCACATTTGTGAATGTGCCTTGTGATTTGGGGTGCTCAACTGAAACAGAATATGGGCCAGATATCTTCAATGGACACAGAGCTGCTTTTAGAATTATTAGCCGCAAAGTCTCATATGTGCTGGAGTCACGTCATAGTCAACAAGGCACCGTGGGTCATGACTTAACACAGAATTTGCACCTGCAGTGTCTGCACAGAAGGATCTGCAGATGTGCTATTCTAACCCCTGTTTATATCAAGAGCTTTTCTGAGATTTAAGATGTTGACTTGTATAAAATTAGAAACAAATACATTCATGTAGTGAATAGTAATTGCAAAATTCTTGAATTATTACAGTTTGCACTGACATGAGAGCATAAATTGAAGTTTGCATTGCTGTTTTAAAAGCAGTTTGATCTTAGATATCACATTTGCTTCCAAGTCCAAAGTAACTCAAGCTAAATGAGAATGAGATTTACAGACAGTTTTTTTTAATCTTAATTTTTCATTTATTGTTATTTTTATTTCACAAATTATTGTCACATCCTGCTGTGCTCCAAAAACTTATTTTATAAAAGTATTACCTTGTTATGGCGAGAGGTTTTTGTGAGTCACACTGCAGAGAAAAAACAATGCTATATTTGTCAGTCCAGCAGCACTAATGTAGCTATAGAATAGAGCTGTGTCCCAGGCACTGCATGAATCTTTAACAAGGCTATCAGTACTCCACTTAGATGCTATAGTTATGGTCACATTAGGAATAACAGCTAAACCAGCTAAATGTGGCTTCCAAATCATTATTGCTAATGCTTATGTACTAGATTTGGCAGAAATAACACAAATTGAATTTTAAATGTCCAATATGGTGAGGCTGAGTTTCCAGTGAAAAAAAATTTGCTTTTGACCTTGTAAAGTGAACACATAAATTTCTTTTGTGAATTTATTCAAATTCTGAATTTAAAATAGCATATGTACACCTAAAGCTGCCAACTATGAAAGTAAGAACGTAAGAGGAAACTAAGAATTGATGGTATTGTAAATGATGCAGGTTTCTGAGGTCTCATATATCCCTTTCACAATCTCAGAACCATTACCTCCAGTTCTTTTTAGTTCACCACACCAGAGAAGAGAGTTAGACAAAGTGAGTAAGTGAATTCTCCATCATTCTCTTCTTTACGTTATAGTGAGAATCAATAAATGCCCATTCAAAGGGACTGAGTTTAAGCCACTCATTAATCCTGCCTCACAGAGATTCTAAAATATTATTTTCTTTTCTTTGTCGTCACCTTTAAGCATGCAAAATGCAGTTTATGGAAAGTGGGAATTATTCAGAAAAGAGGTTGATGGAAGATTAGGTGAGTATTTATATGCAGAAAATTCAGAGTTCTTTGAGCAAGTCCTCATATAATCTGGGGTCGGGCCATTTGTAGCATTTGTAGCTTGGAAATTTTTTTGCTCGGGGGCCTGATTTCTCTCTGTGCGCATTTTTTCCAAGGATTTGTGTTGCTTCACAGACAATAAAAAAGTGCATACTTGAATGTATATAGCATTTAACAACATTTTTGAAATAATAAACTTTGAATATAGACAAAGGAATGCTCAATGCATCAGACCAAATTCAATAAACCCATTTAGAACAGCTCAGAATTACTTTGTTCATGTATCCAAGTATTTTTGTCCATCTATAGTGGCCTTTTCAGTAAAGAAGGAATTAAACACTAAAATCTTCTAAACATCAAAGCATTGAGCAACTGTGGCAACTTTCATCACCTGTAACCTTGTGAAACATATTGCAATTCATTTATGTTTTCCCACCCAGGCTTTCAGTACTGGGACTCACAGCGGTAGGTGTTCCAGCTGTTTGAACAGTACTGTACAGACTGGCTATCAGGAAGGTCTGCTTCTGTTTGATTTGGTGTTTATTTTGGCAAAAAAATCTAGAGTTAATGTTTGGTACTCTAAAACAACTTTAAAACTTGCTTGGGAGTTGACCACTCAAGGTATGTACAAACGGATAGAGATCTGTGCTGGAATACAGCTCTGGCTTGGAACGGAGAAACTAAATGTGCCTGAGCTAATAACCTACCTTGGAATACAAATTGATTTTATAAACTTGATTTGGTTTGCACACATCTACTCAGATGTAAAATCAGTTGACACTCATACCAGGGTCTACCTGGAACACCAGAAAAATAGATAATTCGCTAACTGAACTCAACTGACTGCACAGAAAGATACTCCATTATGAAGAGAGGAGGGAAACAGGCAGCTGGGACTGTGGGAAAAAGGCAACCTGCCTTTCCAGCAGCAATTTGCTCTAAAAGCAGCTGTCAGCATGCACCCCTACAATCTCACATGAAGTGAAGGGTTTAGTGCAATATAACATTATGAGCTAAGCATTTAAAAATAAATGCATAAAAGGTCTTAATGAAAAATATTTTAATTTCCTTGAAATTGGTATTTTTAAAACCTTCAGGATTCCAGCTTTCCTAGAGAGAGAATTTACAGAAGTAGCCATATTTTACATTTTATTTCTGTGGAAAGTTGGTGAATTTGTAGGAAAGTCAAGTCACATACCCTACATGAGGGATAGAGAAGTATGTATAGAGCTTCTTGTCTCGATAATTCATTGCAGTACCGATCCTATTCTGTAATGTTAATGGGATACTGTACAAGACTACAGTGTATAGGAAACCGCTCTTAAATACATTCATCTCCTTTCCATCACAACCACAAGAAGAGAAAGACAATAGCAGGATGGATTTTATGTCTATTCAGTTACATTTTGTGCACAAAGAGAATACAAATATATTGTTAGTCTTGCTCTTTATTAATTGCCTCACTAGCTATTGACTCAAGTCCAGGTGGTATATTTTCAAAAGCATTAATAACCTCTTTGTGTTCTAGGTCAGTCTTCCTCACTCTTTTAAGGATAATTCCCTATTTCCAGTCAATATTACAACCACCCCTACATTTATTGTAGAGTAAGAGTAAAAAATGTTTATACATGGTAATACAATGAGCTGGTTTAATCCAGTGTGTGTTGAAAGAATGGCTCTATCCATGCCTGAAAATCAACCTTGAATGGCACGTCTGGGGCCTCCACACCCTGAGTGTCTCCATGTGGGATGTGACCTATCAATGCCCTAGGAGGTACCCGTCTTCCCTATCCACACAAGAGAACAAGACAGATTGCATGCATCCAGCTCTTGTCCCAGTTGAGACAAAAAAAAGAGATTTGCACCCAGGCTGGAGAACCAGGAAGTGCTACACAGTCAGCATTTTGATTGTAGTCAGAAAACACAGGGGACTGAAATAGCAAGGAAGAGTCAGTTGTGGTGGCTGGGAGGAGAGGATCTCACAGATCTCAGGTACCTTGATGGTTTTGACATCCTGAGAGTTATTCTGGGACTACTGTTCTTTGACATGGGTTCTACTTAAACTTTAAACTCTTTGCAGACCCACTATTTTTGCAGTCACAAACTGCAAAATTATCACAGCATGATGACACAGCATTGCTGCAGGCAGATGGTGGCTGCAGGCTGAGGAGGTGTCTGATGTCCAATTCTCCTTATTCACATAGCCCAGCAGTCATTTTAGAAACAACACATCCATGCAGGCCTTGTCACAATCGCAGTGCCTCATTTCTTCACCCCTCAGGCTTCAACTGGCCTTTCGATTTTGTGGAACCTCTAAAATTTGTATCTTCCAGTCCAATAGTTCTGGCACCAATTCACTGCACTCACCTTGGCAAACTACTAATGGGTCTCTGCACTTGAATCCTTCTCTCCTTGAAGGCGTTACAGGGCAGTTTAGCCATTTGCCAGTCTTTTAAAAGCACAGTATAATTAATTCCACACAAAAGCATATTGGAGAAGTAATGGCTTGCCATATCTGAAATAATGGGCAACCAGTGCTTGAAGTTATATTAAAACTTAAGATAAAATAGCTGAAGAGATTACAGGCACTGCGTTGTCTGTCCGAGACAGATACAAGGTTTACTGGTTTTGTTCATGTTTCTGGTCTTTCTCTGGCTCCCACAGAGCTAGGAAGCATCTGACAAAACCTGCCAGGCTGGGCAAACTGCTGGGCCTGAGATGGTTTGTGTGACCTAACAGTACTGGGCCCAAACTAAAAGTGTCCTTGCAGGGTAAGTAAAAAGTACTGTGGAGCATGAGAAAATTAGCGAAGCAACATGGAATCAGTTCAGATCCTATGCGTCCAGAGCAAATAAACATGGTAGGAACCAGCTTGATTCCAGGGGTATCAGCTGAGTGTTGCTGTGATGCTTGTGAGTGTTTCCAGCTCTGAAACTGCCTTGCAGGTTTGCATGCTCATTCTTCATGGAGCCAACTAGACTTTTTTATTCCATCTCCAAGCCATATGGAGAGTAGTCAAGGCTGGGAAGGGATGCTCTCCCACACCTGCTGGACCTCAATTGTCACCTGCATCTGGAGCATGGACAATCCACAGCCAAATTCTATCATTGTGAATAAAAATACTTCAAAACAATTTTAAAAAATCATAATTTATTAAGTTCTCTCTTATCTTTTACATCCTGGTAAGTCCAAAGTACTTCAGGTATGGCTGCACTGTCTGCTTGTCTCAGTCTTGTGTTTTCCAGTTTTAGGTGGTGTGTGTGTGTGACAGAGAACACAATTTAATGTTTCTTTAGACTTTCCCCTATGTAAATATAGGTGCTTCCTCTGCAGGGAGGTGACTTGCTGTGACCTTTCACAAAGCTCGTTATCATTCATCTTTGGCTGCTTGGGATTTGCGTTTATTTACCCCCTTTATTTTCAGGGTTTGGAAACTGCAGTAAGTGCTCCTTGTTGTGGCCACTCAGGCAGCAACCTCAGGCTCTGCAAGACTCTAAAGACAGGTTTGTAGGACTGTGCTCATGGTGTGTTTAAGTAGTCTTGGACTGTCTAACACAGGTTCCACCCATTTCAGGAACATTTTACCCAGGAATCCAAGTACTTGAAACATGGTCTTTAAATTGGAAATACAGCTCATGGGGTGTGACTTTGAATGTAATTCCAGTTATTGTCAAGTCAGATGTTTAGTTTAGCACTGCGTTGCTCTCTGTAAGCGAAACTTAATATAGTACTGTGTAAAACAAATTCAGATATGGTGGAAAAGTACATCACTGTTCCCAAGATAAGGAGAAACACAGTTTCAAGTGCAATATTTGTACTCAGACCTATTTTCTGCCTTTGAAACAGCAGTGGGTCAAAAGACAGATAAAATTTCTTGAAGTGGATAACTCACAGATCCTTTACAGTTGCTATTTTGTGTGTGGAAACACCATCTGAAGTTCATGACAAAACATTGCATTATTTCCATAGGTTTGCATGAAAATTTTGCTGCTTTAGACTGGATGAAAATACTGAAATTATTCCTTATTGAATTTCTTGATCACTGTAGCAAGTACATAATGAAGAATGGTGTACCAAAAAATAAAATAGTATTGTATGTTATAGAAAACTGCTTGTCTGAAACCAGTTTACAACTACACATTACATTACTGCATCAGTGTTTAAGTAGTTGCCATGACACATTTTAGATAACATCATCCAAGCTGGAGTTTGCATTATGTCTCTAGGGTATTTTAGAAAAGGAAAATAAAAGTAGATGTACGGTGCTGGTTTGGGGTCTTTTCCTATTTTATAGGCTTCTTCACATTAGATGATTGTATTAATTAGGCTAGTAGGAGCTTTACCATGACATATTTTCTGTGTCCAAATGGCCTTCAGAATATATGAAGTCATAATGCAACAAAATAAAAACTGTACCACAAAATGTAAATGCAGTATGTACAGGTGAAACAGTAATATACATGAATAGAGGGGACATGAAAATTGCCACAAAATATGATAAACCCATTTTCAAGGAAAGACTCACAAGTGGTTATTTCCTTAGTGAGTTATGGAGGTTTCTGCATGAGGGAGGAAATCATATCTAATGGCTGCTCATTACATATCCTGTTTATTCGTAGACCATCTTTAGAAAAATATGTATTTCCACTTAGACTGGTACTAGGAAAAAAAGAAGACTACTAGAAGATTCCCAGAACTTCAATTGCTTTGATTGTATGAATTCTTTTGACTAAAATGGAAGTTGGTCAATGCAAAAGTAAGAAAACCAATCAACAACAAAAAAATCCTTAAACTCCAACCTCTTTTCACGTTTAAGAGATAAATAGAGTGAAAGTATGCTGATTTTAGAAGTTACCTGGTAAGGACAAAAGCAAGATATCTGCATAATATCTGCAAGCTTTTCCAGCATCATGTTCTCAACCTCAAAGACAGGCATTCATGGCAGTAAGACCAGGGTATGAATCTACAGTACATGGGCAAAACTGAAATAAACATCTACTTTATGTCTACTAAGAACCATTTTCCAATCAGTAAAACCCAATAAATGGTTAGATCTACTATTACTACGGAACTGAAGAACAAGATAAAGGTAAAGAAGTTCCTCAGAAGAGTTGAAGGCCATTGAAACTTCTCCCAGCTGTCCCCAAACTCTGCCTAGTAAGGGCTGCTAAATATCAGTAACACAAATGTTCAGCTGACAAACAAGGAGACGGTGTGAGACTCTCCATTTACCTACTCTCATCTGATTAACACCTAGCATCTGAAATTATTCTCCCCTGGTAAGTGTAGTGGAAATATTTTAAACAAAACCCAGGAAATCTTGGGTTTTTTTTCGATACATTTCTATTCCATGGCATTTTTGTGCCCTGAAAACTGTTAAATGAAACAACTGTTACTCATATTCATACTCCTTTAATGGAATAAAAATGGAATATCAAGAGATGAAGTAGAATTTTTGGCATAATTTAGGGCAGGAAAATATTCAACAAACAGTGAGATGGTTTTTGGAAACACAGTTTTAAATACTGCTGATGTTCCATATTTCATTGTTTTAACCATTCTAAAAAATGTCAGGGTACCTTTTTAATACATGCTGGGGCAATTTTCCCACAACTACATTTTTCCTTTTAATAATAATATCAGTAAAATTAATATTTTCAACCAATGTTCACTGCATTAATATGTTGTTTTCCCTCAGTGTGGGTTCTGGAAAAAAAATTTGGTAGTTTGATAATGTTGTTTGAGCTTGAAACACAGAGAAAACTTTCATAATAAATCTCACATCACACCCTCAGCAGACAGGATACAGTTTGGGCTGGCTTGCTGCACTCCTAATGGAGGGAAATGCTGTCTCCGTGTAGTCCCTCTTCTCATATATCTGTCTTAAAAATAACATCAATAAAGATGTGATATGCCAGTAACACTCATTAGGACAGACCTGAAGCAATTCAGACTGTGGATTAAATTTCTAGATATTGAAAATTAATCTAAAATTCTGACACTAAGTAACACTCGCATTAGCATCATAATATTTGTATCTGAAATGTCCCAACTAGAAGTGATGTGATTCACTGGCTGATGCCCATCCTGATGGACAACACATGAGACTTTCTGGTCAGTGAAACAGGTAACTCAGTTTCAGGAAATGTGTCTGTTTGCCTACATTTCACATTTTTTCAGGCATGGAAAGCCAAAATCTTCATGAAGAAATTAATTCCTAAGAAAAAATTAAAAAAAAAAAAAAGAAAAGAAAAAAAAGAACATGCATGCTTTCTTCATGCCACTTTATATGAGCAGTCTGGCACATTTTTTTTATATTTTAGTGACACGTGCTACAATACAGCTTGTACTAGAGGGAAAGTAACAGCCTTTTTCATATATAATCGATACTGTACCAACCCAGTTCAAAGACAAGTCAGACTAACAATACTTGGAGATGGCTGGCACATTATGCATTCTGGAAATTCTAATTTTATGTAAATTTGGAAAATGTATGCATGTGCCAGAATTTCTCTTTGTTCATGCACTGTTTTAGCATGTGTAAGTAGGAGAGGCTGCCATACAACACGAGTTGCAAAACAGCAGATGGGGGTGATTTAGTCTCTGAGGAGCTCTAATTTCCCCTGAAAAAGTACTCAGGTTTGTTATTTTATTACTATGGGGAAATATATATTTTAAAATATATTATCAATTAGTGCTTGTCTGGTTGGAAAATATCTCAGAATACCTTTAAGAAATAGTTCTCTCTGTGGACACTAATTCCTCTGTAGGAGTCCACTGTGAAAAAGGATTAAGCTAAACTGGAATAAACCCCCGAAGTCTTAGTGTTGCAGAGCATCTACAGAGAGACTTAGAGCATAGCAGTTATTGTGCTTGAAATTCATGCCCTGGCATATTTTGTTGTAACTTCCCCATACAGACAGACCCACACTTTATTGCCTCCAGATGCAGTTATGAAATGATACTATTTCTTTCTGCATTTGCTGGTAAAATTCTACACTGAAGACTGATTAGAGGTGACTAAACTTTGCAGTCAGAGGTTGAATACTGCATCCCTGAAATACTCATTTTATGCAGATTTAAAAAATAAATACATTTACAATGGTTTCCTCTTTGTTCTGCCTCTGTTCTGGCATGTCAGATTAGTGGTAGATGCCACACAGCAGGAGCTAGGAAATTCTGTCTGAAAAAGAGATGAGGTTTAGAGTAATTTTAGTTGCTGTCAAGACCAGAGTTCCCAAGTAAAGGGACACATTTAATACTGTTGTAATCAGGATATTTTAAACATTTAAAGAGTTCATGTTTGTGTTGTCAGATTATTTGCTGGAGTTTCATACCCAAGCAACTGTGTGCATGTGGTGAGGGCGTAGGAAGAGAAGAAGGTTGTATTTAATGTGTTCTTTTGCATTACGTCAATCTCAAAAAAAATTGTGACTAACACAATTTTGATGTGTCAAACCGATATTCCTCAAATGCTCATTTTGGTTATTACCTTTCACATACAAAATGTAAAGGTGGCTGTAGGTCTTGTTGGCAGTTGGATGACCTACCACTTGCCTGAGTTTGTGCAGAAATTCCCACTGATTTCAATGGTACAGAATCAGAATATTTATGACAAATTTATGGTGTTTGGGAAAAGTGTGCTTAGATTACAGTGTCTACAAACTTTGATTTTTCCAGAAAGCCGATACATTTGCCTGTAGAAATACTATATTCAACTGAAAATCCATGATCTCCCTGTATTCAACTTGAATCTTCTGAACATATTCTCAAGTAAGAAGAATATGTTGAATTTCTTTGGAAAATACTTATTGTAGTGAAAAGAAATATTGAAATATTGCCCACAAAGCAGTCATAAAATTTTCTGTGGTGATGAACCTTTAGTGATTAACAGGCTAGCTTGGTTCGCATAGTTGCTCCACTAAGCATTTATTGGACTTTCGAGTTTGAATCCATGTGTTTACTTGAATGCTTTTTAGCTCCTTTTGCTTAGGTCAGCCATATAGGATTGTTCTTTTCCTTGGCCTCCAGCTATATCTAGGCCTAGAATGTCTACAAGGCACGTCTTCAAAATGAAATGAAACACAAATAGCCAAGCAGCTGAGGCCCCAGGAACAGGCCTGCTAAGTTTCCCTGGTGAGAAAAGCATTTTTTCCTCAAATAAAAGCCTCCTTTCACAGAGACTTAAAAATATATTTCAAGGAAATTAATGTTACTTTGCAGACCTCTAGGAACACACATATACAGTCAGCTACCACATCTCAAACAAGCCACCACATTTCAAGAGAGAGTATTATACTTAGCAGCTATGGAAGTATATGGGACCATTTTCATCTTTCTTTTTATGTGCAGATGTGTATAGCAGGATCCTGATCTTGGATCTTATGTTCGGGTGGATGCAAGGACCCAACTACCCTTATTGTGTCCAGCTATGAAGAAATAAGTAGCATACTTCGGATTAGAGAGAGAGAGAGAGACAGATTCAGCCTGTGGGCTGGGGTATGGAAGTGTTTTCATTTTTAGTTTTCATTGGTGAGGATTCTATTTTATCCTATCTGTTGCTCCTTATAAATCATACAAACAAATTTGAAATCTGATGCTTGCTGTTGTTGGCATTTGAACCTAATGTCAAAATGCTTTTGCTGCCTTACTTGTGAAGTAGACAACCTGTGTTGAATGTCCTTGAAATAGTAATTTTGGTAGGCTCTAACCTTTTTCATGCATAGCAATCTGTGTTCAGAAGCATAGATAAACCAAATATTCTTAACATTCCCTAGCATACATTCTCACCTTTGAAGAGAGGGTTACAAGTATCATCTTTAAACTAACAGCAGGAGAAAAAAAGAGTAATCTGACTGCCCTTCCACAGTCCAACAGTCTTGGAAAAGACTGTTAAATGAAAGATGTGCAGAAGCTTTTCTTGTCCAGAAGCAGCACCAACAACTCTTACATCTGACTCATAAGGAAATGCAAAATCGATCCCATAACTGCTTCACTAAATACATCTTCTATGACACTTACAATGTTAGTTTTACATAGTAAATTATATTTTCATGTTTTCACAATTGGTATGGGCTTGGATCCAGACTTGGTCCAAACCCAGTAAGTTTACCAATGTGTAACTTTGCTGTATAGCTTTGCATAGCTAAGCATTTTCAACAAATTCAGTGAAGTTGTGGTTCACATAAATTCAGAAACAAGCATGATCCAAAGAAATCCTGCAGAACGTGACATCTGACTCTCCAGAACAGGCAGATTATATTAAAGTCTACAATATATCCTAGAAATCAGATACCATCTAAGAAGCTGGTATGACTGAAGTGGTATGACTGAAGCAATGTAAGTATATATAAATAGTCTTCCTATTTTAATAAATATTAGTACTTCTCAAACTAGTAAGAAATGTTTCCATAGTGGAACAGTGGATAAAAAAATAAATATAATTTTATCTCACCATTTATACATATTTACATTTTGTATTAGTCATACATTCCTTTTTCCTTTGCTTTTTTTTTCCCGCCTGATGTATTACATTTACATCCTGACACCGACTTCTTTCAGGCTATTTCCACAGCTCACCTCTTTTTTTCATCCACTTTTGAAGGGTGTATCCTTCACTAACAAAACTTGTTTAGTCTGTGATATTTCGTCTCTGGTGCAATGTCCAGCCTCAAGGATTCAGATGATCACTGCATGCCCTATTGATGCAGTAAGAGATGTATGCATTTAAAATTCTAGTGTATATTAGGGTTCAGCTGAGGTTTTGGGCTGTGTTTGCACATGTAAAAATTCGGATCCTAAGGAGATGGACTGTGCGAGAGGTTTTGCACCCAGAACCAAAAGATGCTGTATTTAAGCTCAGCTTGTCTTCTCAGATGAAAATTGAAAAGAGTGGGTGACAGGGATGTGTGGGTGTAATTGTATAATTAGGCACAAGCTGCTGTATTTTAGCACATACTGTCCCCTGCTGGGAATAATTGTATTACTGGTAAAAGTGAAGTTGTGTGTTCATCCTTCCATTCAGAAAGGTAGTCTGGTAAGGCCTCCTTTGTCTTTTCCTTTCAGACAAAGGCATGGTTTTCCTGGCCCTTCCCTTGATCACCACCATGCCAAGAATGTAAGCATTTCCATTTGTTGAGGATTTCATTCCATCAGGTGGTATTGCTGTATGTAGGATGCAGCCGAAGGCACTGCAGAGGCTCCCACAGGAGGGGAATGGATAGCTTGACCTTTCCATGGCATGGGCTGCTATGTGCCCACCAGCATGCCTGATATTCATATTGGTTGCCCTAGGGAAAAGCTTCTCATACAGTGTTAGTGACTGCCTGCTGGTGCCCCACACAAACCTCACAGAGCTTCACCACCATTTTATTTTTCCAGAAGATGTCAAATGGAAAGGAGCCTTCTCTGCAACTCCCTGTTCTACTGCAAAAATGAGAGACGAACATTTACGTTCCCCTCCTCTCTCCAGAGATCAAGACTTTCCTTCCTCACTACCATGGGGTCAGTGGAAATCAAAGGTCTGGGACAGGAGGGCAGCCTGGCTGCCATGGCCTGGGGTCTGACAAACATAACAGGTCTTCTGGCCTGACCATAACTCACACCCATCCCTGCTCTTGCCCATCTCCAGGTCGCTGGAACTCCCTGGCCAATGGCATGCAAGGTTATTTCAGTGCCCATGCTCCCAGCAACTGCACATCAATGCAGTCCTCTGGTGAACAGCAAGATTGTTAATACAGAGATAGGTTTTGTTTGCTAAAAGATGTAATGGGTTTTTTGGTTATGTCTGGTTATTCAGTTTAAAATGGTTCTTTTTATTAAGCTATGCTAGACTTCATGAATTAGTTTATACTCCTCCTTTTCCTCTAAAATTTAACTTGGTAGCTCTGTGCACGAGGTATATTCTCGTCATTCATTTCTGCCTGGCAGTCATAAGAAGTTTCAGGGACTGCATCCCCATAGATCCTTCATCAACAGATTTTCTATTTTGCAGACTGAATTTCTGAAAATCAAGGTGGCATTTTCTATAAAACTTAGCAATGCTTAGCAATACAATAACTGTCTGGTGAAGGTCTTAAATTATGTACATCTTGACAGTTATGCAGCCTGTGTGTGACTTTCAGAAACCAAGAACAATTTTTGTTAGCTGCATTTTACATTGGTGTCCCTCTGTTTGTCAATTACCATTTTCTTTTATCTTCCTCAGCAGCTGTTTGTCTTCCCTTTTAGAGGGCAGAATGTATCACAGACTCAATGTGTTACCAAATATTTGTTTTTCTTAGAACCTCAGAACTGAGTGGTTTGGATAAGAAAATTTTTCACTGTGAGCCACTGTTCATATTCTTTTGCAACACATTGTAGAGATAATATTAATAAAGCTATAAAATAATATGTGAGTAGGAGTCCCCAGCATTATTTTTTCCCTTGTTTGAAAATATAGTAACAAATCAGAAATCCAAATTTTCCATTGCACATGGATATTGGCTTACAATGTCAGCCATGGGACATGCTGGCACATTATATGAACTTTACATAAGTTCATTATTAGAGGATGCATGTCCTTGTTTTTCTGTAAATTGGCAACTTTAATAATATAGACCAAAAAAAAAGAGAATTGCAGGAGAGAAAATAGTCTAATGGGATATTTTTAAGTAGTTTTTTTTCCTTTTTCTTAATACCTCATTGCAAAGATTTCTTTATCCTTCCCTTTAAAGACTATTCATTTCAAGTTAAAACAAACAAGAGAATAAAAAATAAAAGGAAGATGAAAATAGGGGGAAAATGCAAGTTGTATGCCATGTATGTGCATGTGGAAAACAGGTGCTCTATGAGACTCTGTCCATACAGCAAGTCAGTGTATTAGACAAAGTCTCCATTCAAAACCCATTGATGTCCTTTAACTAAGACTTCTTTAGCAATTTTTTCCTTTATCTAAAATATTAAGGAGTCGTACAAGGAATTTCAACACCCATCATGTCCACAGGAGAGATTCAAGCCATAGATAACTGTTTAGCAGGACTGATAGCGTCTCTCCTGTGTCCTTCCTTAAATTACAGGTTCCTACCCACTTTGCCTTCAGTTCTCAGTGTAAAAAAAGGTGCAGTATAGAAGTGTTATTTTTCAAACTAAAAATCTAAGCATTACAATCATAAAAGAAGGTTTTTTTGTAGAAGATGGGGCATATTCATGTGGAAGGTAAGACTGGATTGAGCTCCTGTCCCTACTCCAAGCTGCTGGAACAGGGTGGGACTCAGGCTGGAAGTTGTAAAGCCATGTAGAGATGACACACTCTCCATGTTAATGTGCTAAAAGAGAGGTTATATTGGTCTGCACATTTTTTCTGGCTCTGTTTTGTGTTCTTCTGGAGCTGAATCATTCCAGAAGAGAAGGTGATGTTTCACTGTAAAATACCCTAGGCCCTAATTATCCTTAATGCATAAGGATTCCTCCTGGAAAATAGGACATGTGAGTTCAACTTTCTTCATCAGCTGGGGATGCACTGTATGTTTGATGCCTGATGAAAGTAAAGGATACCAAGGATACTTCTGAAACATAAACCCAAGCCCCTAACACCACACTATCTGCCTTGCTTGGAAATGAGGTTTTTTTAACAGAATTAGGTAGTTTCAGGTCTAAATCTTATGATGACCTTTATACACAACTATCCTATATGTCTGCAATCTGCTCACAGGGTACCTCATCCAAGGCTTTCATTCTCCTCAGGCTGTCTACTAAAGTATGTTACAGATCTACTCCAGGGTCAAAATAAAGTGTTAACAGAGTTAGAGATTTGAAGATGGAAGTTTGGCTTTAGAGGATGAAATTTGAATTCACCACAATGGACATCTCAATTATTTTATGGCAATAACAAGCTGATATACTCTATTACAGTCAGGCATAAAGTTCTTAGGGAAACCTAGGTATTTTATGTTAGTAAAAACAATTATATTATTTTCTTCATAAAGAGAACATATTCTGATTTATTAATTTTAAGATACATGGAGTAAAAGAAATATGCTTCACTGTGAAGAAAAGCAAGCTGTGGAAAGCAGAAAACATGTGCATCACTGTTTTGTGAAATAAAAATGTTCAGCGTATTTTCAAAGGTTCAGTTAGAAGCTTGGTACTTAGCTGTCACTGGTGGCTTTCAAGTCCTTCCCTAGAGATTAGCAGTTGCCCCCAGGAGAGGCAAGGGACCAGGTCACTTTCCCACTCTAATGAGTGTGATGGGAGCACGTGCCTGGGGTTTAGGCTGAGGACAGGAGTGACAGCACAAGATGAGTCACTTCTCATCCCAGCTGCCTAATCTCTTGGTTTTTAATACAAACATTTTTAGAGTGAAAATGTTTGCGTGAGAAAGCCATCACAAGTTGTGGCCAGGCTTTGGCTGGTCACTAACAACAGGAGCATTGACACTCTTCTGTCCTGCTTGGATTCCCTTTTTGCAGTTTAAACTTAAAGACAGAATGTTCTTTTTCACATCTGTTCTGAACCTACAGCTTTTTGAAGGAAAAATTGCCAACATAAAATAATAGAAAAAGAAGTTATTTTTGCAGGAATTCCCTTTTGGTCTAAACTAGACTGGGAAGCATGAAAAATGAGCTGTTAGTTGTAGGAGAGGTATCATGCCAGCACCACTTTCTTGTTACTCTTACTAAAGAAAAGATTTTCATCAAGAAACGCATGCAATGTTTAGACTGTTACTGCATCACCTCTCAAATGCAATGTTACCTTACACAATAACATCCATGTCTGTTTTTCCAAGAACTGTACTGGTTAGTAAAATGACATCTATGTAATTAAATATGCAAATATGTAATTAAACCAAATTCACTATGTAAACAATAGCAAACCATCTTTACAAGGAAATTATTCTGATATTGAAAGAGCAAGTGCTCTACTTTTTGTCTCTCACATTTAATACAACAACATGCAGGGGTGACAATGTGAATGCATGCTTTGCACTTCTTTCTTCCCATGCCATGTGTAAGGCAGAGGCTGATGAAGCCAGGAAACTGTTGAGTGTTTTGGAAAACAGTCTTCATTTTGCTCCTTGGTTTATGCTGGTATCAGTCTTTAGTAACAGAATTAAATCATGTTACTTGAATCAACTTTTTGTATTTAAGTAAAAGTCAATAAAGATTCACAGATATATTGAATGGCTTTCAGAGAAACTGGAAGTTTTTTTACTGATTTGGAGAAACCTATGTTTATTCAAATCATCCAAATTAACCAAACATCTTTGTTATGCACATTAAGACAGAGACTATAGAAGTATGGTTTTCCATGAAGTAGTTTAGCACATTTTCCCCTTTTCGGAGCTGAATGGAAAAGATGCACTATGTTGTACAATCTGGTTGGTCAAAAGCAATGCTATTTTTTGCCCCAATAAAGATTTTATCCTACACTTTTTTTTTGTGGGTGAGCAGGATTTTTTGTGCCAGTCTTTCAAGTCATCTCTCAAACACAATACATACAGAAGTAGTCACTAGATTTAAAATTAATGTTTACATCACAGAAGAATAATATAATTGTGTATATAGGAATATAGGACCTTATAAGAACGTAATCCTTCCAGATGCTGCAGTTCTAATTATATGTTTTAAGGAAAGTCAACTATCTTTACCAAGTCTGGAGTCTTAAATAAGCTGAATAATCTGGCAGTGAATCCAGTGCACTTTGGCTCATATTGAGCTGTCTGATTCAGGTCCTGCAGGGTGCAGTGCTACCTTGCTTGGTGAACTGAGTAATTATTTATATCTCAGTGAGCACTAATATCTCTGCTTATCTAGCTTTACACAGGCTGTCAAGTTAGCCGTTCCTGAAGAGATCATTCAGCTGGGCAATGTTGTCCCACATGGTGGGTCAGGGTCCAGCTGCCCTTTTCCCATTCTGTGGGGATGGCTTGAAAATGCTGGAACAACGGTTTTACACCACATTGATTTTATAATCCCTAATCCAATGTCTCCAGAGGGACTATAATTCTGTGTAACAGGCATAAAACAAAGAGATAAATGTTAAAGTTCCTAATGAAAATGGAGGCATCAAGGATCCGCTGAGGGTCTCTGTGTTTATTTTCAGGGTATTGATTCACACTAGTTAGGGCAATTATTTTTTGAAAATCATGTTCCTCAGAACAGCGCCGTACAAAAAATGCATGGTGCAAAGGTTTTTCAAGTTGCTAAAGTGAACCCACATTGATTCCACATTAATCAAGTTTATGAGGTTATATAATTTAGGGATGCTATACAGTACTCCTTTATATGAGTATTTATACTCATATTTATACTCATATATTTATAAAATATGTGCTGAGGCACTAAGGCGTGAGGCTGAATTTATGCCTTTTAGCTCCACATACTGCTACGGATGTAGTCTAGAGAGTCTTATTTTGACTTGGAATGCTTTATTATCAAAGAAAAAAAATTATCAAAGATCAAGAAAATTATTTGAAGTCTCAATTCATAAAATACTTATGGCTTTTGCGGACAACTCCAGAGTTATTTCAAGGTTCCAGAACAGTGCATGTTTCTATTTCATTCTGGAAGCATGAACAACTCCAATAAATTATCTGAATGAGAATAAAACTGTGGATTTAACAATAATAATGAGCTTTAACAGAATGGAAAGTGGACACTGAACTCCATAAAAACAATGTAATTACAGTAATTTTCCTAAATTTTAAAACACTCTTGAATTCCTGCTCCTGTTCTCCAGCACCCTTACAGTACTTCCAGCATGGTGTGGTCTTCAGGTTTAATAAGCAACCACTTTTTTCCATCATCCAGGTCATTAACAAAAGTACTGAAAATCAGCAAAACAAGACGGACCCCTGTGCAAGCTCATGACATGCATCCTTCCATTCCTGACAGTGAACCACTACTAAGTTCTCTGAGGAGTTTTTTACTGATCACATAAGAGTTTTATGAAAGCTGTGTTTTCCTATCTTGCTTTTAAGATTATCACGTGATGTAAGTTTACTCCCTGCTGAAGACCAGCCACAGCAGCCCCAGGAGCACATCCACACACGGTGAGCAAGAGTGATGCTCTTACCTTAGGCTGTAGCACAGAGCCTGCTACCTTGGCTAGCTTTGTCCCCACTGGGTGTGTGCAGCAGGGATGTTTCCACCATTCAAGACAGCTATGTGCATATTGATGCTCCAATTAAAAAAAAATGCCTTTGAGGCCCAAAGGGACCAAAGGGACTATGCTGATTAGTGAGACTAACAGCTAATGTCTAGGCTTAACATATCTCACCCCAAAATTCCTCCATGAAGCCCAGGGTTGTTCATTATCTGCACATCCTTTTGCATTTTAATGGCTTTTCAGAGTCAGCTTGAGGACAGAATGGAACAGGCTCTGAAGAGTTGAAGGAATATCCACAAAGAAATAGTTTTCCTTTCTCTGAGCTCACAGGAGGCTACAGGATCACCTAGCATCACTGCCTAATGAAGAAGTAACTCCTCTTGCAAGTCCAGCAACTTTAGTGAAGCTTTAGCTAATCAGTCAGTAATATGCAGGAATATCCTACTAAAGATATTCAGTGATGGAGATTTTACTAGCAATTGGTGAGCTGTTACTCAGCATAACAGGAACTAGAGGCAGGTTTTAAGACCACTGTTTCTGATGTTCTCAAGGTTCCTGGCAATAAAGGGTCCACGACAACAACCTCTTATGGAAGTCATAAACTCTGTAGCATTGCCCCCATCATATCCTACTCTATGGTCTCATCTGTCTCTCCACCTTCATCATTGCAATGGTGCCTGCAGACATCTATTTTGTGGCTGGCTGTATGCTTCAGGGAAACAGAGAGTATAATAAAGGCTTTTAATACAGCTCCAGGTATCTTAAGTAGTAAATAAAGGCAGGAACAGAATCTTATCCTTATTCACACCTTGATGAATTGCACTAAATTTGATGTTTCTTTAACTCACAGAGAAGTATTAGTCATTGAAAATGTATTTAATGATGAAAATACAAAACTCAGCAAGTAATGCCATATATTACTCTAAAATGTATAGAACTACCATTTCAAATACAAAAAAAAATCCTAACTTGAGAGCAATTAGAGGTCAGTGCATCTGAATTATTCAAGGTACACATTGAATAAGCTTCCAGACTATAATTGAGTTCATGAACCAATTTTAACAAAACTCAAAAAGCAATATAAGGAAAAAATATACAAACTGAAAAAGTTACTATATATATTTCCTGTAGGTAACGACTGCAAGTTGAATTCCTCAAATACATTTTTCAAATATTTTATGTCAGAAAAAGCACAAGAAAGGAAGACATGAAAAGAATTTGAAATACTCATATCCCAAACTCAAAACAAAATAAGGATGTTTCCATTATGTCTACTACATATATGGTTTTGTGTAAATTAACTCCTGAAAACAATGTATATTTGATCCTGAAAATCATCTGTGTTGTGATATAACAAAGGTATCTTTGAGAAAATATTTCACTAATACTTTTTTATGGTAACAAATCTCTTTTAAAAGCCAAGCATTACATAATTATTAATTCCAGGTTTTAACAAAAGAAATCATAGACTAGAATAATTCAAATTCAGTCACAGAAGGTTTGACAGATCAAGGTATTAGGAATGAGCACATATGTTAACCTGAAACAGCTTTTTCAGGAAATGCAGTCTGTTGGTCAGCAATAAAATAATTTGTGAAAGCTTGAAATAATATTGCATTTAAAAACTGCTCAAGAGAAACTAAAGAAGGAATGTACACAAAATAACATTCAGAGCCATGAGAGACTCTCTAAGCCTACCAAACTGCATCTCATCCAAAATCTCATCCCATCCAAAGTCACTGGATAGGAGACAGGTCCGCATCATCCACAAGCTGTGGATGGTGACCAAAAGGCAGGTGTCTCTGACCTGCAAAGCAAACATGATCCAAATCTTTTCAAGGAATAAATAGCAGGAAACAAAAAAAAATGTTTGAGAAAGTATTTCTGTGCAGCTGTTTATATTAAATTCAATGGAAAGTAATCAGAATTTTACATTGATATGAAAATGTATCAGCAATCACAATGGGCCAATTTGACTTTTCTCCCCAAATGTTCACTTAAATACTGTAGCAATCGCAGGCTGTTCAGTACTTCCTCAAAGAGAGCTGGACTTTCTAATTCACAAATAACCATTTAAGTAAACAGAGCATAAGTGACTATACCTATTTTGCTGAAAAACAAGATCAGGAAAAATTTCTAAAGCTCATTTCTTTGTTTTCTTATTCACCTGTTACTATCTTGTCTTCTTTCCCTTTTCCCAAGTGTAAATTATATTTAGACTAGCATACCAACATGTAATTACATGTATTTTCATTATCTCGTAATTTGGCTTGGGAATCTACACTGTATGCACAAAATGCTGATTGCCTGCAGCTGCGGACAAATGATTATTTAGATAAGCAAGCAAGTTGATGAGATGAACCAGAAACTTGGAGGAAAGTCACTCAGTCTTGGTGCTTGGAGGAACAGCTCAAACCCTTGGGGTGCGTTGGGACTAAAGGGTCCAGGTAAACTCAGCTATTGTTTTTGTTTTGGCATTAGCCAATAACAGTATACAATGTCCTTGACTGCTTACAGTATAAATACTTATGTCTAAATGCTTCTGTGATTTAAACTGTGGCCAAGTTTTAGGGATAAGGCTGTGAATAACAAAGTACTACTGAATGACATTTATTTTAACCAACTTTACTAAACATCACACCCCCGGTCCTCATTTTTTCACAGCTCACTGTTTATTTAAAAAGTGGTATCTTTTAGACTAAAAAAAAAGAAAAAAAAGGCAGCCAAGAAAAATTGAAAGCTATGATAATGGTAATTTCACAAAGCTTTCTAAATGAGAAAATACATGCCTGCAATTAATTGTAATACCTGTGTTTTTCAGGTGCCAAAAAACCAACAAACCCCAAACAACCAAAAAAACCCTGAATCAAAAGAAAAATGAAAAAGAAAAAAGTTATCTCCTGAAAAACTAACCTTTCCAGGTACTTCAAACGCTATGAGCAACATGGAAAACTGCTGGTAAGGAAAAAACCTAAACATTTTTAACACCCTCACTACTTTCCCAAGTGTTGATACCTTCCACACCTAAGCATGTGAATATCTTAAAGCCTCCAAAAACTCAGCCTGTCCCTATAATCTTGACAAGTCAAGAAATACCAAGCACACAATTGCAGTGTTTTATCGGCAGTGAAACACCTTCTTTACAACAAACAACACAGAAGTGCATTATTTGAAACTAACAGGGTGGGCCTGACAGCATCTGAGGCGTCTGTCTGCTGTAACACCCCCCAGGTCCTGTGCAGCCTCGACACAGCTGGCCCCAGGGCTGCTGCTCCAAACCTCCAGCCACTGCTTTTCTGCCTCTGCATTCAGGGGAGTGCTGCTGCTCCACCCCATGCTCTGCCCCAAGCGATTGCTGCAACAGCCTCCTGCCCCAGTGGAGCCAAAATAAGAAGATGCTTCACTGCGGGTCCAGTTGAAACACAGTATTTTGTAGTGAGACCTGTTAAACTAATTTGTAGTAGCAAAACCAAAATGGAAACAAGCATATATGCACTTTCAAAAGAGGACTTTAATTTCATGAGCCATTATATCTTAAAGATAACAAAAAGACAGTATGTTTAGGAGATATTTTTTCTGCCTTCAAACAGGGAAACATGTTGGAAGAGATGGCCTGTCAATCTTATTTTCTACAAATTGTTTTCTTTTGAAGCAAAATATTTTTCATGTAGTAAATAATGCCAAACATCACTGTAAATCCTATCTTTTCATTCAGTTTTGATTAATTCCTATTCTGGAAACATATCTGTAACAGAAAATTTGAAAATAAAAGCTCATCTGACCTTCACCTGTGTAACATAGCTAGGTTTTAGATAGTATTTGAAGATGAAAATCACTGTAGTAACTCCAGGTATATCAGATATATATAGTTCACATGAAAAATAACTGAACACAAGAAGCCTTCTATTCTCCTTTTTCTTTTTTTTTCAGGATGCAGGCGATTTTATTAGGTCAAGTATGTGGTTTTCGGGTTTTTTTTATGGGGCAGAAAACCATTTCAGTGTTGGCATCCTATTTTAACAGCCCGACTGGAGTTGCTTTAGCAAGATATACATTTTAAGACTGTAGCAGTGAAAGGTCTCAGTTTGAACTCTGTCCTAAATACACAGAATCTGATGGATGTAGTAACTACTGAACTTCAGTGGGCTTGTATAATTAGAGCTGAACCAGTGTTTCAGAGCTGATTCCTGTTCTAGCTTTCTGTATGCATTTTTCATTACTTCTTTATTGTTTGTTCTCTTACATTGAAGAAAGCACTGTCTAAAACAAGCTATATATGCATAAAACTATCAACACATTACCACTGCAGTCTGTAATGCTTTAAAAACAAAAAGGTTGTATCTGTTTATTGTTAATAATTATAAGGAAAGTGTGTAGTCCTGTCCCAGGGTTTGGTAAGTAAGGTCATGGTACAATAAGAGTTGCAAGCTCTGTAAGCATTGGTTGTATTTGCATATGTCAGAACAGTCTGTGAATACTAACGGCACAAACACTTCACATCTGCTTCTGTTTACTCCCATGCTAACAGTCAAAAGTACAAAAGTACTGTGTTAATTGCTCTGTTACATACTGACTGTTGACACATTCTCCATAGAGCTTTCATAAATACACTGTTGCAAACAAACTACTAATGACTTTGCTTATTTCCAGCCCATCTTTAAAAGAAATCCAGAATATATACACAGATTAATGATTCCTCTATTTAGCAGTGTGTCTTGTTGCTTGCTATTGTGGAGGCTTGTATAAAGGCAGTATCAATTAAGTAGCAATTATCTATGAAGTGGGAAGAAAAAGTGATGATATAAATAAGTAATGTGCATGAAGTGAGAATTTCTGAAAACAACTCGAGGTGAACTCTGAGGCAAGGGCACCGACTAGTGAACAAACCCTCTCCATCTGCTCTTCTATCTAAAACCATTAGAGCCCAATTTGAGTCTGACTAAACAGCAGTGATACCTGTGGGCCTCCATTGAGATTTTTCACTATATATGACATGCCCTGGAGAAATTTAAAAAAATAGGATGGGAGTTGAGGGAAAAAAATTAGACTCCTAAAACCCACCACTAACAAGCTAATTATATTTAAATTTTTGCTTCAAGTTTCTTTTTGCTGTGACACTTCAGTATAGAAATACAATTATCTAGTTATTAAAAAACAACAAAGAAGCCACCACCCAAATCCACTGTCACAGTTAGCATGGTGTTTAGTTTCTGACAATGGTCTGCTTCTTCTAAAGGAGAGAGAAAACCCCATGGTGTGCCTCACCTTCCTCAAACAGCAAGCATGTGTGGTTTTCTGAATGCCCCTTCTGATACTGAATTTTGTCATTCTTTAAGAACCTTTCAGAAATGGTCTTTGCCTGCATCATTCAGGGGTAGACATTCATTGCTGTAAATGCAGCATAAGTGTAATTAATTTATTCTTTTTCTTTCTTTTTTTTTTATAATGGTTTCTTCAATTTGTGTGACAGAATAAGATAAAATGAAGTTACTCTTCCTTATATTATTTGCTATCGCATGTCTGTCTCCTGCACTTACACCTTTATTCATTTTGGTCAAGAATATATGACAGTCACCAGGAGCAAGTCACTCATTTATTAGCTCCATTTTATTGATTTATTCATGTCCTGGGCATTTAATCAGGTCCAATGAAGAGTAATAAAGCATTCTGACTAACAAAACACATTTTGTATTTTTTCTCTATTTAATGTTCTTGCAAATCTCCCCACTCTATCATACATAATGCAGATGAAGATGTACAAGGTAGACCTTAGATCTGTAAAGGCACTGTCCCTCTTGCAACCACCCCAATGAAGTTTCAGGTGTCTTTCATTTCATGAGACTGGTGCTTCCAGCCTTGGTTAAACCACACTCAGGCTGTGAACAGCGGTGGTCTCACCGCTCTGTCTCTGTGTGTGCCAGTGCCTATGAATCATTTCAACACAATTTTCTTATCCTAGTTTTGCACAAATGTCTAGTTATAAACCTGCAAAGAAGGTGAAAAATCAAGACCATGCCAGATCAAGCCTGAGCAGACTCTAGGTGGAATGGAGGGAAGAGAATGAGTGTGTGAGCACCACCGAAGAGCTCCTGTCTCCTACCACTGACTCCCCAATTGAGGCTCTGTGAAAGTCCTGTCATCCCAGCATTCAGTCATCTGTTCACATCTGCTCAAGCCATTGCCTCTGGCTTCTCTCACAGACAGACGTTATTCCCTCCCTTTATATGGCTGGTTGATCATGCCATGTTTGATCACCTCTTCCAGATTCTGGTTTTGTGCTATGGACAATCCCAAATCATCTCCAGACACAAGTACACGTGTGTGCAGAAGTTACAGAAATGGGCCTAATTAAGTAAAAGCAATTGGGTGGCAGAAACAGGAGGGACCACTCCAACCATCCCGTCCTGGTCCCAGGCTGGCCATCCTGCCAGGGCCCAGAATGTGTTCCCTGAAGGCCAGTCCCCGTGGGGCAGTGCTGTGCCCTCCTCATGGGGCAGACCATGTGTGTGGGGTAAGCTTACTACTGGCCAGGAGCTACAAGAGTGGCATTCTGTCACTCCTGCTGCAACTCCAGTGCCAAGGAAAGCATGGTGGGGTAGAGGGAGGAGAGCCAAAAGCTCTTCAGTTGCCTCTCCATGCGTGCTGGGCTTGATTGAAACTAATTTTGATTCTATGTTATAATTCAGCACGATATTTACTGCAAACAGACACTTCTGCCTGCTCACAATTGTTTTTCTCAGTTCAGTTATGATGAACCATACAAATTCTTCAAGATCCTGCTCTGTAGTCTCTGCTCTATCTCATTTTTCAAACCATTATCAGATCTTGAAGACAGACATCACCACGAAGCAGGGTGACCAGAAGTCAGAAAAAAGCATTTTTCAAAGAATTCTGGAATTGCAAATAAAAGTCTTTCAACATTATTTTCCTGGGCATGGAAATCAGACATTTCTAAAGAAAACTAAAAGTGGTTTGCTCCTTAAGTTCTGTCTCAGCCTTGGCTTTTGGACCCAGCACTAAGCACAAAAGCTGAACACTGGCTGGAGCCAGGACTTCTTGACAGCACTGCAGCAGATGGAGTCAGCAAACACTGGCTCTAGAGTGTCATTTGCAAAAATTCAAGTTTCCTTGAGAGGATTTCAGAGTTCAACTCCGTTTACAGAGTCCTTTAGAGAGAGCTCTTGCAAGAATTTTTGAGGACTTGAACTTCTCAATGTAAGAATAAGAGTGTGGATTATTCCAGAGATTAATTCTAGGGAGCCGGAAGATGTTAGGTTCTTGGGGTCTTGACTGTTTGTGCTTGGGTTTGCCATGAATGTGGGAGCCTAAAACTTCCTTGGCAGGATTGCTTCTGAAAAAGGCTATGGCTGTGCTTAGGTTGGCAAAAGCAACTATGCTACCACACTTTCCTTAGAACACTCCTGATCAATCTTCTGTTTGCCTGCTAAACTGGTCTTTTATTAATTCAGACTTGGGTTATTTTAGCAATGGTAAGAGATCAGCAACAGTCAGGTTTCTTAGTTGCTTATTTACAATATTGTACCTAATCTTGGTTTGTTTGTTTGTTTGGGGTGTTTTTTTTCAGATTTTTTGTTTTAAATACATGAAAACCCAGACAACCAGAGAACATTTCTTTGCTTGCGTACCTGACTACACACCTTGACACATCAGTCTGTTTTACCAGTAATGCTCCCAAAGGTCTGACTCCTAAGGCTTCCTACTTCTAATACTGGTGTTGGGTTCTTTCATCATCTCAGCTATTTCTCCTTACAGCACTATTCAGCAGCATCCCTTCGTGTGTGTGTAGAGTCATATATACATATATAGCTCGTGTTTCAGATTTGGAACTGGGATTTTTAGATTAACTGCTTCTATAAAAAAAGGCAATGTTTTCCTTTTATTTTCTTGAAGAGAAGTTTTGAGACTAATGTGTCAAAAGTCTTCAACCAAACCTGCAAAGAAAAAATATTTCTATTTTCTCTTTACAAAACCTGTGTAGAAGAAAAATCTTAGGATCTCAAAGGGTTTGGCCATGCCTAATTTAAACATTATCTTAGTTGATTCTAACAGTTCCTATGAGTTGAGGCTCAGTTGAACTAGCTAGTTTGAACTAGCAATCCTGAACACAGTGAAGTTAGTACAACCCGGGGAATGCTGGGAAGGCAGCACTAGGAGTAAGATTGCCTCATGGCTGTGTGAAGACAGGTGAAGTGCCCTGTGTAAATACTACATCTCTGTGGGTTCTCAGCCAGTGAAATGAGGTAACTATACTTATTTTATTAATCAAGTGCTTTGAAGTCCTTAGATAAAAGGGGAACCTTCAATGTCTTGAAAGTCCTGAATAGATCGGTTCCTACCTTCATCTAAGTGCTGTTGAGAACCTCAAATACTGTATTTCCTCACCTAGAGTGAGCAATTCAATCCAATGTGCTCAGGGCAACCCTAAACACACAGACAGAACTAAGCTTTAAAAAAAAAAAATCCATAACTTGTGATGTATGTCCACCTCGTTAAAACAAAAAATAGGGAAAAAAAAGGTTACCTATTCTTCAATGTAGGGATCTAATGAGGAAGAGCAAGGCTCAGTTGCTTTTTCTACTTCAAGGAAATCAGATACCCTTTTTCCTACCTTTTAGGCAAATCCTGACTATCAGATTATCAAAGTCCTTTCTGGGGACACTCACTTCATTTTATATTCAAATTTAAAATTAAGTAGGTTGGCTCTGGGTCTGGATGTCTCTGTGGATCTTGCATTAAGTGATTCAACTAAACCTGCCTGGAAAGCACATGTCACAGCAAGGAACATGCCATTCTTCTCTAATATTCCTACCAGCACATATAAAAGCAGTAAGGTAGATGGCTCTGTGGCTCTTGGATGCAAATTAAACGAACCAACAATGTTCCAAATCATGATCATATCTCTCATACTGAACTCATAAAAAGAGATTACAAAAGGAGAAGTATAGTGGAGTCCTTTGGTTTGACATTCTCAGCTGCAAAACAGAATAATAGTTTTCTACCTATTTAATATGTAAATATCTTTCTTACATTAGATTTGTCTTCACGAACTGCCACAGCGAAGAAAGACTTTTAAAAAGGAGATAATATGAGGATAAGTAGGTGAATTATGGAGAAAAAAAAAAAAAAGATTAAGTTTAAGAACAGCTACTAGTCACTGGCATGTGGAGATGTACTAATGCACTTATTTTTTTCTGCTACATATTAGTCCCTTATTAGCATGTTTTACCTGAGCTTGTCACAGTCTTATTTCCAAATTACAACAAATTACAACATTAATAAGTTAAAATTATATATTTGAGATATTTTAATATTTGAGATATTTTAAAAGGTGAGGCAAATTTAAAAATGCTGTCACACGTAGCAAAACAACTACAACATATAAATGGTAACTAATGAAAACATGTATTTCATGAAAATATATGTTGCATAAGTATTCTGGATGTTTAATATGCAACTACTTTGACAGAAAATTTCATCAAAGGATAGTCAGATAGGCTGACTTTCTTTCAAGTTTAGCATGGTGGAAGGAGAGGAACTGAAGTATTCACTATTTTTAGAAATTACTGAGTTTTTCAGTTCGTGTTCATGTAACTCACTTAATGACATTAAGCAAGAAATTATTCTACCATTGGTAGCAAAATCTCTGCAAAATCTGTAACAGGTATTTATCTCCAAACCCCTTCAATTAAAACTAACATAACTGAAACATAATTTGAAAGACTTTTTTTTCTCCATAGCATTGATAATGTTTAAACACATACCTGCAAATAACTTCAGTTTATGGACAACTTTTCAGATACTCTTAAGATAGCTGAGCAGCCTTAGACTTTGAATGCCTTTTAGTTGAGGCAATCAACAGCTGGCTGCCCAAGATTTGTGTGGCCATCACTAGGGCTGGTCTTGGTTGCAGAAAAATATATGATAACCCTCAGTACCCATTTTGCTTTTGACTCCGTCCCCCATGTGTTTAGACATAGCTCCTGCTTTTACTGTAAAAACTATTAAATATATCACAGATATTCTCAGGAGTCCTGAAATTGTATATGGCAAGATTTAGGTAACAGAGCGTATGACAACAGAATAGTAGGTTCTGTGTCATTCAGTGTTTCTGTTTCCTGGAAGTATAGTTAGTATGAAATATTCAGTGGCTACCTGGCCATAAAAAAGGCAGATCCCCAACCATGGGCACTTGTAAAACCTGAAAGTTTTACAAGTGTCCTGCCCTTCACCATATGCATGTAAGATGACAACTAAATGTTCCTTGCCTTCCCCATAAAACCTGCCCATCTAGGTTGGGATGGCCTGCTCAGGTAAGGAAGGATTTATTTCAGTGCAAGTATTGGAAGCAGGAATTCTTCTTACCCATCTTAAATATGCTCTCTCCAGGCGTCACATGCAGCAGATTGGTACAAGTGATATGCCATAAAGATTGCAAAGAATACTCGGCCAATATTTAAACTTGAAATTGTCTCTTCCTAAAATGCATCTTTACGACATGTATGCCTCACGTAAAAATGCGACAGAAGTTTACTGTGCACAAAAGGAACTAGAAATATCGTGAATCAAAGTGTTTCATGTTTGTATTTTATTTTACATGTTTAGATTTTAAAATTTTCTGAACAATGTTTAATAGGCAGGAAAGCTATCTTACAACTTTGACCAGACAATGCACCTAATAACTATAGTTTAACATGCCCATCCTTTCTGAAATTCACCTCTACATCCATGCTTGCTCCTTTAAAACCCTCATGCTGGCCAAACACGTATATCAGTATCAGAACATTTGCAGCTGCTTCCTGGCTCTTTTTAGTGCTCTGCAGTGATCTGCTTTTCTCTTGCTTTCCCATTGGCAAAGCTCATGTCGAAAAGTGACCTGATCCTCGTGGCAGTTTTCACCAGGACCAGTGTACCATTTCAGGGTCGAGTCAATCCCTGGCTTTTCCCCTCTGGTAATCTGTGCCTCTAACAGAAGTCCTCTAAGGGAATTTGCTTTGGGCTTTCTAGCCAAGGTTTGTAGTGATATTTACCAAGAAATTCAGAAAACTGATAAGGAAAAAAAAAAAAAGGACTTCTTCATTGGCATATGTTTAAAAAAGAAAAAAGAATCTGCCTCTGCATTCCTCAATTTCCACACTCAGAGCTTTCAGTTTCATGGCAATCTTAGTACATTTCATGCTGGAGATGTGTCAAACTGAGAGCCAAGGGAAAAGGAAGGATTGCTTAGTGGACAGAGGTTAGCAATATTATTATAAACCTAAAATAAAATCATCCTCATTTTTAGAGATCAAAGTAAACCCAGGATATATATTTTTCATGTTTTTTTCTCCACATTTACTCAAAGCAGGCAGATGGATTTGAGGGTCAGTGAAATAACAGAGGAGGACCTGTCCAAACCTAATTCATTCATTTTCTGGTAATGCTGGTAGGAAAAAATCTTGGAGATCACTTCTGTGCTGTAGAGGAGGAGGAGCTCAGTTGCTCATGCTTGTTAACAACTGAAATGAAGCAAATAATTTCCGTGAGCAATCTCTTGGGAAAATGTTGCCTGTTGGGTCTGTTTGTGAAGTGTCTGAGAAGATCATTCAATTCTTGGATTTCTCCATTCCTTTTGAATATTTAGTTACTTCCTATTTTCATTAATCTTGGTGTGGGACCATTCACAAACACTTTACTGCATGTTCTTGAAATAAGTACTATGCATTGTTTTGGTTTTCTGCATAATTTTTTTTTCACCTACAACTTAAATAGAAAATTGCACGAGTTACATCTCACAGTGCAATTTTGAAGCTGACTTTGTAGAACTAGTGCAGCAGTTCATCTCCAAAGCCTGCACTTCATAAATATGTATGTCAGTAAATGCTGTGGTCTTGAATGTTCCTGGAAAGGAAATAAAAGATTGGTGAGAGTGAAGTCAAACTAAAATTTAGTTTGGAACTCTAATATGAATGTTTATTAATAAATTTATAATTTTTCCCAGTATTTGGGAAAAATTGTGATTCCATAACATTCTTCTGTTTTTCCAAAATACACTTTTCTAAGTAGGAAAGTTAAGCAGGTGCCTGACCTATACAGTATAGAAAAAAACCTGAAATGCCCACGTGGACACTGGATGTGATTGAAAGAAGAGGTGATTGCTCTGTCCAGAACCACTTTCTCTAATTTGCTGGGTGTCCCCTGATGGAGCTATTCACAAAGTTCAGAACAGCTCATATCACTATCATACAGTACTATGTGTCTATAACATTTTCATCACTAGCCTTGTGGTCGATGTTGGGGCCACAATCCTATGAACTCATGCTCATTCACCTGGGGAAAGCAGGATCTCTTATCACTTCCTTTGTTGTGCTGAGCAAAGCTTTAACATTCTAAGGGTACAGGAGCTACTTTAAAATAAAGAGCATATATAAATCACTGTGTTATGCACATTAGTAGGGCTCCTCTTGTCTATTTCTTTCAAATTTTCTTTTTATTACCATTTTTACTTTCAGCATGTTCCATCCAGTTTCACACCACTATTGTCCTGTATTTTTTTTAAAACTCATTTGTATATTGCTCATATCCCTTGCACTCTCACTTTATTTTTGTTAAGCAAAAACGACTCTTCTTCTTTAACAATTTATTTTGCTTTGCTTCCTTTTTTCTTCTTCCAGGCTAATCTTGGCACTCTGTACTGCTCTTTCTGCCCTCTAACGCCATCTGTGTCTTCTCTCCATGGCCTCTCCACAAATCTTAATTTATAATATTATTCATAAATAATACTTAGCATTTACATATCCTTTTACAAATATTAATTAATTAGTGCTCATGTACTTGTAGAGAGCAAGCACATTGTCCTCACTTGACAGATGGGGAAACAACAGCTGAGAGCACACTGTCTGCCCTCTTCTTTCATGGTGCCTAACACAATGGGGCCTCCTGCAATATTTGGTTTATAGACATTAATGTAACAAATATTAACTGCAGCAATAAGTGATTTAATCAGAACAGAAATTGAATTGGAATGCAACAGAGGTGTTCCTGCACTTACATTTGATTTTAATTCCAACAGAGCACCTAACCCAGAGTATTGCTCTCCTAATACTATTATGAAGGTGCTCGCCATCACTGAAACAGCTGGACACCTCAAGATGTTTCAAAGGAGAAAACTGCCCTCCAGAGCAGAGAAGGAAAACACTGCAGAATTTCAATTTTTGAGGAAAAAACACCCTCTCTCCACTCACCAGGAGGAAAAAAACCCCAAAACCCAACCATCAAAGTACCTAAAATCTGGCTTTGATAAGCTTTTTGCCTTAAATATTGTTTTTCTGTTTCTAGGGTCTAATATAATATGAAGGGCTGGAAATTTTATTTTTAAAAGGATTATTATGATTATCCTTATTACATTTAGTGTCCAGAATCAGGGAGCTGCTTTATCAGGTTTTCCTGAACCCCAAAGGCCCATTGTATTTGCAAGAGTACATGTCTAAATATTGGACATTACTGAATCTATTTGACTAAGTTACTACCAGTAGCACAGCAGCTGCTGTACCGTTTTCTAACCTAACATGTGTTTGCCACCCATATTATCAGATTTACACAGAGGTTGTTGTTGCCAAAAGCAGAAGAGAGGTAAATTCCAACACTGTGACCCTTTGCAATCAAGAAACCTGCATTTATTCCAGTGCCTCTCCATGGAACCCAAGGGAATGGCTCCCAGTGAACCCAGAAACTCATCCACAAAAATGAGTATAGACTCAGTCTTACAGATAGTCAGGTCTCACTGTGAAAAACAGTGAGCCACTGCACTAAAGAGAAATTTGGGGAAAGAATGTTGTGAAAAAAAAAATTAAGATAAGAAAATAATAACACTCCAAGTAACCTAAAAAATGGGAATTCGCATGTCTTAATATATTTAAATATGTGTATGCCTATAAACCTGCACACACCCCTCCTGTATCCTTCACATTAACGCTGTTGGGAATTTTCCTGGAAGTGAGCTCAACGTCAAAGTCAAGCATCCAGAACGAGCACTGCTGCACTGGGCAGCGGTGACTAACATAATTCCCCTTCCTCATAGCTCTTAACACGATGCCCCCAGCTGGCGTCCCCGCCCCACAGGAGCAGCGGCTTAGGCAAAGGTGCAGCAAAGCAAAGCAGAGCGGAGAAGAGCAAAGGCAGCAGCTGGAGCACCAGAGAGATCATGGCTTTTGGGGAATATTTTGCAAAAGGGACGGTCACCAATTTTCACTACAGACCCGCGACAATGAAAAATCCACGGATGAGGGGCCGGTTTTCCTTTTGCTCTCCCAGAGATTTCCCGAAGCAGCTTCAACTCGAGGGGAGAGGCGAGCGCCGGGACAGGGCGGCGGTTGCCGGACCCCAGGCGCCATCTCGTGGATGTCGGGTGAACTGCGCCGCCTGCTCCGGGACAGGCAGGGCAGCCTGCGCCCAGGGTTTTGCTGCTCCTGTAGCCGCCAGGCAGGTGCAGGGAAACTGCCCTTCCGTAGGCCCAAAAATTCACTCAAATCCTCGTTTCTACCAGGTGTTCCCGCTTCCTGGCATTGCCTTTGCTCTGCTGGCTGTGTGACGGAGCCCACAGCTCTCACCTCGGTGGCGGTTCCCTGCTCAAGGGCGGTGTTGTGTCAGAGCCAAAGCGGTGATATGAGAAATGTTCCTGCACCAGCAGACCTTGGGACTGCCTGCGTGCCTACCAAAGACAAGGAAATTGGCTTTGTCTCATGACATATATATTAGGCTACAAAAGAAACTTGAGAGACAGAGATCTCGCGCCAATGAGTGATATTTTCCTCTTTGCAAGATAGTGTTTGCAATAACTGCATCTTCCAGGTCAAAGCATGTTGTGCCTAGCTGGGTTGAAGAAACCTAGCAGGAGTCTGTGTCTGTGAGTGTGGATGTGCTTGAACAATTTATTAGTCAGTGGACTTTTCAATTATAAACAAAAGGGGATTTTGATTCTGTATTTAAATAATCTGCAGCTGCAACCAGACCCTATGTACAATCTTACCTGTGTATAGTTAATGGATCATTCAGTTCTTGAAGTATAGGTTTTTCATTAATGTCTTGAGCCTTCTGATTTCATCTGTGCAATGCTGATGTGATGATCCACAGCACAATATTCGGCTGTCTCTCAGGTGATTTAACAAACCTACCAGAAGGCTGTTCCAGGGATTTTGATACCTCAGCTAACTTGAACATGCCAGTACCTTTCTATATTGTTTATGGAAGCCTTAGGTTTACACTCCTTTCTAAAGCCATTTCTTTTAGCATTCCTGAGTACAGTTTTCTGGCCCCAAAGATACGGAGACTTTGTGTTGTTTAATGTCCTCCCCAGTGAATGATGGGAAAAAATGCATAGTACATTAAATGAACTAAAATATGAATTCAATAACCTCCTTCTTTCAAAACAGAAAATAATTCTTCAGTATGCTGTTTTACTCCTCTTTGTTGGTCTTAGTAACTTGGACTTACTATCTTTTCCTAGTGACTTTAGAATCCCTCTTCAGTTAACTTCCTGACTTCTGATTTGTACTTTGTCCATTTTCCTTTGTATTATAACCAGCTTGATCAATTAGATTAGAAGGTTTGCAACAGTTTTTTCAGCCTTTTTGTGAACCATAGAGAGTGCTACTTGCAATTCTTCTGCCAGTAAGAAAGAGGAAATGCAGAGTCTTATAAAAATACACAAAAATGCCAAAAGAATAAAAAATTTGTTTTAATACTTAAAAATGTTTTACAGGGATTTTGGATTAGAGCTAGTTGACATACCCTTAAATCAAAATATAGGACACAGGATATTTGTGGGTGAGGATGTACACTTGGGAGCTGGGAGGACCCTCTCAAGAAGTTTCCTTCTGACATTTATGTTCTCGGTAAGCTGTCTAAACACATAGATGACAACTAACTGTGGCCTATCAACCAGTGGTGTTTCCCAAACAACTGGTTGATCTCTAGAGTTTATTTCCACCAGCTGGAGTGACACAACAAACAGCTGCACATTTGTTAAATACTTTCCTTGTATTACTTTTCCATGTGAGCCACTACTGCAAGTGTCACAGGGATGCTACTCACTCATTAATGGAAAGGGAGCTTGCTCACAAAATGTCAAGAGGGGAGAAAGCCACCTTGGAAAGCTGCATCTGTTAAGTTGTGGTTTCTACTATGAAAGCACTTGAAAACTTTTAAGCTATGGAGTTTGATATGTGCCATAATTATCAAAGAAAGAAACAGCGAGGAGAAAGTTTTACCTAAAGCAGGAGCAAAGGAGAAGCAGAATAAGAGTTAATCTTTTTCTCTCAAGTTATGTTGAATTACAGCATAAAATGCTGACTCTTGATATTTGTGAGTAACTTTACTCACATAGAAAGTCCTTGACTTCTGTGAGATGACTCTCTATTACTTGTTCTTCTCTTGTTCCTTCCATCTACTCTCAGTGTTTAGAGAGTATTTCAGCAGCAGTTGTTTGACAGAAGAGATCAGGAGCAGACCTAAAGGATCCATTTATGGCTAAGGGCTTTATGGCTAATCAATTTTTCACTGTTATTAAACACCATACTTTGTGACTGACCTTTTTTTTGCAAAAATATTTCAGCTGGGCAAAAAGAAGATGTCAAACGAGGTATCCAAAACAAATTATTTCCTTTTCTTCACTAAAAAAAGAAATTGAGACTTCCAGGAAGTTGCAGTGCAAACACAGCAAGAGCAGCGTGTTCCTCTCAGGAGTAAATTGCTATGCATTGTGAGTAAAAGTAGGATAATTTCACTACATATCAATAAGCTGATAACATGAAATGCACATAAATATCTGTATTCATGCATAGATCCTGATTCACTTCTCTGACCAGAAAGTTTATGTATACAGTATAGATGACACTGAAAGCTACAGGCACAATATAAATTAGTTATTGTATAGATTCACATATATTCTTTTCTCTTCTGGCAGCCCCATGGGAGTCAATGTTAAGAAAAGCTGTAGCTAAGTGTTTATACCATTATAAGCTTAACATCCTTATGGCTTTCATGAATACCAAATGAGCTTAATAGCAGTGGAAGCAGGACACTGTTAGGTTCTTGTTTTGCTGGTGCAACTGCTGACAGAAAGGATTTGTACCACTCGATCCATGTGCACATGTATGCTCTATCTCACCAAAATCATGGCCCATGTAAATTGCTTATAAAAAGGCTTAGAAGGTATAGCTGCTATACCTGATACATGAAATCATTACCTAGTAAGAAGCTGCAAAACTGTCTCTGTTATAAGGATGCTTAGGTGCTGTGTGCAAACTTATCGGGATGGAGAAATCATAAATTGTCCTAGATGCAGGATGAAAGAAAGGCTGTTCAAATGAAAACATCTAGTGCTGTTGAACATGCAACAAAGATTTGGTGCAATGCAAATATAGAAGTAGCATGGTAGAGATAAGAGCGGAAACACAGAGGTGAAGATGTGCTCCAAGGGAAGGCTTCTGGGGATGCCAGTCTCCTTGACAAAGGCAGGTTGGACTTCAGTTCTTGCTCTGATTGTCCCTGTTCAAACTGTGTTAGGACCATGTCTGTGCAGTAGAGTGACCGACTTTTTGCCACAGAACCAAGCCTCTGGTCACTCTTTAAAACAAGCCTGGTGCTAAGACTTCTTCCCTGTATCTCTGCTGGCAGTGAGGTTCTTGAAACCCTGACACTTACTTATTGAACTTTAAGACATCTCAGATAACAGCAGCAGAAACAACAAAGGCTATATTGATCAGAGGTCTCAGGGAACACGAATGAACCCACATGACACCCTGGACTATCTTTTTCCAGAGCTTTAGTCTAGAAGATACATTTCCTCAAAAAAGTCTGAAGAGCTCCAGTGACTACCAGAGGCTCTTTCCTCTGATTTAGAGGATGCTGGATTATATCCAGTGGGAGAAGTTCTCAACTCTTTATTTTTTTCTAAGACACAATTGCACTGTTCACTTAATTGAACATTCATGTGCTTTATACCACAAATGTCACTAGGCATTTCATAAGTATAAATTAAAGGACAAGTGATCTGAAATACTCTAATAGTATGATGTGTTCCTAGTGACTAAAATATCTGATGCCTTAGTGATAAAAATATATAAACATATAAAGGAATAAATAATTAAGTAAATATAAAAGAAAGCACTTAAAGATGGTGTTGGTGAAGGAAGCAAATTTTATAAGAAACAGAACTTTGAAAATAGTAGTCTCCTCTCTAGATAATGATTAGTGCATATGATATGAAGGAAGATGTAGTTTGAGTATTTTCATGTAGCTTTTATCCTTTGCTCTCCGTATCTGTTTTTCATCTTTTTGCATGGACTACTTCTCTGCCAACTTGAGCAATCTGTTCTCAGAAATCTAGTACAAAGTGGCCATCAGACTGCCCTCTTCAGCCACTGCAACAGGCACCTTCAGAAGTTGACTCATCTGACTGGTACACTTCTCAGAGGTACAGAAGTAGTTTTGGGGCATCCTTGCAACTGCCTGTTGTTTTGTATCTAAAAAGAAGAATGATTTGCAATCTCTTAAGCTTCTGAGAAAAATTACGTGAGTCCTTCCTGTTTTTCAGTGACCATATATATCCTTGTTTCATTGGCATCTAAATATGTAATTTTTCCTTCATATATGAAAATATTTTTTTTCTATTTAATTTTAATTTCTGTGCAGGATTCCAGAGGTCAGATATTTTTAATATGTGTTTCAGCATGGAAATGAAAAGTGAAGATTTATAAATGATTTTGGGAAAGAGCATGTAAAAACTCTGTACTACCTGTTGATTTATATGTAGGGAGTTTTTATCTTTTTTTTATAAGGCAGGAAATCTTGAACATAGGCCAGGTGTGCCAGGGCACTGACACAGGGCCTGCTGCAGGAGCAGCAAAGTGTTTGGCTGTGAGTGCCCAGGGATGCAGGCAGCCTGGCAGCCCATGAAGCAGAGGGGAGCCAGCGAAGGAGCCAGCCTGAGGAGCCAGGCAAGCTGGCAGAACCTGACTGGCACACTGGAAAACTGGTGAGACAGGACACGAAACTACTCACTTTGCTGTCAAAGGTTTTGATGGAATCAACAGGTTACAGCAAAATGTTCTGATTGTATTAAATCAGAATTACATCAGAATGGCTCTTACTGGCAAATTTCTGACTGAACAACAATCTCAACTTCATTGTAGTGATGTGTTCTGCAGAATATATACAGTTTAGTCCCAGAAGTGCTTGACTACATTCTTTAATTCAATGCCAGTTCAACAGAAGTCAGTTTAAAGAGAAAGCTATCCAAATCAGAGATTATTTGATACACCAACAGTCATTTTCATTTTCCATTTTACAAGTAAACAAGTCAGAAATAGCCATTTGTTTGTTTTTTTAACTGATAGTAAATAATACAAAAAAAACCAACAAAAACCAAACCCTTTAAAAATTACAGGTTGTTTCTAGAAACTTCATTACGGCTGAGAGTTACAATCTGATGTTACAGCCAGCTGTCCACCCAGAGGAGACATCCTACTCCTCTCAGTAACCTGCAGCTCTTCAACACACCTTGTGTGGTATTCACATCTCATGTGGCCTCAGTATGTCTCAGTTCAGCGAGCTGAAGCAGAGTCCATTTGTTTGGTGTGGTAGTGTAATTTCAGCCAGATGGGCCACTTCACCCCACAGTCCCCATCTGGTGGATCAGGAGGGTGGGAAAGAGCCCAAGGACTAACGGGCCAGGTCCTTGCAAGGCAACTAACCACTAATACATGTGTGCAGCACGGCTCCAGCCCTGTCTATGCATACAGTTACTTCCAAAACTTCACTGCCACTGTCCACAAAAATAAAATGATCTTCCACAAAACAATTACTGCTTGTACAATTTTAAGTGTTGGCAGTGTCTTTTGACTTTGCAGTGCAGTGGCACATAACCAATGGCTATGACTGCAGCTCAGATGAATATTTATTATTAATACTGCATTTACTATCCCACTAAATTCTTTGAGACAATGGACCGTTAAGTAGTAGGAGGCTGACTGAAGTGCCTCCACCATTTAGGGGTTAGCAACTAAACAGCATTATATAATTTGAGTCAATTTCTGCCCAAGATTCCAGGGAGTGAACTCATCAGGATTACTCATTGTTAAAGGAGTGCCTCAGGGTTTAGTACTTTGACTTTATTATTTTTTCCTTTAGCTATTCAAAACCTTGGTTGGTTTGTAGGAAATGTTAATTATCCTTTCTGTGCTGATGTCCCACTGCTGTTTTATAAGCAGAGCTTTGCTTGTACAACTTCAAAAGAAATCTTCAAACTCAATATTACCAAGTTTGAATATTATCTAATTAACCTCCCAGTCTGTCATGCCTTGTTGGTTATCATGAAATAATCACAGCCCCTCAGGTGTTGAAGCTCTAGATGCAGCTAAGTGCCTCTAATTCCCTAAGGGGGTGATTAGCTCATGATAACAATGCTCCCTTGAGTTGTTTTATTGCTTTTATAAAAAGACTTTATTGTGGGGGAAATGTTTATTTTTATGCAGGAGGAAGATGGAGCTGACAGTTGAGGCTGGTGAGTGACTGCAGCTGTTACTCCTGAGCCGTGGTGCAAACCTTGATATATTTGCTCATTTCTGATACTCCTTGGACAATCACAATATGCTGGCTGGTAATTAAGCTCCTGCTGAATTCACAGTGTGAAGACAGAAAATAAATACTTCTGGTTCTGCCAGAGGTGAGCAGTTAAAACAAAACAAGACAAAGCAAAACAAGAGGTTCCTTCAGCTGCAGGAATCATAACCCCCAGACTGGAGTATTTCAATGCTCTGGAAGTCACTGGATTGATTTCTGTGCATTGTTTCCCAACAAAAAATCTCTGCAAAAGTATAGAAAATGGAAAATTCAAGTCAGTAAACCAATAACTGTTCATTTCTTACAAAATCATGACAAATAATGTAATTTCTAAGCATAAAACCCCAATTTCAGTCAATAGGTTAATTGTAGGTCTCTGACCATTGACAGCTAAAGTTACACAGACTTTCCTAACCCTGCTGCCTTCAGCTCTTTTCCTCATCTCTTCTCCCACAAAAGGTAAGCTCCAGAACATTGCTCTTACAGCACCTTACTGTACAGAGTCATATAAGAAATGCTGTATCTTCCTCCCAAGTTGTCCAGCTCCTTTTCATGTAAACAAAAGGACTCTTAGTCCAAAGACATGTATATTTGAGACTTGCCTAATGATAACTAGGCGGTTGATTTTTTACAGAATTATAATGCTTGGTTGCAGAATTGGCTCATTACAGATGAAAGGAGAAAAACAATGCTTAATTGACTAAAGAAAAGTCAAAAAATGTGGCTTTTTTTCTTGTATGGAATGACCACAAAGAAAAATAAGCAAATTTGCACAACAAACATACTCTGAAGAGCTGCTTGCTATAACTAACAATATAAAACTTCTTCAAGGAGAGTAATGTGACCAGAATGTCTCATTCTGGGCATCATTGTAATGGGTTTTATATTTAGAGCTAAATTTTCTGACATTTTTCCTATTTTTAATACAAACAGTTCTTGCAAGGATTTTTAAACCTTAGGTTATTGACATACACATTCATCACTGGCATATGCTCTCAGCTTCATCTTGTATTTTTTTTTCAGATCTTCCTTTGTCTTTTTGTTATAGTGATAGATGTCTGATATCTTCATTCTTTCTCAGAAATTATCTTGTGTTAAAAACCAGCCAGTTTACTGCATTTAATGATTTATGAAAGGTTCAGCAAAGAGAGTGATCAGGTCTGGATTTATTCTGAATCATTTGGTCATAGTATCTCGACACTCATTTGTTAATAACTTCACATCCATCAGATGACGAATCATAGAATCACAGAATGATTAAGATTGGAAGCAACCTTAAAAATAATTTACTTCCAACTACCCTTCCATGGACAGGGATGCCACCCAGGATATACTCAGGAACCCCCAAAATTTACTTTTCAGATGCCAGTAAAAGCCTCAGGGTTAGTGGCCATGAGATACAGCAATTGTTAGCAACTTCGTTTCACATGTGGCTTTACATATTTATGTACAGTTCTGTACCGGTATATCCCAAATTACAGATTTACTATGCTTCTTCAGTTCTAAGAAAACTTTCCTGCTAACTTTAGATGTAAAGATAATCATCAATATTTGTCTTTCTAGAGGTAAATGTTTTGAAAACTCAGTGCTGTCTTTGCCACCAACAAGTGCAAGGGAAAACAAGAATGTAAGGGCCACTGCCTCCACAGCAAACTGCAACTGAATTATGCAAAGGCAGGAAGGCTCGCGTGACAGATAAAACCTTGGGATACTTGTCCAAAAAGTCCATAACCTCAGGACTGGAATAAGAAAATCAGCTGTGTGATTCAATATTCTTTTTTTTTTTTTATTTATAAATTTACCTCGGATTTTGGTATCAATGTTGGGCAAAAGAATGCTGAATTTAAGGATGGCTATGTATTTCAACCTTTTCCATGACATCTTTTTACTGGTAACTGCTTCCTACAAGTATGTAATCAGCACACTCACCCTCTCAAGAAAAAAAATAATGGATAAAAGATGGTTCATCTTAACAAGAATTCTTCTTTGTCTGAATAAGACCAGTCTAGCCAATCTGACCAGTTGTATGACTGTGGTTTTGATGATACTCAGACAAGGGTATATCATAAGTATTGGATCAAAGTGTTCAAATGTCTGAGAGTAAGGAAACTCTGAAGGAACTCATATGTTGTCCGTAAGCACCCTCTGTTTCCTAGGTAACATTTCCTGGTGATAACAGTCATCCAGAAGCTGCACGTGGAAGCCATTTGCTGTGTACAACTTTCACTGGTCAATAGCACTGCCTGGTTTTGAGCACTGTGTTTTGGCATTCTTAACTGCAAAACAAGCAACTACATACAGCACCTCATTTGCTGAACCCTCTTGTAATGTGTACTGACGGTGTTAATTGTGAAAAAAAACCTATTTCAGTCACAATGAAATCGAAAAATGTGGAGGTACATTGCTCATTAGGCTGTTCTGGAAGCAAAATTCTAGATGCTTCTCACTATTTGTAGGTGAGGCTTGTTCACAGAACAGGCTCCCCCACCTGAAAAAAAGCAGGAACTGCCTAGTAGATCTCACTGTTCTATCTAGTAGTATATAAATACGTCCTCTGTAATCAAAACAACAGCTTTATGTTAGCAATTTAACTCTTGAGTTCTCATTTCTCCTAAAAGAAGAAATGAAATATTCATTTAAACAGAAAGAAGTATTGTATCATAAAATCAATTCAGGAACGTGCAGGTCTAATAAATTGTGATGTACAATTTTATTTCACTTTACAATGAACTTCTCACAGCAATTCAAGGTTTCTTTAAAAACTAATTTTCTTTTCTAGATTTGCAATATAAATTATTTTATCCTGTCCTATTGTCAATCAGAATTAAATATTTAATTTAATAATTGTTACCTTATCATTTAAGTTCCATGAGTGCTTTGCAAAAGTTGTTTTTGTGTCTGTGTGTGACTGAATATACAGTTAGGCTTCTCAATAAATGAGACAACATTATTAATATTAAAAACAATTGTAAGGCATTTTTATGATTTTTACTGTAATGAAAATATTGTCTCTTAATGAACTCTAATGAAACAGTACTTAACACATGGTGTGAAAAGTTGCCAAGAAGTGTAAACCAATTATTATGACAAAAAGCATGAGTTTTGAAAAGCCATTTCTCTCATGAAGAATGTGTGTGAAAAAGCAGAATGAATAAATCCTTAGGGACAAAATTAATTTTAATAAGCTTCCATGCATGTTCAAAGTGTGTAAATCTAGGCTCCAAGTATAATGGGTAATACAGTAATCACCTAGAAACCTGAAATAAGAATCCTAGACAACAGTCTTGCCAGTCTGTGAACAAAGCTTAGTTGCCATTGCCAAATGCTGATAACTTCATGCTGGCGATGACTCACGTGAAGGCCCTGGCCACATTCCCCTCTCAGAGGCACATGCTTCCTCCCTGGACTACCCAACCACTTGCAGCAATTGCTTTGATGCTTTGCTTTCCTTTACTTTCATGATTCCTTCCTTATGTCCTGGGATGATCTACACTGTCTATGCATTCTTCGTCACGGTTTGTGATGATGCGAGGTTTTTACTGTATTTTCATATGTTTTCTGTACCCCAGTGGTTCATCCCTACCTTCCCCACTCCTATTCCCAGTTGGTTTGCCCGAGACCCAAGCCGCTCCCCCGGTGCTCCCTATATGGTTGTTCTCCTCCCCTTGTTCTGGCTCTTTCCCTATCAATCACCCAAACCCCTCCTGCTGTTCCCGAAGGTTCAGTGTCCATCACCTGAGCCCTCCCTAATTACCCTTATATGGCCCCCATCAGTCCCCTGAGATCCTGCCCCTTCTGATACCTCCCCTCTGGAAATCACCTAAACCTCGATGCCCCATTGGGGCATGTGACCCCTCTCCATCCACCCACCAAGACCATTGGACCAGATGTGAGTCCATCCCTCCAGCGTCCCTCCGTCCTTATGCGCTTATTGGTCCCTAGTTGGTGTACTCCCCTTGTTCAGCCCCCCTTTGTAAGGCATGGGCGCGTTGCAGCTGTTGCGTGTCCTCTGTGGATACCCTCCAATAAAGTTGGATTACCTCCCGTGGCAAGCCTCCTCACTACTTTTTATCTTTCCCTTCGTCGGGGGCTGCTGACTGCTACAGTGTCTGGAGCCGGTGCTCCACAGGGTAGAGCAGAGGCTTCAGAGGAGCAGCTTTAAAGCTCCGTGCCTCCAGCTGCTCCCCACTCCTGCCACACACTGCTGGAGCTAGCTTGGGCAGTGGACAGCAGCGGTCAATGTGACAACAGTTTACCTTGAGGAAATGAACGTTCAAATAACTATGGAACCATGATAAAATTAATAATGAAAAAAGGTAGAAAATGAAAAGGAAAAGCATTTCTAGAATCACTGATGCTCTTTGCCCTTAGCAGGCTCTATCTTCTTCTTTTCAGGCCTGTCATTGTGTGACACCAGCAAAATCTTATTAGAAGGGACACAGGATGTTGAGTATGAAGTCACTGGGAGTTTAACTGATACACCTCTATCGCTAAGCTGTGGCGCCTCAGCTTTGCTGCGCCGTAGCGTGAGGTGCTGCGATCTTCCCAAAAGTGTCTCCTTAGCGAAGCTGCTTGGCTGGACCAGCACAGACTCACACACGCGTGCACACACACACGGATAGCTCCAGTAATATGGGTCAATGGCAAAGAGGCAGGAAGAGGCTCCGTGTAGAGTTCCACGGATGAAGGTTCATTGCAGCCAAACCATGAAGAAATCCAGGGACGAAGACAAGGCAGAGTCCAGGTTTAAGTACGGGAGCGGGGCGAGCATCAGAGACCAATGATCTGAGGGCACAGGGGCGGTACACTGGCGGGATTAAGGAATGGGAACCAATGGGGAAGCTCTGGGGGAGTGGCAAGGGGCAAGGGTCAATGGGGGGAACAGGGAGTGAAGAATTTTCTAGGACATGGAACATATAAAGTAGCAACGGGGTGGAAAGGCCAACGGCCAACCAGGAACGCAGAACTGGGGTACATTAAGAGAGCAACACAAAGAAGTCTGGGGAAGCTTCTTTTCTCACCGTAACCTGCAGAGAAGTACTAGGGACTGTCTCACCAGAGAACTCTCTTTGTCCCTTGTACCACAGGCTAATTAGCCACCACAAACTCTCATGTACCTGGCAGACTAACTTTTCCTGATGTATGAAGTACTTGGGTACAGATCTTTACTGTGAAGAATCTGCTGTGTGTGAAGTTCAGTCCCATGAACTGACTAATTCAAACCTTGTGCATTCAGAACAAAAGTATTGAGGGGTTACTGACTAGAAAGTTTACCGACATGGTACAAATGTTCTCTCTGTAAATGTTCCTCTACATACCACTGAGCAGTGGCAAAGAGCTGTTTCTTCTGGGGATCTTCTATCCATCTGACATTTTCCACTTTTTACAGTGGAAGAAGTTCAAAGGCTTTTCTCTTAACAACAAAGCAGTTGCTTCCTTTTCTACAGGTGTGCAGAAGCAAGAGTGTGTCTGCAGTGTAATGGAGAGAGGACACACCAGAAATACCCAGGAAAATTTCAAATTTGGTCACCAATATGGATTATTCAACAGGAGTGATACAAGAGTTGGTGAATATGAAGAGGTCAAAAGCAAAACAAATTAAATATTGACAAAAAAAGAACCATTAAAAAAAACAAAGATAGCAATGGAAGTGGTCTATTCCAACATAAATCCAGCCCTCCACTGGGAAGAGGTGATTAAATTTTTTTTAAATTAGCTTATCCAGTTCCTATCAGCAACATACTGAGCACTCTTGTGTCATAAAGTTCCTCACATATCTGCAAAAATCGTACTTGCAAAATCCCGGTCTCCTCCTAGACTACCAAGAAATATTCCCTTATGTGTACTGTCTCCTGTGTATTTGTCCCCTTCACAAATTGTTACAAAAAGTGGGACTGATAAAAATTAGATGTAAACTGTTATATACTCAAGCACAGTAAGAAAGACCATGAAGTCTAATATCAGTAATCAGTAGTAGAAGAATCCTGTCTCAAGCATCCATAATTTTTTGTGAAGTTTGACCATGCAGGTGTTAAGGCAGAGACAATTACATTGGAGAATTTATTTTCAATAATGTTCATTCATCTTTCTCTCAATTTACGTAGCCCTGGAAAAGTTCTCTGCCTGGAGTCCAGAGGCTCTTGAAACCAGCTGGTCAAGGACATCAGTTGATCACTAGCACTACCATTCTCTAGTTGTAGTGCTTGAATGCCACTCACATAACTGTGTGTTTTCTGGTCACTGACGCTGCCAAGCTGCATAAAATTGACCATTTTTCTCTCTGTTTAATTTTCACTGTCTAGCTTCACTTTTCTTTCCATTAATTCATTTTCTTTAGCTTTTTTTTCTCATTCTTATCCACTCATCTTGTATGTGTGACTAATTTTAATTACTCTGGCATTCCCCTCTGGGAAGTGAACAGGAGGCTTAATATTGCTTTGGATTGCTGCCCAAGAGGGCTGTACTTTCATTGGCCACTTGTGTATTTTCAAATAAGACAAGAGAACATCAGCAATATTGTGAAGCAAACCCACCTCAGGAATGCAATAAACTGGAAGGGAAGAGTGTCCCATGCTTTTCTCACACAAGATGCAAGCAGGATGTGAAACTTTTTCTGTGCTCTACGTGGTGAAGGTAGATCAGATGAAGTGGAACAAATTCAGTGTGGCCCATGAGCTGGTTCTGCTCAATCAGTGTCACATGGCCATGGTGTTACACAGTCCAGCTTCTGGTCATTCAGCTCTTAGCTGCCCTGTACCATGGGAAGTCGTATCCTCACAGCAAGGCACTTTTTGTCTGTTGTCTGTGTCTCCAACAGACAGCTGTGAGTGCTGTTGCAAAGGAGATGAACTAGTTCACACAGCAGTGGTGGCTTACTGGCATGTGATTGACTTGGATGGACATGTAGTCTAGACTACCAGCTGGGGAAAGAGGAAATAAATTAGGAATTCACCACAAAGGAAAAAAAAAAACATCTGAGTAGCATCTGAAGCTAAAAATATAATTTTTATTTATCTTAGCGTATTTCTCAGGCATTCCAATAGATACTTCACATTAAGAGCAGGAAATGTCTCTGAAGCACAATGTCTTCAGAGAGAAAACTGGAAAAGAAATGTGAATCTCTACACAAGAAGCATTAGAAATCATGAGAACTAAAACACTTGTATTGAGAAAAGCAGAATGTGCAAGAGTGATTTCACTACAGCAAAATGGACAGGACTTCTAGGCATGTAAGTTTTAGAAGTTTGGAATAGCTGGGGAGCTGGCAGATATTATAGTATGTCATCAGTGAGTCATCAGTTTATCATCAGCAACGATTTGTTAGCAGCTAATCTATTATAAAAAGAAATAGCTCATGGCCTTTGTGAGCCTAAATTAAATGTGATGCATTTCTAAATCAAAATAAACTCAATAAAACACTTCTCTGCCAATTACCCTACTAGCAGCAGCACTGGCTGATTGCTTCTATGACTATCTCCGCTTTCATGCAAGAGTGACAGTTTTCCTAAAAAAAATTTTGCTTTGTTTTCTGGTCGAGTTTTTCACCAATGTTATTACATACATTCATTTCTTTAAGGCAAAGTTTTAATAGCCAGATCAGAAAAAGAATTTTGTGTAGGGTTTAAAACCTAAAGCCAAAATGAAGCTCTAGGTCCCCTTTCTCTTTTTCCTCTAGCCTGCTCAATAACCTGGGAAGTATGAGAATCATAAATACTGTCAGTTTCTCCAGTGTAATTTCCTGTATGTTTACTGTTCTGCCTCTGACCATGACCAGCTGTAGTGCAGTCTCACATTTCTTTCATGCCTGGCCCATGAATGATTCTCCATTCAGCTCCTCTTCAGAGCATGATTTATTAGACACTGCTAGATCAAATCTAATGAATATGACTCTGAAAAAGAATCCTGCTTGAAATGGTCTTCCCAAAAGCTCAGTGGTTTCTGTAGTCATTTGCCATGTGGGAAACATACGCTCAGATTTGTCTAAGGGGGTGTGGACTTTAATTTCCCAAGACACTTTCGTAACCACTGGATTGTCAGGTATCTTTAGGTGAAACACTCATCATAGCCATTTTCTCCACCTCTAGTGTCACCTTCTAATGTCCTTGGGCACTTAGTGTTCCAACCACTAAGTCACACATACATGAAGTTACACTTTCTCTGGCTCCAAGAATTTATAACCAGTCTACACAGATGGAATCAAAATGTTCCATTGCCCTCTGTCATAAGTTGAATAATACGTTTCCTTAGGACATGATGTGAATTTAAACTATGAATGCCTGAGTTAAAAAAAAGAAAAGAGAAGGCTTGTGTCATTATTATTTCCTATGGTGTTTTGGAAGTGAGACTTATCTCAGTTTCTGAGGACTTATGTATCTCAAAAAAGGTTCTGAAAACTGCATTTCGAAGAGTAATGGCATCTTCTGTCAATAGTGTTCGGTACATGATGAATGCACAGCCTGAAACACTGTCCCCATCCTTCAGCATTTCCCTAGGGGATCGTGGAGATTTTGTAACTGGGCTCATGAGATCCTTCAAATCAAGCACATATCCAAGGAGAGTGTTAGATCTTCCAGACAAATGCTGTTCATGCAAGTTCATACACAGGTGCATTCTCTGCTCTCACAAGAGTTCTTGCTGCATTAAAAATCACTCATGAGAAGACTGGATAGTATGTGATAATAACATTGAAACTGAGTGTATTTAGTTCAGGTAACAAAACCTGTGCTCTGAAAAAAAACCCAGATTTCAATTGAGAATTAATTATATAGCTCAGACAGGATAAATCAAAGATCTTTATTTAGGGCAGACCTTCAAATTACCTCTATACAGGGAAGATTTACATACAAAGGAACTAGTAAAATTTATCAGGAAAAATCCCAAATCACTGTCTAGCTTATTGGCACTAAGTCCTCTATAGTTATGAAAAAAGATGTTCAAGAAATTGAGTCAAGTTGTCATGGAACAAACTTGAGTTTAGATGTGCCAGATTGTACAACTGGAGAACTCCCTCCTCTTTGGCAGCCTGGTACTCATAACAGAGTTGGTTTGATTTATAGAGGAAATTTTCAAGTTTGATCAGTTGTGTTGGCAGTGTTAAAATGGAAATTGTAAGTACTGATTTGGAACAATTAATAGCTAATTTGAAAAATTGTTTCAGGGGAAACCACACATGACTTTTTTTTGTTTGTTCAGAAGGTATTAAAGTAAGTTCTTGAGAAGAAACAGTGATGTTAGAGTAAATGAGGGTTCTCTTCAACACTTGCACTTAATACTGAGCATGTTACAGGATATGGTTCATACGTCATTTTAGAGCACTGCTGAGTACAAAGCTCCTTGATTTTTAAGGAGGGTAAAAAAATATTTGGGCACTAGTATTTCAAAGACTTGTGGATGTGGCACTTAGGGACATGGTTTAGTGATTGACTTGGCAGTGCTGGGTTAATGGTTGGACTCAAAGATCTTTCCAACCTAAACAATTCTGTGATTCTGTGATATGTTATAATCAATGGTTTTTATGAGTAGCCTAATTTCTTCATTCCTGGAAAGGGGAAATGTGGCTTCAATTTTGCAAGCATCCCAACCAAAATACTTGGAGAAAACAGCAAATACCTGAAGAGGTTTTATCTCTTTAATATCAATTGAATAAGTACAATTATCCTTGATTGCTATCAAACAATTGTTCTGATACTTGACTATCATGGATCAACTATTACCGAAATACAGAAGAATTTGAAAGTCTTTTTTTTTTTCTGTTTTCTTGATGAGTACCCAGACACTGAAATTTCTCAAAGCTTTTTTGCTTTATTTCTCATCCCGCCCGTTTTAGAGTCAAAACAGTATATTTCATGCTTACTGGTTAAGCATTTTTAAGAGGAACCTGATCTGTGAGATTTAAATGGATTCTTTTGTTGTTTACATTCTCATTTTTTCTTGCTTTTTACCTTAGTCTTTGAGCTCAGGAGACTGAAGTTGCCCATGTGGGATGATCCCATATGAAATTTTTCAGTCAGGTGACTAAGGGCATCCATTGGTTTTGTTCTGGATGTGCTGTTTCCCCTGAAAATCCAAAATAATTTTACACATCTACCTTCAGCACTCTTTTGCACCACAGAGTTAAACGGTTCCATTTCCACATTACTGTATTAATAGAGTATTTAAGTTTGTATTGGGAGGTCTTCTAAAACATAAAGTAAACAAGAAGTGTCAAAGTAGTTCTAAACCCACAACAGACTGTTTGAAAAAGCTCACAGAATGGTGACACTATTCTACAACAGTTATACAATAATTTCTGAAGTTCTTTTCTTTTAGGCAAGTTAAATTCTGTGAGTCATATTAAATTCTATGTATTTTGTATATTCATATCTTATTTTTGTGGGCCTCATTTTTTCCAATGCAAATACCTATTTTACACAGCCTGGATCTCTCAGTTGCAGAAGTGTCACTCCTATTGTGTATTGGTATAACTGAAAGAACATTAGGATTTGTTGTGTGAATGTGAGAACATGCCATCTGTTTGGCAATGGGAAGCTAAAAACTGAGGGAAAACATTAGAGGTGTTAGAATACCTACCAGCTGGAAACTGAGGGAAAACATAAGAAGAAATAAAATATCTGCCAGTTGGAAGAAAGATACAGCTGGTTGCAAAATGCTTGCTTTAAGGGTGCAAATTCAGGCATCAAGCTACAGAAAGACATGCTGGGAAATCGCTCCTAAAGACAGCCTTGAACAAGAAAATTAGTAGATCTAAAGAAATTGCTGGGGAAGACGATCTTGAAAACGCATTTTTTATTGTCCTGTAGCTCCCACTTTTCCGACACATTATAATGTCTGTGATGTTTATGTTCCCAGAAAAAAAAAGCCAGCAGAAAATTATATTAAGGGTAGGAACAAAATAACTTCAGTAGGAAGAATTACAGGCCCGTTGTCAACTCCACAGTGCTCTCTGTGTGGTTTGCTAATTAATAACTTCAAAAGCAGAGATAAACACTCTTTTGTTCCTGTTTATTTGATGATCTTGATTAATTAAAGTACAAGTTTCCTTTAAAAAGTCGAGACTACCTTTAATTTATATTACTAAGTGTGGCACTTTGTTCTTGAGTAGCATTACACAGTGCATGCAGCCAGTTTTGCTGATTGAAGAGTTTTAAAAAATAAGGCAGGCTGTGTGGACATTTAGTAGCTGACTACAGCAAAATTGGTTAATGACTAGTATCATCTAAATGAGGCAGCAAGCTGAAAGACTCATAATCTCTCCCCATGCACAAATTTTAATTAAATAATTATAATGTCCTTGTTGTAATTATTTATCAGTAACTATGCTCCTGAGTATTGTCTCTTTTACTTTCATCTGTTCTCTCAGCTCAGCTGTACAATGAAAAAATCAGTTTCAAAGATCTGGTATGATTAATTCTTATTACCGTGGGCCCTATTCTGCTGCCATTATTCAACCTGATTAGTACTTTACTGCACAATTAGTCACATTGAGTTCAATGGTTCTGTGTGTGCACTAAGGTACTGCTCAAAGGGGTGGCAGAATTGGACCCCAACTAACAGCGTATTTGGGACTGGTGGTCTAAAAGGATGGATAAGATACCAATTCACATTTTCACCTTCTTGGTGAGAAGCCAGTCAAGAAAAGAGCTAGCCCTGTAAAGGCTTTTTGTGCCTCTGAGGATCATTCAAACACTTGGAGCCTGTTCTTGTACCTGGGGATGTGCTAGACAGCTCAGAAAGACAGCTCAGCCACCACAATCTTTAGCTCCTGTTGAAGTATGCCTCCCATACCATTTCTTTTAAGCAGCTAAGCCAGACTCACTCTTAAGTTTAAAATTATAGGTCTTGGCATCTCGGTAGCTAATAATAAGACGCAGTTCTTAAATAAAATTTAAATTATTTCATTGAACTGTTTTCTTTTAATATATAAACTGTCTTCACATGTAAGCATGAGAGCATGAATACTCAAATCCCAAATACAGAGATGTCTCCTGTTGTGACACAATAGAGACCAAATAACCAGCATAAGATTAAAATGATAAGCATTGACCTTGAGTATCTCAAAAATTTCCTCTTAAAACTGACAACAACCTTGAGACACATTAAAACCTGAACATAATAAACTTATGTGTGCTGCATGAAGAAAAAAAATCCATCAAGAGCTGCAGGGCAACTACTTTTAAATAAAAACAGTCCTTGTGGAATATGTAGGGATGATATTTTCTTGAATAGGTAGTGTAGGCACTATGCTATTATATTTATGTGTTATGTATCTGTGTTTAGAGACACAACAAGCAGTTCTGGAAATATTAATGTCTCAGCATTCTAATTTTGAAAAGAAAAAAATATTAGAATTCCTTAAACTATGTAATTATGTTGCACAATTAAGAAGTGTCATAAACTATTGTGAAACCTTATTCAGTGGTGTGCAATTATGACAAAGTGGGAATGGCTTGGGAATATGGATTTCTCAGAAATGCTAAGATACAATTTCATGCAGAAAAGTAAAAAAAAAGGACAGCTTTATTCAGGGTATTCTGCAATAGTTAAGTTTACGAAATAGATGGGGTTCACTCCTTTTATGCAATCTCCATTAGCAATTCAGAATTTCTCTCTTAAAACCTATCAGACTTGGAAACATTACTGGGTGTGTACAGGGACCATTCAGACCACCTTTTTTTGCAAAGGATTTAAAAGTTAACCATAGAATATGCAATGACCAAATGCAGCAAACATTTGTCTCTTCAGTCATAATACACAAACTCAAGAAGAAAGAGTTGATTCTTAAGCTGTACAAAAAAATTAATTAGGAAAGGGAAAACAAGAAGGTTAATCAAATGGAGATATGGCTTGCGCACTTAGACAAAGACAGCTTTCATAGAATACTCTGCAGGTAGTAGCTGGATCCGGATGGGATTCAGCACATTTCCTAATGCTGGTGCATCTTGCTGGATAGTGTGGACATAAAGGATCCTTTTCTTTCAAGTAATTATTGTGTTTTCAGTCCCTAAAATTCATCCTAGTAGTGACCTTAACAAAAATGTCATGGTGGGCAGTGGGCAGTGTCCCTTAGTATCTGCTGGGTTGCCTGCTTAAGAAAGTTTCTTAAGTTTCTCTTAAGAAAGTTACGCAAAAGGAAAAATGGATATCAATCTTCTTATAAACAGCTGGACTTCTCATGAGAAAAAAAAAAATCATCTTTTGATAGAGTGAATTATAATTTTCGATGACAAATCTTTTTATAAGACTAATAGTCAAAACACCTTAAAACAAACAGTAAGAAATTCTTTAACTGTATCAAGAAGAATAGGCTAAACTAGTGCCTAGGTCAACTGGACCACTAAATTTGTAATTAAAACGGATGAAGAGATTGTGGAGAAATTACATGAATTCTTTGTAATCAGTCTTCTCTAATGAGTATGAGGCAGACATTTTTAACTCAAGGTTAATTTTTACAGATAAGGCATTGTCAGAGAAAGTGGCCTCTGAATATGAGACATTTTAGCAACTAGATGAAGTTAATGGTAGAAAATCCCTGGAGCTGGATAATATTCATTTGAGAGTTTTAAAAGGGAAAAACAAAAAGTAGCTGAACTACTAACTAAAATAGGCAATAAACCTCTAATAGCAGGAGCCATTCCTGAGGATTGATTTTTATCTAAGGAAAGAAAGAACAAAGGATGACCTTGGGAATTACAGAAAAAGGAACAGTGCTTTATAACCACTGAAATTGTCCAAAACCATTTTCATAACCAGCCATTAAAGAACCTTTTTAAAACTACCTAGGTATTAGTGCTGTAAATGTATGGTACGTTTTTAATTGATCTTTACATTTTCTCTGGGTGTAGTCTTTATTTTTCCAACCTCACAAAAATTCAGGAAGGAAACCATACATATTTCGCAAGGAATCCAAGTAGGTATAATTCATCTTGACTTGCAGATTCTTTTAACAATGTCCCTCACCAAGGACTGTTGGTAAATATTAATGACGGCACATCGAGAACAAAAAGTTCTGTCTTGTACCAAAAACAGGTTGGTGGATGGGATAAAATTTGCGAGTAGTCATCAGCCAGCCTATCTGAGTTACTCAAGATTTAACATGCTTTAAATTCACAAATGGTCTGAAGGAAGTAATTATTTCCAGGCAAATTCTTGTTTTGCCAGGAGAGCTCTATCACTTAAAAAAAAACCCCAAAACCATCAGCAACACCTGCAGCAATCTTTGGGAGAGCCCAGCACTTCCCCGGTGAACCCTTGAGCTGTGGAGTGCATGCACATCTGGAGAACACAAGATGAATATTCACTCCTCATCCCATCCAGAAGGATGTACTGGACTGAAGGGCAACAGAGCTGTGGGCTCAGCTTTGAAAAATAAACTGCAACCTGCAAGAACACTACTGAAGGAGGGCATAGGCCAGGTTTCTGAAAATTTTGAGTGGAAATAGGTTTGTCCCAAAAAAGAAGGCAAAAATACCAGCAAACATCTTCAAGCCAAACACTCAGGCTGTTCTTATGCTTTACCTCATTACTGAACTTAGCTAAAGACTCTGACTCTGGCCTTTTTTCATGAAAGAAATACCCCTTTTGGGGACGATATTTATTTTTCTAGTGATATTGTATTGTTGGAGAACATTGCAGAAAGAAAGATTGTGGAAATAATGATGAATAATGGAGACAGACTTACTGTGTAGCACATTAAATCATTAGGAATAATATGCAAAACTATACACAGTGAATTACTAGATGGAAAATATTTAAAAAATAATTTTACATTCCAAGTTCTCTCATAATGTATGGTCACCTGTGAAAGCAGTAGATTGATCCTGAAAAGTGATTTGTGGCTGAATCCAGCATTTTCTGTGATTTTCTTTTCATTAGCAGAAGGATAAAGTTTGGCAGGTGGTAACTTGCTTATTGTAATCACAGTTAAAACTATAATACTGTTTAGTAAAACAGTAACTATAGTTCCCACTGATTATTGACAACAGTGGGGTTAGAACAACGTAAGTTTTGACATCATAACAACCTCAATCCTAGCTTAAAGTGAACTTTTATAGCTTTTGCTAATCTTTAGAAAGAAGAATTGTGGCTTTATTACATTTATGGCCTATTCTTGTTGCTAAGCTATCAAAGTATAAGTAACTAAGCTTTAATGTTTTCTTGTACTTGTATAACTGCAATGTTCCTACTTTCAAAGAAAGGAGACAATAGTAAATTAAATTAGTTCTTAATATAACCACACCATGCTAAGGCTTTTGTCAGTTTAATTGTGTTTATTAAATGTATGATTTCTTCATGTTGTAACCAAATAGACCAGTGAAACTTTCTAGGGCATTGTAGACCAGGCCAGAGTGACTCTTTCATTTACATGTTAATGGAGTCTGCTCCAGTAAAGTTAATTGAAGAACATGCATAAAGATTTGTTTGCTCTGTGGACAGATGCAGAGGAAAAATCTGTTTAAAGCTGTACACTAGGGTATGAATATTGATGTGAATGGGAAAGTAAATTATTATAGGAAAGTAATTTTTATCACATACGCAATATAGTTTGAATTCCGTGGAGGGAAAAACATATATGCAGTTTCATACCTGCCTTAATTTTAAATAAGAGACAGCAGTGATTAAGGAAGTAATATACTCTTTGTTTCCTCTATTCTGCTTCCTGCAGTGTTTCTATATTTCTAGTTCCAGATGGCAGATTCTCAGCTGTCAAGGTGGACAACCTCAGGGGTGTGTGCAGTATGTCCTTGAACCGTCTCTGAATAGGTCAGCTTGACCTATGTCTTTCCTTTTCCTCCATGTCTTCTTTTGAAGCCATGTGAAAACAGAATAGTTTCTTTAAGGAACCGTAAGAAAGCAAGCTCAGCAACAAATTTTCTGGAGGTGTGAGGGTGTTTTCCTGCCAGCTCTTTGACCACAGCCCACCAAGAGATAGATATGCCTTGAGCAGCATTTTCCCGCAAAGGAATATGAGGGACCATGGGCTGAGGCTGCATGAATTTGAAGCTGATGGGAAAAGTGTGGGTATTCACCCATTTGTGTGCATGGAGCAAGGAGAAAGATGACTAAACTATTTAATTGAAGAAAAGGGGCCCAGACAAAAAAAAACCCAACCAACACCCCCAATTTGTGAATGCTGTTTAGGCTGTTACCTTTTGAGACAATTCCTTTCAGAGAGACTACTTTTGACTCTGGACAGCTCAGGACTCAATTCACTTGAAAAACATAAGAGCAGTTGGCATCTCAGAGGTCCTTGGATTCCAGCCATCATTGCAAAAGGGCACAGATATCTTTCATATATCCTGTGTTACATCTGGCAACCCCATATAGATATCTGAGATACTCTGGAACCTCTAAAATGGCACTAGACACCTATATTTAAGAAATGAGCTGAGCTTTCAGGATGGGATTTGGTTTGAGATTAGGACACCTGGATGTAAACATCTACATGTAGCTGTTGGCACACTACCTGAGTACCTAAATCCCAGTAAAAGGTCATAAAATAAGTTGCCAAAACATAGCGCAATTTGAGATGCTCTTGGGCTTATCTGAGGCATCCATGTGAGGCTAGAAGAAGTGACACAGTCCTCAGACCTTTGGGAGTGGAAGATGGAGGCCAGGTGGGTCTCCTTATGCATTGGAAATGCCAACACCTGAGTTTGTTTCATCACATAAATAGTGATTGCTATTTGGTATTCAGTGAATGCAGAAATAATGTTGCCATTAATAATGCAGAAATTACGTTTTCCTAAAAAACAGAAACTAGCAAATTACACATTATATCATTTTGATGTTTTATGTTTTCTCACTTCTCATAAATGTAGTGGTGCTAATGCCAAAGTTATGGTCAAAAAAATCCCCAAGACATACATGGCATATTTACAGAGATTGAAATGTAAGTGCAGTGCCATAGGTTGTTGGGGAAAATATCAGGCCCACTGATTCCATGAACTCCAAGAAAGCGATCAAAATGTGATCATGTTCTTTGTTCTTTAACCATACCTTCTGCAAGTGCAACAAGAAAGAGTAAAACCTAGAAGTGTCAAGGCAAACCACATCTCATGAGAATTCCCATGGGCAGAAGAGATTGAGCAAAAAGTTTTGTGCCACTGTTGAGCCAGTACAGTAGCAGCCTGTGTCCCCTTTGTCCCTGGTCCCAGCCATATGCTCCTGCTACTTCCGGGCACTGTCTTTGGGACTAATCCAATCCCATGGAAACTAGATTTAGGGGGTTAAATTGGCAGAAAACTAACATTTGCAAAGAGATAATCAGACATTTTTCTGCCAGTATTGATTTGAACCAGTTCATTCCAAAGGTGGGCATGTGCCAAAGCCAGTACAAATGGAGAAGACTGGAAGAATGGCAAAAATGAGACTTTTCACAGCAGCTTGCTTTTAGGGGGACTAAAGTGTCACATATAATCATAGTCTCAGGTGGATGCACCTGTTGTTTTTAAAACAATTCTGGACCCTTGCAACATTTACAATATGCCCAAAATACACAGAGTTATCTTTTCCAGTGGAAAAATGCTTTGAGTAATAAAAAAATTAATGCTATTTGTTTTCATCTTACAGATTTCTAATGTATGGTGCTTTAAGAAAACTGATGAAAATCATGAGTTGTAGTGCCAGACTCAGACTATCAGATAAGTGATAGATGAGATGGGGAGTTTCAGAGTCTGCCAAGCCCAAAGCCCAAGCTCTGCAGTGCGCCCTTTGTAATGGAGCTCCCTCATCCTGCCTCAGAGGTTTGTGGACTGTGACCGTCACAAGCTTGCTTTTATTTTGAACTGCTGAAAACAGCAAACCCTGTACCCAAGTAAGCAGATAGGATTTCACATGTGTAATGAGGCTGTGTGCATGTGGGGAGGGTGTCCTGTTCATCACACTGCATCTTCACACTAATGTGTAGTTTAGCTTTACGTTTGTTACAATTTGCACTACTGGCAAGTTTTTACCTTAGAAATTGCTATGGATTCTCTTTCACATGTTTATTTCATTAGCACACTATCTAGTAAGACTGAATCAACAGGCTTGGAGCTGCTAATCTAATCCAGTCAGATATGATGTTCTACAAACAGGGTGTCTAGTTTCTTTGGACAGGAGCTGGATTTGTTGGATACCAACAGTTTGGTTACTTTATTCAATCTCCTAACAGCTGAAAGAAATTGGAAACAGTAAGTAGCCTTTCAATTAGGGCAAACAAAGATTAAAGTGGCAGAAGGGAGGAAAGAAACAACAGGACTGAAGCTCATATTACACCTAAGATTTTTAATGGTATCGCTCTGATGTAAATTTAGTTCTGTAATGAAAATATACCAACCCTGGCTTTGCTGTCCCAACATATGCTACGGCTGCACTGAGATCTTTTGGGTATCCCCACTAATTCTGCTGCTTTAGACACATTGATCAGCTGTCCATGAAGAGAAACTAAAGGAAACAGCCCCTAAACTTAGATCCTCTGCATCACACCTCAGTTAGGTGCCTCAGATGGTTTTAAACAGATGGTGTAAAACCCCCCTTTTCTATGTAAGTCAGTTAGTGGACCATTTGAAAACACACACACTAACAGACTCTACAAAACTGCAAGAGAGAACTTGGGGTCATTGCAAACCATGCTGTTTCCAGCATTTGCATCTAAACAACAGGCGCTCTGATGACACAGAAGAAATACACTTATTTCACTGGACTACATAAAACTGATGGAAAGAAATTAGCAGTAAAGAGTTTTCAGATCAGGGTTTGGCCTCTTGGGGGTAACAAAGTAGATTCTGAAAGATACAGAACAGCATTTCAGCAATTGGGTACCATGCTTTGCTAGGTTACTTAAGACATTACAAGTAATGTATTGTTTAGTTGTACCCATGTACACCATTAAAGCTACTCCAGTGTGGCATAGAGTGAGCAAGTTGAGGTCAAAATATGCCAGCTGGAGAATATTAGGGAAAAATGTTCCTTCAATTTCTGCTTAATGTTCTGATAAAAATAAAGAAGCCACTCACTGGTACTGTGGATATGTTTACTTACACTACATTATGACTACTCTTCTCTGACTTACACTGGCTCCTGCAATATCTCTTACCATTTCCCATTCTTGAATTTCTCATATACTTTCCAGGAAGGAGCAGTTTATGTCCGTCATGTTTCTTTTGCAGGAAAAAAAGAAGGGGGAAAAAAAAGGATGTTATTAACTGTAGCAAGATGTTACTGTAGTTGTTTTGGGGTTCTATTTTTACAACAAAACTATGTTAAAAGGAAAAATTATATAAACACATAAGCTGCATTTGGAAATGGTATACATAAAAGTTTTATGGAGACAAAACCCTATAGGGTTCTTTTGGAGATAATTATTCCAACATGCAAATTAAAATTGTGCATTATTCATTTTTGTCAAATAATTTTCATTTGCTTTGGTGTTCTTATAATAAAAATCTGCCAACAGGGTTTCCTCTTAACTCATCTAAGGAAGCCTGTGAAGAACACTCCATATTTAACTCTCTTTTAGATCACTGTGGCTTGAGAATACTTTTAATCTCTTTTCCATTTATAACTGTACTGCTTGACCTTTTTGCAGCAAGGTGTCTTGTATATAAAATGTCAAAGAGAGGATTATAGACATGGGACAAAGATATAGTTTAATTAAAAAAAGTCCTGTGAGACTGAAAAGGTTACTGGCCCAGATCACAAATATTTAATGCCAGATTACTATTTATGATGTTAAAATAACAAAAAAAGGGTTTATGGGTAACTTGTAATTGACCAACCTTTACAGGTGCATATGATAATATTAAGCTTCAAGTAATAACTTTCATATTAGCTTGGAAATTAGTTTTAAAAATTTAAGAAATATTTCCTTAATGTTTTCAGTGTATTATAGAACTATCTTTACAACATGAAATAGGTTAATGGTTTAAAGTCTGTTTCTAATTCAAAATGGTGCTGTAGGAAAGCATAAAATAAAGTGTGAGTTTTTGAAATTTATTCTCATGTTCATTATTTTCTGTCTCTGACATTTAGGCTTGGATAGGAGTATGGGTCCAATTCTGAATGAACGATTGAGAAGGACCAATCTAGATTTGTTGCTGATTTTCCCCACAGAAACAGTGAATACATTTCAAAGCTAAACGGTTCTACCAGGTTTCTCCATTTCTGTTCACCTTGTGTGATAAAGAGATGGAACAATTGTTTTTGCACTTCAGAAACAAAGGGAAGACCATGCAAAAGTGTTCCCAGAAAGAACCCAATTTACCAGTTAACTTGTGAATCAAAATGAGTCCATGATGGTATTGACTAGATTTTGGCTCAAGATTGGGTATTAACAAATCAATGATTCAGCAGTGGAGAAAAAAGGAAATTTGAAGCCCAGATTTAAGACTAGAGCACCTACAGATCTCCTTGGCTTTCACTGACAAAACTCATGGAGTCATCAGAGAAGCTGGCACACAATTTATGCAACTACTTCATTTAAGGTTCAGTAAATGCATTGTGTAGTGATAGTTTGATTTTTACTTTTTAATAAAAAACCAACTTTTGGTTAAACTTACTAGGTAAAAGTTGGTAAAAAACCATAGATAGATAAGTATAATACAGAATTTTCCTGGGTCTAAATATTTTTAGGAGAAAGTGAGGAAAAAGGTAAGATGAAAAAACCTTTTCCTGCATAGCAGTGGTAACCAGCATCTGCTATAAATACCCATGGTTGAGTTTGAATCTGGGCAGAAATATTAAGAATATTATTAGAGAAAAATGCTACCAGAATTCCCATGAGAAGCCTCATGTCACTATTGGGCACTCTGAAATTCCTAGTCAGAATGGAGAAAAAATCCTGCTAGTAAAGGCACTTCTTAGTTATGTTCTATTATGCCAGCTAGCACACTTCAATAATGATGACAGTATAGCAAGTGAGGGTGAAAACTGGTAATGAGGATGAGGATTTGGATAGCAGATTGCCCAAAACATGATGACAGTATTTACTCAACACCCTGTAGGTGAAGGCATACAGTAATTTCTATGTTATAGTTCTGAAGAGCTGATAGATGAAAGCAGATATTCTAAATAAACCTATGTGGGTACTGCCTGCTTGGAGAGCAGAATGTACAGTACAGATGGGATGGCCCACCCCTGGAAGCATTCAAGGCCAGGTTGGATAGAGCCCTGTGCAACCTGATCTGGTGGGTGGCATCCCTGCCCAAGGCAGAGGGGATGGAACTAAATGAACATAATAGTCCCTTACAACCCCAACCATTCTATAATGCTATGATTTCAGAAAAAAAAAAAAAAAAATTAATACCTGAAGAAATTGTAGCCTGATCTTAAGATTACACAGCAGTACTACAATAAATAGACAGATGTTGATAATTAAAGACTTGTAAGTAAACAGAAAATGTAACATGATGCAATATGGGTTTTCCAGGATCATCACTGTAGTATTTTACCAAAAAATGCCTGGTGTTTTACTTTGTACTAGTTTGAAGACAAACCAGTGGGAGATCACAAGTCAGAATTATAATTTAATAGTAAAATTTTTAAAAAAGCAATAGTACAAGAACGCTGACAGAGTCAGGATACAACCTGAGACCCTGTTAGTCAGGGTGGTGGTAGCAGTCCAGATGAAGTGGTCCTGTTGAAGCAGTGATCCTGTAGAAAAGGTCTGGTCTTTACCGAAAAGTCCAGTGGTAGCTCTTGTCCTCTAGAAATCCAATAGGTAAAGACTACTTGTGCTGGTCCAAACCCCAGACTATATCCAGCTGGGAATGCTTGGCTCCTCCCCCCTGGGTGGAGCATCTCACAATGGGTTGACGTAATTCTGAGTCATGTGGTGGGCCCTTGATGCCCATTAACAGAGATAGCTCCTGGGAGGGAGCTGTCAAGGATGAGTCATGGTAGGAAAGAAGGAGCACTGCCCCACTTGCTTTAACAGCTTGTGAAGATGATAATAGAATACATGCTTTTGGTTACATCTTACATTGTAACCCAGGACATTATCCACCCCTTATTCTATTTCCATCTACATCATAGCCTAATCAATACCCTCCTTAAATTCTACACAATGAAAACCCTACACACAGTTCTCACTTAAGATTAGGTCTCCTTGTGGTACACAATGGGTTTCCCCATCTTCCTGCTTTACCCACCAAGTGTAGCCAGGTCCTTGAGCAAAAACAATCCTACAGATGGGTTTGCTTTTGCCTGAAGTGGGACTAATCCAAATAGTCTTTCCTAAAATACCTCTTATGTGTACCAGAGGGACTTTATCCACTGTGTGCAATGGTTTGGACTGGGTGGGACCAGCTCAATTGATGGAGCCTCTTGTGTTGACCATTCAGGTGGCCTTTGCTAAATTCAGTTCCCAGTTTTGGAAGGTCCCCCCGCCAAGTGCTTTCAAGGTCATCTTAAGTAGTCCACTGCACCATTCAACTTTCCTGGCAGCTGGTGCACAATAAGGGATATGATGGATCCATTCGATTCCATGTTCTCTGCCCCAGGTGCTTACAAGGCCATTCTTGAAATGGGTCCCGTTGTCCAACTTGATTCTCTCAGGGGTGCCATGTCTCTATAGGACTTGCTTTTCCAGGCCCAAGATGGTGGAAAGACAAGGAAATGGCTGGGATGATCTTGGGTCATTGTTAACACAGTCATGAAAGACAAGTCAGGAAAATTCTGCTTTTGAGTTCCTCCAGGTCACACTAACAAGTCATGATTGATCTGCAATATAGAAAACCAGACTAGCATACATTAAAACAACAAAACCACCCAATGTTTTCAAAGTAAATAATACAAGATATGAAGTAATTTACTTGAAGGTCAGTGACAGAAGTTCCTTCTTCACTCTGCCGCACTTCTGCTTCTCAGAACTCCCAGGCGGTTGGGTACCCTGGAGCAGACACCTCCAATATCTACCAGTGTTATAAGTGTCCATGTAAAATAGCTATTAATTAGCACAAAGGCCTCAGCTGAGTTCCCAGACACTGTATTACCAAGTTACTGTCATTTCCTATGGGTCAATGAATATTGATTAAAACCAGCATTTTCTGCTGGGCAGTTTACACTGTTCCTACCCTGCTTATTGGCAGTGGGTTATTTCATTTTTCCCAGCTTACCCCTCCCACGTGCCACAGAAGCCTGGAGCCTAATCAACCACTACGGTGAGGGGCTTATACAGGCTGAGCATTGCGATACCTGGTGCTGGGGCTCCTTTGTCCTCTTGCAGATCTAATCCTCAACACCTGTGCATTATATAAAGATGAGGAAAAATCAGAGGTTTATTTAATTACTACATATGCCCATAATTTAAATCAGCATAGGCTGTTAGTGTTCGGTCCAAGGTTTGGAGTGAAGTCTGGACCTGAAACCAATGCCATGGATTTTTACATTCAGAAATATTTGGTATGTGTGCAGCTGTTAATAAATATTTTGTGAAAGTAGAACTCACTGGTATAACCATTTATTTTTCTTGATCACAGAATTATATTAAAACATACAAACCCCTTCATTTTCAACATGCATATTACAGTCATATAACTTGACCCTTCCTTCATCCAGCTGTACACTGACTTTTGCTTCTGAAAGAATATGAAGTTTACAGATTATGAAGGGGAAATACATTTAGCATCACCAACTCCTGTAATCCTGTGGGTTGTGTCAAATGCAGCCTATGCCACCAGACTTACACTTCAGATTTCTCACCTGTGTCATTGTCATAATGTTACCATTTCCCAACATGTGAAACATATGGGCTGATCCTGCAAACCTGTCAGGGACAGGCCTCATGTTGACTTCACCATCCCCAACATTTTTTTGTCTATTGATCTGAAAGAAAATAACAGAAACAATCATCATCATCTGACATCATTATCCTTAGGCATGGAGTTCAAATTTTGCCAATTTCTATTGGACTCCAGTAGAACATAAGGGTCTCTCATAGTATGTCAGCAAAAATTATTCCCAAATACTTTTTTTTTCCTAGAGTGGTGTTTTTCAGACACAGGGCCATGACTCCTGTCTAGGTGTGCAGAGAATGACAGTGATCTCCTTCAGTACGCTCCTTTCCGATAGTCCTTTTCAATTCTTGCTCTGCTGGGCATGACTTTAAAAACATGGCTTTATAAATCACCTATAAGCAGAATTTGGTGCAGTGATGCCTATTTGAATCAGCAGAGGGACTGAAAAATTGGTCTTATGAGGAGCAGATTGTTCATTCTCTGCAAGAAGTGTCCTGAGCACCTTCCTTACATAGCAGAGCACTTAGTCGGGGTAAATACACACCCAGGGTACAGTTTCACATTACAGTTAAACTCAACTAAGGGCTTGCTTCCAGTAAAAGGAGGAGGTGTCAGTCCCTTTCCCACCTACTTTTTTCCTTCCTCTTCTGTGTCTGCTCCCAGATGCTTGATGTTTTCTTCCTTGGCACCACTCTGACACTCATCTGATTGCACAATAAACTGGGTCACTATGCTAATCTTGCAAAAAAATTAATATTTTGAGGGGCTTTTGCTAGATTTTTTTTCTGCAGCTTTAATGAATTAAATTGGCCTCCAGCCATCCACTGAACATTGACTTGGTCTGGTGGCAGGCCACAGCTGGGCTTCAGTCCACAGTATGTGTGCTGGGAGAGCAGGGGTGCAGTGGAGGGCAGTGGGACCCCACCGAGGTAACGAGGAGCCAGTACCTCTGTCACCACCACCCCCGAGTATGCAGCTGAAGGCAAAACTTTTGGAGTGTTAGACATCACCTTCAGTTCAGCTTCTGGTCTCCTCTCCCCTTGAATTCCCCTTGAATTTGTTGAATCCTCCATTTTCAGGTTTCAAGAGAGGGTTGACTGGATTACAACTGAATATACAGAATGTACATTTGAAAAGACACACAAGGGAGCATCATAAACCCTCTGCCCTTTGTACTTTTCTAAGGTAGTCATAACTACCCAGACCCTAGAAGCCATAGCATGTAACAGACTTACATTCGCAGATACCTATAACTCCAGAGTAGGCCAGCACTTGGTACAGTGCAAATTTAAAAACTGAAAACCTTTTTAGGCATGTTCACATTTCCTGAGCAAAGCTCATTTAAATTCTCAGGGTTGATCTTAAACTGCAAGCAGGCTCACTTGATTTGTTAGTGCCCAGTAGCTATTGACAAAGATATTACTCTCTGTTCTTGTCTTTTTTTTTTTCCCAGAGAAATCTTCCTTATGTTCTTGTGTCTTTCACAAGTACTATTTTCCATAATCCATCAGATTTCATATTATCAGATTGTTTGAAGATGTATGTTCAGATTTCTTTGCTTGCTTAGCAGTATGTAAACACTGGAGACCTCAGTTAGATTTATATGACAAAGGAAGTGACAGGATCTCTTTGACAAAGCTAAGCAAGGAGTCTAAAGTGTTATACTTCTGGAAGTTGTAGGTTGAAATTAGTGGTTAGGACCTGTCCTCCACAGTGACACAGCAGATATAGAGTGTAATTCATCCCTGTAAGCCAGTGAGTAAACCCAGAGGGTTCCTGTGGGGACTAAGGTAATTGTCCTGTTCAAAAGCTAAAATTGGTTTCTGTCAAGAATTTTGCCCCATATTTGAGAGCTGCCCTGACTTTTCTGTGGGACAACATCATGTCATAGAAGATGTGACTCAAAATGGTGATTCATTAGGTCCTTCTCCTTATTTCTGAGTAGAATCTTAATTCTAGATGATTATACATATGTATATATAAAACAAAAAAATTATGGATAGGATGCTATTATAAATATACAAAAGATTGTGAAGTTACTTGCAAGTTCAGTTGTTCACTTGGAATTTGTAGGTATTTAAATAAATGATTAGGGAGTAGACACATATATGGTCTTCTTACTGAGGATAAGAACATAATTTGCCACATCTCACAGTTATCAGATCTACAGTTTTGGCAGTGGCATATCTTCTCTTGATGGGGGTTTTGTCTTGAGGAACTTTGTTATAGACCATGTGAGAAAAACAGCTTTACCTGCATATCACTAGAGTCTGTGCTCTTGGGTGCTGTAGGTTTACTGACAGCAGCATTGCAGATAAGCAGCAGAATGTCCATAGTGTGGTTTTATGGCATAGTGCTGTGGCCATATGTATTGTCATTGCCATACAGCTACTACATACAGCTCCTTCAGATCAAGCCACCCAACTCTTTGTTTGGCATCATCTGCTACTGTGGTGGAAGTTTTCTAATACCATAAGCAATTTCTTACTAAAAAACCTGAAAACAGACCTTAAAATACACTATTTTCAAGTTAGGTTTTTAAAGCCATATGATCCTCTGCTCTTCAGGGCCACTGAAGTCTTTTATGATGTAGCAATATGTTTTATAGTATAAGAAAATATATGTGAAAATATGTGTACAATTCATAGCATCACAAGCCCTATTTATCATAACATTACTTAATCTCAGAAGACTTAATTTTCTTTGAAGTTATATTGAAAACCTTCATTAGAAATCATAGGTCCTAGGTTGTGGAATTCCAGGAACCATGGAAAATGCAAGAAAGAGTAAGAGAATGACTCCACATTTCTGGTATGCTCTGAGTTCACCAGATTGGTCTGCCTGTTCAAAGAAGATTGGAAGGGGTCAGATTTGGTCAGCTGGGAATCCCTGCCACACTGTCCATATGTTTTAACAGGTGGAAGGGTTGCTCAGTTCTTTGCTCTTCTGCGTGGAAGTGGGCGATGTTTGGAGGTGCCCAGGGGGTGCCCACTGGGCTGGACCAGTTCCAGCACTCTGAAACTGCTATGAATAGGATAAGGAAGAGGCATTCACAGAATCAATCTTTAGCCCCTGTGGAGAGAAATAGCTTCCTTCAGGGGACATAGAGAGCAGCTGAACTAGGCTCCTGCTTTCATTCTCTCTGCAGTGACTCTGCTGGGTACTCAGTGAGATAGCTTAATTGGTCCTCTCTGATACACTGATAATAATGATAATAAATAATGATAAAAATCCTGCTTAGGTGCTCCATAATTTGAGATGAAATTTCTACCAAAATGCATAAAATTCACCATTGTAGTTCTATTTTTAAGATTCGTGCTCCTTTCACTGAATAAAAGGCATATGGGGAGGGAGAAAGGTAAACAGAAATCTGAGGAAATGTGTCAAGTGAAATCCTTGGAAACTTTCAAGGTCAACAACATGAAAAAGTGTGCATGAAACCTAACAACTCAGCAAGTAAAAATGACCTCACATTTATGAGAAGCCAGGTAGAAGAGTATGGCTTTGCATTTGCCCTACTGCTGTTCACATTTCCTGTAGTTTTAGTTTGTTGTTCTTAATAATAAGAGATTATTGGAGCAAATAAGCAACATAAATTTACACCTCCATCTGTGGCAGGCAACAACTGCCATGCAACTGAAGGGAGAGTTCTCACCCCAAGCATCTGAGGACAGTGTTTCCAGAGGAATCTCTCAGGACTCATCACTACTCTTCAAACAGAGAGAAATTTACAGGCAAAAATTCACTGACAGTTGAATAGCAACAAGAAGCTTTATAAATGAGAACTTCCTTAGCCCAGGAATATTTAGGATTTCATGGTTATGTAAAGTACCTTTATGACATATCATAACATACTTTTGATATTTATAATATACCTATTGCATAACCAAGGAACTTAAACTGTAGAACAATGCTGTTATACTTTTAACAAGGTTATAATTCCAATGAGATATATTTTAAACCCATTAAAAATAATACATGACCTTTTTTAGCACATTTTCCATCCACTTTAGAAGAAATCTAAAAAGTCTGTCAGAATTTTAGATTCCTTTGGATGCAATTTTGCATGTCCCTTTTGAGGGAAAATTTGATATTTTCAAAGTTTTCATGTAACGCCTGACCTACAGGAACTCTACCCCCGCAAAAATAGTAAAGCATGTGTCTTCAGTGACACTGATTTTTCCCTCACTTGAAGAAAATACAGCAGCTGTCTGCCATGACAGTTACAAATCTGTCAGGTTATGTAAACTGGAACAAAACAAAGAATATGGTGTCAAAAGGAATGCCTGCAATTTCTGAGAATTTGAGTTGCTTGTTCTGTCTCCCTGGGTTTTTGGGCTTTTGCTGCACAGTACAGACTTAAGAAGCGTTGGGCTCCAGTTGTAGAGATGGTAAACAAGGCTCCCTGGACAGGTAGGAATGCTATTACTGTCTGTGTAGCCCTTGCAACCCTTGATCTCCTTAGGCTAAGGGCTCACTACCTTTTCCTGGTCCTTAGCAAGTTCCAAAACAAACATCTAGAAAACAACGTAGCTTTAGATTGAAACATTGCCTTTATTTCAAAAGAGGTTTACCAAATATACATGCCCCTATATAGCTAATCTTATTTAAAAGTAACTTTCCAGGAAGAAAATTCCCAAGGTGCGAACTATCTCTCTTCAGACCTACGACACTGCAGTTAGTTGGGCTCCACTGAAAGAGTGACAGAGCAGTCAGGGATAAAAATAAACTGCTGGTTCACATGTCATTCATGCTCACAGAGAAGATTCAGGATATGCTGACTAAGCAGTGTTTGACCAATTAAAGTGGCTCTTTTGTGTTATTTTTTATGAACTACTCCACTGAAAAATACTATGACTATTAAATGAGTGTCAAAAGTTGCAGTGGTTTAGGTCTAGGCTAATATTCCTAGGTTATATGTCCTTTGTGCCTGTCAAGTTTTTTGCTCCTTTTAACCTCTAGGGAACACGAAGAACTGTTCTAGTTCCAATAGTATTTAACTTTATATGATTCCCAGGATCATTTTTAACAGTTCTTCTACCATACCTTGTGCAAGGACTAAATGTTTACGTTGTTGATGTACTTTGCTGTTGGACTATGATTAGGTGTTCATGCCAGTTTCATTAGCTTTTTTGGCAGTTGTTTATGCAGATGATTACAAGCTGCAGCTAATTCATTTTCAGGGTCTAGCAGCAGTGGTAGGAATTGAGTTTTAGGGGCTTATTTTACACCTGCTGGAGAGACGGAAAACACAGTGGCACACCATGGCTCATGCAGTTCAAGGATGTCCTAACAGTCCTTTAGGGTGACTTTTTGCTATTGTCTCCTCGATATGTTTGGTCTGCAGGGAAAATTCAGGAACATTGTGAATTGGTGATAACTACATGGAGCCATGTTATCAGACTAGCTCTTACATACCCACGTTAGCAATGATGAAGAGGCATGTTTCTCTCTAGGTCAATGGCTATTTTAACTTCTAGCTCTGACTAAGCCAGTGGAGCAGGAATTAACACCCAGAGCTATAGAAGTGCCCCTAGCATGATGTGTGCTGGAATACACAGAGTCTCTGAGTTTGATTACTCCTATTCTCTCTTTTCAAACCACCTTCTCTAGACTGCCTTTTCAGACAGATACCTTCTGAACAGAGAAGGCTCAGGTTGTGTCCATAACACTCAGTAACAGCATGGACTGAAGGGTTAGCTGAGTTGGAACTGTAAAGCGTTCATGACAAATAGATTCTAGAGTAGTTTGCAGTTTTTCTCCTGAGCAATACCCAGAGGAGGTGTAGCTAGATGGGATTCACATGCTGCTAGCTTAAGCATTAACATGCTTACCACTCCAATGCAGACACACAGAAAGAAAGACTTCTTCCTGGACAGGTGGCCACCAGTCAGACAAGAGAAGCTGTAATAGTCTGTTCTTTGATCTTACTGATGTCTCCAAGATTTCTACTGCTTTCTGGCTTGGATCACAGTTTAAATAACTATAACATTTTTCTCTTGAGTCCTTTATTTGCTAACTTCTAGCATGTCAACAATTTCATTTCTATCAGTGCTTTTTTCATCTTTCATGAATTTCACAGCTTCAACTTATATATTATCTCATAGTTCAAAAATTTTTAAAGAACAGGTAAACCAACATCACACATTGTGAATACAAAAATGGATGGTGGTTCACAGACATGTACAGCACAGGGTGTTTCACCTCTTCTACCTGACACTGAACCGTGCCGTAGATCAAATCTCTCCTGATGGGAGAGGGTGTTTTAAAAGTCCTTGCAAGGAGTTCGAGAAACAAACAGAGACTTTCCTGGAGTTTCACTGCTGCCAGATAGTTGTTTATTAAATCTTATCAGAGAAACAGAGTCACTAGCGTGACCCAGGCATAACACAGAGCAGAGAATGAAGGAGAAGAGTGTCCCATTATCAAGACTTACACAGCCTTTTAAAGATAATTTAACCAATGGTTACTAGAAACGTATATTATTTTCACTTTCCTACCAATTATCCAGTAACACAGCCAGGAACTGCGGAATTTTTTGTCCAATCATCCCAAATTACTTTTACTGCAGAATATGGAGTTGTAGAAGAAGAAGAAGAAGGTTTGGAGAACAACAACAATCCTCCATTTTGATGGTTTTTGCTCTTATCTCTTTACTACAAAGAGAAGCCTAAAACCTCTAAATTTTTCACCCTGTGACCATCTTACATAGCAGTCTATCACCTAATTCACACCACTGTATTTTCTAGTTCTTGTCTGATTGTAGGCAGTTTTTTTCAAGGTTGGAGGTTAAAACAGTGTTGTTCAGGGGGGTAAGAACCCTTAAAAACAGACAGAGAAATATTCTTGGCACTCTGGGTTCCTACACTACCCAGCAGATATTCTCACTCTTGTTCCGGAAACTTCCTGGTTGACCTTTAAAGAAGAGCATTGCCAATGTTGATTTTCTTTATCCCTTCCTGTTCAGTCCTGGATGCCAATCTGGAGTGCTTGGGCAAGAGAAGGTAGGATACAGTTGGTGTGGCCAACTTTAGGGTCATAAGACTGAGGGTCAGATGAGACACAGCAGGCACGGTGGCATAGTGAAGAATACTGGAGAGGTTCTGTGTGTATTGTCATCAGGAGATGACCACACCATGTTCATGCGTTTCATATTATAGGGCAGATTCATATTGTTGGGCAGATTCATATATATACAGAACTGGTGATTTGCCTTCATATCACAAATGTAGCCAGTTGCAATGGTCTGTTCTCCAGATGTATTTTAGAGACCACTTAAAAGATCAAATTTACCTAAAGCAGCTCTTGCTTTTTATGTGGGAATGGCTGGCATGATCACTGTCTCTGTGCCATGTATCTTTGTTTCTGCATAGTATTTGAAATCAAATAGCTTATTGACCACTTCTGTCAGGTCTTTTCTTTTGGGGACAAAATAACTGAACATTTCTCATGGAAAGTCCTTGCCATGGGAATTGTCACCTCCTCTGTAGCTCAGATTTGTAGCTTAGATAAAAGTCACATTTACTTACTCTTGGTCTTCCTTAGAGCTAGCCTGGGCAAATAGCCACAGAAGAAAGCAAGCACCAGACTGGTTTGGTTTGTGCCAATTTTTGATAGAGATTATCCCAGAGTCTTGATAACTGCAGAAGTAGTAAACAGTGCAATAGTCAGTGTAAAACTAAAAAAAACTGAAAGCCTATTTTTAGAGACAGTTTGAAGTTCACTTCGGGACAAAAAAGAGCTGGAGATCACTCTACAGCAACAAGTGTTACGTGATTGCACCAGTTGCATTAAAGCTTTCAAGTGTAAATCTCTTTAAAGGCTTTCTATTTCAGGAAAATGTCATTTGGGAGACTTGGGTAAGTGTCATGGACCCTGTGGAATGTAGTCATGGACTTCATTTGGTGAGCTGGATGGCTTCCCAGCTATCAGAAATTCCAGAGTGGCCTGAGACAAAAAACAAAAGATAGAAGTTGCTATATTTGGTATAAGCCAAATGTTGTCTGAGCCATTAGAGCAACAAGGGGGTCTTTAAAGGGGTGCTTCTATAGCTCCTAGGCAAATAAAAAGCTTGAGATTCACCTACAAGTTTCACTTCCAATATTCCACCTCCACTTTCCAGGTCTGCCAAGATTTTTGAATATGACCTGACAAATAGCATTGAATAACTGCCTCTTCCAACAGCAGATGGGCAGCCAAAGGCTGTTGGACAAGCAGTCCTCTGGCAGCAAAGAGGGATATACATATTCTGACTCAGAAATTCTTAGATAAAGTATAAACATCAGTAATTATTACTGAAGAGGCTGTAGGAACTAAAAGCAAGGACCATAATTCTGGGAAATCTTAAAGAGATATCAGATCTTTGAAGAATTAACAATGTGTTTTATTTTTATACCTTTTCACTGAAATCTTCTGCATATTTTTATTCATTGTACTGTGCCTGTACACTCCTCATACCATTTTGATATGGTAACCAGATAAATTCCATCTGATGCTCATATCGTCATACCAGTGGTCTCTAAGGACCTATGAAGAATGAGATATTAGGATATAATATAATACAGTTTCTTATAATACAGTTTTCATATTAAACACAGACATTCTCCATTTCCAAGACGTGTAATACAACAGCTTAGAGAACAATTTTATATCCAATACACATTACATTTTGTCTATTATAGATCAGCATATCCCAGTGAAGCCAATGGAGTTATTCCAGTTAACAGTAGTTAAGAAATGTATTGGTTTTAAATTGAATATTTGTTTTTTAAGCATTACATGCATTCTTACAACACAGTCCAGCAACCTGTGTCTCTCCTGACACTCATATGGCCCCATGTGCCATCTAGTGGAAAAGGTCAACCTTAAAAGGTACTGTCAACCTGAGCTAGGAGGGTTTACAAAGGAAAATGAAATGAAAAAGAAATACTAAGGAAGTCTTATTCTGAAGAGCAACATACTGTCAAGTGCATGTGTTTTACAAGTAGGTAAAGAGAGCTAATATTTGACAGTTTGGAATTAGTATTAATTTTCCAGTATAAATAAACACTTCTGAATCTTTAACTGCATAGAAATCAATATCTGAGGGACAAAGGGACTTATTTTTCTTAGTCTTCTGATTAGTCTTGATTTCATAAAGGCAATATGGAGAAGGACAAGAAAGATAAAAGATAAAAATAGAAAAGTACATGTGGAACTCAGAATTTGAAGGAAGTAGTAAAAACTACTACTTTAGAATTGATATCAAATTTCCTGCTGTCTGAAATGCAAAAGCAAAAGAAATCAGTGTAATGTAAATATAGTAAATTATACTAAGAATTATTTCATGATTAAAAAAAAAAACAGGCTTCATGGAGTTTTTCTCCTTTCATTTTTTTGTCTCTGTCCAACTAGTCTGCTCTAGAGATCTATTTTCTCTCTTTTTTTTTTTTTTTTTCTCTTGTTGTAGAATATATCTGCTGCAACTTCTGTCTTTCTTCAGTCCTTCCTCTCTTCAGGAGCTGCTTACAGCTGTTTTTGCAGATCGACTCTCCCTATCTTAGTTTAATTTTCCTGTAGTTTATAGTATGTTCGTGACTGCAGAACTGGTTTAACTGTATCACCTACCAAATAATTCCTACAGTATTCGTCTTCACAGATGCTTTTCTGAACCCACTTTTTCTCAACACTTAAGTCATAGCAGCAGTTCTTACTGTACTAGAGACACATGGAATATGAGTGTGTCCAGGGAAGTCCCCTTCATGGAGCTGGATGTGGCAGCAATGCTCTTAGTGTCATGTGCTTGGAGGAAAGTTTACGTGCAGCTAAACTTTTGTCCTGAGACCAGACAGGCAAAAACTTGTTGCTGATTAAAGCAGAGTGAACTAAGATCCCTGCAAATGAAATTTTGGGCAAGATACCAGTGTGTCAAAGTTCGCATTCCCTATGCCTTTGTGTGCTTGAGTCTTAGATACAAGACATTGGCTAGGAGAAATAGCCCCATAAACAATACATATATTTACCTCCTCCTGTTGAAAAATCTCAAGCTTTTTCAATGACTCAGAGAAAAAAAAAAGAAAAAAAAAAAAAAAAAGACCAGTAAAACAAAAGTAGGCCCTAACTGTTCCCACTTTAAACACCCATGTGTATTCATTATATGTCTGGCTGCTGCAACTTCAGCAGCAAGGTCAATTTCATTACTTTTAACATGCTACAAAAGTTGACCTGAAAAATGCAGGCAAAGACACAACAAAAGTTATGTCAGCAGCTTTAATCTCAGCAAACATATTGAGAATTTTGTGAGCAAAAGGGTACTCCTCGATCTAAAAGCCCAACCCTGTCAAGTAAGTCTCATCATTTCTGACAGGCTTAGAGGTGTGGGAACTTCTCAAAGAAAATATTCCCCAAAATATTTCACAGCGGAAAGTGTCAGTCAGCTGAAAGACAGGAGTTGCTGACTCCCATCCTCTTGTTTCTCTCTTAATGGATCTCTGACTAGATGAAGTCATATCTGTATGTCTTCATACACTAACATCAAACAGACACTTGTAGAAGAACCTAGCACTTAATTTCATTGCCTTCTGATCCAAGACAGGGCTTCCACCAACAAAGAGTATCGTAACATGAATGAATTTTTCTGAAAGAAAAAACACTACTGGAAAGTGTAGAATTTGAATAATTCTAATTACATTGCTAAAGCAGTCCTATATATTCTCTGGCCCTGCCCCTCACTGTTTTAAAGGCATACCTTTTTTTATGAGCATACTTCAAATCTGTGAAATGTGTACAGATGCTGAAAACCTAATCCTGAGCTGTGGAGATTCAGTGAGCGTATCTATGCTGGTATTCACTGGAAGAGCTGAATGATGATGAAGGGGAATTAGAGAACTAGAGACTTAACTTCCCCAAGTGCATGTAGTTGGTGCCAGTCAGAGAGCAAGACCTTCCTTCTTGCTCTCAACAAATTGGTCATAAGTATGTTTTCTACTTGTGTATATATATACGAGTATAGATATCTAACGCTTGCAGAGGTTTTTCAGGTTATTCCAAAAGTGTGTTCCAAAGAAAACATGCACATAAAATAGGGTGTATTCCTTTCCTTTTATAAAATGTTGGTACATTATGCTAATTTTTAATCCTAAAATCAGGAGGAACATAGTACTGCAACTACCCATGCTCATGAGAGTGGGCAAGATGCTAGATCATCCTGGGACCAAGAAAAAGCATGAAATAAATCAGAAATAACTACATTAATTTGGGATAAAATAATTAAAAGTGTACTAATATTATGTTATAAAATTTTTGGCATGAATTTATTAAAACACACTTCAGCAATCAGAGCAGAATAAAAGCTAATTTGCAACTGGTTGTAATGGGCTTGGAATCAGCTTTAGTATTAAAAGAAAGTTCAAATACAGTAGAAAGGAAATGCAATACAATAAAGCTGTGACTCAGGGGACTGATTGGGATAATGAAATGCGTTTCGATGAATTCTTATGGGTAAAGTATTATTACAGAGGAGCTTATAAACAAGAGGGGAATAGATGAATTTGCCACAATAGCACTACAGTGTCACAGTGACTTTTATTATTATAGAAATTATTTTGAAGTGTGAAAGGTACTGTGCTTGGTGTTCTAATAACTAATCTAAAGTGACTATTTCACTGAGCTTTGTTGTTCTTCAGGATCGAAAGTATAGACTCTGTGTCTGCTTGGTAACAGAACTGCTAATGCTCTGTTCATCTGGCCAGCCATGCGTCTCCTCTGTATGCTAAGACCATAGAGCAGGCATTCTGCACATCTATTCATATAAAACCCAGGGAGGCTGTGGAAGTTTGCTGTTTTGCCTGCTCTGTGGGGGCCTCCTGTGGCCTGATTTAGATGGCTCCTTCTCTCACAGCAAGTTAAAAATAACTCTTGAGCTATGATCTCTGAAAACAGCAGGGCTAATGCCAAGATCAGAGAGCTGTGGTTTGCTCCTTGTGTGTTTGGAAATGTTACAAGTAATATTCTATGAACTTTTAATTTATATAAAATTTCCTTTATGCAAATATATACTTTCTTGTTGAAAGGTTCATCATTTTATAAACCCAAAATTTGGCTTGCCTCAGAATGGTAATTAAAAACACCCAGATTTTAAACTTGTATAACTTTTTTATAGATTTCTTCTCCACTCAACCATGTAATCAAATCTTATTAGAAACTGTGGAACATGGAGCAATTACATAATTTCTTTAATTTCCCAAGTCTGTGTAGATAATTTTATAAAATTCCCTTAGCCTTAGATACATTTAAAGAAAAACTGTGAATCTTAGCAACTTATGGAATATTGTTTTAGAATTTCTGGGAATGGTGCTGAAGAAAAGAGGGTAGGTGAGGAGAGGATTTCTAGTGCATCCTTTAAACATACTTAAGATAGCATTAAAATAATTTTGTATCTCATAAAACATAAGATATTATCAATGGCTTGATTAATTGTAAACAGAATATCTTTTTTCATCATCTCTTGTTCTCCTTAGATTGTGTATTCTGGGTGGGATTTTACAGGCTTACGCTTTCTTAGCACAGAATGTGTTTTGGGCATTACTGCAGCATAAGAATATGTTTCAATATTATTATTCTACTAGCAGCATATCTGATTTAAGATGTCTTAACTGATTTCCCACTCACTGGCAATTATTTCTTGTTCTGCTCCAAGAGGCTATCACACACACCCCTTCTTTGTGCCAATTGCACAGTTTTTGTGATCTGAGAAACTTACATAGTTTCATACAAAAATACAGCCTCTTGAGAAAGAGCCATGCAAAGATCTGGTAGATGGTGCAGTCATGCCATCAAAGAGCGCAACTAAAGAATAGTGATCTCTTGCAACAAATGAGAAATGAGCACCTCCAAGGTGAGGGGGAGACTCAACTCTTAAATCACACCCGCTGCTGAAAGTGAACTCTTATTTATTTGTCCTAGTGTGTTTGCAGTTCATAAATGTTTGACTTTCATAAGTTATTAAATATCTTGCCTCACAGCATGATTTTTAACACCTAATGACAGCTCATATTTTACCTGAGCAGCCTCTGACGCATGTTGAATTCATGCCCTCTGTAAGATATTTGCATCACATGCCTCTTTATTCTTTCTCACATCTGTTGAGGGCATATAACAGAAAGGGAAGATGAGCCCCAGAGAAAAGAGCACATGAGCTTCCCAGCAGGAACTATTCTGACTGCCAACAAAACAAATCATTACAGGAGGTAAAAGCGAAGCCAATGAAAGTACCACTTGAGATGCTACTATGAGTAGAATTGCTCTCATTAATTGTGTTTGCAGGCATTACCATGTTAGGCAATAACATCAAGGGAAAAACAAGGAGCATAAAAATAGATGTGACAGACCACAAAATGCTATATGTTTTATAAAACTAGTCCTGAGTCCATAACTGAGTTTAGTCAATAATAGGCAGTGCCTTTCCCATGTGGAATGGTGAAGAGGGGAAAAAAACCCTCATCTTGTTCCTGCCCAAGAAATATTATTCGTATTGTGTGTGGATGTGTGAGAGCAAGGGTCATCCATTTCTCAGCTACAATCAGCCTTTGGAAAGTATCAGACTCACACAGCAGGTAGCAGGTTTCAGCAATCACCATGCATCATGTGGAACTGGCTGTCAGTGGAGCGCAGGAAAGCAGAAGAAACAAGCGTACAGGGAGGTCAGCTTGCTACCTTGCTGTCTTTAGTTTCTCCCTCCCTCCCCCACAGCCTCCTCTATCGTCTGTTCAAGCTCCACACAGTCGATGTGCCAGAGCAGTTCAAATGCATTCAATAAACACAACTGGCCTAAAAAATGGTGGATGTTCAACAATCTAATACTTCTCTAAGGTAAAGGTTCACAACCTACCATGGGTTTGTTTTGTACATCTATTTGATGCATGTTCTAACCAAGTAGCAGCTATTGGGAAACAGTTCTTAGTGGTCACAGGAGCAGAAGTGTCTGAATTCAGTCTTTAATGTGTAATAAACTGGTCTATATTATGCACCATGCTCTTGGTTAATATGTTTCTTTATTCTAACTTGAGAGGAGTGATAGTTGTGATTGCAGGCTATCAATAACCAGATAAAGCATTTAAGTAGATGTACTGATGGAGAAGTCAGAGGAAGAAGCTTCACTGACATTACCTTGATTACTCCTAGCTCTAACCATGGGCCAAAGGGATTTCAAGGGGCATAACGTGAGGATCCCTCCCTTTACTAACTCCTCCACAATGTAGTATGTCAGAATCTGTCCCTGATAATCTCCCCATGGGAGATCTGCATCTTCATTCCTCGTTGCCTCATTCTTTTCCCTTTGGAACTCGATGCTCCTTTACTCCATATCTGATCCAGCATTTATTAAAGAAAATTTTCACCAGAGATAAAACCTTATCTTCCTTCCTCTCTACTCTATTCCCATTACTAGAGATACCCTCTAAATATCACCGTGTCGTTCTAAGAGAAGGATTCGGGAGTAAAAAATATACAAGTGTGAAAGGGTTAGGTGAAGACGGCCAAAGCAGCCCACATCGTTGCAGACATGGTGGTGTTATTGGCAACTTTAATTTCAATACTGTCAGTGTCACTCTTCCTTAGAGCTGCAGCAATATCATAATAATGGTATAGGCATGTCATTAGTACAAACAAAGCAAAACAACAGCTTTGCAATACAGAGCCATAAGCTAAGTAACATCCGCATACATAGAGACATACGATCTGAATGGGATCTGTTCCTTTCAAATTGTTGTGCTTTATTTAAGAGTCGAGCTTGACTATTTCTAAGAGAGCAGAGAGGTAGAGCCTTTCCAATAACGAGCATCTGGCGCTGGGAAAGAGCTTGGAGCTGCTACGGGGCGGCGGATGCTGGGGGCGCTCACACCGCAGCCCCTCCCTGCCCGCCTTCGGAGCGCGGGGTGCGACTGCGCGCCGCCCCCACCGGAGGGCGCCGCAACACAGCTCAGCGCGGCAGCCCCGCGCAACACAGCTCAGCGCGGCAGCTCAGCGCAACACAGCTCAGCGCAACACAGCTCAGCGCGGCACGGCTCAGCGCAACACAGCTCAGCGCGGCACGGCTCAGCGCAACACAGCTCAGCGCAACACAGCTCAGCGCAACACAGCTCAGCGCGGCAGCCCCGCGCAACACAGCTCAGCGCGGCAGCCCCGCGCAACACAGCTCAGCGCAACACAGCTCAGCGCGGCAGCCCCGCGCAACACAGCTCAGCGCGGCAGCCCCGCGCAACACAGCTCAGCGCGGCAGCTCAGCGCGGCACGGCTCAGCGCAACACAGCTCAGCGCAACACAGCTCAGCGCGGCAGCCCCGCGCAACACAGCTCAGCGCGGCACGGCTCAGCGCGGCACGGCAACCCCGCGCAACACAGCTCAGCGCGGCAACCCCGCGCAACACAGCTCAGCGCGGCAGCCCCGCGCAACACAGCTCAGCGCGGCACGGCTCAGCGCAACACAGCTCAGCGCGGCACGGCTCAGCGCAACACAGCTCTGCGCGGCAGCCCCGCGCAACACAGCTCAGCGCGGCACGGCAACCCCGCGCAACACAGCTCAGCGCGGCACGGCTCAGCGCAACACAGCTCAGCGCGGCAGCTCAGCGCGGCAGCTCAGCGCAACACAGCTCAGCGCGGCAGCTCAGCGCAACACAGCTCAGCGCGGCACGGCTCAGCGCGGCAACCCCGCGCAACACAGCTCAGCGCGGCAGCTCAGCGCGGCAACCCCGCGCAACACAGCTCAGCGCGGCAGCCCCGCGCAACACAGCTCTGCGCGGCAGCTCAGCGCGGCAGCTCAGCGCGGCACGGCTCAGCGCGGCAACCCCGGGCAACACGGCTCAGCACGGCAGCCCCGCACGCTCTCCCGCCGACTCCTCCCCTCCCACCCCCGGCTGCTCCCCTCCCACCGCCGGCTGCTCCCTCCCACCCCCGGCTCCTTCCCCCCCACCCCCGACTGTTCCCCTCCCATCCCCGGCTCCTTCCCTCCCATCCCCGGCTCCTTCCCTCCCATCCCCGGCTCCTTCCCTCCCATCCCCGGCTGCTCCCTCCCATCCCCGGCTGCTCCCTCCCACCCCCGGCTCCTCCCCTCCCACCCCCGGCTCCTCCCCTCCCACCACAGGCGGCTCCTTCCCACCACAGGCGGCTCCTTCCCATCCCGCGTGTTCCCTCCCACCACCGTCAGCTCCTCTCCATCCGCGGCGGTCCCTCCGCCCGGCTCCTCCCCTGTCTCCTTCTCGCCCCGGCAGCTCGTGTCCCCGCCTCGCCGGGGGCTGGGCATGATTGGGCCTGCGGTTCACACGATACCGTGCGGCACCGAACGCTCTGGTGCAACCCGTCGGGCTTCAGGTGGCAGCAGCTGTGAGAACGCCTTGGGAGAAATGCCAGCAAAGACTAATGTGAGACTTCCCTGGCTGTTTTCTACGCTTAAAAATTGTTAAGAATGTGTCAGATAGGTTGTGAAAATCGTCCTGCACAAAGCTGCATCTCTCTCGAGATAAGGCAGACGTGGGATTGGGGTGTCAATCACTGGGAGTGCTTTTCTTGGAAGTTGAAAGCCACATGTTAGAGGAAACAAAGAGTGAGGCACTTGAAAATGATGTAATAGAGCACCATGTGATGTTAATTTTTTTTTTTTTTTTTTTTTTTTTTTTGCTTTAACCGTCTGAAAACAAACCTTCATAACTTCCTGCAAAGGCACACACAGAACAGTAACCAAATCAACGAAGACCTCTTCATATAATTCCATGTCGAAACTATTACCAGGAAAACTCCAACGCCAAAAAAAGAGGCGTCGATGGCAAGCACATCCCTCTCAAATATTATTATTCTATTTTCTTTTTTTTATTACATGGCCCGTTCTTTGCCAGCTGCAGGTCAAAGGAACCAGCCAGAAAGGGTTTTAATTTAACATCTCAGCCAAAAGCTGGCACCTAACCAGCAGTCTGAATCAGCAGTGTTAAAGGAAAAGCTTCAGTGTTTTCCAGAAACAGGAGGAGCTTAGGGAGGTGCTTAAAGCTAAATATGTCTGTAAGGGCTTTGCTGCATTTGGGAGCAGGAGGGTACAGAAATGCCAGCCCTGGCCTTGCACCTCGATCTTGACAAGAGTGTTTTGGTCCTGAGAGGAGTGTTACCTGAGAGGAGTTCAGTATTTTACAGGCCAATCTGATAGGAGCACTGAATGCCTGTATAAATGCACATCCCATATGTTTCACTATGGAAGTATGGCAGTAATGCCACAAGTGAAAGGAAAGTTTTCTTCCCAATATTCAAAATGTTAGTGGGACAGTTTTCAATATGAGAAAGAAGGATACCAGGAGAGCCTGAGATTCCCCACTTCATCTCAGAAAGAAAAAATGTCTTTAATATGTTTTAGTGTTATTCTTATCATTATGTGATTATGTAGGTTGGTTCTAATAGAGGCAGGGTGAAAAAATGGCAGCTTTCTTAAATGAATGTTCTATGAAAAATTGTTAGATGCAGTTCTGACAGGTATTCAGGATCATCCCATTTTTCTGAAAACAGAAAAAGAAACCTCTGTTTTATAAGACATGCATCAGAATCAGGGGAGGAGAATGAACCAGACATTCATTTGATGCAGGTCAACAGTTAGACACATTCAGTGGACTTAACACAAGCTAAAGATGGAGCTTGGTATCTTGAGGAACATGGACCAGTACTGTCAGTTGTCATCACCCCAGCTCATCAGTCTTCCTCTAGAACTGGAAAAACTAAATGCTTGGTGCATTCTAGAGGGATTTGCTGGGGGAGGAAACCTTTCTTTTTCTCTAATAGTAAATGATACCCCTGAAAAACTGGGTAATTAATCAAGCCTGTAAAGCTGTGATACTGTATCATAATAAGATTGATCGATCACAGGGCGTACTGTGATGGAGGCAGGTAAAAGAAATTAATTACTGACCTGAGCATATTAGGAAATTTTGGTGTAATGCGTTTGGTGGTGTATTGGGGAAGCTTGTCACACATCTTCTAGCGAAAAATGAAAAAAATAGTTCCATAGGGAAAAAAAAAAAATTACTATAGAGAGGAACAAGATCTAAAAGAAGACATTTCTTTTTCTTGGCTTTAGAGAGTGATGTAGGATGTAGCAATTTGTTTAAATAAAGTGTGGCACATTTTCAGACCTAGCTCTTAGTAACTGAGAAACATAAATCATCAATATTTCCTAATCTTCTAGTAATTAATGGCATTCTAGAGGGCAGGTCTTGGAGAAACATTTCCTGGAAAAATGTAATGGGGTTTTTTTAATGAAATATTTGGTGAGATGAGAAAAGAAATTTGGAAAAATTGCTATGAAGAATGAAAGTGAATAGCAACAAGGTGAAGAAAGATTTTGGCACCATAATTGTGCTAAAATTAAGAGAGGTAAGATATAAAGAAAACCAAAGACAATACTTCAGTATTTACTGGAGTAAATACTGATTTACTTCATGGTAAATCAAAAGACATTTACCATGAAGAAAAAGGAGCTTCTCAGGTAACAAATAACAAAAGCATACACAGGTTTAGCCATCCTGTGCACACTTAGCACACTTTACCAAGTGTAAAGTTGTACTGTGGGAACATATAGTAAGAATACCACTAGCATAAGGTATTCTCCTACTGCCAGATCTGCTAAGCAAATAGGAACTTCATTTTGCACCAGCTGCAGCATCCAAGTGGTCTACAAATGTGCCATATGGTCTGAAATACATAGATTGGTGCTCTAATACTAGGGCTGCCCCCCCACTGTACCTGAGTATGTAGGACATAGGCTACACTACATTACTTAATTGTGTGTTACCTTGCATCTGTAGGCATTATTTTACAAATTTCAGATAACTTTTTTTTAAATTTAAAGGATTAGATGTTCTGAATTTTCTGGGGAAACACATTTGGATTCCAGTTAAACATTGCAATGAATCAAATCTTAGTTGCATGCCTTGTGTTATTTTTATTGAATTAGTCACGTGAATCCATAAGCAGGTTTCTTTGTTTTGGCTGTCATGTTATGCTAGGATCTGTTTTGGGATGGAGTAGAAATATCTCAGTGATTAATAGAGGTTTTTGAGGGGATTATACGTACACTGAAGACAATAAAGAGAGAAACACTAGAACACTGAAGAAGTTCAACATGCAGGTTCAATAGGCAATACTTAGGTTAGGGTAGTTTGTACATCAGGCTAATCTTTAGTAGCCTGACAATCTTCATTGATTGTCATATAATAAAAAGAGATTGGGTGAAAAGTTCTTGAAATCAACTAAATTAGAAAGGAAGAATAGCTTTGTGACTCAAGAATTCCACAATCCTCTATATTGTTCATAGTTCTGCTGATTGGTGAACTCTTTGTGTTGAGATTTTTAGGGTAGTAGAATAATTGCAGCCAGGCCTACATTTATAGATATTATTTTTTAGGTGTTACCAGATTATTCATAACTATGTAATTGTCCTTTCTTCCAAAATATGTAGCAGTAAAATGATTGGTTTTCAGTGTATTTTGGTCCCAAAAATTTAAAATTTCATGAGATATTGGACATAATTTTGTTGTATATACTGAAAAGTTTGATTTTTTTAAAGGAATCCTTATTTTAATCCACAGAGTCAAAGTCTTCAAGGCTAAATAGTTCTCATTTTTATATATTTTGTATACAGGAAGAGTGAGCCTGTGAATTCCATAAGCTCCTGATGGACAATCCCATTCAGCAGAGGCTTTGTTGTGTCAGTGACTTCTAGTTCCCACTCTGATCATACTGTTTCAAGCAAGCTGGCAAATGAAGATTCAACAGAGAAAAACCTGTTTAAAAATAGCTTATCTTTTAAACTCCTTTATTATAGCAAAGTAATGGCTATATTAGCTTTCTCTAACATGTCTTTAAATATGAGAATATCAGGATAGCAATGTAAAAGTCCTCAAAATAGCTCCATCTGCTTTGGCATTAAGTGCTTCAGAAAACCCAGTCTGTGCTGCATGCAGCCTGGAATAAAAGTCCACCTTTTTACAGGGTTCATGCCAGAGATTTATGTCCCTTTTGCATTGTAACATGCTGTCATGCAACATGACAACATTGAAACAATCTAGCATGTAAAAGCTAATAATGGCTAACAGTACATATGAATTTACAGCTAAACCTACTACCACTTCACATATTGATCTTAATTAATAGAGCCTGATAAGGTATTTTTATATACACAGCTATTTGCCTCTTTAATTGTTGGAAAAGTAACCTGTAGATTTGTAGGACACTAGATGTAGTCTGAAGGAAATTTTCACTTCTTTTTATGTCTATCCTAAACCAAAGCTGTTCTTTGGAGACGTGCATGGGGAGGACAAACTTACGTCAGAATCAGAGCACTGGCCTTTGCTTTAATCATATCCAGTAAGCTTGTATTTATAAGCCTATGAAATTATGCTGGGTTATCAATAGCATGATGTGACCACAAGTAAAGCAAATGAGAGTTTTTGGTATTGACAAACAAATTACTTTGGCCTATAATAAAGTAATTTGACTGAGATCATCTAGACAATTAGAAGCAGGAGCTAGGAGTTCTAGTTTGTTCTTCCATTATTAGGCTTCTTTTTAGCTGTGTATAATTTCCCAAGATTCAACAGGACTCATTTTCTAGATGGCTGTTGAAGAAAATGGGGAGCAGCTGAACAGTAATGTAGCATCATTTTGCAGTGTATGCCACCATATGGAGACAACATAATTCATACCTTAGAAAACTTGTACTGTCTGATCATCAATATGATTATTCAGTTAGGATTACTTGTGGGTCATGAGGTTGGACAGCTCGCTAGCAAAACCCATTTTTGTCTTGAATCTCTTAGTGTGCTTTTGGGTTTTGTTTTGGTGGGGTTTCCTTTAATGGAAGCTTTTGTATTTGTGCATTTATCTGCCTGTCTGTCTCAGGCCTCAATTAAGTTGAAATGCAGTTCTCGAACTGGTGTTTCCAGTTGGAAGTTTTACAGAAACCATGATGACAGAAAGCTTAGTTCTCATTAGGAATTACAGTGTCTCAGCACCACAGGTCATTTGAGGATGCTGATGCAGAAACATGGGATTAAATCAATTTTATATTTCCCCTTAATATCCTATCAGAATAATCTTCTTATCCCATATCATTAAATCACATAAGAACTTAAGATGACAGCTAAACACAATTAGAATTTCCTAGAGGAAATAGCAGGGCATTGGAGTATGGCTTCAAATACATATACAGGAAACATGTTCCTCTTTGAAAGGATTCTTTTCTCCAAGCGTCCTGCAGGGATTAAGCAATTCATACTAGAAAGCCCTTGTGCAACCAGCAGTGTTAGTAGGTGGTCTAGGACCATTCTAAGTCATTATGGTTGAGGCCACAACTTTGAAATATTTTGGACAGGACATTTAAAATTGGGAAAGATAGATAATTTTCTAACACTATGAAAACTGACTTACTTCATATACAATGTGTGACTAATGGAAGAGAGAGGAACCTCTTGGCTCTTCTAGTCCTCTCCTATTTTTAGTAAGTGTGCACTACCCTTTACTGTATTTTGATTAACCATTTTTTGAAAGAAGGGACTGAAACTTACTCCTATCCATCAAAATAAACATTATTTTTAGCCTGGATAGGGTGCAGAGTTCTTGTTAAAAAAGAGATCCTCCTAGACATTCATAGGCTTAACAAGGTAAATTCCATGTTTAATTGTAAAGGTTGTTCAGTTAGCAGTCAGGAATATACCTAGGCCACCACCAAAGAGATAACTGTGTTTCTTTTACTAATGGGTTTAGAGCAGACACAATAGTGTTATATTCCTTCTCCATTTGCTGGATAATGCAAATGTTGTATAGGAATGTTAGTCTAACTAAATGAAAAGTATGTATGTGCTGTGTGCATGTTTGTGGTGATACCATTTAACATCTTAAAGATTAAGGAAGCATTGATTCTTGTTGGTATAATCTAGTTTTAATTCCATTGATGGCTGTCAATAAAAATACTTAAAGTAATTTAAATTTTCCAAGCAATCTTTAATAAGGGGAAATGAGTTCCAGAGAAAAGTTAAGGACAAATAATTGAAGTAAAAAGAAAAAAAATTCCTCTATTGTTTGTTTACTGTTTTAAGTTTATCACAAACTTAATCCATTTGTTGTTCTGCTAATTTATTTCTAATCTCTCCCTGCCACTTCACTCTTTTCTCTCAGGGTCAGATCCAATAAAACGCCTGCATCTCCTCATCTTAGATAAGATTAAGGTATCTAAGACAAAAACTGCTTTCTGAAATCCCCCTTTGCTCAGCTGCCACCTAATGATGGAGGCATAATTCACTCAAGGTCTCACTGGAAAACTTTCCATAAGAAAATTATTTTATGGAGTAGTTGTGTGACTAACACATTTCAGAACCCCCCAGCTAATGAGGTTTCATTTAGCTCCCTCCTCAATCCCACTTCACCCAGGAGAGTACCAAAGCATCAGGCAGTCTCTTAACTTGGAGGCAGAGGAGGCGAGGAGGGATGTGACTTGGTCTCTCAGGACTCTGAGCTTTCTTCAGGGATTCTGGGTTCTGTTGAGGGACCACAGCTGTATTTTACACAATGCCTGCCTAAAGGAATTACTCTGTAAATTCTTTGCTGATTTGGATTTATTCTGCTTTCATCTATCTGTATCATAGGGAAGCACAGTCTTAATATTGGCTAAGCAGAAATGATGGCAGCGTTAGAGCTCATAAAAAGACTATTTGTGGGCCAAAGTTTTCAAGACAGCCTACTTGAAAGACTGAGAATTTAACTGAGAATTAATGGGTTTTTATTTTTAAAATCTTCATTCCTATTTTTTCTCTCAATAAATTTCAAAAAGGAAAGTGTGCTTACTTAGATTTCATTAGAATTTATTGCTGACCTATGATTTGCTTGATCTGCAGTGGTGGATGATCCAAATGTGTCAACACAGAAGATGTAGCTAGCCAACAAAATGGGAGTTGTGTGGGAAGGTGTGGGACATGTGAAATATTGGGGAACCAGCTGAATTCTAGCCACAGAATGTCACCATCACTGAAATTTGACAGGAACTCGGGTTCTTACGAGCTCTGCAGCCACCTTAGGGTCCACACCTAGCATCTCTTACAATGACGGAGCCTACATTTCAAGCCTGTTTTTACAGTTGAAAGCTCTCTTTCAACTGTAAAAAAAACCTGTACGGTACACAGAGACTGTGCCATTAGGAGATTACTCATTCCTTCAAAGGCAGAAACCCCTTTTCCCTCCCAGCCTCCTGCAGCCCTGAGTCGGGGGAGTGAGAATGAAGTGTATTTATAATGAACCTCTCTCCCCGTGCAGCGCTGGTGCTCATCCGTCATCACTCGTGACAAGTCCTTAGTGCTCTGTCCACCCAGAAGGTAAATCCATCCTCATCAGCCAGCGCTGAACGCTGCCCCCGCCCGGGGGGTGTTGCTCAGGCACGCTATCAGCTTCTGCTGCCTTTTCCTCTGGTTTATCAAGAGATGGCAGCAAAAAGCCATTTAACCTTTGATCTCAGTCCTAGGGCCTCTGTCTGTCACAGGCTCAAGGCAGCTCTGCCCACCCAGCCAGTGCCCCCGCAGGGCCAGCGGCCACCACAGCCAGCAGCCGGGAGCCGAGGGCAGCGGGGATGACAGCAGGGACCAGGCAGAGCGGGGATCACGTCCAGAAGAGGGAACCGACAGCTGTGGATGACATGAAATCTGACCACAGGAGGAGCCAGAGTTGTCCAGGGCCATCGATCAGATATGGATGGGGCTTCCCCTGAGACAGGAAAAGGCATCTAGGAAGGGGTTGGGCATTAGGTGCAGAGGGATATTTCTGAAAATTAAGAGAAACAAAATAAACACATTGAAGACACCGGCCTCCCCCCGCCCCCCCCCCCAAAAAAAAAAAAAAAAAAAAAAAAAAAGCATGTGAAGAGTAAATTCTTTTAGATGATGTAGACCTTCACCTTGGGTTCATGGTGGTGGATTTCCCCTCTAAAACAGGGCCACAAAATATTCAAAGTATGCATGTTGATATCATGATGCTATGTCCAAGGTGAGGGATACAGGAAGGAACTTTCTGATTCACTGTGACAAGCTGACAATTCATTTTCTACAAGGACATTTGTAAGAGCAAAAAATTGGTAACATAACATGGAAATAAAGACAGCTAGGAAAAATTATTTTAAAATTAGACGTGATCAGAAATACAACACCTGGCTCTATTTCAAAAAATTTTTGTTAGCTTTCTTGCTTAAGAAAGGAATAATTGTCAAAATAATTTTATTTAAACTGGATTTTTAAAAAAAATTACCGTGGTCATTAATGAATTAATAACCTCATAATTCTGTGTTTCAGGATGCTTTCAGAAACTACTTTCAGATAAAGAAGTTAAAGTCAGCTGCATTTCAAGTCAAGGCAAGTTCTGGGGCTTTCAGTGTTGCTACTTACTTTTCAGTGTCACTGAGGAGCTGTCAACTGGTATGAAAAGGCACCAGCTGCTTAAGTTATCCAGCAGCTGAATCCTTTCTCAGTTGGAGACAGAGAAAATAGGAAATGTACATGGACGGAAACTCGGGGTTCAAGAGGATAGAAAGAGCAATGTACCATGCAAGATGGATGGTATCCATGGTTTATCTTCCTGCTGTCCTGTGGCACTGTAATTGCATTTTAACCAGTATTGGCCAAATGCCATTTTCCTATCTAGAAATGTGAATGGTGATTTTTTTTCTACTAGCAAAATAGAGTCCCTCCACAGTGGTTAGTTTCAGCTTACCTGAAATTAGAATTTGGTCTCAGTAGTAACAGCAAGCAACTAATAAATGACTTTTTTTTTTACTATGTGGAAGCTTATGCTGTGATTGAGAGTTTTATCAAATGTTTGTGTTCGTCATTTTCTGTTATGGTACAAAGAATAATTCTGGATCAGTAAAATCTGATATAATCAAAGCATTGTTCCTAAATTAAGATCAAGAAATGTAATGCAATTGATTGTTTTAAATTTCTTATATTTAGTCTCCCTTTTAAATTTCTTAAATCAGCTCTAATATCAGTCAACAAGATTAGATTAAGAAGATTTAATGAAATTAGATTAGTAACAGGACAAGTGAATAAACATCCCCCCAAAAAGCATAGACTCCATAAGAGGATTATTTCCTGAGCTATGCCTGACATTTAGTAAAAATTATATTATCATTTTAACTTAATAAGTGACAAAACGTTTTCTCTCCCTGCCTGGATGCTAGAAATCTAACAGATATCTGTAGAAGATGTATGTGTGAGCTCTGCTGCTTTGGGTCTGTCTCCGTGTTTGTCTCAGAGCATCCACCAATGATATATTTAATTAGTTGAAGCAGTCTTAAATGCTTTATGTCATGACATCACTAATGAAATCACCTCTGGAGGAAACATAAGCTTGCCATCCCAGAAAATTATCTTCAGAGCTCGAATGCCTGACTTCATAGGGTTTTGACCATCAATAGAATTCTAAGGCTTCCAGTGACAAAAATATAAGCATTAAAGGAAATAATTTTGTGAAAAAGACATCACAGGAAAATTTGCTTTCCTTTGTATCCTTTTTCAGTCTGAGATTTTTACAGCACTCACCAAGGAATGGCAACCAGCTGAATGATGCTGTATCATTGCATTAAAATTTTATCCACCATGCCACAATCCTGCTATCTATGTGTAGAGACTTTGCAAAATCTCTCATCATCCAGATGCCCCTCAACTGAAGAGTAGGGGTCAACTATTAAGAGGTCAATAAGGATTTTGGAGCATAGCATTTGGCAGCTCTCATATAATTCCATAATTTGCCAGACAATTACAAAATTAGTAGCAATCCAAGTTATATTGCAAGTATAATATTAAAAATTTACAGAAAATAAGCAGCTAAGATGATTCCTAGGTTGTAACCCTGGCAGTTCAGGACCTCCCTCTCTTTGTCCAGTGGAGTTACTGTGAGTTTTCCCAAATATCAGTTTTCTTTACTCCACATAGGCCTTTCCTCCACTTAAATGTTATAGAATAACACAAACCCGTGTGTGAAATATGGTCAGCTTAGTCACTGCAAGGTAACATGGTAACTATTAAGTTTCCTTTTTTGGGGTTATGTTTTGCAGAATAACAGTTTGAAAGATCATATCAGCAGTTTAGGCTGCCATGGATCAAATACTGCAAACATGTATTGATGACATTCCTGTGGGTAGAGAACTTCATTCTTCTCTCAACCATCATCTTGCTCTACTGCTGTTGTGCTCTATTACACAGATATTGTGACTGCATTTAGGAGTGCAAAGCTGCCATATCAACTATCATTTGGAATTCAAACCACTCAGCAACTGCCATTATGCTTTCAAATAGATATGTCTTAAAAAGTGTGATGTAATGGTGATTTGCAGGAAAGTTAGTTGTTTGTTCTTGTGGTAAAAAAGTAAGGTACAGAAAATGTCTGGTTTTAGTAAGATGGGAAGCCCTAAAGTTTAATGAAAATACTGTCAACTTTATTTGTATAATTTTAGGCTATGATGTGTTCTATGTGACTTCAGAAATTGCAAAATATATTTCGTGAGTGGCAGAATGTGAGAGGAAATTTCCACAATGCATGTAATCATATATTTCATACTATACTATCTATAAGAAATTGAGAACAAGTACTTGAATAGCTACTCATATGGGAACATATACTGTGTTTGCCTATGTGGTAAATATAGATGTCAGCAGCGCAGACATAATTTTAAGATAAAAAAATCAGTATATGGTCAAAAATTTTCAAAATAATTTCAGATTTCTCTAAATTCATCCAATGAATTTTCTTACTTTACAATATTTGTGTAACAATTTTTTCTAGAGTAGTAACCATTTAATTTCAAGGAGCAATGGTGTGTGTACCATTATATGATTGTTGTGGTCCTGAGTTGCTACTGCCTTGTGATTCTGGATGCTACTGCAGCTCCTGGTGTCTTTCTTATCTGCTACGAATCCAAGCCAGGACTGATAAGAGGCTTCAGCTTAGTTTCTACAGCATACAGCAGTACAGTGCCAGACTGGCCCTTGTCTCTGAAGTTAGGGATTTTTCTGTGTCCCTGTGGAAGTGCAGTTCCCACCAGAACTTTACCAAACTGAGAATTAGAACAGCAGCAGGTTTTTTTGTCACATGGTTAGACTTGGAGGAATCCTTTCTTTTCCGAGAACAGCAGCAGCTCCCATCAGCTAAGTCTTGTGCAACTTCCACCCTTGCCAAAGATATCTGACTCCCAGTGCTCTGGAGTGTGTATCAGCTGCCAGCTTTTTGTGTGTTTTGTTGAGGGAGAAGACAATATCCACTCTTCTTGCTGTCAGGCAGAAAAGGATTCAGGATTCATTAGGTCAGAAAAGGAAAATAAAATTCTTTTTCCTGGTGACTTAGGACATTTGAAACTCTTATATTCCATGTTCTAAGGACTGGACAAAATACCTAATGTTTCAAGATTAACATTGCTTCTGTGGTGATGAATATCTGGTTTGGAAAGTGAATCGTTGTGCTGTGTTAACCTTAGCCAGCTGCCAGACATCCACACTGCACTCACTCCTCCTCCTCCTCCTCCTCAGCAAGATGGGGCAGAAGATGAGACAGAAAAATAGCTCATGGATCAAGATAAAGGCAGGGAGATCACTCATCAATTGCCATCATGAGCAAAAACATCTCAACTTGAGGAACATTAATATATTGCCACTTAATAATAGACTAGGATATTGAAAAATGAAAAAAAAAAGATTAAAAATATTTCCCCCTACTGCGTTATTCCCGGGCTCAACTTCATTTCCAGTTCTACTTTCTCCTCTCTGAGTGGCTCAGAAATGAGCATTGTAGTCAGTTCATAATGCTTCATCTCTGCTGCTCCTTACTCCTCACACTGTTCTCCTGCTTCAGTGTGAGGTGTCACACAGTTCTTGACAAACTTCTCCAGCATAGATCCTTCCCAAAGGCTGCACTTCTTCAAGAACTGATCCAGCATAGGTCCTCTCCACAGGCTGCTTCAGGAACAGCCTCTTCCAGCAGGTCACCTATGAACTGCAGCTCCCACCAGGGCAATGCTCCAGCTCCTGTCCACAGGCTGCAGCTTGCTGCAGGGCATGTCCACCTGCTCCAGCATGCAGTTCTCCAGGGCCTGCAGCATGGGTATCTGCACGTCTGTAGGATGCAGGAGACAACCAACAAGGTCTTCTCCACAGGCTGCAATGGAACATGTGTTCTGGCACTGGAGCACCTCCCTCATTCCTTCTTCACTGACCTGAGTGTCTGCAGGGCTGTTTCTCCTGTAGCTACTCTCCAGAATTTTTACCCTTTCTTAAATATCACAGAGGTGCTACCACCAATTGGCTCAGTTTTTGCCAGCAATGGGTCTGTCTTGGAACCAGCTGAAACTGTGTCTGACAAGGAGGCAGCTGCTGATCTCTTCTCACAGAAGCTACCCCTGCAGCTGTCCTCTGCTACAAAACCTTTGCCATGCAAACTCATAACATTGGCCCAAATGCACTGTGATTGCATAACTGTGTCCTTGCTTAGGAATGGCAAAGGGTTAAGCTTGCTCTCACAACATGCCACTCTTCTTGCTTGAACCTTCTCCAGACAGCTGTCCCTTTCGCAAAAGCCCTTCTTCATTTATGTACAGTCTTTACTATGTCTTTCTCCATTTTTTTTTCCAGTTCCTGTCCTAAAACTTCCATCAATTTGCTTATTTCCTCAGAAAGTCCCCAAGCCAAAGTTTGTTCAATCTGAGAAAATACTCTAGGAAAGCATCACTATCAGTGGCTGCTGTCTTCCAATGCTTCCCCTAAGCAACATGTCCAGCTGGTGCAGGGGATTTTGGAATAGACATACTTTGAAAACACCCAGCTTTCTATTGTTCCTCAGTTAGAAAGGGCCTTTTGCTACACAAATCTGTAGGCCTCTCTTTTCTGATCTATTTTCCCATTATGACTTCAGCTCACAGAAATACACGACGCAATTTTGGGCTAGCTACCTTGGATGCCACTAGTCATACAGATGTAATAGCAGCAGATCTCAGCAAACTGTGTAAAGTTGTGAGTGGCTGAGCCAGGGTGAGCTGTGCTTATACTGATCGCTCTCCTGCTATCAGTCACCAGCTTGCACAAGTCTGTGTGAGCTGCTGTCTTTTTAAAGTTAACCAAACCTACTTTGTTTTTCAGATCCTGCATTTTTTCTAAAGCACCTGTTCTCTTCCTCAATCTTCCTTTTCTTGAATAATAAATAAATTAATTCTTATAGGGAACTATAAGAGACAATTGGGTGGTGAGCTGTAAAACCTGCCTGCAGAGGCACATGGCAGAACAAAGGAGGACATGGTGGCACAGAGAGGCTTGTCTCCACCGGATCCTGGGGGAGGAGGTGTCACATGGCAGACCCCTACGGAGAGGAGCCTGCCAGGAGCTGATGGATGAGTGAACAGCGAGTGATCATCCAATAGAAGGACATTTAGAAAGTGTGTTGCTGATGTAGCAACACGGGATAGATCACACCATATAAGGAAATAATGTACCTTAGAAAAGTGTGTAAAACCAACTCATTCCATTGAATAAACAATTCAGATTCCCTGCCGGTCTGCGTCCATGATTCTATCACTGACAGGTAGAAAACGGGAAAAGAGAGTTATATGACTTAAGGGAACAGCACTAGAGCTCAAATTGGCACTCACAAGCCACAGTGACAGATTCTGAATTATCATAACATCTATTTAAACATAATTCAATTTCTGTCTTATGGGAAGATACATATTCAGGAATAGTATTTGAAGATAATAACTGAAATAGTTCCCACGTTATATTGAAGAAGCTATCCTAGCAGAATTCATTGGAAAAATATGTTGTGGTAAGGATTGAATTTCCTTAATAACCTATGCAAAATTTATTAGAAAATACATGTTTTAAACATTCAACCTGCCACTTTTTTTTTTTCTCCATTCATATGTATATAATGAAAAGCAGAAAGAACTCAAGTAAAACTATACATTAATTGAAAACAGATTACTTACAAGTCATAAGTGCTGCAGATCTCTCAAAATAAAAAATTCTATATGAGATTTTGGGAAGCAAAGTTTTGTTTCTTTGAAACAATCAGTGTTAAAAACTAGAGGCACAATCTGTTTTCAATATTGTTTTTTCTTAGTGAAAAGAGTGAAATAGGTACCAGAGAGACCTATAAAATACTTCATGCTCCTCCTTTATGTCATTGAAAACTTGTCAGCCTGAAAAAGAAAGCAGAGATTATACCAAAACCAAAACCCACCCCTACTGTGTATGAAAGAAAGCAAATTAATGATATAAAATTGACAAAAGATATACTTTTGTGTAACAGTTTTTTCTAGAGTAGTGACTGTTTCATTTCAAGGAGCAATGGTGTGTGGGACCATTTTATGATCGTGGTGGTTGTATGATTGGTTTCTTATCCTATTCACTGCTAGGTACCAATGAAGTCCCTTTTCAAAGATTTAAATAAGAACTTCAGTGATGAATTTTCTTGAAAAAGTTATGGAATAAGTGAAATAAGTAACCCTAAGTGAAACATTTTAAGGAAAATTAACTTTTTGTTAGCAGGCAAAGTTGGCTTAGTTCTGAGATGGAGTAATTTATAAAATTGCGTGGTTGAGTGTAAGAGTGATGGAATATAAAAGACTGCCCTCTCCTTTTTCTTTACTCCCTTTTATTCTGCACCACTTTTTGTTCAAGATGCTTTCTCCTTTCTCTGAGAGAGTGTCTGGGTTCCCTGGCAGGGAATGACCACCCCAGGTCACTCCTGAAAGTGCTTACAAGCAATGTATGGGAGACAGTACCCCATTCAATCAGGAAAAACCAAAAATGTAAACACATTTTATAGAAGCATGTTGAAGTAGGACAGAGCTGGCTAGGTCACTTGATCAACCGATTATTCTTCCTGGCCTGCTTCAGAACATGCTGAAACCAGTCATTTTTAGGAGATCAGATCCATTACCTGGGCCCTCGGCTACAGACTTCACAAGCTGTATGCAAAATAAGGAGAAATCTTGCCAGCTGTGACCTTTTAAAGATACCCTCCTCCAGTTCTCAACCCCAGTAAATTTTGCCTTTGAGTCAACAGGGTTTGAATATAGGATGAGAAGAAAAGTCAACTAGCCCAGTAGGAACATTAACAAGTCAAAATTTAGGAGCAAGTTGTAGGTTTCAACCTGGAAAAAAGTAGGTTAATTGGACAGTGGAGGGATTCAGCTGTCTGTGTTGCCAGGGCTAGGTTGGTGCAGCGCAGCTCGGTAACTTTGACTTAATTTCACTGAGAAAATCGACGTGAATGTGTGTGCTAAAACTGCGCAAGGAAAGAAAGAAACCACATAGAAGTTAAATTTTTGCTACTGCTGTAGTTAGCTGGAAGGGATTGAATGGGGAAAACACTTCCTTGAAGTATATAAAATCCCAGGAACAGAGTATAAAATTATCGAAAACTCAGCAACCCTGATGATCAGCCCATTTGAAGGAGCAATGGAGACCAGCCCTTTCTGACATGACTGATGCCAGGCCAGTGAAGATGCATTGAATGTCTCATTAAGGTTGTGAGATTATTAGCACCTAGTTCAGTAACTCATTAATCCTAAATATATAATTTGTATCAGCCAATAAATAATTGCACTGTACTCTTAAATTGGCTATATTCTGCTTGAAAAGTCTCCTTTAAAGTAAAAGGTGGCTGAGGGAAGTGCCATTTTTCCCCGACTTGGGTGTTGCCCTTACAGCTGAAGCCCATCCCTCCTCCCAGCACCCCCAATTCCAGCCCCGTCCCATCTCCACAGCAGACAGTCACACACCATGGCCACGCAGAAGGAGATGGTGGAGACACGGTGCTACCATACGAGGAGGCTGTGTTTGTCCTCTCCTGTCATTGCCTGCAGAATTTTTTTCACCTAGTATTTCTCCAAAGATTTTGTCCAGTTGGAGAAATGCTGTTCTCCATTGAAATCTTCAGGGTCTGCAGATAAAAGATACTTAAACTGTCTAAAAATCAAAGCTGATAGGAAAAGAGCTGAATTTCAAAGGGAGTAACATGATGAGGATTTTAACCTCTAAAACAAAATTTACTTTTATTTCTAAATATGTTTATTTGGTGCAGCTAGGGGTAAAGAGTAACAATTGTACAGAGTAACCATCTGTGGCCAACTAATTGTTCTTCAGCAATAACTCTCAGTAGTACTTATTTTAAAATACAAATTATTTTTGTAAATGTATATGTTACATATTTCCCCTAAGTTTCACTAGTTTCTATTAATTAAATGCAGCATTGTATAAATTACTGTCTGTATTTCCATGCATAAGAGAAATTAACTATATGGTAATTATGTGATATATAAAGGCATCCGTGTCATTTTTCTTACAGGTGTGTTCAAGGAATAACACATGGAGAAAACCAAACCCAAGGAGAGAAAATAATGAAATGGGCAAAGATATAATAGTTAACTCATCACATTTCAGTTCACTGCAGAGAACTGATGTCAGTTTTTCTGCAGACACTTCAGGTTAAAAAGTGGAGCTTTCTTAGATGTGGTGATCCAAGTTTTGCTTTTAATTACACCATGGTTAAACTTCAGTACCTTAATCAGTTTCAACTACCTGCTGCTTACTCTAAGTCTTGGGAACAAAAAGAGCAATTTATCACAATTCACATTTCCTCAAACTTCTTGCTCGCCCCCCACGACTCTGAAAGAAAGACAGATAATTTTTATATGAGAATGGTAAACATTTTTTAAAATAGAAAACCATTCCGATTTTTTGAGAGTGTACAAATGAGTCTCATAGAGACCAAAGGCTTTTTCCTTCAAGTGAGGAAAAGTGGCAAGACAAGTGAGGGAGATGTTCCCCACAAGGTGTTTCATGAAGTGGTGCTGAGCATAGAGCCTGTTCCAGTAGCAGATAGGGAGTGTCAGGTAAGGGAATTAAGTACCTAATAAAATCCTTAAAGTAAAAGGAAGACCTCATTGCCTCTGTTGGTACTCAGCTGAACCAGAATAAAATTATTTTGAGGAGAACAGTTGGATTTGGAGAAATGTTTTGAATGTATGTTTCCTGCGGGGTTCTTGTTGCAGTAATGTTCATAATATCTGGGCAGAAGATCCTAAGGCCTTGTCCTTCCACTGTATTCACACTTTGAATTCTTGGAAAATAACTCATGTAGTGAGCCATGTGGGTAAGTCTGATAGGAAATACATTATCTGTGAACTCCACCACAGAGGATGTGTGAGTTGGGGCCCTGAACTCAACAGCATCAAGATTTGTTGCATTCTTTACAGAAAATATTTATATCTGCAGCCCTGTACAACTGGGAAGCTCCATGTGCCCAGGTCTTCTATTATATCCAACTCATATTAAGTTGTTGTTCTGTAGGAAGAAACACTCAACAACATTTTTGTCTCAAAAGAAAAATTGGCTTGGAGAGTAAACCTCATAATTTTACTTGGAAATAAATTGCATGGATATTACCTTAATTACTGCTATAATTATTTCCAAAATTAAGAACTAAATAAAATGTTTTCTTTGTAATAGAATTAAAATTTCCTTGAGGATTAATCTTTTCCACTTTCAAAGAAAACCCTTTTGATAGAAGTGCTTTATATGAAGTACAGTATGTAAATGCTTTTCTCAATGACTTTTTTTTCCCTTCCAAAAGACCTGACAGAAGGATTGTCTATCATTAAGCACAGCAGAATCCTCTCGTATTTTCCCAGATAGAAAATTACTCTGTGCAATTGATTTAATCTCCATATTTCTGGAGCTTTTCTGGACCAGGTACATTGAGAATAATGCTCTTAAATTAGAGTTTTGCTTGTTATGATGACTTGATCAGATCTTAACCATATTGGTAGGAAAATATTAGAAAAATCTCATTAGTCAACAGAAAAGAAATAAGTATCTCTTCCTACAGCAGAAGAGCTTCCTTGGGGAATATGTGATGAGCTCTCAGACATGAGCTCACTAGAGCCAGGAATAATGAGGCTATTGGAAAAAAATCCTTTATTCAAAAGAGAAACTGCTGAACTTACTAAATTATTGCTAATGTAGGAGGTGATGAAAGCTCAGCTGTAGAAACCTGCATGCCCTTACATCACATACACAAATAAAACACCTAGTAAAGGGCAGTGCAGATGAGTTGCTGTACTGTCAGTCTGAAGTACGAGTTGTGAAGACAGGCACAGACAGACCAGAGAGATGTGAAGGAGGAGCCTCCGTGAGAGATGTGTGTTCTGGAGCATGAGAGGTCTCAGGCTGAGCTACATATTCCTACAGCTAAAGAAAGATCTGTCTCTTGTGTACACAGGTCTGACTCCAAATCACTTAATTAGCACTGCATATTTCAGGAATTACCTCAGCACAGCACATCTTACTTTTTGGTTGAAACTGGTAACAGTGAAGGATTAGATTTATCTTGTAGACACCATTAATATAATAGGTCAGTGATTACCTACAATGAATGGAGAGATGTATTTTTTTACACATTTGCCATGCACAGAATTATTTTGTTTTTACCAAATATTTTTACCAAAATATGAATAGGCTCATGACATGTTACATGGAACTGCAAAAAAGTATATTATATTTAAAGAAGTCATGAATTCAAGTCTGGAAAAGAAGATTATGTATTTATACTGGTTATTAGATATGGAAATTCTTAAAAGTCATATACCAGCTTTGCCAATGTAGTTTGAGGGCAAACAAAAATGGATTGCTGTAACATAATAAATCTTTGAGTCTTGATGAAGATGTTATAACCTTCTCTATCATAAAATTTAAGAATACTCTTTATAACTATAACACGACTGTTTTATGGTTAAAACAAAATTAACAAATATCCATTAAAAATATGAACTGAATTTAAATTTTATTTTGAGTTACTGTTACAAAGTCTTTCAAAGTCCAATAAAGTAATTTCTTTGGCTCTCATTTATGATGGTTCAGTGCTTTGTCCAGAACAACTTTTATATATATATATATATATATATTTCATGCCTTAAGACTTACAATGCCTATGATTAAATATACAAAATTGTTTAAATACACAACTTAAATGTTTATGTAGAACTGTTTTAGCTGTCCTCTGCCCAACAGAAATATAGTAGCAAAGTACTACAAGTGTGCTATTCTGTATTCACATATAACTCTTTTATCTCCAAAATTGTAAACATGTAATAATGTTTCTCTGATGTTCCAATAGCCAGGCTAACCCTCTGACACCACAGAGAAAGCCCTCTGTAGTATGCACCTGCAAAATGAGAGAAAGGGAAGAAAACCCACAGACATTTTTAATTTGCTTCAGTCTGACCAGAATTCACTTTTTGGTACTCTATTTGGTCTGCAGGTAGGTCATTCTGTCTGTCTTTTTTGGCTTCAGAAAAACAGACTCAAGTTATACCCTCTCCTTGCTTGCATGGTTGAGTAGAGAAGTGTGACAACGTATGGTTCAGGAATAAGCAAAAGAAGGAAAGGATAAAATTGATTTTCAAAAGGCAATATGTCCGAGACCTCCCAGACAGACAAATTGGTTTCCCCAGAGTCTGACCTCTGTGAAATGTTAAGATAAAAATGCTGGAAAGTACTGGAGCATAAATGCACTTCTGATCTTAGGCTGTATAGTCATGGTCCAGATCATCTGCTGGGAGCCTTATATCTATCATTTTCATTGCTTTATATTAAAAAAAAAAAAAAGATTTCAAAGAGCCCTGAATTTTTCAGGTGTCATTGTAAAGATGGATACTAAAAATCAGTTTTATTTTCCATACTTGAAAGGCTAGTTGATAGTAAGCAATGGCCAACTGCTGAGGCATTGTATGATTGTCTCATTGTACTAATGAGACATAGGGAGTGTCCAGTACTTGGGACACTGACTTACATTTTAATAGCTGATTGGCAAAACTCAGTTCTGGCCAAATCTATATCCTGTCTCGTTGCTGCATTGCATCACTGAGTCACTGTCATTTTAAAACTTTTCATTTCAAAGCCACTAATATTTTAACCTAGTTGCCAGCAAATGCTCTGACCTGCCTGATATTAATTCAGGAGAACATGGTAATTTCACATGTAAATGTTACCATAAATTATGGTATCATGTAGCGGGTTGAGTTCGAAACCGGGCAGAAACACCAATTAAATGTAGTGGTTTTGGTTCAAAATATTCATTACTTACTTATTTTCCTTCTGTGAGATAAGAATTAGGAGAAAAACAAAGCAGGCACAAACCTTAAACAGTTGCAGTACAATGAAAGAGTTTTATTACTAATAGAATTAAAAGTAAAGAGACAATAACAAAACGAAAACAAATCCCCCCCCCCCCCCCCCCCCCCCTCCAGCCAGCACTTCTCTCCTTTTACCTAGCTCACACAAGGGATAACAGAACATGGGATGTTAGTCAGTGTTCCAGTTCTTGAAAAGTCTCTCTCTTATGCTTAAGGGAAAAAAGGGTTTTCCTTCAGTTGCACGTGGTTCCCAAACTGCCACCAACAGCAGATCCGCCCGGAAACAAACAATCTGCTGTGTGTAGAACATCTCTCCCATGAAAAATCTCACAGTTCCTTCACACTGCAAAACATGGGCCATCGCATGGGGTTATTCATCTTTTTAAGGATAAGTTCTTTTGGCCTGCACACAAAGGCTCTTCTTCGCCACAAGTCTCTTAACAGCCTCTTACTACTATAAAGCCTAGCATCGGCATTCTTCACAATCTTCACAGGCACACGAAGATACTCCATCCCCCCATGTTCTTCAAATGGATTAAAGAGACAAACAGTTTGTGGTATTACAATTTCTTACCACGGCATGCAAGAAGGTTTCTTTTAAGCTGCCCGCCAGAATCGTGGCCCCGCCCTCTTTTCTCCCGTCGCCATGCTCAGCTCCGTCCCATGTGACTCACTTCTCTTTCTCTCTGACTGACACCGCCATGCTGAAGGGTGTTCTTGTTCGGGCTTTACGGTGGGGAAAGCCTCGCTCCCTTTGTGCTGCTGGCTGCGTGGTGTCTTCTTCAGTTCAGCACGAAGTGTGCTGGCTGCAGACAGGAGGCTCTGCCGGCTCCCGTTGACTCCGCCGGCCCCGCGTGGAGAGGAGAGGGACCCGCCGGTCCCCAGAAGCCGCGCTGGATGGGTTTAGCTGTGAGCAGTCCATGGCTGGGTTTAGCTGCCTGTGGCTCTGAGGCAGTTCCCCCCCAGCCACCCAGGGTCCGTGCCGCAGCGTGGGGAAAGGGGGAAAGGGGCAGTGGCCCCGGCCCGGCCCGGCGGGGCCGGGAGGCTCCGGAGCCCCCACCTCCCAGCAGGCGAGCTCCGACCAAAGGGGGCAGTCCCGCCTTTCTGTGCGGTTTAAATATGTAAATTGTGAGAAGCGTAATTGGTCTTAAAGACTGTCCATCAACTCAGGGTCAACCCAATACATATCACTAAGAATAATTTTTTTATAGCAGTTCAGCTCACAAGATGAGGATAGGTTCAAAAGGCCGATGCATACAGTATATCAGTTTACTTGCTGTAATTGTTATAGTTTTATGGTAATATTCAAATAATTGAATTTATAGGTCACAAACTGGGACTTGGGTGCTTTGATTCCATCTAACATCTGATCTGAAGGACCAAGTTCCTCACTAAATCTTTAGCTTGTAAGCTGCAAAACAAACTTTTCAACATCTTCTACTCAAGTAGTTTTTCTAGTTCAGAGGTAAATTTGTGATTAGCATGAATTCTGATTCCATCTAATTAATTATTAAATATTTTTAAAATATCGTAGTTAAATTTGAGACTCCTTTGAAGAATTATTTTTAAGATGTTCCTGTATCTTTTACCCCTGTTTCCTTTGATTTTTGCTTTCCAGTTATAGCTTCGAATTGCTTAAAATAAATGCAGGTCAGAAGTTTGCTAAGCTGTTATTATACTGCAGCATTGATTGCTGGTGATAATCTCAGTGGTTTTGCAGTGACTTCTAATTCATGTGGTATCTAAGTCTATTTTGATTAGATGCTTGAGGAAAATACAGGATAAAGGGGAAAACTAAATACGGAATGACAGTTTAAAAAACATAGTCCTGTTAAATGCAGGTCCACCAAAATGAGCATCACTTCTTCATATTACAATTACTCTTTGTTGTGCATTGGAGTCTTCGTTCAGTAAACCCTTGTTGAAGAATTGTGAAAGGTTTGACAGATGAATTGCTGAGGTAATTACTTAGTTCCTTTCCATCTCACTAGCTTTTTGTCTGATAAATGAAGGCTTAAATTCTGGTTTCAACAGTTCTAATCTCAGTAGCACAGTCAATTACAGTAAAATGCCTATCTATTTTTTCCAGAGCCTGGCCAATTTATGATTCCTTCCTTCCAGTTGTTTATTGCTTAGGTCAAGAAATAGAATATGTATGATAAATTTATCCAGTCACAAATGAAAAGTAAATGGTACTTTCAGTGACAGGTGCATTTTTAGCTGATGCTGTTACCATCTACCAAATAATGCCTTAATTCTGTTTTTTAAGCGACGAATAAATGTAAAATGAAAGCTAAGAGAGAAAATTACTGCTTTGTATAAATATCTCACAAACAAAAATAAGGCGTGAGAAGAGCCTCTTCCAGGAGAAAAAGCTAAGGACAGTGTTGCGACAAGAACACATGTTTTTAGGAATTAAAAAAAAATAATAGTATATGTGCCAATCTAATGCTGAGTATATTATAGCATTTCTTTTGCCAGTGTAGCTTTCATAATTGCAATAGTTAGAGTGTTTAAGTTTCTAACATTACTATTTTTGACACTATTCTGTTATGATCTTCTTTTCCTAGCTATTACAGTGCAGTCAGTATTCATTCTGTATGAGCTAAGGCTACATTAAAGTCTCATATACTATGAATTTTACTGTCAGATACTGATGAATGCTGATTGTCAAACATTGCATTAAATTCAATATATATCTCATGTAACTTGAATGTAAATGCCATGTCTAAATCTAAACTTTTCAGAGCTGTTTTATAATTCTCAGTAGTGCTCCTAATATCAAGTATCAGAATACCTGACGCATAAAGGAATTAACAAATACATTATTTCCTCCGCAAGTTATTTCAGTGAAAGTTTTTATTTTCTCCATTTAGTTGCTTTGGAAGCTAAAGCTCCACGAAAGCCCAGTTTAGCACATTAGCTAATTTCCTGAAGTTTGATTATGAATGAGTTTCTATCTTTGCAGGAAATACATTCTTTGTGTTAGGCAAAGCACACATTTCAGTGTCAAGCTTGACATTCTTCTTTTAGCCCTTTGACATATTAAATAAAATAGAACTCAGACTGCAGTAAGTAAGGTGGTTTTTTAAATTTCCATAAACAGAACTGGCTTATGTCTTACAGTAAAAATGATCCTGTCAAATCCATGTGCTTTTCTAAAGCTCAGATGTGATTTTCGCAAACAAAAATTTAAAACTGATACAGAATCATAAGGTGATACTTGATGAGATCACTGTCAATGTTCACCTTTCATTTCATTTGTAAGCTTAAATGTGAAACAAAAAGTCAGTACATATATGTCCAACAGGACACATCAATAATCAGTTAGAAAATACGTACTTCTAGAGAGATTCCCTCTTTGATCCACCATATTTATTAAAAGGAAGTTTCCCGTCTCAGTATAACTAAAAAAATCATCATGCCATGTGTATTTGTAGTCATACAAGGAGTAGTCTGTGTTAGGATTTGAGAACAGAGAAAATAAAGAAAAAAATTAGAGATCTTCTCACATGCTCTTAGAGCTTTAATATAAGCTGAGTATTCAAAATTTTAGACATTAATTTATTGATCCTTTCCTAAGAGCTTTTATACCCTTTCTATTACCTAATTGTGTCTGTCTAATTTATTTGAGGCTAACACACTTATGTAGGGGAAAGAAAAATAACTCTTCCAAGTTCTTCCACCTTTTCAGAATGGTGATTTTGAACAATGTTGCTGATTATTGTTTGTAGCCTTTTGCAGGTAGATGTTCTCTAGAAGAGACATTTTTGTGCTCTTGTGGAAACTGTGTGTAGACAAAGATGAAAATAAAAAAAAAGTCACAATGTACTAGTGTTCCAAATAAAAGTGAGGGAAACCCACAGTGCAATTGCTGTCATTACACTGAAAATTTTGCATAGTTAGGACAACCATGTTCTCTGTTGTTTCCTTAAGAAGGTGGTTGCTTTTACTATTTAGCATTGTATTTCTTCACTTTCAAAATTGCCCCTGTGTCACATAAGAAATTCACTTCTCATTACAATTTCAGCATCAGTACATATTACATGTCAGCTTACACAGTTAAATGAATGCCATGTTTTTTCAATTGGATGTGAGGTCTTCATTCATATAAGGCACTATGTTAGACTAGGCTGTTATATAGCATGTGTTTTCTTACACCTGGAAGATATATATATATATATATGCAAAAGGAAGTTCTTTAGAGTGAAATCCGCTGCTGTTAGTGGGAAATAACTACATTGTCATGATGTTCACCTGAAAAAAATGTACCCCAACATTACCACACATCCAACAACAATCTATATGCTTAGATAAATATTATGTTAAATTGGAAATGAGGTGAGACTTTATATTTGAAACTCCAAAGCATTTGACATTTCAGTGAATGAAACTTTGCCAATGTAGGAAGCCGTAAGATTACTCACATACCCCAGTCTATTCATGTAAGAAATGAATTGACATCAAAGTATGAAAGACACCCTTAGTTCTCTCTGTCTCTCTGTCCTAACTTTTGAATTCTCAGAATAGATATATGTAAAGATTTTTTTTAAGATGCATATTTGTTATTATAAAGTAATATAAAATCATTCTTATAAAATAATTTGAAATCAGTAGCACCAAGTATTGCAGGTGAGTTTATGATGGATATACACATGAAGCAGCAGTGACAAGAAAAAAATGAAAGAAGGTAACGATTTTAATGTAGTTTTACACAGAGTAACAATTTCTGTGAGTTTGCTAATGCTTTTTTAATTAGAAGTATAGGATGCATGAACAAAAATTACAAACATACATATGCATGCGCATGCACACAGAGAATCATTCTGAAAAATGGCACTGTTTTGTGATCAAGTTTTCTTCTCCTTTGTTATTTTTTGAAGTCTGTTTTCATGTTTCAGATTTTTGAACGGTTTAGCTTTTATTTTAAGCAGAATATTCACTTTGTTATCTGATTGTTAGTGATATGGCTAGTTTTTAAAATTTACAAGAGAGATGAGTAAAGAATTTGACTCCAAAAAATTCCATTAATATCTCTATTTTACAAACTATAAAAGTATCAGGGTTTTGTATTTGTGATATTTTAAGTCCAGAAGGGAAAATAGAAAATTCTGATGCATAAAATTTGTGAGCTGGTTTAACGCAGTGGAGGTAGCCATGAAAGGCCTAAAGAAATCTAAATATGGAGGTACTTCAATTTTCAATTACACCTATAGAGCTTGCCAATTCCTTGCTGTCATTTTGCATTGACATGTGGACAGTGTGAAAGTTGTCCCAAGGGTTTCTCCTAAAATGGAACAAGTGAAAATGCCACCCTAAATTTTCTCATTGTCTGTATAAGCAGAAAGTTACTTTCCTTTTATTGCTGCTTGCTTTTGAGATCAGGGCCAAGTACCAGAACAGAGAGGGTGAACTGAGAGCAGGGAAAGAAATCTCAAAGATCTGAAATAGTTCTGGAAAGATATCAAACTACTGCATTTCAGGTTTTTAGGTTTGAAATCATTACACATGTATGTAACTAAATCATTTTTTTTTTTCACAGTCTTATGTCAGGTCTCACAGGAGTTTTTTTTGCCTCTTGCTTGTGCCATAGCATGCATTTATAAGATTCTCATGCTTGCAAACTTGACTGCTGTGTAACTGTTTCAGTGAAAAGCATTAAGCCTACTGAGAGGCTTTTGCAGTCTGTGGGACTTAATGACAGATTTCCAGTTCTTGAGTATGTTTGACATTTCGTCTGAGAGCAAATTTTAGACCAAGACCTATATTTTCAGTGTCCAGCACTCTTTTTACTTGGTGAAACCTGATTTTGAAAGTTATGAGAAGAAATAGTGCTAGTCCATTTCATGCTGGTAAAAAGTTATAATTTCACTTCTGAAGGTTATTTCAGTGTTTGCAAATTTGTGGGCAGAGGGAGGGAAGAAGAAAAATTATGATTCTGATACCTCTAAGTGAATTCTATGGATTTATGAGTGGAAAAAAAATCTTTTTACATTCTTGAGCTTCAAGATAATCAGACCAAAAAAAAAAAAAGACAGTTTCTGTCTTCATATAAATATCTTCGATGATCACTCAAGCTGAGAGTCCTCCCTCTAGATTATTTCCCTGTGAGTTATACGTAAATTCTTGGTCAGACTGTACCGAGTTTTCCTGGTCTTTTGTAGTAGGTCATCTTGGCATAATCCTGGGCTCAATAACTGAAAACAGTTAACAGAAGAGGAGAGGGAGATACTCAAAAAGTTTGATATGAGTACATTTCTGGAGCTAGAGAGGAGTGGTACCTCTGCATGGTGTTCCATGGACCTCCTTGACACAGCCCTGCATTTCTGTTGGCCCCTCTGACTGCACTGGGTGTGTTCCTGCTCAAACAGCACTTGCACAGAGACATTTGTCCAAAAGCACTGAGGAACTTTGTATTGTGTGAAAATATGCCAACCTACCTGTTTCAGAGAGGTTTGATCCAGCCTGACATATTACCTCATAAACTGTACCTTTTTTAAAAAGCACCAAAAAAACAGGGGAAAATAAACTTGTTGTTTCTACTGATGCAGTTTAAAACAACTGTAAGACTTCACCAACATGAAACTTAGTAAGGCTTGGAAGAAATTGAGTAGCAATTAGTTTAGTTAAATTTGAACCATAAAAATTTGCTGAGGCTAAATGTGAAATGTTTAAATGAATGAATAGCAACATCTTTGCCACTTGAAGTCAGTATTTCATTACTCCCAAAAATTTTATTTTTGGGTCACAGATGGCCATACTATCAGCTTTTGGATTTGCATGGATTTCTACTTTTTTGAAGGTTAGATGTAGAAATGCACTCAAGCCTACAATGATATTCCCTAAAACAAGATTCAGCAAAAATGTGAACCAAAAAGGCCAGATATAACAGGTTGGCTTTTCTGTATATTTATCTTTGAGAATCACTTTAACTGCTGAAGAACAGAAATGCTAATTAAGTAAGAGATTTCAGAAAATTACTGAAAGTCTAAGATCTGATCCCCCTACAGTGCCCGTGCCCATTTCCAGGATAATAAATTCTTAAACACAGTGAAAGTGATGCATTACGGAGTGTCAAAATTATCATTTGTTCCAGACAAGCTGGTAGTGAGTATGCATATGTTATTAGTATGTGGTCTGGTATAATCTGTGAAAAATGACTTTGTGAGCAAGAGCATTGTATGAAAATATTGAGCATGTAGACAAATTAACCCCAAATTTAATGCTATTCATAATAACAAATAATGTAACAATATAATAACTACAATATCCAGTGCTAGATCAGAAATCACAGACTTCTTTAATAGTAGATTAGATATCTTGAAGATTTTTTAAATCTACAGAAATATAAATTTATTACAACCCTTTATTTCCACCCCTTTCTTACAGAGAAAGACATTGCTAATGTAAACTTAAAGCAATGGCTCAGTTTAGCAGGGCATTCAATTAGAAAACAACTAGGTTTGTTTTGCAAGAGCTTCTATTTTACAAGGGAAAAGGAAGGAGGTAAAATAGTTAATGACAGACTTGGGCAAAATTGTTATTGTGAACAATTTATTTTCTGAAAACTTTAAAGAGTGCTTTGAAGTGCTTTAAAGAGCACCAAAACTATTATAAAATGAAAAGGTTTGATAGGTCCAAAAAAGAAAGATCAAAAATTTTTTAAAACATAAAAATAGAACCATTTAAATAAAGTTTGTTTTTAGTTTGGCCAAATACATTTAAAAAGATTACACAGGCAAAAAGTTAAAACTTCGCTTTGGACTGAATTAAACACTTAATTGAAACTTTTTTTATTTCCTGCCAGTGAAATAAAACACATTTTCTGTTTCAGATTGACCAGAAATTCACTTTCTCCAATTATTTTTCCATTTATATATATTTTTCCATATATACTTAAATATAATTTTCCACCCCATTCTTTTCACGAGGAAAACCAGTTTGCCTGAGCTGATAACACACAACTCTAGATCTACTAAATAGTCCACTCTTGCAGCAGCAAGACCCATGTTGACCCATGAGGAAGGGTTACAGCAGAGATGAGTGAAAAAACAGGATTGACCCCAGTCTCGAGTTCTGCTGGGCTTGTTGGCACAGTTCTCTCTGTTAACATCATGACATTAAATATCAGGTAAAAAGGAGGGAGGAAGAACCGTTTTGGGGGAGACCAAAGAACCAGCACACATCTGCAGCAAGCAAGAAGGCTACAGGGATGGAGGGAGCAGCATCCAGAAGCAAGGCAGGCAGCAGAGAGACTGGCTCCAAAAAGCTTGGGAGCTGCTGATCTGCAAGAAGCAGCTGGAGGTGAGATAACAGCTGCTCCGTGGCAGAGGGCAGATATCCATCAAAACTAACAAGTTACAGAACTAATTGAATTCCCAGCTGCTTTTAAGCAAATGAGTAACACCATTAATTAGGATGGCTTTTTCCCATCTCCACTGGTCAGAGGGTACTAGCTTTTTGTTTTGCATTCAGACTGCACTATTTGAAACTATCTCTGTTATCTCAGGAGGAAAATAAATGCTTTCAGAAAAGGAGTCTGTAAGTGTCTGATGTGAGATACCATTATTTATATTTGGAGAGTGTTCAGAACTTGCTATCTACAATGGATTCTGGTCTCAGCAGTCCCATGTAAATCTCTCTGTGCCTTAGCATTATTATTTTAAACAACCAGCCCCCATCCCCCCTCCAAACACAACTAAAAAATAAAGTTGAGTGGGAGAATATGGAAGGGCTGCTTTTTATTTAATTTTGAGTTACTGTGTTCTGCATGGGCAAACAATGACAGCAATAAGGTCACAAACACACAGCAAAGTGTAATATCTCTTAGTTATGGACTTCTACTGCTATTTGGTTGCTTGAATTTGGATTGAGGGTAGTTGCATTTTTAGCTGCATAGTAGCATGCTTTCAAGAGCGCTCACTGTGGGTGTTAGCCAGCAGCCTAGTTGTTCAAGCAGTAATCTGTGAACAGATTTGGAAGTTATTTCCTTCTAACTTCAGCTACAGGCTAACATGGAAACAAAACCCAGCTCTTCAGCTCATAGCTCTGGCAAGATCTATTAGAAGTAGAGCCCAGACCGTTATCCTCAGATAGCTTTTTGCCTCCTGTGCATTTTGCTGTTTTGCTGTTCCTGGTCTGAGTTAGCCATAGATACACCTGGAAAAGGCTCTCCTGAGGAGGCAGGCATTACCAGTGGCTGGTGCCCAGTCCAGAGCAGGCAGCTTGTACACCAGGTCCTAGCAGAAACTTTCATATTGTGCAAGGACGTACCCAATGAGTTTCAACGGGTACTTTAGCAGTTGGAACATGCTAGAAAAAAGAAAAGCTTTTTGATTGCTTTTATTGCTCCCATGGATGTAGAGACTTAAATTCTTCCCGGTTTTGGTTGAGTTTCCATGATTTATATCTTCATCTCAGCCCTTACTCTAACCAATGCACTGAGGAAGGTTTTGGTCAAGTTTTTAAAACACTTGTCTAACTTTAAAATACTGTACATTTTGGGTTTGTTCCTTTTTGAGCTGAGGGCTCTCAAGAATTAATTTCCAAACTTTTGTATTATTTTCTAATGTATTTTGTTTTGAACTACACTAGGGCCTGTTGCCTTTGAACTATTCAGGGGATAAACTCTAAATCCATGTATACCAAACTGCACTTAAATATTTAATGCTGTACAATTGCATAAATGTGATAATATCTTTCCCTCAAAGGCTTATTCCATCACAATTAACAAATAAAACTAATTTTTGCAGGATACTTTTTTCCCTATGCCAGAAGTATCAAAAATGTTTTTAGTGAAGCATTTTTACATTGCAGTCTAGTGATATATAGCTGGTTTCTGTTCAAGATTTACTGTTCATAACTACACATGATTTATTTGTTACAGATAATACTAATAGTACATCCATTAGGTTTATACAGAATTTACATGTCTGTAATAGGCATAAGCCATGATGAAATTTATCTGATATTCTCTTTGGAGCTGATGAGTCTGTATTAGCCATGAATTTACTCATTTTCTTAATTAATCTTAATTTCTTGAGCTCCATCACACCTTCACTTTAGAAATCATGTATGGGCTGTCAGCCCTTGAATAGCTCTTTTGTTCATGATCAGTCACGACATGGTGCTATAGCAGAACCAGAGGTTTAGAACAGAGGCAGCACACTTCAGGGACTTCCAGACTCCTGAAATTAATTTCTTTTTCTTCCCCTGAATATTAAACAGTTTGAATTTAGTGCATTATGGGCATGCCAGAAATCTCATCTTTTTTGGTGGGCCTGAAATACAGGATTTTGAGAATCATGAAACATATTTTTATTTATTATTATCTTTCTTGCTTAGCTATTTTGTTAAAAATAGTTAAGCAATCTTTGTCTGTGTGTATTGCAACTTGAAAAGATGGCAGAGTATCCTAGCAGTACAACACAATTTGCAGATATTAGAAGCACGAAGAAACTAAAGATATGAAACCAATTCATCTTATAGCGGCTTTAATTCTATAACAATAAGCAGACGGATTCAGCTTATGTGACAATGTACGCCATCCTCAGTTTCTGTTAAAAACAAAATGCAGTTTAATTACTTATTCTAGCTGATCTACCAGTTTATCTTCATGATGCATAGACATTGGAGATGCCAAGAAATTATAGTGTATCAATGTCAATGTGAAGCTATTTACATCTACCCCATGCTTTGGTTGCAGTACAGGATACAAAAATACAGCATGCTCAAGATTTGATGAGTAACACCTTTACTGTGCCCATTGACTAGCACTAAATTAGAACATAACACCCCTGGCAGTACACATGACAGCTGCCTGAACATAAGATGAATTCCTTTCATCAGTATATTACAATGAATGGCATGTGAATTCATGATGATCAAACACTTCTTATGCCCAAGATATTTATCAGCTATTCAGAACACAAAATGTACCAGCTCATCGAGGTACCCTTGGAATGAGCGGCAATTTTTAATAGGCTGGTAAGTGGCAGTTAGAAGAAGAGGTGACAAAATCATTATCAAATATGTATTTGTCATCTTACTCAACACCTCCATAATGGCAAAGATTTGACAATTACATTAAAATTGGTGTTTGAGATGTTAGGGATCCTGGGAAGCTCCGGTGTCTTTTGTTCACTGCCAACACTGGTCCCTCATGACCCATTCAGTCAGTCAGGCCAAAGGACCAAACTCAGTCTTTCTCTAGGCTTTATAAACAGGGCTTGGAGGGCTGGCTGTATTTTTTCTCATACTGCTATGCTTCAAAATGCATAGTTCTAAGCCTCTGTGTAACATCCGTTCTGGTGGCAGCTGAGGATGTTAATAACAGCTACCCAAAAGACACCTCTTTGAAGAAGAGAACTTTTTCCCTTTCAACTGAGGTATGTCTTTTAGATCTTGACTAATGAGGGATGATCCACATTGCTAAGAGTTTAACAAGTGTTATGTTTTCCTTGTCTGAAAGACCATGTACAACACACAGCATCAGGATTTCCCCTGAGAAGCTAAGTCCAAGAATGTGTCCCGTTTGCACTCACAAGACAACAACCCCTGTCACCTTAGTTTGGGTGGAGAAAAAAACCCCGGACATGTGTCCAAACAGGAGTCTAACAGTAGCATCAATTGTGGAAATAACAGAAAAAAAAGATAATGCAGGTCTGGTAGGGCCTGCTGAGCCATTTTCCCAACTGATTTTGCAATCTAGGATTAATTGTCATCTCTCACTGGCATTTTTGGCACATATTTTCTGACAGCTTTAATTTAAAAACCAGAGTTACAAATTACTGACAAATTGGAGCACATACACTTTTAGAAACAAAAATTTTGTTCCATCTGGGTTGCATTTTGGTTTATTAAATTCTAATTACACCATCCACATGTGCATTGACCAAGGCAAATCACTGGCTTTTAATGTGTTTTGGATTAGGCAAACACAGTAAGAAATAGCTTTACTTCCAAAAAATGTGAAGGCTAACCCTCTATTCAAACTGAATTTTTCAGTCATGTGCAGAAAATTAAAAGGCTTGGAACGAACCTTTCTACATCCTAGAGATTGTGCTGAGAGCTCTTTCTGTAGGCAGAGCATTCAAAGCCAGGAGACTGAAGAGATGTCTGAAAGACACGTTGACTTCCATAGAGAAAATTGTTCTTGCCCTTGTTTTCCAGTAAAGGTGTGATGTCAAATAGAAGGTTTAGCAAGAAAGATGAGGAAACTTAACCCAATCACAAGGAAATAGTGACTGAATTTTGTTCTGCATTGCCTTTCCATTTATTAATGGCTGCTTCCAGTCTCATATCTAATAAAAAGTCTTCATTTCTATATTCAAAACTATATTTAAAATCATTTTAGTGTAATCAATGTTTTTCAGTTTGTCATATTTTGTCTCTTTAATGCAGCAATAATAACAAGAAAGAAAAATTTGAACCCCCACACAAGTAAACTTTTAAAAAAACAAAGAATAATGAAAACTACTCACCTTGCATAAAATTGCTGCTCCTGAATGATATGGAATGATCCCATTCTAATCAACCCAATCTTGTTTTAAAATTCAGCACCTATTTTTATTGTATTTGATTTGCTGGGATTTATTCAAGTTCTTTGACTTGTATCTAACTAGTTCCATTTCATCCTTTAACGGATTTGCGTATTGTGCTTGTGTTATGTAAGATCTTGCCAGGCATTTGTTCATATTAAATACTCTGAATGCTTTTTTATGCACCCTTGGAGATATAATACTTTCAAAGACTCAAAGATGTATTCAGAGATCTGTTTCAAGAGCGTCTTTTTCACAAATACGCGAAAGAATGGAGTCTTACAAAGACTCCGCTAAAATCTTTCAGGCTGTCACTTAATATGCCACTAGGGAGAATATCATGGATCTAAAGACCATAAATAAACTTTTATTTCTTCTTCAGGAAAAATAATTGCCTTGTTTGGAATTGAAAGAAGTGGTAGAAAATCAGCCAGTAATTTCTCACAAAGGAGCACTCATTTTAATGCAATCAGGCTTAGAAAACAAAGAGTGTATTTTTGATTGTGAAATATGTACACTTGTGGCAGTCACTGTATGTGACTATACAAGCAATCCCATTTCAGGTAAAAATGGTAAAGTAAATCAAGCTTTAGGCTCCCTTAAAATATTGCAGTTGCAGTTGTCATTGTTTTGATGGCTCAAAAATAGACTGATTTCTTTCTGAATCTTTGATCTTTGTGATCCAATGAATCACATTGCCTACCAAGACTATATCATTTATTGTTGTGTACAGCTAAAGTTCTTGGCAAGTTTGAGATTAATAAAAGTAACACCCCTGCATTCTCCTATCATTGCTGTACTCTGGAGCTTATCCTCTAAGCTTTCATTTGTGTATTATTCCTCAGCCTTCTATGTAATGCTGGGAACTGCATAAGCCTGTGAAAGCCATTGAATTGAATTTCAATTAAGCAAGCAGAATCAGCAAATAGTAAACTGACATCTGGAAAGGATGGAAAACAGACTGGACTGGAAGATGGCAGGTTCTTATTTCCCTGCCTTGGCTTAGCAGTACATGATAGAGCACTTCACACTTTAAATGCTGTTTCTCTGGGAACTGAAACCGTAGTAGGTGGCAGATGTTAGTCTTGCTTCTCGCTAAGAAGATCACTGTTACTGGTAGGGCTTCCTTCAGACACAGGTGAGGAGTATTTCTATTTTTATAAAATGAGTAAAGGACAACTGAAAAAGAAATACCTAGAGCAGGTGGATGTGAAGGGCTGATGATGATTTCAACATCCTTTTCATTTAAAAATTTGAACTCACCAGTCTCCAAAAGTGGCAGAGGAGATAAACCCATGTCACCTCAGATTCTACATTATATATATTACATTACATTACATTACATTACATTACATTACATCACATATACTATATGTTATCTATTATATAGTGAAATCAATGATATATATAATCTTATAATGGGACATGGTACTATATATAAATATATAACCTATTCTATATTATATCTCTATTTTATTTATATGATAAAATAGGATATTTAATGTATTATAAACTGCATATTCTAACAATAGCTGGGATCTGAAGAGATTATTAAGGACTAGTCTATAGGCACTTCATTGTATTTCAGCTTGGATGAAGACAAAATGCTGATGTTTAGGACTATTTCTTTCTCACTGAAATTTCTGTAAGCTGCTGGTGTCAGGTGCCTTTGACCTGCAAGTGAAAATTTTTAATTAGATACTAATAAATATTAGGTTTCCAAACCTCCCTCCCAGAGTGAGGGTGCTAACCTGGAAACCTCTGTATGGGCTAAGGAATTTGTGACTAATTTGCTGCAAGTGTTCTTTCAGAAATTAATGCACTGGATGTGCTCTATTTTAGGACCTCAGTACCATGCTTCAAAAGGCTCTTTAACATCTCTCTGTCCTGTCAGAATTTGTATCTCATGTTCCCTTGCCACTGCCAAAAAAATATCCTCAGTGCTGCAGTACCAGGATTTGGAGGAATTACCTGTCAATCTGTGCTTCCAGGACAGGAACAAAAATCAATACTGCAAGAGAAAGAGAAGGCAAGAGCATGTGAAGATCACATCAGGAAAATATTTCACAGTGGATGTTGTCAGATGATAAACCTGTGTCAAAGCTGAAATAAAAGGTGCAATACCAGAATAGAATATCTCTGTTTTCAAGTGGCATTAACATGCAAGTATTAAACGTACTAATGTAAATATATTAGTAAGAATATATTAGATATCACAGAGTAAAAGAAGCCTTCTTCAAGAAGCCTTTAATTAACCTTATTGGTTGAGAGACTATGCAGAGACCTAAATCCAATAGAACATGTGTTTCTACATCACCTGGGCAAATGGGAGGCTGATTGGTCAAAACAGGGTAAAGATACCATGACTTCCAGCTCTTAGGAAGTAATTTTTGCCTTCCTGCCAGTAATTTTGCAGTATTGTGTAATTCTTTGCTCTAACTTCAGTCTCATCATTGCAATATTGTCACTTTACTCACATCTGGCTCCATGCACATGCTGAAAAAAATCTTTTGATATTTGTGGCTAAAAGCAGCATTTTTCCCCAAAAGAATCAGAAATCCATTTTACTATGGAATACTGAAATAGACCTCCACAACACCTCTACCACAAGAAAAGAAATGGTTTTGCAGATATATTTAAGTTGCTGCTTCATCTTCGTAGGTCTTCATAATAGGTAAATTTTCATATTTATTGAGATCAGTAATATTGATACAAAATACTTTTGTGCTTGATATATATACACAATTCACAGGAATAGACTAGAAAATTAAATAATCAAACTGTAATATTGGGAAGTACTCCTTTTCTTACTTTATTCCTGAGTCAACTCTGGAAGTTTCAACTAAAAACCAGTTCTTTCAAAATTTTGTTTCTAATTTTTAATTTCTAGCATGATCCTGTCAAAATTAAAAAAAAATAGACATATGGAAATTTCCAGGTGAAATGATTTTAATATCAAGGGATTTTTTTTTCTAATGAAAATCCCTGTTTCTTTAAGTTTTACTGTCTAGAAGAAAAATGGGTCCTATACAGTGCCTAATATTGAAGTTTGCCCTTTTTTATGCAGTGAGAAATGACCTTCAGTAATGTAGGCAGGGAACAGCATACCCACCCACACATCCAGGCACACACTCACTCGCTCAGCTATGAAAACATGACCTAGCTTCACTCTGGTTCCAGCACCACACCAGGGAACCCAGGTTTTTTTTCTGGCCAGGGACAGTCTGACTCTGTGTAAAGCCGCTCTAAAGGAATTATTTTTGCAGTATTGAATTTTCAAGGATAATTCCAAAATGCAAGCATGCAGTGGACTATGTAAAAAAATATAAAAACAAGCAAAGAAAAAGAATGTCCAAGATGACAAAATGAAAAAATACAAATATTGAAATTAATTATCATTCTGAATTCAGCAGATTTATGGTTAGTTCAATTAAAAAAATTTGTAATGTTTTAACTGAACAAATATTTGAATTACTGATACAATTGGGCTGTTAGAAATTCATAAAAACATTATTATTTTTACCTCAATTAATTGAAATGATAAATGGTGATGGGTTCAAAATTATCACTACAAGATAAATGTATTTTAATGTGTACTATAAAGCACAAACTTCATGAGTCAGTGATCCTCATTTGATGAAACATTATTAATTATCAGTGTGCTCATGCTTGATGTGAGTAAGAACTACATGTATCAATCACACACAGACATGTATTCAAAGGTGGTGCTACTCCAAATTGTTGTGCAGTCATTATACTATAACCTCTCCCTCTGTGACTCAGATGAGAAATGGAGAAGCCATAAATAAAGATCATCTCTCAGTCAGCCCACATATTCTTCTTCTGGGAACATTTTCTTTCTATATCTGGGCTCTGCTAAACTAAACTGGATTTCATTGGTGTGAAATACCACATTTAGTTAGATTTCTATAAACAGTTATCAGCTAGCAGCACCTGCACAACCTCTTCAGATTTTGTGAGTTGTAAAAATATTTAGATTGGAAGGAGTTTCTCAGACAACAAAATGGCTTGAAGGGTGTAGCACTGAAATTATTCAGCCATTCTCTTTTGTTTGTTATTTACTTCTTTCACTCTCCATGCAGGGACAACAGAAATGCATACAGACTATAAGGGCAAGCTGACACTGTCCCTTAAAACCACAAAACTGTGCTGAAGGCAAGAATATGGATGATGTAAAAAGGGCTGAGTCCCATAGGAAGTCTCAGGGAAATTCTGGCTATTTGAATGATGTGATCATTTTGATAATTACAAGTGTAAGCCATATTACAGTGTGTTATTCATGACATGAAGGCAGACAAGTCCCAGGGGCTGCTTCATCCCTTTTTACATCTGTCTAAAACCAACTGCAGTCTGTCTTTGCTTTGATTCAAATCCATCTCTGAGCCATGCCATACATTAAAAGCATGACTGAAAAGCACATTCTGCTTTAGAGATTATGGTTGAGAAGAATACCAGATTCTCAGTTTTATAATTTTTAATTAAAAATGTTCCAATTTGGAAAATTGAAATGCTTTCTCTCTTTGCTTGGCAGACAGCTCAGGGAAAGCCTCCACTTACCTGGCCACTAATGATTCTCATAGAGAGTTCATTGTCCAACCCAGCAAGCTAATCAAAGATGCTTTTTTCAGCCAGTTCTGATAATGGAAGGGAATATATTCATCATCAATCTTAGACTTACACAAATGTTCATGATTCCAGCAGAGAGAAGAGTAAAAAGACGAAAGATCTTGTAATCAGTGAAGGTTTTTATCTCTGGACCAAAAGTAAAATACTATACAAAGTTGTTCGAGGGCTGCTCTAACTTTAGCCAGCTGTCTGACCCCTTGTGCTCTTCTGAAGATTTTCTGATCCATACTCTTTTCCTCTGACTGCTTTCTTTGTCAGCCTCAAGGATGGAGATATTGCAGGACAGGTATCATTGACCCTGAGCAATTTGAGGACTCCTTTGCTTACCTACATTTACATGTAGATAAGATGTCTCGTATTGTGATTTAAATGATTGTGTTCTTCAAGTGATTTCAGTTAAAAAATGAGTGTCTTACCATGAGTTTTCAAACTATTTAGAGTTTTCTTAGAAGCTGCTTAAGAATATGCTATGGGGGTTTAGGGAAAAAAGTAAATCCTTATTTATAATTGATAAGGACATTGGGTAACTTTCTGCAAGTCCATATTGCTATTCAATAATGCAGATTATGTAAGAATAAAAGGTATTGATTTGAACATTGATTTTATTTTTTTTTCAATTTCTTATTGACTACCAACCACTCTTCTGCTTTTCATTTTTATATTTTCTTATTTTTGTACTTGCAGATGTTTAGACAGATGCTGTTGTCAAGGAATATGCAGTCACATTACCTGCAGCTCTATACTGTTAATTTACTCTATAAAAAGATTAATGGGATATCCTGGGTAGATACAGATTTTTTATAATAAAAATTTGATTGTAAAAGTTGTTTGCTGCTTTTAGTTCATTAATGTTAACTAGTTCATCAATTAAACCTTAGAACTTCACAGAATGTGTTCCTTTAGTCTTGGCAGGTATCATGCTTAAAATTGAATTAATGTGACATGTATGGTGTGCTGTGAGGACTCAAGAGAAGGACTACAGGATATCCTCTATGCCTGTGCTGTTGATTCAGGGAGATGTTCCACCCTGGGGACTCTGACTTCAGTGATTTTTAGGGGCCAAGGAGCCAGGAGTTGGCCAGCATCTTTTCTGGCTTTTGAATATTCAGCCTTTTCCTACTGTGTTTTTTTATGTTTCTCGTATTCTTTGTACAACCTCTTGCAATCTGGACTTTTAGACATCGCAGTGTTGCTATTAACAAGAAACTGTGCACAGAGATCATGGTTTTAAGGGATTACACTGTCGTTAAAAAATAAACATATGGTTTGAGAAAGGCCTTACACGTATTCAAGAGGAAGGGAAAAATAAATTTCAGGGACCTAAATCTTCTCAATGGCTTCACAAATGTTTCAAACCAGTTCTGAAACACGGAGTCTTATGACTGTTTTTTCTACCCTTTTATAATCAGCAGTTTTAGTGTCTATTCCTTCTTTAATTCTTTCTAAAATGTGGGTTCTAATAATGTTTCCTCACACTGAAAGGTATTTCAGCTATTTCTGCATATTTTTTGATAAAATGTGTATCTTTCTGTATCCAGTGAAGCAAATTTGAAAAAAAATTATTAGATATCAGTACCAGTTTATTAAGCCTCTTGGACTTGTAATTTGCTACTGTTAGGCAAAAAAATAGGATTCTGTGCCAATCTGGGGCCATCACTTTCCCTTTTGCTCTCTTACAACCACAGTGATGTTCTGACACTCGTAAGAGGTACATGTGGGGCCATTTAAGCATTAATCTTTTAAATGCCAGAATTGCATACCTTTTGCTCTGAATATAGAAGAACCTACTGTGGCTAAGTTTTCTTTCAGAAAAACAGAGGAGGAAATCAAACTTCCCTAGGTCCAAACACAAGGTTATTGTAAATAGTGGATGACGCCCCCTTTAACAAAAGAGGCTGCCTGCTTAGGCTTTTTGGATGAAAAATGCTATGAATAGGCTATTGAAAAACAATATATTTTTGTCTTCTAAATCCCAAATCTAGTTTCTTTCAGCATTTTTTTTCTCCAGAGAACTTTGGCTCTAGAGAAAAATGTGTTTTTTCAAAGCACACTGCTAGAAGTACCATGCAATGCTTTAGGGAATCCCTGCTGCTTATGCTTTTGTAAGGTGCCTGATTCCCATTTTGTAAATAAAGCAAAGTGCCTCAGAACACAAGTGAGTATTTCAGTCTGAAGGTCTTAAAATTATACTGCCAGATTTACCTATTAGAGTCATAACTTCTTGTTCTCAGAGGTAGCATATACCTATGCTCCAAGCAAGAACTGTTAGAAGAAAACCCAAGAGAAACCTAATGAAACTCAGCCCATTACAGGATGAGGATGGGCACCTCACAAATAGGGACATGGACAAGTCAGAGGTGTTTAACACATTCTTTACTTCAGTCTTCAACATGGATGATGGACCAAGGGGGTCTCAGTGCCCTGAGCTGGAGGACCATGACTGTGAGAATGATCAACTCTCAGTTAACCCTGAAATTGTGCAGGATCTGCTGCTCCAGTTGGATCCCTACTAATCTATGGGGCCTGATAGGATTCATCCAAGAACCCTCAAAGAGCTGCTGATGTCACTGTAAAACCTCTTTCAAAGATTTTTAAGCAGTCTAGGGAATCCAGAGAAGTCCCAGCTGACTGGAAGCTAGCAAACATTGTCCCAGTTTTCAAGAAGGACAAGAAGGAGGACCCCAGACTACAGGCCTGTCAGTCTCAATTCAGTGCCTGGCAAAGTTATGGAGAAGATTATTCTGGGGGGTATTGAAAAACACCTGAAAGACAGCACAGTCATCGGTCACAGCCAGCACAGCTCCATGAGAGGAAATTCCTGCTTATCAAACCTGATTTCCTTTTACAACAAGGTAGCCCACGCAGTTGACCATGGGAAGACAGTAGATGTAATCCTTTTGGATTATTATTACAGCTGGATAAACACATAATGTGATGGGTGAGCAACGGCCTCATGGGTGGGGCACAAAGGGTTATAGTGAATGTGGTGACATCAGACTGGGGACCTGTCACTAGTGCGGTTCCACAGGGCTCCATCCTTGTCCCTGTGGTCTTCATCAATTCATAAATGACTCGGAAGCAGGACTGGAAGGGCGAGTTCACAGACAATACAAAACTGGGAGGAGTTGTTGACTCTCTTGAAGTTGGGGAGGCCCTGCAGAGAGACCTCGACAAATTAGAGAACAGGGCAGTCACTAACAGTATGAAGCTAAACAAGGGAAAGGGCTGGATTCTGCACCTGGGATGGGGCAACCCTGGATGCACGGACAGACTGGGGAATGTGATGCTGGAAAGCAGTGCCGCAGAAAGGGACCTGGGGGTCCTGGCCAGTGGCAAGTTGAACATGAGTCAGCAGTGCCCTGGCAGCCAGGAGGGCCAGGCTTGTCCTGGGGTGCATCAGGCACAGCATGGCCAGCCGGGCAAGGGAGGGGATTGTCCTGCTCTGCTCTGCACTGGGGCAGCCTCACCTCGAGTCCTGGGGGCAGTTTTGGGCACCACAGTATAAGAAAGATATAAAACTATGAGAGAGCGTCCAAAGGAGGCCAACAGAGATGGTGAGGGGCCTTGAGGGGAAGCCGTATGAGGAATACTGAGGTCACTTGGTCTGTTCAGCCTGGAGAACAGGAGACTGAGGGGAAACCTTATTGCAGTTACAACTTCCTCATGAGGGGAAGAGGAAGGGAAGACACTGATCTCTGCTCTGTGGTGACCAGTGAATGTGGTGATCCAAGGGAATGGCCTGAAGTTGTGTCAGGGGCAGTTTAGGCTGAATATTAGAGAAAGCTTCTTACCCCGAGGTGGCTGGCCACTGGAACTGGTGGTTGGGCTCCCCAGGGGAGTGGTCACAGCACCAAGCCTGACAGGGTTCAAGAAGCTCTCAGGCACTTGGTGTGACTTTTGTGGATGGTGCTCTGCAGGGCTGAGATCTGGACTCAATGATCCTTGTGGATCCCTTCCAGCTCAGCTTATTCTGTGATTCTGTGAAGGTCTATCCATCTGCCATATCAGAATTGCTCCAGCACTGCCCTTTATGCTGCCTAGATTGTCTAGCACTTGTTTATTAAGTAAATATAATTAATATTCAGCCAGTAGCTGGTATATTCAGCTGTGCCCTTTCTACATTCCAACAAATCCAGTCTTTTCTGATGAGAGTGGTTGGGAACAGGCAGTGACATGAGTATTTGGGGGCATCAGGTTGGCTGGCCACCATAATCTCACTGTTTTACAGATAATAAAAGAAAATTATTTGACAAAAGAGTGCATTTTGGTTGTCAGTATGACCTCGTTGTGTGACAGTGGGTCTTGAAGTGGTATAAATATGACTGATGAGACACAGCATCCCAGAGACAGTTCGCCATCTTTTCCCAATCAGCCTTTTTGTTTTCCTTTCTTTTACTTGAGCTGTAGGGTATTTAATTTTTAAGCATCCTCGTTCAAGAACCATTATATATCCTGCCACAGGAAAGTTTGGGAACAGTTTAGCCTTCCAATGTTCAAGCCCTATTGCTGCAGCAATGCAACTTACCTTTTAGCTTCAGTTCTCTGTTAATATTCCTGATGCAGGAATTGCCAGGCATTTTTTTTCTGTTTCTAAAGGATAGGGACAAACTATGTGACATAGCCACCTGTAGACATTAGCCTTGTCTGGAATGGTAGGCTGCAAAACCAGCAAAAAATGGAAGTCTTCCATTAAAAGGGTGTCTCAGTGGCATTATTTCTTCATCTATCAAAGTTCCTGAAATACTGGGAAGTAATTTCTGCAAGAAAGCAAGCAAACATGAACGAAAAGAATCACACAGAAACAAAAGGCAGCAAAATCTTTATTTTTCCCAGTAGACATATCTACTTCTGAAATGGTTAAAAATTTACTGTCATGCAGAAGCAAGCATTTACACTGGCAACGTTACCCAGTTTGTTATTCCCTCTCAGTATCCAGAAGACGTAGCATTTAAAAACAAGGTGCTTGTGACTCATCCAGCCCAGAAAGTTATTTCTGAAACTTCTACTCCCTAGAAAACACACAGGGAAATAGAGACAGTTTTTGTTACAGATTTACATTTCCTGATTTAAGCAACATGTCATGAAACTTGACCAAATTCAAATATATTGAGACATGTTCATTTACTGGTCAGGCTAATTTACAAATTTAAAATACAGTGGGGGAAACTATGCTATAGGTTGAGAAGAATGGTGGGTCAGTAAGAAGACAGCTGCTACCTAGTACACACACTTGTTTGGTATTTTTTTGGGGTGGTTTTCTCTCTCTGAGATATGGACAAGGGCTTGAGCAATTGCTTGTACCCTAACTTAGTTTTTTGAAAAGGACAAAAATGCAGGAATATTCTGGTAACTTTAGCTAAATTGTCCTCCTTCTTCTGAGATAAAAGAGGAGACCAAAGAATGCCATCAGGAGCACTGTATGTTCCAGGTAAAAAACTGCAAGGAATCTCTGAATTATATCCAACTCATCTGGCCATTTAAGACAGCAGAAAACTTTAAAGGTGTTTTTAAAAGATTGATTGCATAATTTGAGAGATATCCTTGCTCTCTAGTCTAACCATGCTGTGTATGAGCAAACATCAGATATTTTCATAGCAATTACTGTGAATTACATACTTAAGAATGTGGAGTCAGAACATTAACTAAAATGTTAGTTTTTAGTTTTTTAGTTTCTTCTAAAAAGTTTTTTAGTTTCCTCTAAAAAAATGAACGTGGTGTAAATCCTGAAATCAACACTTCCAGAACTCAGATAATTTTTGTAAATATTGGTGCTATTTCTAATATTTTAATTAAAGTTGAAATTCTGCAGAGATTGAAAGAAGAGAAGCAGACCACAGAAAGTGTGTGGCAAGACCGGGTTTATGCATCAGAGTGGTAAAAAGTAATTTAAAACGGGGGATAAACATTAATGAGAGTCAGAAAACAGTAAAGGAAGTACATGGTAGAGGAAGTAAAAAAAGCACAAGAGAATTAGAACATTTGACAGACACTGGAGGAAAAACAGAATTTATATAATCTTGCATTTTATCAGAAAGGAGACATGAATACAAATACAAAACTCCACCAAGCAAAGATAATTCCTAAGAGAAATATTTATGTGACATACTGAAGGATGCTGACAACTTTATTTCTCAATACCTGTGCATATATAATATATATTTATTTGATCTACCTACAGTGTGAGACCATGCCATAATGAACAAAATATCTATGCAAGTGGCAATGAAATATTCACTAAGGCAGTTGATACTTCTGAGATACAATCCAAGGTTAAGAAATGTGTAACCCCGAGACTGACAAAAAACTAACACAAAAAAGCATTTTTTGTCACCGGAAATAAATTTTAAGATCCATAAATCTGAAGTTCTTGCTTGCAATTGTTAATGAATAAATTATTTTAGTATTCTGTAGCTTTTAAATGCAAAAAGTATAACAGTAGCCTCGTCTTCTACACTTTAAGTAGGGATAACGGGGAAAAAAATCATTTACATCTACCACTGTCATGTCAAATATATTATACCATATACCATACTAGCATTTCGAAAATGATTGTAGAAACTCTTGGGAAAAGAGATGTTTACAACCTCTCAAAATGCAGCAGACACATCTTCAATGAAATATTTCCTGCCCCCCCCCCTTATTGATCATAATACTTTGTCCTATCAGTGCATATAAAATTACAGTGCAGCGTTTCTTTATGTTCATGTGACCTCATTATTTAATACCAAAGCTTCATGAAGTTGAGATTCTTTTGTTCTCACTGAGACATCTAAGAGTTAGGCATCTGGCTCTAAACAGATAATCACAGATTTATTTCATAATCAATGGAAACAGGTCTCTTTATCAGGCAATTCATTTTGCTGTCAGCAAAAATGAAGGATCAGTTTCCCCAAAATAGTTATCTTGAGCCTCTTGATATCCAAATACCTTCATGTGCGTGTCAGATGGGATGCAAGATAGGTTGGACACCCATTCCCATGTGATATGCATCCTGGTAATCTGAAGTGCTAAAAGTGACAGCAGACACCTGGATTCTGACAAGTGAGTCTTCCCCTGAGCATCCAATGTAGTGGTCACTCTGAAGGGCTCGAGCTAGAAAGGGAGCTTAGCATGATGACTTAAATGAATGTTTATATATGTTTTATACTAACATTTTTTTTCTGTGAATAATGCAAGCAATTCACACAGATAAAGAAATAGATCCTCTCTGTGCTTTATATGGCTGGCTTGAAGATTATCTTTATCAAGAGAATCTATGCAAAAATAATTTCCTCAGGTGATGTGAGATTTACCACAGCAGAGATTGATTTGAAGGGGAGAGGGGCTAAATATCTATCAACAATACCTATTCTTAGATTTAGAAAAAAATGTGAGAGAAAAAGACAATAGATATTATGGGTGAAAGCATTGTCTTTTTTTTCCACTTTGCTCACCAAAGTTGTTGTGTGCCCAATATTACCCAGCTAAGGGTAGTATTACCTTACGTGCTTAATTTAGGTTTATAGAGCAAGAGGAAGGAGCGTGATTTAGATCAGGTGCCTTTGTAAAGTGCTCTGAGTTGCCATCTAGAATAGCCAAGTCCATGCTTTGACCCTAAACAGCCAAGAGGAACAAGTCTCCCTGCTAAACCATGTCAGTCCCATTTCATGTCAAACACAGACCAACACAGACCTGCTCCTTTCTTTTGCCTTTTTTTGTCTGCTTCTCTGAATGTTTATGTAGGGTGGCAGAAACATACGCTCACATCTTCATTTGCATGCTTTGGGGAACAGATTAGAATTTGCCTCTTTAGACAATCTCCTGAACAGTGGAGTATATATAAAGTAAATGTCTGTTTGTTCTTCTGTATGGAAGGGGTTTCCTCTTGTGTAACTAGTTATCCCTGGAGTTAGGACTCGGGTTTCCTTTTGTATAACTAGTTATCCCTGGAGTTAGGCCTCATTTCCAAGATACTTACATCTGACATGGGCATTCTGTTATGTAAAAGTTTTCCATTTGTCTCCCTGGTCCAATAAATGCTGTTTTATTTATGGTACAAGTGGGAGAAAGGAAAAGACACGTTTCTCAGCCTCATTCCTTTGAAAGTACAAAATTGGAATTCAGGTGGATTGTCTTATATTGTAAGTAGAGAAATAAAATTGCCTGGGGTCTCCACAGGCTGTTTTGCTTTCCCCCTTATCAAACCACAGTTTTTATGACTTACTAGCAGACAGCAGGCTGATATGATGATGATATTATTGGTGCATATGCAGATCCAGAGTCAGACATTTACTCATTAGAGAAGTTATCTGGTGGAAAATTGGGTGCTTTAGATAAGGTAGCAAATATTTAACAAGGCCCACAATGTGGGTCCAAAATGTGGAAGCCAATTTAATGGTGGGTAGACACCTGTGTATCACTATGTGTCCAAAAATATGTAACAGTCTTTTGTGATGGATGGCAGATGGCTTTTTTGTTGTAAAGCATGCATATGAGAGATGAGTACAAGTTACTTATTCATAAAGTCAGCAATGGATAAATACTGGGTTTGTTATACTGTTTCATCACGTAGTTTGCATAAAATTATTTAGGAGGATAACATTTCATTACAGGAATGGTTATGGTAAGCTGGTTCTTTGATAGAATTTGCATTCTTTTAAGTGTCTGCATGATAACAGCAACAGTAATGAAAATAGCGGGGTTGTGGTTTTTTGTGAATAGGCTAGAACCAGCTGTCAGTTTTGGTAATATAGCTGAACAGTCCTTTATAGAGCCAGTGGCAGATAATTTCTAGGCAGACTTTTTCTTAGTTATTCTTAGAAGAAGCATATGTGCTGCATATCAATGCCAGGAAATCACTTGCAGCATGTTAGTAGCAAAAAAATACTGCTATTAATTGACGCTTATAAATTTGAACTACTCATAAATTTAGCCAGTAATACTACAAACACAGAATAATTTAAGTAAGGCTGGGAATCTAGTGCAAAATAATCTAGGTTTAAGTGTTAAAACAGGATTTCTGAAAACTTCCTTTAACAGTAAATTTTGTGGCAGTACAAAAATTTTGCAAAGTTAGTTCTACTGATAGAACTATTTTTAGTCTTTCAGTGAGAATTTCAGTAAAGTCTTACATAGAATGTTTTTGGGTACTTTGGAATTCAGAATAGCATAATTACTTAAATTTCATTAAGTGCTACAGTTTAACTGACCCAGCTCTGAATTTCCAAACTGGATCATTAGTTTTCTCATGGAGTCATAGAAAGTAAAAAGTTTGTCTTCAAAATTAGTAAGGATACACAAGGTAGGTGTTGCAAGCCAGCTAGGAGACAATTTAACCGTAAAATGGGTGTACTGAGAGTTTGTCATTTCCCACCATCTCGTTATTTCTACTCGGGAAGCAAGGCTGAGTGAACACTGAAGCTGCTTTCCTCAAACTGTGAATGATGCACTACAATGATCCATGCCTCTAAAATGTAACCCAGCTTCTTATATTCTTAGTAGAAGCACTATTCATAAGGAGTATTTCCTTATTTTTCCCTAGGCATTTGGAGAATTTTCTTTAGCAAAACAAACAAAACAACCTTGCACATTACACACCAGATTGTTAAAATATGCCAAACCAAAGAAAAAAAATTTTTTAAATAACCATGACGTGTTTCTATGTATATATGCTAGCAAAGATAACTGGAATGGGTAGATATGTTCTGTGAAAACTGTTCTTTGTTGTAATAAAAAAGCCTGAGAAAAATGAAATGTAATTTTTCAGTCTTTGAAAAACTCAGAGACTGTAGGGTTTTGCAGTATTTTAGTGTTTTAATTTGATAGATGAGAAGCCATGGTCCTGGCTTTGTCCCATTACCTTCTACTAAACATTAAAAAAAAAAAAAAAAAGGAAAAGAAAGACTCAACACAAGCTTTGGAAAGCTTATTCTTACAAAAAAAGTTACATTAAAAAAAAAAAAAACCAAAAACACTTCCCACAATTTGTTTTTAACCTGGATTTATCTGTTTGAACAGTGCAAAATCAATGGAGGAGAAGAAGATTGCACAGTATAAATTGCCCTTCTGATTTAAATCAAAGCTTTTTTGGATGGAAAGTTCACAGACTTCTACAATGACATATGGAAGTCCTAGATATTATTTAGGAATATTTATTTTAGGAATATTTAGGAATTTTATTAGAGCTGTATTAGATGGTTTTCTGTAGGTTGTGAAGATGTAGATGAAAAATAGGAAGGTAATTTCAACCTGGCTAGCACAGCACAATATTACTCATTTGGCCTATAACTGAAACATTCTATATTCCCTGAAACATTTGCAACATCCTTCTGTGGAAATGGGCTTATTTTCTGCTGCTGCTGCTGCTGGTTGATATCATTTTATTATGCTTTATTTTGCTAATTTCAGAATAGTGGTTAACTGTATGTAGTGCAGTTTGTTTGGGTCATGTTCAGTACAGATCAAGCAATACATTAGAACAGAGAGAAAAGAACCAATTTGGTTTCAAAGACTTCAATCTTGGAGGTATGTTACATTTCAAGGATTTTTTTAATAACTTCATACCTAATATACTTTGTGGTTTAGTCATGTTTGGTCTGCAGTCAGTTGGCTTTCAATGCTACTGATTATGAATTTGAATAAAACAGGTAATAGTTATCATGGTAAAAGAACAGTAACCCCTTGTATAGGAGGCAATTTTTGCTTTCTTCTTTTTGTGAGTGTAGATATTTCTACATTATTCTATCTTGGTCAGAACACCTGACAAACAACAATAATATACAAATCAGTAGCTACAGCTCAGATTTTCAAAAACTAGCTAGCAGAAAATGCTTCCATCTGCTTGGAAAGGATTGGAACAAAACTTTGGAAAAAAACCCCAAACAGCCTTCACGTATGTAAGAAATACTGAAAGTAATCAACTATAAAGTAGCTATATTTTAAAACTAAATGGAGATTCTAAAAAACAGTGCAAGCATTCTTTTATTTTAAAGAAAATCCATTATCTCCTTTCTTGAGGTGTCTCCATTTGTCTTTCAGATCAAATACAGCAACGAGGGAAAGCACATTTGAAACCTTCAGTGAGTACTGATGATGCTCATTTGATGCTGTTCAATTTCTTCCACCATAATAATTTAATTAGTACTAAAATAACTTCTGAATAGAAGTGTTTACATTAATTAAACACTGTAGGTTATTAAGGATGTGAAAAACTCCTTAAACACACACAAAAAATTTGGATATTAATTAAATAAAAGATCTTAGCCTAATAACATCTGTGAGCCATTATTTTCCCTGTTCTTTCTGATGAATAAAATAATATTGCTAGGCATATTATTTCTCCTTTTGTGCATCTTAATTATTGTATTTCTTACATTTACATGTATAAAGGATATGAAAATATCATTTTCTATGCTATTCTTTCCTGAAACTACTGGAGTGTACTTATTTTCCATATTACTGGGAGGTTCCTGAAGAGGCACTAAAGCACACTAAACCTCCCATGCTTTGGTTTAAGCCCGCAGTTTGTCCTGTTTGCCATAAACTTGCAAAGTTGGTTGGTTGTGTTCTCCTTGCAGCAGGCAACACAATACAGACAGCAGGAATGATGACACACATTCCCTCCACCTTCTCTTCTCCAGACTAACCAACTGCACTGCTCTCTAACCCTATCCTTGGAGAATATTTATTTGTCCTCTGAAAACTGTCATTCTTTTCCTCTAGACTAAGCAGCTGGTCCCCATTTTTCTTGATGATGGTACTCCAGATTGAATATGATACTTGTCGTGATTTAGGAATGGTATCCCCCAACATAGTACTCCCCCTAAGAAAACCTAAACCACAAGGTGCTCCCCTGCCCTCTGTGGTGGGAGATACAAAAGGCAGAGATCTCAGGTTGAGATAAGAACATTTTACTGGAAACAGGAATGAGATAAGAAAACAGTGACAGCAACAATGCAAATAACAAAAATGTACAAAGAGAGGGTGATTTATGTGCAAAAATGCTCACCAAGCCTGGGTCAATGAAAAACAGTGGCAGACAGAGCCTCCACCTACCAATGTTTGCCCACAACCCTAAGCCACACCACTCCTTCCCAGAAGCAAGAGTCCCTTACTTCCACACCTGTGATGACATAGGTAGTATTAATTAACAACCTACACATGCCCACAGAGCTACAGGCTTCACCCCCTTATGGGTGAAAATGAAAAATTAGCTCTGTCCTAGCCAAAACAAAGACAATAATTTAGTGAGGTTTATTTTCAATATTCAATGCATTGATAAGCAGTGAGATGATTACATATGTATTTTGGAGGTCATACTCTTTTTTACATCTATTCATGTTGGTCACCATTTCACAGTAGCATGATATTGCAGCTTTGTGGTCCCCAGAACTTTCTTTTCCAAATGTTATTTATGCATCTGAATATTCCTGCTCAACTGTAGTACTTCTATGGGTCTGCTCAGAATTACATCCTTTTATCTATTCCATTCCTCAAAGTTAACAGGCCCGTTTTGAATATAGTTTAAATTCTCCAACATACTGGATGTCCCTCCCAGTATGGTATCAGCAGCAAACTTAATGAGTAAACTCACTTCTCTATCATTCAATTCTTTAATGAAAATATTCAATAGAACTATAGAATGGACTCATGAAAAATTCTTTCTCATACGTTCTTCTGTCTCAACAGTGAACTATTGATAATTGAAGTCCTTGTGATTTTTATGTTGTATTATCAGTTAGACTGACATTACATTAATAGTTTATGAGAATTTCATGGGACAGAATGTTTTTCTGTCCACAAAACCTGCCATCCTGCTGTGGAAGGAAATTAGATTACCTAGATGTGATTTGTTATCGGCAAATCCACGTTGGCCGATGCTCATTTCCTTAGTGCTTTGCAGGTGCTAATGGTATGATGACCTGTCCAACTGTACAGAAAGGACTGTATTTGACTCAGCTTGTAACACTTGGCTCCTCCTTTCTATCTTCTTTAAATGGAATTTTTTCCTTTCTCTGGCCTCTTGAAATGAGACTTTTTCCACACTATCCATACTACAACCCTTAGTGGCTTTAAAAAATAATCAATCAGTATTTAAGCACCTAATGTTGCTATTTCCCGGGATTAACTGGCCTGAAAAGGCATAAATTACGTAGTTAGCCCCTGGACACACACAGCCATATATGCCTGGACACCTGCTTCAAGGTGTCTTGGTGTGTGATTCAACTGGAATGTAGGCATCTGATGACATTGTAGACACTGTGGGCACCAGTCTTGGCCTCCAGCTTCTTTTCCAGAAACATATATATCTTCTGAAGGACATACATAACTTCATTTCCAAATTAATACCTTATTTGCTCTAGCACAAAATGGTATTAATCCCTATATTTTGGCCAGAGAATTGTGCCTGTGTATCTGAAGCAGTCCAGAAAATTATTCAGTCACTAAATGTCCATGTAAGGGTGGTCAGAACCTCTCCAGACTGCCCTGAATATGTTGGCCAGATTTCCAATTACTGTTGTAGAGATGCCCCCCTTCACTAGTGGTACACACTCAGCTTGATTCAGTTGTCTAAACATAGGTATTTGTACCAATTTAGATGGTAAATGGCATCTGATCTCACTTCCATCTGATAGTCCAGGAAGGCACACGTAACCTTTTCCTCCAGTATCATACCTGCAATTCACTGGGTGCCAGATGCCTGTGTTTAGGAAATTAATTGAGACCCTAATTTTCAGTCTTAATCTGGAATTCAGCTGTGTACTTGGAGTTGAACTGTTGTGTTTACCCTCATCTTTTACATCACATAAGGTAAGGTGGCTCTCACTGAAGTGACTGGCACTTTTGTTATTGTAAAATACAGGTGCCATTTTGAGCCCTGTTTCAGTCCTTTAGCTATGATCAATTTTTCTTTTTCATGAACCAGAGAAAAGTGCTTAGGGGCTAGAGTAGTTATTAAGGAACTACACTTAATGAGTGATATGGATGTAAATAGATAGGAATTACTCTATAAGTCCCAGTTTTTAATTTTGCTAACCAAAGAAACTGTGGGAGTCAACATGAATTTTAAAACCTCTGTTGTTTATGATGGATAAAATGTCTGCAGTTTCCCTTTCTGAAGTTTAAGTCCATCCTAAGTGAGACAAGAAAAAGACACTTCTTTTTGAATAGATTGATTGAAAGGTGGTCATGGAAAATATGTAATCACCGTAAATCCGATTATAGTCCATCACGACAGACCACTCATTGGAACAAAGCTACAGTGAAATGCATTTATGAACATTAATTGAAACACTTATAAGCAGGAGGCCATCAGTGTCTCAATCTTCTTATGGAAATAGCTGCTACATTAAGTTTATTGCTTTTGTTTTCGGGTCTGTTTGGGACAGACTCTGTAATTTTGCTAAGTAACACAACCAGGTAAATGATGGCCTACAGCACAGTTCTGTGCACTCAAGTCCCAGGGTCTAAATATGCAGGTTCTGTTCTAGACCATGAGTATGGTCTCAAAAGGTGCCCTCCAACCTAAACAATTCTGTGAATCAGGAGCATGCTCTTGTTTGTACTGGGGAAAAAAAAGATTATAATACAGATATGACCAAAAAATGACCAGAAAATGACCATCAACCATTGAATTCCCTGATTTTCTTCTATGGCTTCTAAGTAGCTACTTATGTCTATTATTCTGTAGCCGAAAATCATCATAAAAATTATGTCACATTTCTGTAGGTTGAGTCATAAGTGATGCAAGATAACATTACCTCTTCTTCTATCCATTTTCCCTTTTTTTCTACCCAAAATTCTTTTTTCCTGGACTTTTTTTTTTTAAATTTATTTTTAAGAAAATTAGTGATAGTAGCCTGTGTGCTTGCAGAGGTTTCAAGCTCTGCAGAGGTATGTGTTTCAGAGCTGCACAGACATTATGTATGACTAAGAGAGAGGAATGGCTTTAGACACACACCTCTTCAGCCTGGCTTAGGAAGTCTTTGTGCTCAATCTCGTGACACATTTAGGTCTCTGATTAAATGTCTGTAAGTTGTCTGTGAGTACAGCATATTTTCTGCTGAATGGCATGTCAAATACATTGCATGATTTTGTAGAGGCTGCTCAAAAAAAAGAGACATAGCAAAATAGCTGGCATTCCTTTATTGTGAATTTAGGATGCTGAAGTGGTAGAGTCCTTTCAGTGTGGTTGTGCTCTTGTTCTCTGTACTGGATGGAGTTCTTGCTGCTGAAAGAATATCATTCTAAATAAAGTCTCTACATCATTTTTCAACCTGAACAAGGATTTATCAATTCTGCCTGCTGTTGCTAGTAGTTGGGACAAAAGATACAGTAATCTGTGACTTTTTAGACCAGCTTAATGTAGTACACAGGATCAGGAAATTATAAGTAGCTCTTACATGGCTTCCATTCCAGGTGTCTCAGATTCTAAGTGCAGTTTCAAATTAAATTAAAATAAAGCTTTTTGAAAATGCTAGGTCTGAAGCATCATGGTTCTGTGCTTCTTACTATACTCTGGAGCTTGGGCAGTTGAAATAGTTTTGAATTTTCTTCATCAGGGGAATACTGTGGCTGAGTAAATCTTCTCTAATTCAAGTGAAAGCACTGAAAAGAAGGCCTTTATTTTTAAAGCAGCAGTAACTGAGTTCTAAGTGCTTTAAAATTCAGACCACTTTAAGACAAACTACCAAATCTCCTAGACTCTCTTTCCTTCTTCTTCCTTCCCTTCACCTTTCTTATTCATCATTGCTCCCAAACTAGATAAAAGTTTAAATCCTCTGTCAAAATGTTTCTGTCAGTTTCTCTGCTAGCTTCTAAGTCATGCAATTTTTCCTCAGAATGACTGTTTTGATTCATTCCATCTGAACTTCAGAATATTTTGCCTCAATTACAACAAAAAATTGCCAACGTATTTTCAAAAAAAAATTCCTCTGCTTTCAGTCAGAACTTTTACTCATGACTGAGAGGTTAAAGCTAAATCATGGACTTTAAGAAATACACTTTTATGGAGCTTGTGCTAAATTCAGTATTTTGGAATAAGGCATAACTGGAGTTACACTAGGGAGAAGAGCCTGATGTACAGCATTAATTATTTGAGGAATAAAAATACCAGCAAATTTTGAATGACAGAGAAAATGCATTTTCCTGAATGCAACCTACACTGACATCAACATCTGCTTTTGTGTCTAGAATTTTTAAACAGTACTCTCTTGTGTATTTTGATTTTTTTTTCCCTAAGAAAAGCATTATATAAATGTTTTGTATAAGCCTTTTCAGCCTGAATTTCTATTATACGAGGAATGACTCACAAGTCTGCATTTCAGGGCCTATCCTGCTTATAAGTTTTGACTTTGGCTAAAATCCAGGACAAGCAACAAAGAAAGCACAATCATAACTCCTTGAGCATCAGTTGCAAATAAATAATATTAGGGAAACAGATGATGAAAAACTGGAAGGTTTTATTACTAGATTTAATAATGGTTTTCAGTGCATAGATCTCTCTGCCTAGTATCTTCTAATGCTATGTTGGCACTTTTCATTCACACATATTGGTGTCCTAGGGTTAAGGAGAAAAACACCTGTTGACTTCAGCAATCTGGTCTAGTGGTGAGTGCCTCAGTCCATGGCAGGCTGGTTGGAACTGGTGATTTTTAAGGTCCCTTCCAACCCAAACCATTCAGTGATTCTATGAAACTGTGTAACATGCCTTTGTAATAGCATCTGAGAGAGTTTTTTTTTCCTTATTATGAGCAATATATCAAGTGGAGACATGTCATACAAGCTTTGTGCTCACCAACTCCTTTCTGAGGCAGATCCACCAGTTTGCATCCAAAGCCACTATAGATTTCTCCTACAGAAAATAAGAGAAATCTTGGTTGTGGTCAAATGCCTTATAACTGCAGAGACCAGAGTAGGATATGTGATGTTGAATATGACATTTGGCAGCACGTCTTATCAACTTTGTACCAAATTTTGTTCATGAATGCCTGCACTGAAATGCTGCAGCTTCTGTTCTTTCTTCTTTCTGTTGGTTCGTGCTTTTTTATTAGGTGTTTTTGTGATTACCTTTTCTTTTCTGGCTGTGTTACTTTGCAATTAAAAACTTCTGAGGGACTAGGGTGAAGGAGGTTGAAAGAAGGAGCATATTCCTTGAAAGCCACCCTGGAAGCATTTCTTCCTGTTGATTTGCTAATGAAAACATTTATTTTAAGGTAACCCCATCCATGAGTTTACCAGGATGAGAAATGCAATTACTGGTTTTCTGAGATTATCAGATAGTATTTTACAAAGCTTGCACAATTTCATTTTTGTGTTTATCTATCCATCTATCTATCTATCTATCTATCTATCTACTGCTACAGATATTGTTTGCATTTCCACACTGAAGAGGCAATAAGGGTCCTCTCCCCACATGAAGAAATTCAGTTTCAGTGTAGTAAAAAACATTTAACAACAGTAAAATGTGATATTTTGCATCAAGTACAAAGTACTGCACCAAGGACAGCATTATCCCAGCAGCACAGACTGGCAATTGACTGTCTTAAAAAGCAGTTTGCCAAAAGAAAAAAACAAACAAACTAAAACCAAACCACAAATAAACAAGCATGTCAGCTTGGGGGGACTCAGTCAACAACAAATTGAACATGAGCCAGTGGGGCATCTCAACTGAGTGTAGCCATCAAGTCAGGCTAAGTGCTTTTTCCCCTCTCTCTCTCTCTGGAACTTATAAGACCACATCTGGAGTATGCATCACTTCTCCTCACAACAACTATGACATGGACATACTGGAGCATGACCAGGGGAGACTTCCAAGATGATAAGGGGCCAAAACTCATGATGTATAAGGAGAGGCTGAGAACCCTGTTCAGACAGAAAAAGATTTGAGGCCATCTTTAAATTCTTGTTTAATGTGACAGTGCAGAGAAGGACAAGCTAAAATCTCTCCAAGGAGCACACAGTAAAGGATGAGAGACACCAGTCACAAGGCTGCAGTGTAGGAAATTCTTTGAGCTTTTCATGAAATGCACAATTTTTACCATGAAAATGTTTAAACACAGGAACAGATCACACAGAGAGCTGTGCGATCCATGAGATTCCATCCTTGGAGCCTTATGCTTATATCTCAGATACTTAGCATTACAGTTGTCTCTAGATTATTTAGGCAACTGAACTGTCTCTCATGTGTCTACCTTTAGACAAGGACAGGGATGCCACTCAGTGACCATGACTCCACTGTGTTAGGCTCTCTATAAAATCAGTTCCAAATCGGCTAAGAAGGAATGAGAATATTTCTGCTGAACAAACCTCTACGTTTACTACAAGTATATTGGCAAACAACTTTTGGGAAAGGTTCTTCTGAGTTAATTAATAGAGCTGCTTTATGATATTTATTGTGAGTGTCTCAGGGGGCAGCATGAGCAGCAGTATTTCTTGGTTAAGAAGTTTAAGATGGATTTTGTTGTAATTATCAGTTTGAGAGTGAATTCTCAGGAAGAGTTTAACAGAGGACATAAGCTTAGATGAATACTAATGGTGAAGACAGGATGCTGGTGTTCAATTCAACAAAGATAGGGAAGCCAATGGAGAAATAGAAAAGGAGGTGATGTGTAACTGTTCCTTCTCTCCATGGTCTCAAAGGCCTGACACTTGTGCTCTTCAAAATCTGGTGTGAATCAGTTGAAAGAGAAAGTGACATATGCTTCACTCAGCTGCCAGCTATATGCTTCTGACAGTCAAATATACTTTCTATTCTCAACTACTGCAACAACTATTTTTCCTGAATGCAAAATGTGTTCAGGAAGTAAGCTGAGGGAAGAAGGTAGTCAAGATTATAAAAGTGCTAGTGAAAAAAAAAAAAAAAAGAAAGACACATGAAGAGTTAGCCAAGAAGCTGGATAATTGGATGGAAGTTTTGGCCAACTTTAGGGAGAATTAGGAGTGAGGGCATGTCTGACTGGATGGAAGATTTGTTTCCATAGAAGGTGTAAAGCCCCTCTTCATTAAACAGGTGCCAAGAAGAATCAAAGTGGCTCTTTTTTTATGCTAGGATAATCAGAGAGCATCAATTGTTCAAGTGTTTTCAATTTCATCTTTCTTAGAAGTTTCATTCATTCTTCCTTGACAAGACTTAACTACAGTGAGATGCACATGGATTTGTTTTAAAACATGGTAAGTGCCTAAGATTTCTCAATTAATCCCTTCTGCAGTGTAACAGAGAAGACAGGAGAAAATTACTGCTTTGCCAATTCCTTTAGGTACTAATATAGAAAACTTCACCAACTTAAATAAGAAGAGGCTGCTTTTGAGATCCTTTAGCTGTGCGTGAAGTAGGGTAGATAACTGGAAATCTCTGAAAGCACCAGGAAGTGTTGCATTGAAAAAGTATTGAAGCTGTGGCTGAAGCAATATTTTTCATACACATGCACTATTTGAAAACATTTCCCCAGCTTTTCCATACACCACCTACTTGTCAAAGCTTCTTCTATAAAAATGACTACATTAGCAAAAATGCCATGTGGAACCATCCCCCCAGACAGCACAGAAGCAAAAAAACTTGGTGAGTTTTTCTTACAGAAAATGAAAGTGAGACAAGTTATTATGAAAGATATTCTCAGGACTGTATGGAATGTATCAATGACTAATTCCAGTAAGTCAAGTATTTGCTACAATCTGAATAACCTACTGTATTCTGATGGAAATATTTTAAACCAACCCTAGAATTATTCATAGACAGGGTCTATTATTAACAAATAAATACAAAAATCATATAATTCAACCCCAAAAAAGCAATAGAACATGGTGTTCTGAATAAAAGTACTTCAGTGCATAAGTACTGGTCTCACTAAAAAATTCAAGACAACATTGTATTGACCCTGTCTTTTCCTTTTGTTCCCCAGCAAAATAAGTGGAAACAGCTTTGAAGAGGGAAGTCTTCACAAGACTACAGTTTTGGCAATTATTCATTTCATCTCTCAGTATAGGAAACAGACTGCAAGTAGAAAACATGCTGGTAGAAGCTGTGAAAACAAGAATATGAAAATGATGGTTAAATAACAGGCACTGTGTTGAGATTTGTGTCCTGTTCAGCACCTGTCTAAGGATCTGTGCTTTATGATTCAGTCTTTGTGAACCACGTAGCAGGTTCAGGAAAGCTGTGACAAAAAAATAATATAAATTACTTAGAGCTCATACATTATATAGTGACAATAATCTAAATATGTAATTATAAATGCAGATCCAGATCCTTATATGGACAGGACTGGAAACTATTCTATTGTGGAAGACTGAGAGGAAGTTAAATCCCTTCCCACACTGTAGCACACCCTCTCTCTGGTTCTTCATAGGAGGACAGTCAGTGGGAATGGGAGCTACCAGGAATCCCATCCTGCCCAGAGAGCAGAATTCTTCTGTATCTCGATTTTGGTGACAGACACCTCTGAGGCTAAGGGTGTTGTTGACACCAAAATGTTTTGTGAGGAGGGTTCTAATTCATCAAGTTTCAGCCAAAATACAGGCAGTAATTTGAAGGAACTTGGATGATCACGAAGGTTTCTATCCAAAACTTGTCAAATTCCGGCCAGTGTGCCGGGAATCCTGCTCAACAGGTGTTACAGAGCAAAGATATTCACGTATGAACAGGGACAGGGCTCACTTGGGATGGATGTCTGTTAAACGTATCTGGGAATTCCACCTCTTGCCAAATCTAGCTCCTGGATCCCCATCTGGCAGCCAGTGACTGCTGTCTGTGCAACAGGGCTGTCCCACATGCCTGGGCTCTGCATCTTGGAGCCTCACTCAGTAGCCTGCCAGCGAGATTCCCAGTAGGCTGAGAAAATAGGGAGTGGAACTGGGATCTGGTGAGTTTTATTTTGACACATATATTCAGAGCTTTCCTTTTAGTAGAGAAGTCACCAAAACATTTCAACCAGTAATCCACAGAAGAAGGAACCCTCCTTGTCAATTATAGCTTGATTTAAGCTTTAGAAAAGGGTTGCCACCTTCTGTCCCTTCCCTAGGAAGCAGCTGGCATCTTGGTGTTCAGAGGAACAGAAGATAATTTTACACCACAAGAGAAAAAGAAGGATGAAAGGACCCTCAAGGGAAATTTTAATGCAGAAGAGAAATTACAATGGAGAGGAAGGGGTGAAGTTTGACACCCTCCTTCATTCACATGAAGACTGTGTCTCCCCCACATTAGGAGCTGGAGCTATATTTAGTTATATGGCCTCCACTATTGTAGTGTCTGAGCAGATATTAATGAGTAACAGCTGTCTCCTCAGAGGCTCCAGAGAGGTTTTGTCTCCTTTAAGAGATGAGGACTGAAGCATAAACAAGGGTAGCCACAGTTTTCATGGCACCTGTGTTCCTGTTTCTGTTCCACGGTAGCAGAGCAGCTGCCCTCCCTCGCCCCATGCCACCAGAGGAGGAGCCTTTCTGTACAAGGCCCGCAGTGGCCTCTGCCTCCTCTGGCATGGGCTCCAAGGGCAGCTCCTTCTATCATGCCCAAAAAGTCCTGCTGAGCTGGCACAAAATCAGGGAGTCCCATGACACACACAAGCACTACAGGATGCTGCTGTACACCAGTCTTCTCTCCTCAGCTTCTGCATCTTCCAACACTGGCTGCAGCACAGCTTCGTCCTTATGGAGCTTTGTCCCGCAATCCAAGGGATTGAGGTATTTACATTGTTTTGTGAATTTTGGGGGAGTCAAAACAGCAGAGCTACATTTAGTGAGTATGACTGCTATTGCTCTGCTCCCAGCTTCATTCATGGAAAAAAATATGCCGCTGTTTTTTATCTTAATTTAGAAATTAATCTTCAGGTACAGGTAATGACTGTGTTTTGGAAAATATCACAGTGACCAAGAAGCTCTGCTGGGAGTCTGAGAGATTCTGTAGAATTTCAACATTATTTTATGAAAAAAAATTTAAACTCTGTCTGCATTTCTCACCTTTTTCCTTCCTGCCACAACAAATGACATATGACTTGCCACAGCTGATTATTGACATGAACTCAACCTGGAAGCAACACTGCACTTACTTCTCCTCAGCCCACTCTCTTTCTGCTCCTCCTTTAGTAAATTTTAAATGCATTGGGGAATACTCATTAGCACATATTAAGATTTGTTCCAACATCTTGTAGAAAACAGATGGAGAGAAGGAAAGATGAGAAAAACTGAAGAAAGAATACAAGCAACTTGAAAAAAAAAGAGGATAAAAGAAGAAAAATAAGGAAAGGAAAGCCTAGAAGAAGAAAAGGACACAGAGATGATACATATTTGTGGTGCCCTTTTCAAGATAAATACTTCTCAATTTAAAAATTCACACACATATTGAAGTGACTATAAGATACAGTTCAGAACAACTTGGACAGTAATGAACTTGCTGAAGTGCCATGAGATGTTTAGACGACTTCAGGTATTTATTCACAGCACTGTCTTTCCCGACTGTTCACAGTGTTAGCAACACTTACACTTTAAGGACCTATTTACTCATTCACAGCAAATTTCACAGTATTCTCGGGTTTTCTAGATCATCCTTGGCAGGATCCTTGAGGATAAACTGCTTCACAATTCATTCTGCCTTGCTCATGAGGCTATGTTAGGAGTTGCACAGTTGGCATGACAGGAAAACACACTCCAAAGGACATTCATCTTTATAACCACCCTCATTTGTCTCTCCCTCTGCCAACTCAGTCTGGACAGCTTGCATGAAGGATCCCTCTGAAATCATCCCTAGTCCTTGTAAGCATGTGCAGAAAGTCTGTCCTCAAAATTCATTTTAGAGCTCTGAAAATACTTCACACAACTTTATGTAACAGCCCTGAGGCATCATCAAGGTGCTCAGTCATGCTGGAGAATACCCTACATGATTCTCAGTACAGGTAGCTAAAAAGTAGCTGCAGGTAACTAAAACAAGAGCCATCACTCTCCATAAGAGCAGCAGATCAAAGAGTTTCTGCTGCCACTGTTCAGTCCAACAACAGCCCGATGGTGAATGTGAGACAGTGGTGGCCATGTACAGCACACTTCAGTGAACATAGTATTTCTTGTCTGTACCTAGTCAACCAGACTGACCTTTTTTTTAAAAAAAGAAAGATTTAAAACTGAAGGATTTCCCTTCCATTACCTCTGCATATATGAAAGCAAATAAAAAGTAGCAAGTAAACAAGGCTCAGGAATTTACCCCAAATCACAAATAGTGATAGTAACAGAAGTGAGCAGAGGGCTGGAGCATAACCAGCCAGTGTGTTTTCCAAGGGTCCTTTCCATTTCTGTAAAACTACTGGAGAAGATTTGATAACATCAAACTGAGACGACTTGGGGGTCTTATTGTTCCTTTCAGAGCCACAGACATAGTGGGAAAGAAATTACAAAGACTTAGGTAAAAAGCAAAAAAAAAAAAAAAGGGAAGGGAAGGGAAGGGAAGGGAAGGGAAGGGAAGGGAAGGGAAGGGAAGGGAAGGGAAGGGAAGGGAAGGGAAGGGAAGGGAAGGGAAGGGAAGGGAAGGGAAGGGAAGGGAAGGGAAGGGAAGGGAAGGGAAGGGAAGGGAAGGGAAGGGAAGGGAAGGGAAGGGAAGGGAAGGGAAGGGAAGGGAAGGGAAGGGAAGGGAAAATAGATGTGTGAAAGTGTGATGTGTAGCATGTGGAAGATGAAAAAACAAAGAGAAGCTTAATAAATGAGTGAATGTGATGTAAAAAAAGGAAAATAATATAAAAGGTATATAACAGATAAGAAAAGTAAGGCAAACAGAAGAAAATTACAGTAAAGAAGAAAGTTGAAGTTTTCTCAGGTTTATGATTCTATTTCTCTACAATGAAACATTTCCAGACAGAATCCTTATTTTCCAAACGACAGTTTCTTATAATGAATTTTTCTGAAGGGACTTAAACTGAAGAATCAATATTCTGGAGAGTGTGAAGGACATTGACAATGAAACATTTTAATATCAACTAATGCTTGATCTTTGAATCTGTACAGATGTTTTCTAACACTATTTTTTAATTACTGCTTTCCTGTGGCTTCTTCTAACTTCTTTAACTGATCTAAATGTGCAAAAATACTCACATTTAGTGGTTTTGCAGAGCTGAGTGGAGTGTGGGTGACCAGATGTTACAACTAATTTCAAATTTCATGACAAAGAGAACACAATTTGGAAGGTATTGAGGGTAACACTAGTCAGAAATCTTGGGAAATTTGTTGATAATTACATATTCTATTAACAGAATTCGCTGCTTATGTTCATCTTACATTTAGCTATGATACTTTTAATTTTTCCAATCTTACATGCATTATTTAAGACTGTGTGTGTCATTATCATAATTTGTTATATTGCATTTTAAAATTACAAATATGGCTACTAGTTTAAGATTTATGTATTTGGGTTCACTTTGGTTGCTATCATTATGTGATTTTTGTACAGACTCTAGCCACTTAGAAAAATTCTTCTTCATAGATTCAATGCTTTTACATAATATGCTAATCAGATATTGTACTTCTGTGATTCCACTTCTTCATTCCTCAAATCGCTATCTTAAAGTAAGTTTTATTTTATCTCTTCCTTTTTTTTTCCCCATAGGCACATCACAGTATAGCAGTAAAATATTCTTAAGGACTGATTGGCATTATTTTGGATAGACTTTTTATATATTAGATGTCACCATTCCAGCATCATTTTCTCCCACTGTACCTGACTTTCACATTACTTTAAAACCACATCACAATGTTTTTCATTTTTTTGAGAAGCTACTTAATATGCTTGAGTCTTAGATTCTTACAGGACTCTTCTGAATGAGAGAGTCTCATATCAATGATAGTTATTTATTTTTAGTAGAATGATTCTGTTGGTTTTAATATTTAAAGCTAATTCTATTTTGGAATGTTCTTTTTATAGAACTGCCACTTTTTCTCCACTTTAAAAGCACGAATAGTTGCTAACATATTTAAATATAAAGTTCATTCTATTTTAGAATAACCTCCATGAGAGGAATTATAAAGAAGATATCTTGCTGTTATATATTTCATCGGTTTTAAAAACAAACATGACCAATTGTAAGTTTACGCTTAACAAAATACCATAGTCCTTGTAAGCTCTACTGTATTGTACTGATTTCTTCTGATGTTTCCATCATGCTGTTCTTTATTCACCTACTTCTGATGCCAATAATTTTAGCAAGGGTGGCCAATTCTCAGCTGTATATGACTAGGCCTGAGATGGAAGATACAGGGACCCAGTGTCAAACATGGGGCACCGTAACACCTAAGCATTGACTGTAATATGAAAAAAAAATGGATAAGGATTTCTACAAATATTTGGATTTATAATATCAAGAATAACTTACAACGAAGGTGACAGTCACCAATGGATATTTTTAGACAGACCAAGACCATCTTTCCCAGTTTGCAAGGAAAAATATGCTATGTGTTTTGAAATATGTGCTCAGCTTGCACATCTTTTTCCATGTAAATGATTTAACCTTTTAGCCATCTGGAAGCTAGAAGTAGCAGTATTCAAATTTCTACACACAATTGAATTGCAGATGTAAATTTTGCAAAGTATGACCACAATGCAAGTATCACCTTTTTGGAAATTTTCCTCTTCATTTGCACTTGTTCCACTACAGAATATGAGTCAAGCTTGTGCTGTCAGTGCTTGAGAATTTTCCATTGGCCACCAACTCATTAAAAACAGACAGTAACAAATAATCATCATGACCCTTAGTCAGAAGGACCTTTTAGAATAGAAACAGCTTTTTCTCTTCTATTTGGCTAATCACTTTTGCACATCTTGCAGTTCCTCAGGACTCATGCAGTGGCCCTATAGCCACTGTAAGAGCTCCATTAAATTTGCCTGTGACGTTCTGTGAGATGAGAAAACTCTATGTGAAACCCTACTGGTGTCAGCAAAGCTATTATCATATCCATACAATGACTGGTCAGTGATATTTCTCTGGACTGTTATCTCTACCTTACCCAACTTTGCTGCTGCTCAAATTCCCTTCCCATTTATCCCATGAATACCCACCAAACTGATGTCCTTTCATGCCTGCATCTTGCCCTGAAGACTAAGTTCTTGCCATGAGAATGACATGGTCATTCTACAGAATAAAAGGGGAAGAAGCAGCATGTATCCTTTAGTGACAGGGTGACTATGGGAAATGTTAAGTATACAGCAGTGGAAAAAAGCCCTATTGTCTTCTTTATTTTAATGTGGATGTGTGGAATTGTCATCACTGTGTGATAATTCTGGAATTTATTCCAATTGATTTTGTATAAATAGAATAATGTCTCATTATGTTGTGTAATACACCTCAAGAAAAATAACATGAAGTAAAATAATGCTTCAGTCAGTGGTGTCCTATGTGATAAGGGTTCTCTTATGAGAAGCTCTGTCCCATTATTTTCTCCAGTGTCAGGCTTTTTTGTCTTTTATTTATTACTATTTTGTTATGACAGTAACACAGATGTTGCTTTTCAAGTTCATTATCACTGTTGTTTCTCAACATTTCCCAAATGACACCATGGTGAGACAGAGAACCATGCTTCCGTTTCCTTGATAATCACTTTCTCCAAGGAAAGTGATAGATTTCAAATTTATGTTCATGATGAAGGTACTATTTGTATACAGCTAGATTGGTAAATTGGTTTGTGGGGTTTTTTCTCTCTCTCTCTTTATTTTTTCCCTTTTTATCTTTTTTTCCTTCTTCTTTTAATTTTTCCCCCTTTTTCCAGCACAACAGCCTTCATGCTTTCCAGGTCACTGAAAATGGGACAGAATGCTCTGAGCTATGTGCCCTACTGAGTGGAACTGTTCTGTTCATATGCATTGATGCTCCCTTGGTAAAGAAATAAAACAAGCAGGAGAATGCAGAAGTGAATGTTTTTTCTTCTGTCCTCTAAGTTTAACAAAACAAACAGATTACAGACCTCCTTTGTATTTGAAATATTTCATATATAGTCAGGTGCATTTTTCTATGGCATTTGATAATTTTTCTTGCACTACAAGGTTAATGTTTATATGAAACGGTTCTATTTCTGCAATGACACTTTAATGCAGTAGTATTTTTCAAAGCAAACATTTCTTTTTTGGTTTGTTTTTTTTTCCTGCATAAACAGGGTTTTTTTCCTTGTATTAGCCTAGTATTTATAATGTTAAAAAACGTTTTATAAAAAAATTATAAAAAATGTTTTTGGTGTAGTAGCACCAAAATAATCAGAATAATTGCAAAATCTGGGCTTTTTAAAGGAACTGATGCTGTGCACAGAATTATAATGAATGCTGACTGGCCTGAGATGAAACACAGAAGAAAAGCTGAGGTGAGGGAAATCTTTGCTACAAAGACAGGTTTTCTATAAATATGAAAAAAAAAGAAGTATTTTACCACAAAAAAAAAATGGAGGTAGGGAGCTCACCCTTTCTTGGGTGCAACTTACTAGTTTTTCCTGTCTGATATTTTTAAGTATCCTAAGACTGATGGATTCTGGTGCAGAAGACAGATATAAAAGCAAAGAGTCAAATATTTCAATACAGTGCAGTTTTAGTAGTATTAGATAGGGAGAGATGGGAAGGGAACACACTTTCTAACTGGGCCTGGGTAATCATGATAATAGAAAATATGTTCTAAATGTGTTTTGAGTGATAAAATAAACTGGATAGCAGCTTCCTTCTTATTCATGTCTGTAAAACAGCAAATCATTACAGACATTTTGCTTTCATCTCTGACAGACTGAAATTTCAGTGATGAGACTTCCTTTGCCTGTGACACTGCAATGTTTACATCTTTGGTAAAAATTTTAAAATATTAAAATATACTTACAGATTTTTTCTCTAAATATGATTATATTGTCATAATTTCAGTAGAGGAATTGGTGTTGAACATCCACTCAGAATCATCCATACAGTGTCTGACAAAAGTTTTTTCACTAACATGAAACCAGCACATATAAATATATGTCTATATATTTATGTATGCACAGTTATACACACAGAGAAAACATTTGAGATTGTTCTATATCTAGGGCAGTTAAATTGTTCAGAGTGTTGATTTTGAATGCCTTTATTTATCAGTACATATCTTGAAACATCTGATGGGGACAATCTTCATAAGGCAAATGTAGGTCATTTTCCCTAGATTTTAATTTTTAATCTGAGTACTCAAAAACTAAGCCTCTGCATAAACTTGATATTTTTGATTTGTTGGGGGGTTTTTTTTTGGTTTTTTTTTTTTAATTTTCAAATATAGGTCAATGGTTCATAACATCCTGGATGTGTTACTTGTTTTCTTTTCTTTCCAAAATGCTGATGAAAAGAGATAAACAGATAAACTGACTCAACTGAAGAAAAATTCACTTATGCAGACTTTTGCTAGAATTAATGAAAACAACCCATCCATGTACCCTGGGATGCAGAAGGAGGCATAAACCCAGGTTCCCAGTGTACCAAAGCCTTTGTCTCAATCCAGACAAGTATGTTTTCATGGGTCCATTTCAGGAAGAAATAGGTCACTCATTTTAAGTACTTTAGTGGAGCAGTTCTTGAGTGTTTAGCACTTTGCAGTATTTATATTTATGTACTGTTCACCACCTCTCTGGTTCCCTCAACTTTGGAGCATGCTCTTACTTTCGATTCAGAAGCAGACTGCCACCTTCTGAAGCACTAACACCACTGCCTCTAGAATCTAGGGGGGTTTTTGTGAAGTTTTCAGGGGAATATAAATCAGGTCCTGAGGCTCTTAAGTAAGAAATAAGACCAGATCTTGGGCTCAGGTAGTGCCTCTGATTCCAGAAATACATATTCTCAAGTAAACATAAGCATGTGTGCAGTGTGTCAACAGAGCTTTGTCAAGTCAGAACACTGAAATGTAGCAAAGCAAGTAAGTAATCAAATGTTATTAATTATCCCAGACTATTTTCTACAGAGCATATCCTTTATCATCTGCTGGGAAACTTTGCCATTTAATCTGAGATTTAGGACAAACTGCCTAACCTCAGATTTTAATTCTAGGCACACTTCAGTTTCTAAAGTTCTCCCCAGGCACAATGTCTTTGATTCACTGCAAAATGAAGTTTGACATATCTTATTATGAAGAAATACTTCATTTGAAAACATACAGAGTAGCTCTAGGAAAACAAAAGGAAACTGAGAAAACCTTGCCAACAGTGCAGCCTTTCTTCAAATGTAAAAAAATACAAAACTAAAATAGTATTTCTCATTAACAATGAAGTTTGCAAATAACTGTGAATGGAATGTGTGAAGGTACTCTAGCTGTAAAACTGTTATCCAGAAAATGTTGAGAATTTATAAATTGACTATGCTGTCCTGAGAGCACTTACAAAGAATTCAGTGGTCTGACGCATTCTTAGTAACCCTGTCACCTCTCTTTGTTGCTGTGGGAGTATTTATTCAGCAGTTCTTGTGGTACCAGCTCCTCTAAGTCAGTGTTGAAGACATTTCACAAGTGACTGCATCAAAACCTGTCTGTCAAAACCTTAAATCCATTTTGTCCTTCTCAGCAGAATACACTCATTTATGTGAAATCACGTGCTTTAATGTCCACTTACAAAAGGCTTGGATTTAGTTCTGCAGCTTTCCTTCTCCACACTCTTTTCTGTTCATTGTTCTCCTCTTCCACTGACATCTGCAATGACATCTTACATCCAGATATGGCTCATATTGCACACTCTATAAATCAGATTGTTGATTCATACTGTGAAGTGTTTCACATTTTCTGAGAATTCCTTGGCATGTCGTAATCTTTTCCTCTCAAAGAAAACTCCCTGTTAGGTTCAATATGTTGGTACATTTTCATTGCATATGCTGAGGGGGGAAGTGAAGAAAAGGATACTCTTCATTGATATATGGTTTTATTGGTTAAAAATATCAAACAAAATGTCAACCCTTTCGAGTGAAAAAGTCATTAATGGAGAATGCAGGAGGGCATGGGATACTGGACTCCAGTTAAACCTTCATGGATTTCTCATCATCTCTAGTACCACTGTTAACTCCATGTTTGGGAGACATCTCAGTAATAACTAGCTGGAGGGAAAGAGATTGGCAGCCTCATCACCTCAGTCTGGTTCTATGAGATTTCCATGAGTGCTTAAGAGAGAAATGCATGGATCCTGTCACACCCAATGGGTCATCCATCTTCAGCTTTTCGCCATTAAAAAAAAAACCTTAATTTTATGCCAGAAGAAGCCTGTAGTTTTCAAGTCTTACCACTTTGTTGTGACCCATGACTGACATGTTGAGATAAATGCCCTCAACATCCAGGCAAGAAGGACTTGGGAGAGCTATGAGCAGCCCATCTGACCAGGTGCTGTATTTCTGCAACAAAGAGGGCATAAAAGGGAGTCAGCACCAGAAATAGGTACATTTTCCAGAAACATTTTCCCTTGTCATCCTTTTATTTTCATTTGGAACACTTTTTGTTTTTCAAGTAGGAAAGATAATCCAATTATAAGAATAGTCCTAAAATTTCTCTTTCTCACGCAAAAGACTCTTTAAATTATTCTTGATGCCATCCAAAATATTGTCCTATGGTAGGAGGGAGTTCTTTGCACTTCTGAATGAGCATTATTTTAAATGCAAATTTTGCCTGACTGAATGCTTAGGAAGGAGGCAGTAGCTTCATTGAAATATTCCTTTCACTGGTTCATAAGGAGGGGGTTGAGATGTGTTTCCCTGTGCGGGCCCAGGTGTCTCTTTGTGTGGTACAAGACAAGGAACCAGGGCTGCTCCTCTCAGTGTCTGTGCACAGCCGAGCAAACCGGATGGCTGCACGATGTCACCAGCAGCCCGGCCACAACCCACTGATTCTCCAGTGCTCCACTTAGATGGCAGTCCAGTAATCAACTTACCTGCTAATTGGAGAGAAACATTTTGCATGTTCTTCCAGCTCCAGCACAAACACAAAAAATTCAGCATTATATTAATATTATTTAATATTATATGCAGCTGCCTTAACAGTCCATGGCAATAGAGCATTTCTTTTATTTTTCTCACCCTCATGCATGTAAATGTGACGGTGTGCAGATGCAGAGGGTTGTCAGTTACCTCATATTCTAACTTCTTGGAAATTAAGTAATTGGGAAATACAGTTTCATGCAGGCAAAAGTAGCTTTGAAAGAAAGATAAAAAAGGCCTCTTTTACATCATGGCATCTCCTTTCACAGGTTTGCTGAAGCAGGAGACCTAATTGCTCTTCTGGCTCCATGCACACAGACAGAAAAAATGTGAAATGTTACATCCTAGCAAGGGGACCAAAAGGTGATAGCAGAAGCTAAAGAAATTGTGGCATTGTTATTACAAGTAAATCAGTTCAAATCTTTGGAGAAAGCTGCTGAATAACTGGCCTTTAAATCACTGTAACTAGTAGCTATACAGCCATCTTTAAAAAATTGATATTTCTGACTAGACATTTGATTAATAGGATTTCATATAATAGGTTTTCCACCTGCTCCATCTACAATTGTATTAATAACAAAGTGCACAGAGGTGCTGTGACTCCCATCTGCAGCAGCAGCACATTTGAGAGCTCAGGAGTTCTCTACTACTTCTAAATACTTTCTTTCTTTGGAGATGTGCACAGGTGAAAAATATCTGCGGGAACTGATAGAAGCAGTTCACCAAGATAAAGGGTTCTTACATTTCTGACATGTCAAAAACATCTGCTTCTTTCTTACATAAACCATTGAATGAATATTCTCATACAGCATTACTGAAGCATGCAATACCGCTTCACTAAGAGCCTTCCACTGCCCTCCAGATACACTTAAGAAAATAACTCTAAATGGAAGGATGATACACACAATAGCTAAAGGGAATGCAATCGCATTCAGAGAAGATAAAGAAATCATAAACAGACACCTGCATTTCTGGAAATTCCTCAGGCTCTTGCTATTGGCAATTCTAGCAAAACATTTCACAGCATAGACCTAAGTCTGGTCCCAGAGCTTTCAGGTTGAGCCACGGGCTCTGGCTCACATCACTATTGTGAGAATAAACTACCTCTATGAAAAGCAGTTACTTAGGAACAGGAAAAGCACTATTAGAAATAAGTAGTAGCCAGGCAATTCTTCCCCAGGAACTGAAGAGAAACTTTTAAGCATTAAAAGAAAATAAGAGGAGGAACTGCCGAAGACCTAAGGGATGGATCCTCAGGACTGTCTTTGTGTGCATGTCAGGGTACTCAGTCAGGCCAGCTCTGTTTGCCTGCATAGGGAACTCAAGTTCAGCTATTTCTTATGCCATGGGACAGACATAAAATTTCTGTCCTGAGACCACCATGTTAAAAATAAACCCAGGAAGAGCTAGTCATGGCTGAGGTTATTTGATGCCATTTTTTCAGAAGAAAATAGAAAGCACTTTTGGAAGCAGGAGCAAGAGAACATGATTAGTCTTGTACCAGGTCATCACTGGTAATATATATAGGAATATAGACTGACTTTGGTCTAAATCTATTCTGATTCTGCAAGTCATTGATTTCAGAATTCCTTCCTTCTACACAGTTTAAATAAAATCCATTTGCCTGCTTTCTTGTATTCCTGTTATGTTAGTTTCCACCTTTGAGATAAACTCAATTATCCTTTTGTCTTTACTTTTCACCAATTCCTACACTGGGCAAATGGACTGTACGCTAACTTGGCTGCAGTTGAGTACTGTCAGTATCCCAGGAAACTGTCTCCTAATCTTCCCAGCTGAAGTGCTACTGAGCTCAACTCTACCAACTGTGTTTGCTCCGTTAACATCTTGACTACTTGACCTTTGAGCTTCCTAACAAAGCCTGAACTGAAACATCAAACATATTCTTAAAACACCAACATGTCATATTCTTCATAAAGGACATATAGGTCAGTGGTAAATTTTTAAAAACCCTTTCCTTTTTCTATGAATAAGACTTGGATTTTTCAAGTGTGTAAAATGCTGGAGTAAAGGGTCTTCATATGGTCTTTGTCTCCTGTAGAGTTACTACCTCCTCAATAAGAAAAAAAGGTGCTCTTGTTTAAGGCTGTGGGGGGCATACTGAGCTTCCCATCCCCTCTCTTAAATGTTCTGCCTTTTTTTCCCTTAAAAATCCTGTTGAAAGGAGTATATTTCTTAGAGTGAAATTCACAGAGAAGGACTAGAATAGCTTCCTGCAGGCAGTTGCCAGGTTGATATATCAAAGCGATATTGCTTTCTGAATTGAGTGGCACCAATCAGCAGGAACTGTCAGTCTGGGGATATAATAACTGTGGTGCCAGTCGTCAGGAATCTAAATGAAAGTTTCAGCTGTACTTGTATATTTAAAGTGCCTGTTGGCTCAGGGAGGGAAATAGGAAGGGGGAAGAGCTTTTCTGACATTGTCAAGGAAAGGATGGCATCTGAAGAAAAAATTGGTGAAGCACAGAACACCTGGATTCTCCTCTGGGACCAGTATGAGAGTGAGATGACCGAAATCATGGCATGGAATGGATCTCACATCTGCATTCCCCTTAATTACAAACCCTGTTAACTATCTTTCTGAAGAGAAGGTGAAGATTTTTATAAGCCTGTCACATTTTTCATGCTGATATCTACCAAACTGCCTCTCTGGACTGCAGTCCAAATATAGATCCCTGAAACCTCTGCTCAGCTCTGTCTGACTCTGTCAGTGCCTGAAATATGTAGACATCTGATTTTTTAAATTAAATTCCTCAATTCTTACCAAGATGGTGACACAAAGTCCTTCAGAGCTGGCAGAGCTTGTGGCCTTCCCTTCATCTTGCCCAGACACGGCTCCAAGCGCACTGGGAAGCTGACAACACTTGAACTCCCCAGTTCAGCTGGGGAGAGCAAATCAGTGGACTCAGCAACAGCACTCATCCATCAACCATGAGGATGAGGGAGCCTGTTTCCACTTTCCCTCAAAACTTCTCTGGTGTCACTGTAGGCACGACTGTTTTGCCCCTCCTGTTGAAGCTGGTTCCTTCACGGTACACAGGTGTTACTAGTATAAAGGCCAGGACTATCAGGTGATGTCAGAGAGATATCAGGCTGTTTTCTGCTTCCAGGGCTCTCAGAATATTATCATTTTAAGACTGCTCAACAAAAAGAAGTACTGTTTGACTAGGAGCAAACCCCTGGTTACCCCATCCAGGAGTGCCTAGAGCACCACATGGTGCATTTTGGAAATCCCAAGGTGTTGCCATTCACAGTGCTATGACTGATACTAGACGCCTTTTGCAGGTCCAGGACTAATATAACTCATGTAATCAGCTGGATCACTGTCCTCTGAGGGAAACACAGGTCTTGGGGTCAAAGCTCTTTTGATCAAATTCTGTTATGTGAATCATATTTCAATTGGATTTTGGTTTTTTTAATAGTCTGCACTGCAAACAAGATAAATCATGATATGCATGTAGTACCAATGACTAGTGAGTAAGGTCACAGCGCTGATTCAGTTTTCTGCATACACAACTATGATTCACCAGGCACAGGAAAGTGCTCCAACCATAGCAATTCAGACAAAAGCTGTCTTTTCTGAACCACACAAGTGAATCTCCATCCCCAAAAACCTCAGGCTGATATAGGAATTATTGTGAGGAGTGTAGATCCTCAGCTTCAGGTACTCCCATGCTGCAGATCTGTGACACCCAGCTAACTTGCAAAAGTGTCTGGAAAGACATTCTTCTGCTGCATCAAGAAAAAATGTCACCATCTACTAAAAAGGGTAAAGTGACATGATATGTGACTTCACAATTCCTGATGTGGAGTTTCTAGGACAGTAAGACACAACTCCCACCAAAAAAAAAATATATATATGGAGATCAGAGGAGGGCCAGGCACCTGGCCAAAAGGATTCTTCTGTAAAGTTCATAAGATGGAACCACCTGTCATTCATCCAGCCATTTCAGTTATGAAATGAAATATTCTGCCTTTAAACATATTTGGGTTTTACCCTCTTGAATTATAATATTGAAGTTCTAAGTTCTCTAATGAAGAAAACACCTTTTAAAATAAATTTAATTTAGAATAATTTTTAAATATGTATTCTAAAAATTCCCTTCTCTCATTTACACCTTCGAGTAATGCAAAAAAGGAATCATGATGTCTGTGGAGTGGAATTGAATGGACATTTGAAATATATTTTTTTCCTGCAAAAGAAACAGATAAAGTTAGTATAGGTCTGATTTCTCAATTTATCTGAGCATGCTCTCTCAAAGATGATAAACACTTGAAAGGTGACAACCAGTTTAAAAGGATATGTAATACTGATTTTATAAGTGGATTCAGGTTAATCAGATATGACTGCAGAATTTTCTACCATCTGTCCCTTTGGGGAATGCTCTGCAGTATTGCTGAAGATTCGTGGCAGATCTCATGCTTAGCCTCTTCAGGCTGTTTTTTCCTCCTGGATGTTGTCAATTGCATTTGCATTTCTTTTTATTCTCAGATTTTTCATCCTGGTGTCCAGTGAGGAACAGATTCTTGTGTACACATCCTGGAGCAGTGTTACAGGCAGACAGTTTCTATCCCAGTGCATCATTTGCTGTCTTAAAATCCTGGATTTCTTCCTTAAAGGATTTTGCCTAATGTCTGCTGTGCCAGCAGTAGAATGATCTTTTTTATTATTCAGCTTTAGAGCAGCCGTCAGAATAAGAAAGAATTATAGAAGGTATCCAAAACCGTTTTCCATTTAATAATCAAAAGAAAATTCACTTTCTCAAAATGTTTGTGAAATATTTAACCTGGAAAAAAACAGGCCAAGCCAATATTGAATGGCTGGAAATTAAACTAAAAATATTCAGAATTGGAATAATGTGCCAATATCTAATAGTGGCAGTAATTAACCTGATTATGGGGAGAGCATAATAACCTTCAGTCTCTAAATCAAACTCATATGTCTTAGTCTTGACAATCCTACTCCAAAACAACTCCATCGCAGGAACTATTGGTTCAGATTATCTGATTTGCACCATGTAAAAAATCAGAACGTATGATAAGGAACATTTCTAGCCTAACATTTTCACCACAGTTTTATTTGGAAGTTATTTTCTTTGGCTTTACGAATGGAATGAACCACAAGGAGCTAACATAGTTTAACTATTCAGTGAAAATCAAAAGCCAAGGATGAAAGGAAACAAGGAAACAAAACCAAAAATTTAAACTCTTGATTCCTGTTTATTTTTAATGTATGATATTTACATTTCCACTAGTTATCATTGTATCTGGGAGTTTATCAGGATATTAAGAAAGATAAGGAGAAGGAGAACCTCTATAAATCATCTAACAACTGTGAGGAGATTTGGGGAAAAAAGATCCCCCTGATGACTCTGCAATTGTTGCTTACAGTGATTTGAACGCATTCCTCTGCAGAAACATGCCTGGGCCGAGACATGGCACAAAATGGATCATTGTCTTGATACTCCAAAACTGTTATATTTTTATGATGCAGCTTTGTACTTTAAATATTTTCAACTTTTTTAATAGTGCAAAAAGTGTGATTTAAACATTTCGAAATCATAACAGTTATTAAATTGTAAAGTATTGTACCCATCTAGTTATTTTTCTTTGTATTTTCACTCCCACAAATATTTTCCTTTTTGTTTGGTTGGTTGCTTTTTGCTTGTTTGTTTGAAAGGCAGAGACCATTCCCTACAAGATGTAAGAACAGATTCAAAGAATGTAATGCTTGCAGGCAAGCTCCACATTTTTTTATTTATAAATTATGCTCCCATTTAGCTGAACATTTGGCAGTCTTAGCTCACCTCAATAATTCTGTTTGCCAATTTGGTCTACTATTTGATTGATTCATGAGAAACAGAACAGTGCTCTTGCAGTGTGAATGCTCTGAATATTAGAAATTTCATGAGGCTGTCATATAAATACACAGGCCTTTATTTAGAGAGGTCCAGGTAGGCAGTTGGCTCCTTGAATTTTTGTATATCTGTTTATTCACAGCCTTAATTTTATTAGCTGTGTTGGTAGAGGATTGTGAATTGCTTGGTAGGAACAAGGATATTTTGCAGGAGCATGTCAATTGTTCCTGCCTTTAACAGATAACTAGCTTTAGATGAGCCAGACATTAGAGATACAGGGATAAGTAGAAGGAACTGTGTAATTTAGTCAGCACTTTGGTAGATAAACATAATATTTTAGCAAATTGTTTCATTATTTAAGAACAGGTAATGAAGTGACACATCAACTGTCTTCTGCTCTCTGTTGGCTGCTACAGGAAGCACCTCCACTGACAGAGTGAGTAGTGATGCTGAGTTAAACTCGCCTGCTGCTTTGCATTGCTCATGTAAGGAGATGGAACCCAAGCAGAAAGACTCATCAAGAAAGCAGGCTCTGAGTGTGCAAGAGCAGTGCTGTGGGGTAGTGCTTGGGAAGGAAGTAGAGACACTGAGTCCATAGGGGACAACGGGTTTGGGCAGTGAGCACCTGCATTGAAAAGTCTGTAGGAAGGGTTCAAGGCTTTGAGTATTATGATGAGGAACCCAGAGGGGGTGGGAGGGGGTCTAGGCACAAAAAACCCAGATTAAATAAAGGTGTTGACCTGGTAGAAACTTTCATTGTCTTTATTTTTAAGGAACATATACTGACATGATCTAAAGAAGCTCTCTGCTTTGAGGTTAAAAGTTGCTAGGAGAAATATAACCCTGCAACCAGCTAAAGCCATAATAGTTAGTTTCCCATCTCCTTGTCTGCTGAAGGGCTAATGTGACAGCTGCCATGAGGCATCTACAGTTATTCTAAAAAATACCAAGAGGATGTAGGAAGATGTAGGAGTATGAGTGAGTGACAATAACTTTTCATTAGTTTTCTTCCTGATCATGACAAGGCTTTATGCTGAACACCTGATGCCACCTGCTTCCCTCCAGCTGTTCCCAACAGGGAGACTGGGGAGGCTCTGTTGCAACTGTGATCTCTGCATCACTTTGCTTATGATGATGCAGCCCACACTGCTCTGTCTTCAGTGAATGATACTGCTAATCAGCTGGCTTTAAGATCAACTTCCAAAACCATTCAAAGGTTGGACTTAATGCTGAGTTTTGTGTAATGTTCATATTTTACTTCTAGTGTTGTCTGATCGTGTGAAAGATGTCAACCTACCATCATTCTCCAGTTTCTCCATTAGCTCAAAGAGTGGACTCAGACAGTCAGAATAAAAGCTGCCCAAGGTGGACCACTTTCTGCGATGGCTCAAGTTTCTGATGTAAGTTTCCTCAACAGAGTTCTGTAAAGAGGCTGAAAGGCTTGTGCTGAGGAGGACAGGATTTCTGTATGAGAAATAGTGGTCTCATGATTAAGATAGTCTACCAATAATTCTGCACTAAATATTGTACAAAATATATGGTCTTTGGTGCCTCAAATTAGCTGCCTAAATTAAAGGTTAATTTAAAGCCTAATCTGTCTACCTTTCTTCAATACAAAAATTCAGCTAATATCACCTCTCACACCACAACATACTGCACAAATAAAATTTGCAGTGAGTAACACCACAGAAAAATTGCCTGAGGACATCTATAATTCTGTCACATGGAAAGGTTTGAGTAGCATAAAATAAATGTTTCCATGGGCCATGCACTGAAATATGAGGGTAAGACAAAAATATTGAGGATCCACTCAATCACTGAGTGCTGTCCAGCCATGGCACTGAATGAGACAGTCTTGCAGAAAAAACTGTGGATGATCCTCAGTGAAACGGCCAAAAATCATACACAACAAGGGGATAGCCCAGGGCTCTACAGATAGAAATGCAGAGAGATACACAGAAATCTTAATTCTGGCATTTTGTAGCTTTTCAGTGCTTGCTTTGCAACCTTAATGTAACTTTATTGGGAATCTTTTTTAGAACATAAGGTTGACCAGAGGTGAAGGGTATCCTCATAGTTTTATTAAAGTTCTACTGTCACCTGTGTATTTTTTACATATTTTCAGAACAAGCCACTTTCATTTTAATGGGCTACAATTGTCCTGAGTTCCTGTTGAAATGATCTCCTGATTCAGTAGTCTTACTGGCTAGCCATGACAGGAAACCTTTCATAGTTTGATGTTCACTGTATTATCATCGTTGCAATTTGTTCCATGGAACATATGTTCACTCACCTTGGATGCCATATAATTTTCACTAGAATTTGATTTCTTCTATTCTCACTAGCACAGGTCTCAGAAATGGTAGGAAGCAAGCAATTTTGAGCTCATTCACATACATCTTGCATCTCCCTTGCAGTGAGGGAATTGACTGCAGTAGCCAACACCAATCTAGGTAAGACACTCACATCTTAGCCCTGCTACAAGTTGGTGCCTGCAGCAACTCTTGCAAGGTGCAAGGTGCAAGGCAGGGCTGTTCCCTAGTTCTGGCCCCAGGGAATTAGCTTGCTGCGTATATAGATGGGAGCACATGTTACCCTCATTTAAGAGTGTCAGGAACTGACACAGCAGCATGTACAATCATGCAGGTGAAGGGAGGGTTCAGGCTAAGCAGACCAGAGCTTCTCTTGGGAGTCCCAATTTTCACTGTTTCTGTGTGACCTGGAAATGAAAAACAAAACCTATATCAGACCCATATAGTTCTTAGCATGTTAATTTGGTCAAATAAAAGGTCTTTTTCTTAAACATGTTGTAGTTTTCTGTACCTTGTCAGTTGAAAGAAGGGAAAGTACATATTCTCAGTGAGAGTTGCAAATGTGCCCCACCAGCTTGGTGCAATATTCAAAGGATGAGAACTGACAGTTCATCCTCTTTTGCTCTAATATGCTGAATCTAAATGCCCTAAAGTGAAGAAAGCTAGAATTTCAATTCAAAATTCAACACCCACATCCTTAAATTCAAGAGCATTTGAGATTAGTTTTAATGTTCATTCCATACAGGGATAAAAATAATTTGGTCTGAAGCCAGAAGAATCTGGGGTCCTCTCTGCTCCTTCCTACTGTTGTCTGGCACATCAATCTCATGCCTAATTGTGAACTGCACCTGCAGAATATTAAAGGTGGGGAGTGTGCAATGCATTTTGAGTGACACTCACCTTGGTATGACGGATGCTTTCTGACAGTGCAAATACAGCAAAAGGATAACATCCATCACAGACCCCTGACAGCAGTCAGACAGTAGGAATCCTGTGCCAGCCACTGACTGTGCTGCCAGTCTGATCTGTCTCCTTATGCCCATGTGATGTGGAGGGGGGCTGCTGAGCAAACTCCTCTGTAGCTGTCCCTTCCCTGCCCTCAGTTTAACTCTCCAGTGGAATGTGAACTAGAACTCCTTGTCTGCTCAAGAAACATTACATGGCATTGGGCTTCAGAGACTCTAAGCTAAACTACTAATTAGCAGATGTTAGTCATTGCCAGCCACTATTCAGAGGAAGGGCTCTTAGAAAAGGAAACATTAAATACATAGGTAAAATATTAGAAATAGTATTAAATATTAAATATTATCTGTAATGCTTTGCACAACTAAAAATAAGATGGAGTTAGCCACTAGAGATATTGTGGTTCTTCCTACACAGATATGGCTCTTTTCTTCTCCTACCTCTATTAATAGGATTGCAGCTGCAATATTCACTTACATAGCATTTATATTGCATTAAGACTAAAATAATTTAGCATTTATATTGTATTAAGACTAAAATAATTTAGCACCCATGAAAATTCAATCCTCCACAAGTTTCTTTGAGAGGTGGTTTCTTGGTCTCTCCAGGATATAGACGATAACCTCTTGCCTGGGCTCCAGACCTGAGAAAGAAAGGCAGCAACTCAGACAGTCCTTCCTGACTCATGTTATCAAACTCTTTTAATTCCCCACATTCTGACTGACACGTTAATCACCAATGACCCTTTACTTAGCAGTTAACATAGAAGTTGGACAGATGTTGGATTCGTCAGTAAACGATCTCTTCCTTGTATCTATAGGGTTTCACTTGAGAACATTTCTCACTTGCCTATGCATGGATTAGTAGGTCTACAAAGTATTATCTTCCTCCAATAAACCCAGGTTAAATAAAATACTAATATCCACACAAGCATACCATCACTGCTGGTGTACCTGCCTGCATTCTCATCTAGAAAGGCAGAATTCCAGCTTAAAAACAGTGAATAGTGAAAAGCAATCTGTAATCTACAGAGGTCACAACTAGTTCATTCTGCACCCTGTCTGGTCCATGAAATAATTTATGGTAGGTCAAAACTCACTCCCGGCAGGGAAAGAAAGCCTTTATATGTATGTGAAGTTGTGAAGGTAGGGACGGAAGATAGAATTTACAGCAAATTCATTCTGCACTGCTCAAGTCTTTTTCTTGCAATCTTTTCTTCTCAGCACTTTGAGTGGAAACGCTCCTGAAGGGTGAGCATATATGTCTTGAGGGAATAATCAACAAGAATCTTCCTCAGATAGCGCCAGAAAAAGCTACTAAGCAGTCCTTAAGATGACCATCCTCCACTCCTGATTTTCTGAGTCTCATTGTTGAATGCCTCAGCCCTCTATATGTGGGTAGGGATCCAGACTATTTCAACTAAGATCCTCCTTTCTCTCTAGCTGGTTTTTTTCTGTCCTGTGGTACAAATTCAAGTGCTTGAAGTACCAAAGCATGTAAACTACACCATTAGATCTGTTCCCCTTTATCTACTCATCACCTCTGCTCTGACATTGGAAGAAATGCCTATTTCTGGAGCTGAGACATCTATTTAAATCTGAGCACTTAACACAGCAGGGTCATAGTCAGTAGCAGAGACTCCCAGGGGACTAATTAGGACTTCCAAAATTGTGCATAAATGCAGTATGGATGTATAGATATGCTGCTGTAGCTTGGAAATCCGAGTTTAAATGTAATGTACATATGCTGAAGCCCAGAAAAGAAGTGGGCATCTTTGCAATCACACCCAAAGCAAGAAGATCTGTTTCCATTCATTCAGAATTTTTTCAACTGAAACAAGCTGAATCACAAAATTTTGCTTTAACGTTCATAAGAAATCTTCCTCTATTCTTGCTTCACCAGGTGAAGCTTCAGGATGGCTGAGTTGGACCTGAACACATCTGTCTTCAAGTGAAATGGATTCATTGGTCCTGGAGTAATTCCTCTAAGTCATTACTAAAACTACTTGCCGGGATGACCCGTGCAGGACAAGTTACAGGGTGAGAAAATTAACTGGAAGAGGCAGTTTACTTTAATTTTTGTTCATCTATTTCCTTTTTCCCCACACTGCTAAATAATAATAAACAGCAAACTAACCTGTCCAGTGTTACTCCAGCCTACCACCAGTGCTACCACCAGTGCTGATGGGCTCAGCCACAGCCAGCAGTGGATTCATAACGTCAGTTCATAACACATTTTCTCCGCTGCTTTTCCCTTATAAAGGGAAGGACTCCTCATGCTCTTCCCCTGATCTGGGGTGGGGTCCCTCCCACAGCATACAGCCCTCCACAAACTTCTCCAATATGGGTCTTTCCCATGGCCTACAGTTCTTCAGTAAGTGGTGCAGCATGGGTCTTCCATGGGGTCACAAGTCCTGCCTGCAAACTTGCACCAGTGTGGACTCCTCTCTCCACAGGTCGTTCTAGGAGCCTCCAGCATGGGCTTCCCACAGGCTCACAGCCTCATCCAGGCCTCCACCTTCCCCAGTGTGGGGTTCTCCATGGGCTGCAGAGGGACAGCCTGACTCACCAGGGTCTGCAAAAGGGGCTGAAGGGGAAACTTCTCCAGCACATGCAGCACCTCTTCCTCCATCTTCACTGACCTGGGTGCCTGCACAGTTGTTCCTCTCACATATTCTCACTCCTCTCTCTGGCTGGCACTGCTATTGTACAGCACATTTTTCCCCTTATGCCGGAGGCACTACTGCTGTTACTGATGGGCTCAGCCTTGACCACTGGTGGGTCTGTAATGGAGCTGGCTGGCATTGACTCTGTTGGACATGGGGGAAGCTTCTCATAGAGCCTTGCAGCCACCCTGCTATCAAAACCTGGCCATACATACCCCCACAGACCTTCTGTTGCTTCTGTGCTGTATTTTTTGGCCTCATATGGATGTCTAAGACACACAACTATAACAAATTACACTTCAACCTTCATTCACCTAAACTGGAGTCTAAAAAACTAGTTCACACTGAGCCAATTAAAGTTTGTGAGAAAGGATGGCAGTGAACTGGTTTACATTTAAACTGAACTAAAACCAGGGTCATATATTTTTTTTCTTGGAAAGAAAATGATTGGTTGCAAAAAACGCTTGAGGAGAATAGAAGTTAAAATGAAACAAAAAAAGTTCTTTTTGACTTTTGGTCACTGTGAAGATTTTTATGGTTCAGAAGTATTTAAGGGTTTGCATGCTAGTCCTGTGGAAACGTAGAATTAATGGAACACTGTTTAACATTTAACATCACATTTGTTTATTCAAATATTTTTATCCAGGTCAGCCTCATTACGTCTTATTATTTTCATGTTTCAGCCCTAAATTATCAGTATGAGGATCAATTGCAGTACTACATTTTCCTGTTTAAAAAAAGTTCATGGGTGACAGAGTGCTGAAACAGCAAAAATATTTTTTCCATAAAAATAACCTTTTCTGCAGCAGTCTTGCTGATAACTTTGTTAAATTATGGAAGATCTCACAATACCCATAAACGTGCATATAGGTCTCTTGTGGTTGTGCTGTCCTGGAATATTTGCACTTACCAGAACCAAGCTATGAAAAAGGACTCTTTCTCCCTCATTAATCTAGACTTATGTTCAGGGAAAGACAAATGTTCTTAGGTGGCTTGGTTTTTAAGTGACTACCTTGAATTACTGAAATCTATTCAAAAGTACCAGCTATCTCTTTGAGAGCTGGGTCGTATTAAACTTTCCATTTTGGGCAGCCTGAACTAGCTAAATTAAATCTCACATTAAAGCTAAATGTAGGTGTATGTTAATGACATTTGTTGCAACTGGAGGTAGAAAACATCAGCAATGCAGGGATGTTTCCTTTTGTTTCTCATGGTGCTTTCATGGTGCACACGTAGGTTTTTGCTCCCAAGTACCAAAACTACCAAATTCACATCAAACTTGAGAATCAGGCAGCTGACTCCATGCTTCTTCCTCAGTGACAAAGATGTCTTTTGGTGCTTGTGGAGGGTAGCCCTGCACCTTTCTTCTGTTTTTTGACTTTGCACTGCATATAGCTGTTCAGCGGGTCACTGTGACCACACCACAGGTGTCACCAAGCAGGAGCAGAAATGGGGTATGACCCTGCAGTCTGGCAGGGTCCTCAGAGGAGCTCCACAGCCTGGCACTCTGCATGTCTGCAGGTCACCAGCGTCACATAAGCTGATCTACAGCCACACTGCTGGCTTGTAGAAAATGGTAGGAAACTAAGATGGTTGAGTTCCATAAACAGGAAGGCTAAAAGGTGCTTTTCCTCCACAGAATAAAAGCTTGGGTAGATGAGTCTATCAGTGGGATTTAAAAAATCAGCTCTGACAAGAGATGGCAATACAACATTTGTTTCTTCTGGTAGATTTTGCAATTCAGATTTAAGCTTGTGACACTTTAGTGTGTGAGAAAGCTGTCAGAAGCATTTTAAGCATAGTTATTTTTCTCTTTCCTAGGCTGTGTTAGGGTAACCTGGGTTTGTATCTTGAAGAATTAAAGTAGAACATTTTGTATAATTCTGAAGTATTTTTTAGATATCGTCTGTAAGACACAGCTTTGTGCTGCAAATGTGATGATGAGGTAATGTTTATTAGTATTCACTTGATATAACTTAATTTATTCATTGCTTAATCACCCCTGAGAAATATGCACCCCTCCAAGTGAGATGACTAAACAGTACACATTTCTATCATGCATTCTCCCTCCATGAGAATCCAAAAACACTAAATGCATGGGAAATATGTTTCTCCCTCCAAGATTAATCTGTGCAGTCAGGGAGACTAGAAGATATGAAAAGGCTGATGTATTATACAGCAGTTCATTTCAGTGAAGTATTTCCACATGACTGTTGATAGAGAACAAAGCTGAAATTTGCTGAAATGGTTGTATATTATATGCACTTGCCTCACAACAGCAGGAAACTTTTAGCAGTACAGCAGCTCATTCCTAAATGGTTCTTTTCTTAAGCCAAGATGCAGCAAAGTTGGCAGCTCGGCCCCATCCAAAGTGGTGCTAGACAAGATGCAGAACCACAGGTTTTGGACAGATATACCACTGACAGATGGTGCTGAGATTAGTCATTATCAATCAGCTTCAACTTGCATTTATTTCTCTGGTTCAGTGCCAGTCAGCGATGAACCCTGACTGATAATGCCTTATTATAGGCTAATACTTATTAAGAATTGCTGACTGCCTAGAGGATGCAGTGGAGGCACAGACCCTGCTCATGGGAAAGGACAGACATAACAGACTGGGTTTGGTCGTTATCACTAAGACTGATGCTTACAGCTCCAGCATCAGCCCTGCCAGTGCCACTCTCTGTAGAGGGATCAAGGGTTGCATACAAATGGAACACCAGCTGCCACTTCTCTCCGAGGTATTTCTACCCAGTTAAGGCCAAATTGTGCTTTTTGGGATAGCATAAGAGGAGCATAAATAGGCACTGATATCTAGAAATACAGGACTGGCAATTATATTAGCACTATGTCCACTATGTCTCAGGAATAGGAAGAAGTACATGTATAAGTACATCTATAGATACACATATGTATGCCACTCAATTGTCTAGAGAAATACATGTATAAGAAGGTAGATGGGTCTGTATATTTGCCCCTGCCTCTTCCTCCATTATACAATCTTATGAAGTGGCAGTAAAAAGCCAGACTGGATTCACTACATCATCTTTGATCACCCATGAAGTTTTAATATAATATTAAACTCATGCCCTGCCCCAAGTCTACAAGACTGTAATAAAAACCTAAACATTAATACACTAGATTCAGCCTTGATTTACACAACTGAAGCTCACACCAAGACTCAAGTCTCTCCCTTGACATTATGGAGATTGAAAAACTGATGCTAAAAATAAAGATAGTTGTTCTTACAGTCTGACTAGTATCTAAAAATTATATTAAATTCCTCTAGAGAAAAAAAAATTATGCTATAAGCAGCAGACAACATATTGCATGTTCATTGTTGAGGTGTCACGGAATATTTTTCTAAAACCATCATTGCTGATATTGACTGGAAGAAAAATAAAGCTATAATAGATAGCTGGTTTAACAAAACTGTCTTAGCATGTCTTTTATTTGATAAGGATTAAAAGAAAATTACTGCGTAATGCAATATACCCAAGTCAGCAAAGTAGTAAGAGGAGTAATTTTATCAACAGGATTAAATCTCACAATAGAATAATCCATAATGGAAGTTACAGGAATGGAGCAAAAGAGAGAGCTAAAAAGGTTGTTCTTTTTCCCCAAGAGTTATAAGGAGATGATCTAATGCTATGTTTTTACAAGCAGAGATCTTTCCCAAAGCACTTCCTAGGATCATTTCTTTTATATTTAATGAATTTCAGGAAGTGAGGAAGGTTGGTGTTTTATGCTTAATGTTGTCCCTGAAGAGCAGAATAAAGCCATGAAGATGATCTATGTATCTTATTTTACATCTAACAGCTATGCTTTTTTTTCCTTGAACAAAGACTTTCCAGCAATTTATGAATGCAGTTAAATGTTCAGACATTTCAGTGCAGGAGAGGTTTTACCTGTGCAACTGAGAATATAGGGAATTTATAAATCCCAGGTTCTCAGCAGAAACCTGCCTCCAAAGCAGTGTTTGTGAACTGATTTCTCTCCTGCAGATAGCTAAGGTTTCATCACAAACATCCGCCAAACTCATTTAATACCAACATTCTCCAGTGTAGGGTGGGCAGTATCCAGCTGCCTCTCCCAGGATGGAAGAGCCTTTCAGCAGGGGAGGCACAGTGGGATGCTGCAGTCTGTGTTGGGAGGTGAAATTCAGTGAGAAAGCCCAGTTCACAGGAGAGACCATCACCCATCTGCACCTCCTGTGAGGCAGCACCCAAGAATCAAGTAATTTCTAACACAGGAGTTTCTCTGCAAGCTAGGAAGCACAGGTGGATTCAGAATCCCTGTAGATGCTCATGGCACTTCCATATGTACTTTTCAAGGCTAATGTGTTCTGAATTTAAAAAAAACAAACAAAGAAACCTCATCTTTAAAAATAATTCCCTCCTCAGAGTTCTTTCTTGAATGGAATATAGCAAATTTGAGCAATTAGTTGGTCAGAAAAACAAATCTAATTTTTCAGTGAAAAATACAGAGAAGGAAGGTAACATCCTTTAATTTATTTTTTTTTAATCACAAACAGGATTTCAAGTAAATAAGCAGCTAGTAGAAAAAGAAAATATTTGAAACATTTTAATTCACTGACAATCATGAGAACATTATCCGATTGATCTGATGGGTTATAAACTGCTTTTTGTGCAAAATACCACATTGGGTCATGTTTTACTTAATAGCTGAAATACAAGCTCAGCTGACAACTGACACTCTTATTTTGGGGAAATTACTTATTTATCAAAGCAGTGTTCCTGATATTTTCTAAAATCCCACACAGGCTAATGCAATTTGAAAAAAAAAAAAAAAAAGAATTGATGCCAGAGAAACGTACCTGAAAAAAACTCATACTTTAAATAATAGAGGTCTGAACTTGCAGCGCTGTCATAGATAAATAGGTTGCCTAGTGGGTTGTTTACTGCGCTATTGGACCTGGAGCATGATAAAGTAAGTGGAAAAGGGACTGCATAGTCTTTATCTCCATAACAACCAAGAAAAGAATGATTACAAAAGAGCATGGAAAAGCCACCTTCACAAAACAGGCTTTAACCTTAGAGCAATGGGAGCAGCACAGCACAGTACTGCTGATGTCTAAATAAGAAAAGACAGTCTTGGCTCAAAACCATTGCATCTCACACAAAGTTGGGTGCTGCAGCTGGAATAATAAAAGTGCAAAGCTGTCTAATACAGCAGCCATATGGAACAATAAATTCTTTTAGAGGAATTGAAGTATGATCAGTATGCTATGGAGGAAGAAAAGATAGCATTGCATTAAAGTGACTTTTAGAATATACCTTTAGATCAAGAAAACATTCACAATCATTCACTACTTTCCTTTAGCATGTTTCAGGGCATTAAGCCATTTTAAAATTAGTTAGTTTTTCTTTGTTTCCCACAAGTTTCATGATTTGAAAAGCCCTTCACTGATAGCTGGGTGAGTTCTTTTAGGCTTTACAAGAAAGACAGCATTCAAATACAGTCTTCACAGAAACCTAGCTGAATAAAAAAAGGAACAGATTTTTGAAATGAAGAAGTGGTTGGGAAGGTAGACGTACAACCTGAATCTTTTCCTACTCAAAACATTATTGAAACTCCTGCTGGCTTTAATGAGCATTGGATCAAAACCTTGGTTTTCTCTTTGCCCACAAATTAAGTTCTTTGATGTTAAACTACTTCTAAGGGAAAACTGCAGCCTTAATGTACAGCCTTCACAATGTCTAGAAGAACCTTACTTTGACCAAAATACCTGGGGGTATTTTTCTTCCCCCCAGGTACAATACGTTATCAATGGAAATAGCACAGACATGCTACTGGTATATGTGGCCATGCAGAATGGGAACAGCTACACTGGCTGCCATTGACAATTTAAGTTAGCTCTTCCCTTCTCCTGCAACCCACAAACTTTTTGCATGGTCTCTCTCACACAGTGTCATTCTAGTGGGTTAGAGGCATAATGACAATTACATTCCCTTGAAGTATTTAGAAGCGCTTTTATCTGGGACTACATTTACATGGAAAGAGAAAAACCCAACCTGAAATGGCTATTTGGTTTGGATATTTTCCCTAGGCTGTTTAATGCTTGAAAGGCAAAGGGATTTCTTTTCTTGGTAAAACAAGTAGTAAACAAGAAGTGATGGCACAGATTTTCATACAAACAGAAATAATTCTGGAGAAAAAAAGGTCAATTTTCAATAGTAAAGCACTTTATTAAAGATAATTCCACTGTCTCTAGAAAGAAATCCTTACACATGCAGCAGATCCCCTGTCCCTGCCCTTCCTTCCTTAGATCCAGCCTGTGGCAGAGAGCAGTCCTTGTGCCTATGGCAGTCACAGCACAGCACAGCAAGATAGGATGCTTGCCTCAGTTTCCTTACTCGTGTCTACTGCCCTTCCACAAAACAAAAAAATCTTGCCTGAACTGAGCATATTTGTCCCATTATTAACCTACCTACCACTAACCTACCTACATGAAGAACTTCAATAAAGACTTTCTGTCCGAATTTCAATTAAATTTTTCCTAGGCAGACATGCTACAGGTATCTGTATAATGCAAACAAACTACGACAGTTCCAAGTAGCAAATATGTATGTAAGATTTATTCAAGCACTAGTCGTTCAAGACATTATTAATTATTCTTTTCCTTACTGCCATATGTTTCAATCAAGTCATAATTTCATTATTATCTGTGCCAAAATATTGGAATTGTAAAATTCTTCCTCCAAAACAATGCATGAGAAATACAGTTGCAAAAGACCTGTCAAGGCTGATGTGTTTTATTTACTGTTTCAGTATTAGCTTTACGTTGAAACATGTAACTTCAAATGTATTTTTAGCAATTTTTTCTTTTTGTTTTTTTTTTTTTATTTTATTTTCATGCTGTGCTCACTGAGTGTATGATACTAATCAAAGGAAAATGAGAAACTAATGTTTAGCAGATGCAGGTGTAAAGCTGCTAAGCTATGCCTCTGCAGCAAGACCAGCCTGTTTAGGTATTCATGCTGAAATACAGCCTACCAAATTAACTCTGCACCAAGAATGCTGGAAATATCCACGGTCCCTTTTAAAACCCACACAACTGGAGATTTTACTTCTCACTCTGGGAAGAAGTGGATTCAGACATATTGTCATGACCAAAAAATGAAAGAAGGATTTACTATGTAAATTCTTCCACTACCATTTCTAGCAGGTTTCAAATGATTTATTCACAAATCCGTTTTTCAAGAGCTTACTCTGAGGTACTCCTACTGAATAACTGACTGGGAAATTATCACACTAGCACTAGCTAAGTTTGTTATTCAGAACATATTAAAGTCTTTCCTTTTGGTGTATTTGACAAACACTGACGTTTTAAACCAAACCTTACCAGCATGTATAGTATCTAATTATGAGGTGTTATACCCATTAGTATGATTCTTTTGGAAAATTGTAACCCCTTCCTAGATACATGCATATTCATCCTATATAGCATTCATAAGCAATTTTCATGAAAGCAATTATTCCTTTGCAGTCTACTGTGCAAATCCTACTTATAAAGCTTACAAAGGGTTGATGGTGAATAATAATTTAAGATACAACCAATATCTGATAGATTACCTCATTCACTTCCACAAGAGAATTCTTAACTTTTCCTAGATTAATGTCATAAATGAGCATCTGTGCTGATTTTGGCTGTGATAGACTTAATTTTCTTCACAGTATCTCATACGGGGCTAAGTTTTGGATTGGTGATGGAAACAGTGCTCATAACACAGAGATGCTTTAGCTATTGCTGAGCAGAGTTTATACAGAAAGCCTTTTCTGCCTCTCACCTCACCCCACCAGTGAGGAGGCTGGGGGTGCACAAGGAGTTGTGAGGAGACACATCCAGGACAGCTGACTCCAGCTGACCACAGGAATATCCCAGACCATGTGGTGTCATGCTCAGCATATAGATCTGGGGGAAGGAGGAGGAAGGGAGGGATGTTCAGAGTGATGATATTTGTCTTTCCTTGTCACTGTTACCCATGATGGAGCTGAGAATGGCTGAACACCTGCCTGCCCATGGCAAGTGGTGAATGGATTCCTTGTTTTGCTTTGCTTGCATATCCAGCTTTTGCTTTGCCTGTTAAAATGTCTCTATCTTGACACATGGGTTTTCTCACTTCTACTCTTCTGATTTTCTCCCCCAACCCTCTGGAAAGAGACTGGGCGAGCAGCTGCATGTGAGTGCTGTCTGAGGTTAAACCACAACAGCATCATATACCTAGACAGATACACATGCAGAGTAAGCTAGTATTTTATTCAGCTGTAACCTAATGAAAGCTCTCTCCCAGTCCGTAACACAGGGAATGAGGTCAGTGATACAACCTGTCTGTGTTCTTCTGAGGTAAGCTGGAAAGCTTCTAGGGAAAACCTCATTTGCAGAAAGTCCACCACTATCCCTTGTTTCACACAGGCAGATAGATAGTGAAAGGACAAGCATGAATGGTTTTAAACTACAAGAGAATAGATTTAGATTAGAAGCTAGGAAGAAATTCTTCACTGAGAGAGGGTGAGGCACTGGAGCAGAGAAGTTGTGAATGGCCCATGCCTGGAAGTTCTCAAGGCCACTTGATGCGGCCCTGGGCAACTTGATCTAGTGGATGGCATTCCTGTCTATGGCAGAGAAGTTGAGATGATCTTTAAGGTTCCTTCAGACCATTCTAGGGTTTTATGATTCTATGGTTGTTAGCATTGCACCCAGAGTTAGAGGATTAAATCTTCAAGTTAAATTTAAATTAATGGGCAAACTTGTAGCGCAGCTGCTCCTTCTTTTAGTTAAGATTTGAGTGTTTACAAAACAAGATGCGAGGTTCCTTTCATATCCGTTCAGCAACTTGTGTTTTTCAGAACACTTCAGTGTATTAGAGAAGAGATTAAGAGCTTCATATCTGAATGGCTTGTTTCAATTGCATCTTCATGAAGAGTACAGCTATATTAGGGAGAAATATTTCAATTTCCTAGAACATGATTTACTATAATTTTACTGAGCTCAGTACTATATCTTAAATTCATGTTGTACATGTTGCACTGTTGACTGTGCCTCTCCATTACTGAATAATATCCTGCTATGCTCAGTACTGCCCAAATTCACAACAAAACCTGTTTCGTTACTCATGAATCTATAGTCTAAACAATATTCCATGTACTTGACAAGGTTTTGGTGATGAATATTAACAGGTTAACTTTGTTTCAGAAGCCTTTGTGAACCCCTGTTTGAATCTGGCTTAGCTATGAGGAAAGTAAGTTTGGCCAATTTTCATATGTGATTAAGAACTGAGAGAAGAAAGGTTTCACAAAGCTAAATCAGCTCAGTTCACATCCTGAAGAGGTTTACAAAGGTAAATATCTCTCCTCAGGAAATCAGGTTTTGAACAACTCAGTGACTAGCCTGCATCCAACAGGAATTCCACAATGTCCGCAGATAGCTCATTATTTCCTGCAAATTTACTTCATCATCCTTATCTCTTTATATAAAAAGATTTAAGATCCTTGTGAAGGTAAGCAAGCACAAATAGGATCAAAAGTTTAAATACCTGAGGAAACTTTTTCCAAGGCACAAGGAAAAGTTAAGTACTTATCTCTATACATGTTTGTTTTTAATGAATCTTGCCAGGAACCAGTGCAATGACATTTACAGCAGCGTAACCGTGGCATGGTGCTACTTCATGGCAGCCTGAGCTTCAGAGATGGAATTCAAGTAACATGGTTGGGGCAGACAGATGGAGAAATGGCAGCTCCTTTCTCAGCATCTCAGCTCTAGGAAGTCATTCCTGTCTGTAGCTAGTTCTAGGGTGGCTGCATGAAAAAAACACCACTGGGATACTACTGGTATGCTGTAATCATGCTGCAGTGTAATATTGGATCAGCTAGAAATATCCCAGACTGATCCTGTCTCCTGATAGTCAGGTGAGTGAATTCCACTGTGTTTCTTGTGCTGACATACAGCTCAGATGAGTCAATTTGCAGTTCAATACAAGAACAAGGCAAAGTCACACAGTGATGAGCAGCAAGAAATAACACTCTGTTCCCCTTCTGTCTAAGCAGTGAAGCACTTTGGCTTTCCCAGGGAGCCCTCTCTGCTGCTGTACCTTACCCATTCACACCTCCTTTTTCTTTTCTCACTCTTTGCTAAGAGAATCGCTACAGGTTTTCCTCTCCCTCTGAGAACACAAAAATTTGGATTTATCCACTTATTCTGGGTTGAAAACCTATAAAAATACCAACAACTAGAACTGGTCTCATTCTCAGGACCTGTGCATGTTTCATACACAGTCGGTGACAGCTGCACTTTTAGGGTCTTAAAATACCCACATACCTCTTGAGGATTCAGTTAGGTTAAAATATTTATGCTCCCTGGTGCTCTTCTGAAGACCTCATGTTCTGCCCTCTTCCCCAGGAGGAGCAATTGGATGTGGAAGCAGGGCTGCTGCACTGTGTTCTTCTTATCTCACACAACTGCAAGGCACAGGCTGTGCTTCTTCAGCACAAACTGCACCAAGGAAGGGGTTTCACACTGTTTTGTAATTTAAAGATCAGTTTTCCCTTTCAATTATATTTGTTTTCTTAATTTCTAATTACATTTATCTAGAAATTCTTTTGGTCTGCTTTCATCTGCTCTACCACTGCAATGTCCTGGGCATAGCCAATAAACCTGTCAGTGTAATATCTAGATACTGGTAAGGTAAGTGTGTGGAGAAATATAAGGATATTGGCAAAGAAATTACTGTCTGCAAGAAAATTCTATGAGATAAGGTCTGTTTTGGCAAAAACCAGATAAGTGGTATCTACTAACTCCTCACCCATGAATGACTAGGTGGTTTTGAATCTTAAATCACTGGACATCACTAACTCCTGTCCAATCTTAATATATAAATAAAATATAGCTATTCATATATTTTAACAGTTGTGTATGATGTTCAAAAACCAGAATATAGAGCAAAATAAAGTTTCCAGAACTGTTTCATATGTGGCTTTGTTAGCTAGCAGCATTTATAGAATATTTATATATATATTTATATAATGACACCATTCTGTTAGTCGTGTGGTTTTGTACATTATGGTAATAGCAATACAAGATTAGAGAAAATTGTCACTACAACATAGGATACAACTGGATTAATATATTAAGTTGGAACAGCAGTTCGGTTTTGAAGCTGAAGCCACTTTACCACTCAGTGGTTTGGACTGCAGAGTATCATCTTTGAGCAAAGTCAATGAACAGTTGTATTGCCTGCTTAAAGTACCTCCAGCACACAGACACTGCAGAGCCAGAAAAAGAAAGATGGATAGATAGATGGCAGTATTCAGCTCTACATGATTTTTTGTTGATATTGAGATGTTCAGCACTTTCCCAAACCTTCTGCTTCCAGAGCTACCACATTACCTGAGAGTCTCTAGTTCCATTAGAAAAACATAAACTTTTGGTTCTCAAGAGTTCAGAGAAAAGCTTAGCAACTTTAACTGTCATGACTTCAAAACAAATCTTAGTTTATTGGCAACTTCCCCTTTGATTTTTTAATGCTTTAAGCTAGCATCTTCTAATTATTTTCTCTAATGATGGTGACCCAGAGTCATCTGTGCCAAGCTTGATTTTGACAGAAAATTGAATTTATACCAATGATATGCAAATATTTGTATGTCTATGTCTAAATTTATCTCTATGTATTTTATATAGATGTGTAGTATGCAAAATGTGGTAGCATGCGTAAATTAGCTTATAGCTGATGAGGTAGTTATTCTTGCCTTGATTCAATACTTATTACTATTCAGTGAGAAACTAGCAACATTTTAAATGCTCGCAGAAATTTTGTGTTCTACATTTGAACAAAACCCATCAAAATTTAACCCCAAACCAAACCAAATCATACAGGACATTCTAGCACTGACTGTTTATCTTGTGCATATGATGAGAAGTTCAAAGGTTCCCAGCTATCACCTGAAAAATTAAGCCATTAGAAGCGGATTTAATATGTGACTGGGAAATGAGTTTCTGTGCTCCCTCTCTTTCTCTCTTGTACTTGGGTCACGTGAATCCTGTGCATTGTCTATTAACCCATTGAGGAAATTCTGAATTTTGAAACTGAAATGATTTCTAGACACCAGGCTACTGACGATTAGTGATATTCATTTTGATATCTACTTCGCTTGAAAATAGAAGCAAGATGGTATGCTTTATTTATCATTTTGACCTGAACTAACTGATCTGAATTTCAGAACATTAACAAAACCTTATTATAATAAAAGACTTGATATTTTAAATGCAATGGAAAACACAATTAACCTGAGAGGGGGAAAAAGGCCTTTCTTAATTGAGTAGCTGACATAAGAGTCAGATGTTGCTAATGAAATACATTTAATAGAAACTCAGGTTAGTTTTGAATACAAAAGAGAATTGATGGTGAACATTCTTGATGTGTCATACATGTTTTTCATGAAATAAAGGTCTTGTGCATTTGAATGACTATGCGTTTTTCATTTTAAAAGCCTCTTGATATAAAAATATATATCATATATATCATATATATCCCCAAGTCCAGATGGGCCAAACTGGAGTCACTTGAGCCTCAGGAAATGGCTCCATAAAACTGCTGTCCTTTCTAGGAGGCAAGGAATAGCTGATATGGTATTTTGTCCAAATGGTCCAGCACTTGGTCCTAGGCTACTCTGTTTGGTTAGGGAAATGCACAGATATACAGCACCTCCTCTGAATTCATCCAGACAGGAGCTGTGGATGATGAACTGATGCAGCCTACATGGGGCAACCTGACCCTATGGTTTCAGAAAATTGAACTGACATGGCCACATAAATTCAGATATCATATAAGAAAGATTTTGTGTTGCCTATGCTGTCATCTGTGATGAAGATAACATCAAGGGAGACCAGATCTAGTATTGACAAGTGTGACTAATCAGTGAGCATCTTGAGTCAGTGGCATCCCTTGTTCCTACTAGCACTGTTGTGCTCACTTTCCACAACAGACAAGGAAAAGGCAGAGAGATCTCATCTTCAGAAATTTTTCATGCTGGGTGATGCCTCTGTCCAATTAGTTTTTCTGGAAAAAGATGCAGTCATTTCTAATAGTGAGAGCAGATGCAATATAGAGCTTTACCTATGTGAAGCCTGGCAGTCTTACTGGAAGCTTCTGCTGACCTCATGCTTCCAAGGAGGCAGCTGACATCAGTCAGAAGAGTTAATTCATAACTGTGACATGAAATTTTATCAAACCTGTGAAAACTTACGCAAATTCAGCCAAGTGATAAATCTCTGGAAAACTTCCAGTCCAAGGACTTTTTTGCTCAATTTCCTGTCTCTGAAAGAGACCAGTAGCTTGAGCAAAAATATCAGAAAAGGGTAAGTACATGATACTCCCTGGCATTCATCCAAGCCTTGGCCAAGACACTGAGGTTAGAAAGTGATCTTGATGCACTCTTGATATCTGAAAAGCAATTGTATGTGCTTTGGGGGCTCACCTAAGTTCTCACAGAGATCAGTTGAAAGAAAAATTTGCAAAAAAAAAAAACTTTCTTTTTTTACAAAATTGGAAGTGTTGAAAGGAGCTAAAGTGCAATCCAGATGCATAAGAAGAAGAGGGGGAGGGGGAAGTAGAAGAAAAATATAAAATATCATTTTCTCATAGGATCACATCACATAGTTAATGACTATCATCATAAACTTTCACAAGAAAAAAAAATTATACATACAAACTATTAGCAGCTGTTTTCCAATTATCATGTAACCAAAATAGTGTTTCTTAATCAAACTTGATTACTGACAAGAAGTTAATACAAAAACATTAAGTGGTACACAAAATAAAGACAGTTAAAAGAATATGGTTTACTTTGGTAATTTATAATGAATGTATGGTTTTAAAAAAATATTAGAAGAATTTTTAATGTAAATTGAATTGGATTCCAGTTTGTTAATATACCTGCAGTTTTGAAATGGGAAAAGAAAACCCAACGAAACAATTTATTTTTAATCAAATAAAGACTGAAAAATCAGAATTTCTTTCTCTAAATTTTTGTTAGGGTCCTATGAAAATATATGAGGACATAAAACAACATAACATCTCTGCTGTTTTCCTCCAAATGCCAGATTAGGATTTGATCCATGTTGCATACAAAAGCATACAATGACAACATACATGTAACAGCTCTATGGAACAAACAGTAACAAAAAGGTAGAGATAGTTCTGTAGTTCCATCTTGATGATGTGTTTTCTTCTTTTGTGAATGTAAGGTCATTCAATGTCATTATGATTTAATAACACATATGGATTACCTTTTAATACAGAGAAAAGAAATGCCTCCTTCATGTATAAAGGTCAATTATGCCTTGAAGGCTTGTAGAATAATAGTGATAACAGTGTAACAGTGATAAAGGTTACAATTTAGATGAAATCTAGCTATATGAGTTAAAATCCAATAATGTAAACTTGAGAAGAGCTCCAGATAAACCCAACAGTTAACTCTAATAAAAAAGTCCTTCCAGGTAGCTTCTTCAACATTAAAAAAGTAATACAAATTTTATGTTTGAGATCAATTCTTAAGTCTGCTCAGAGAGATAACCAAATAATAAACTTATTAAAAGGCCATTTGAGCCTCAGACCCATGCATGGCTGCATATTTTAACCGGAATTAAAAATGGTCACCTGATCTCATATTCAGTAAATAAGCTGAAAGTAATTTTCCTGGTTAAAGTGGTGCCCACTAATGTTACTACAGATAAGAGTCTGACAGCATGTTCATCATACAATCCTATTTTTAGAGATTTAATGCAAGTTGGCTGTCAAATCCAGTTGAAACAAGAAATACAGTGACTCAGACCAGTAAATGTGCCTTAATACAAGGAAAGAAAAGAAACCTTGTGTTTAACAGTATTTTGGTTAAGGTATGCAAACTAAATGTTTTTAAAGGAAAGGTTTGCTATGAAGAAAACATTTAAACTCACATAAGTTTGCAGGATCCTGTACTGGTTGGCTTAAATTATACTTTTAATTTAATGATAATTACATTATAGAGCAGTTGTCGTTTAGTAAAGATTCTGATCATGTAGGTAACTTAAAATCTACAAATATTCCTCATATGCTTAAGGTAAGTCATACATATAAGCAATTATCAGATGAGAGAAAAAAAACCTCAAAGGTACTTTGGAGTGCAGGTACCAAGGATGTAAAAAAAGATCCTCAAAGCCATATGAATAAGCACTACTTATGCTTAAGGAATGAGGTGTTTGGCTGCAATGTCTGACTGCCTCTCTCCACATCTTCCTCCAGCTGGTGGCCTGTGAAGCTGACTCTTTCTTGCAAATATGTCCACAAGAGACAGCAAGACAGATTTCTTTGAGAGTTGATCCAGCTTGTACACTTCCCTGGGAGTGGATTTCAAATTTCTTTCCTGAATCAAATTAGAGCAACAAGCTCAAGTCTTTCCACTTAATACTGCTCCACTTCATACAATGGCAACATATTCATTCAGTTATTGTCAAAGCTAGACAGAAGGGAAGTTAGAGAGCCTCTTTCACCTTCCCAGGTAGGATATAGGTGTGATAATCAAATCACTTCGCTTCATTTAAGTGACTTTTTTCATGTACAAAAGATTTTGCAAGCAGGTTAGATATCAGGTCAAGCATAAAACAGCTATATATTTGCTAATAACACAAAAAATGTCTAAAATTAATGAGCTTATCACCCCAATGAAATAACTTTGCTGAACCCATAGGCATCAGTTAGTTGGGGAAGATCTGACTTCCACTGGTCCCAAGAGCAGATTGTCCGTGCTACTGGCTTGCCGTCTTTCAAATCCATGAGTTTTTTCAACAGAAAACATCTATCCCCGCTGGGGTTTCTCCTCCTGAACCCTTGACCTGCCAATGAGCCCAGTCTCAACAATCTCACACCTTTCTGCCTTTTTTTATTGTGTATGGCATCACTCCATGGCTTTTCTTATACCACTTCCTCACTTCACAATCATAAACACAGAATTGCAGTCACAGAATCACAGACTCACAGGAAGAATAAAGCCGGAAGGTAAGACAGGGTCAAGCAGTATCACCCCAGAGCAATGGCACGTGGTTGTGTCTGGATGGTTCTTGAATATCTACAGCAAGGGAGACTCCACAGCCTCTCTGTGCAATCTGTTCCAGTGCTCAGTCACCTGCACAGTAAAGAAGTTCTTCCTGATATTCAGGTGGAACTTCCTGTGCATCAATTTCTGCCCATTGCCTCTTGTCCCATTGCCTGGCACCACCAAGCAGTGCCTGGCTCCAACCTTGTGACACCTCCCCTTCAGATACTGATAGACACGGATGAGGTCCCCTCTCAGTTGTCACCTCTCGAGGCTGAACAGCCCCAGCTCCCTCAGCCTTTCCTTGTAAGAGAGATGCTCCAGCCCCTTACTCATCTCTGTTGCCCTCCACTGGAGCTGATCCAGGAGCCCAGAAGTGGACACAGCACTCCAGATGTGGCTTCACTAGGGCTGAGTAGAGGGCAGGATCCTCTCCCTTGACCTGCTGCCAATGTTCTTCCTAATGCTCCCCAGGACACCCCTGGCCTTCCTGGCCCCCAGGACACACTGCTGGCTCAGGGACAGCTTGTTGTCCACAGGACCCCCAGGTCCTTCTCCACAGAGCTGCTTTCCAGCAGGTCAGCCCCCAGCCTGTGCTGGCACAGGGGGTTATTCTTCCCCAGGTACAGGACTCTACATTTGCCTTTGTTGAATTTCAGATGGTTCTTCTCTGCTCATTTCTCCAACCTGTCCAGGTCCTTCTGAAGGGCTCACAGCACTCTGGGGTATCAGCCACTCCTCCCAGCTATGTGTTGTCAGTGAGCTTGCTGAAACAGCATCTGCTCCTTCATCCAAGTCATTGATGAAAAAGATAAACAAGACTATACCCAGTATTGAACCTTGGGGTACTCTGTTAGTGACAGGCATCCACTTAGACCTGTGCCACTGATGAGGACCTTCTGGGATTTGCTGCTCACCCAGTTCTCAGTCCACCTCACTGTCAGCTCACTCAGTCCAGACTTCCTGGCTTTGCCTATGAGGATATTGTGAGAGGTAAGTGTTGAAAGCATTACAGAAGTCGAGGTAGACAGCATCCACTGCTTTTCCCTCATCTATCCAGGTAGTTGTTTCATCATAGTAGGTGATCAGGTTGGTCAAGCATGATTTACCTTTAGAGAATCCATGCAGACTATGCCTGATCACCATGTCATCCACATGGCTAGAGATGGCCTCCAGGATTCCCTCAGAAGTCTGAGCCAAGGTTATGCATATGGATTGTATCGGAGTTGGACCGTGAATTCTTGGTCACAAATAGCTGAATCTCAGGGTAATAATAAGGTTATGGTCCCACAGGACTGTGGGATAACAAAATTCAGGTTCCTCTATGATTTATATTATTGAACTGGGAGAGCTACAATAAGAGAGGATATGGAAGTACCATCCTGGGATAACTAACAACTGAAGGCTAAATTTTTATGCAACCTCTTGGAAATAGAAAAGCTAAAAATCTTAGAGAAAAATTAAGATGAGCGAGGATGGGAAACCCCATGCAGTGACTCTGTGATGCCCTTTGGTTTTTTTTCTCAGCTAGGCACTTTCACTGTAAGTCTGAGGGACTGCAGCACAGTAAGAGCTAGTTAACATGGAGAAGAGTCTCTTTTAGTGTCTATGTGCCTGCCCACAAACAAGGTTCAGGCATTGACACTGTAAGGCAGCACAACACTCTTTCTGCAGGCATTAGAACCACAGTACTTTGAACAAAATGCATCAATGGTCCTGGGACCTGGAAGGATGCTGAAGCCTGAAAGTTTCTCATTTAGCACCCTGAATAAATGACATGAAATATATCCAGCATGATAGTTCTTTTTCTTTTGTATTTACTTGGATCTACCAATATGTTAATTCATTAATTATACCAAGAATGGCTGGCAGAGTCTATTTGTGAGGGTGGAAGACTGTTTTCTTCTTGTCAGGCAATGAAAGCTTTTGTTTCAAAAAGATAAGGCAGCTTTGGGTCCATTCAGAAACTTAACTATAGTGCCTGAGGCACAATAAAATGAAAAATATAGTACCTGTGGAGGCAGAGAGGTGACTGTAGTGGAAAAAGGATTATTGTCAGAAACATAAACTTATAAAGTCCATCTTAAACTTCTCCTTAGATACCTATCACCTGCTTCTTTAGTATATTCAGTCCTTTATCTAGAGTATTCAAGTGAAAAAATCAGGGCAGTGGTTATAAATGAGCCCTTCATTTTCAGTATTCATGTTGCATTCTGTGGCAATGATTTAGATCCAAATTCTATTTACAGCTAGGGAAAATATCTTTCATAAAGAAGTCATTGTAAATTTTGGCAATTTTTGCATTGCTTATTCACAGTCCTTTATTAAGCCAGCTCTATAAATGGCTAAACAATATCATATGAATAGCATCCACTGCAGATTTTTGCGCTTTTTTTCAATGAATAATTATCTATCTTGACATTTTCTAGTTGCTCAAACAGCCATTATTCTCAGATGTACAGATATACCACTACTAATACTACATCTGGAATATGCTGAAAGTCCAAAATATCCAAGAATATATTTTCGAGCAATACAGAGACATTACAGCATACAATGCCTAAAGTTTCATAAGAACCAAGCTGCTAAATTCACTGTGTGATCTCCCAGAGCATAAAAGCGAGAGGCATCCTTTGTATCGAATCTGGTGTTAATCTTCATACTCTCACTTTTTCATGGTGGACCTCAGCAAATCCTCTCAGTTCCCTAGCTCACAGACCTAGCTTGAATAGTTCATGTTTAGTGCCATCACCACATAAAGTCCTCATAAATCCTCTTAGTGGACTCGGTACCGATGAAATGTGCTGCAGGCTGTATTATATTCCCTGTTTTGAATATTTAGAGGCAAATGCTTGAAGAATGCTGTGATTAAGGTGTCTATTTTGATTACCAATAAGCTGGAGCACACAGGTACCTCAGTTTATGGTGTATCAGGGAGCAGTCAGATTGAACTAGAGATTGCTTAAGTGAAAATAGATATGTTGTAACATCAGCTGGCTCTACATCTGCCAAAAGAAAAATGCAGCTCCTGGAAATGTTGTTCTTTAGAGGCCTGCTGGTATTTGGCACAATAATTGGAACTAGCAGATGTCTAAAGCCAGGTGGTAACAGCAAGTTTTCTTAATCACAATCATTGTTAGGTATTAAGGAGTGGTGTCATTTCTCACAAATACATAGGGTAAAGGCTTTTACAGAATTTCCTGTCCCTGCTTTGTCTTTGGAAAAGTGCTGGCAAGTACTTGGTTGCTGCTCCTGAAGGCATAGTCAATGTGTGGAGCACAGTGGTGATGTTCCATGAACTGCCTTTCCCTAAAGATTTCCCATGAGCTGCTGATCAGCACCTCTGATTTTCTGGTGTCCTTCCTCCAGCACTTGCCCCATTGTGTCCTGCTTTCCCCTTTGAATATGAGAAGGAACCCAAGACCTGAACCAGCCTTGACTCCTCTTTTAGGCTCTAAAATTCAGTTCTGCTTGCTGTCCTGGTAAGTCTTCTAAAGGCTCTACTTAGAGGAGCCTTAAAATAGAAGGGAATTAGACCTGACACATTTTTAGCCATATAACTAAACAGTATTGTATTCAGCAGAGAGAGGTTATTTTTGCTGGATCCATAAATTGATTTCCATGAGAATGCTGTACCTAGGAAGTGAAATTCTTGTCTTAGCAGAGATATGGAACAAAGGCTGGGAGCTGTTTTTGTCACATTTCCTGTTGGTGTTTTGTATCTGGATAGATATATTTGCATGCACCTGCAGACTATTAAGCTAGTTCCTATCCAATCTAGTTTAGGGTCCGATTCTAAAAATAATAGATGCACTCACTCATTGCAGACCTCCAGTAGAAGCTGTACTTTTGCAGCTTTCAATGGCCAAGTTCCACACAAACATAAATTAAATGTAAACACTACTGTGCCTAATTTGAACTAGAAAACTGGCATGAGCTCTCAAAACTTGGTAACAAAGAAGGAACCGGAGTACTTCTGGAGTAAACTTAAATAAACTCTTTTTACCTTTTATATTTGTCTTTAAAATTTTCCTGTGCGAAAGCACTATAATTTAATCTACACAACAACCTTTAAATTGTGCATAATTTATGAGGGATAAGAAAATTTCCTTTTCAACTGTTCCAGTCTATTGGATTTGACCACATTTGAAAAGCATTTTACTTCTTGCGTTGAGAAACAGATATTCTGAAATGAATACATATTCAACCAACTTCTTAATAAGATCTTATACTTGTTAGAACTGGTACCTAGGTATCAACCACAGCTCCCTGAAGGGTTTGGAGGTTAAACTGGGACTGTGGGCAGCCATGGGGACAAGGCCGCATGCAGCCCCCAGGCCAGGCTCCCCACAGAAGCCCAAGTTGAGGACCAGGGCAAGGCAGGCTGGGCAGGGTCTCAGCTAGGAGCCACAGCCTCAAGTCAGCAAGTGAGGTCAGGATGAGGTCTGGAGACAGGGATCTGGGACAACCTCCATCTGGGATACAGTCAGGTAAACTCGAAGGGGAGACCATTCTCTTGCAATATTAATCTGACTCACAGACTTGAATTAAGATTTTTTTAGTCTGTTGGTTAAAGCTGGTTGGTTAAATCATATTAAACTTTAGTGATGACTTTTCAGAACTTAACTACTGCATAAGAAGCATATTTTCAAAGTACTTTTAAACATCACATATACATTGTAAGCACTATTTGAAAACTATTTCAAAAGTATTCTTCTGTCTTTTGCAATCACTGTGAGTGGTGATTTGTGTCCTCGCAGAGGAAACTGCCCTTTTCCTGACACTTTCTGTCTTTTATGCTTGCCTTCAGATGTCAAAACAGATCATTCCATTTGGGACAAACCTCACACAACAGCTGTGTTTCACAAAGCTCTTGCTTATCCGATACTGCTTATCTTCATTTTCTTGTCAAAAATACCATCTTTGTTTCAATTTCATAATAAAATTGAAAGATCTTTCAACCTCAGAAACATGAGTACAAAATTGCCAACTAGATCTTAAAATGCAAGGAAGGGCATTTCTGGTAGAGCTGTCACGGGTGTAAAAGACAAGTTTTTCCTTGGCTGGCTTAATCCTGACTCTGCATAGGAGATCTTGGAGTATGCAAAGAACATTGAAATAAGCTTGTGACTAGAATGTTAAAATACCTTAGGAGACCTGCTCTTTTCCTCCCTCAGCATTCTTCATGCTTGTGTCATCGGCCTCTTGGTAAGAGTTACCATGTTTTCCTGAAATCCTCTGATTACCAGTTTTGAACTCTAGGGTCATCCTCAGTTCCCCAAACAAAATTATCTCCCAATGACTTACAAAGGAAACTTGAAATCCTGTGGGATTTCATGCATTTGATGCAAATTTATCTCGGATTGTCCTAGTTTTCTGATTCTCAAGGTGTGGAATAAATAATTTTCAAACGGAAAAATAAGGATAAAAATGTGTCAAGTAGGAAGCCTGGGTCATTTCTTACAGATTCAGACTGCTCCTGCTCCAAAATCTTCCGTGCAATGTAATCGCAAATGCACATTCAATGAAGTTCTGTCCAGGAATCAAATGCTTGAAATTTGAAGTGCCAGAATGAGTTAATTCAATTTTCCTCAATAAAGATTTTAGTGAAGTAAACAGTTTTAATATTATATCACAATAAGGCTTTAGCAAGTAATTTTGTAGGCAGAAAGGGATTTTAAGAGATCGTTTTTTCCTGCCCACTGCACAAGACCAACTGCAGCTATGCAGTTCTAATTCACCGGCGGACTGGGAACTGAGGCTGCACCAGTGCTGTTGAACTGAGCAGTTCTGGGAATTCCTGCATCTCTGCCAGCCTGTGCACCCCCAGAGAGCTTCTGGCATGGTTCCTGAGTCCCAGCACGACAGAGACTGACCACAGCAGACACGCTAGAGGTCAAAAATTAATATTTTAAATTCTATTGATAGGTGAATGACAGTACTGCAATTTTAGAAAATTGAGCAAAGTCCTTGTCATAGGTTAGCAAGCATAGTCCCGGAAGGGACGTCCTTGCTAAGGGGTGCTTACAGTTTCCTCTGGGAACTGATAGAACCTATCAGCTGGCCAGTTTGAATATGGACAATTCTCTAAGCCACTTAAAGTTGGGACCACCTCTGTGATCCACATTTAAGAATAGGCAAACTCCCCCCCAGCTCTCTCTCGTTTCCGGCGCTGGCACAGGTGGCTGCGGGCCCCGTGTGGGGGCCAGCGGGCCCGGCCAGGCCCTGCTTGGGCCAGGCCAGGCCGGGCCACGGCCATCCTGGAGCCATGGACCTGTTCCAGCCATGGAACCCCCCCCACTGCCTTGCCGTGGGCAGCCGGATCGGCTCGGCTCTCCCCCCTCTCCACTGCGATAAGAAAAATTCAACATTCCAGCTGCAAGGCTGCAAGGCCGAGGTGAGATTAACCCTTTTTATTGCTGTGAAGAGCTGAAAACCTGAGGGAAGAGAGAGAGAGGAGATGCTTAAAGCTGAAATTCTGTTGTGAAGCTATGATATATCAGAGTATCCCGTTGTAATTCCATGAAGATATGGGGGGTGGAGTGTTCAACTCGTAAGCAAAAGCACCTGCGCCGAGATAGGCAGATGCTGACGCAGCTGTAATTTCATGAGAAGTTTGGACAGGGAGAGATGGACCAGATGAGGACTTTTGCTCCAAACGGGAAAGGAGAAAACCTCAGTCCCTAGAGATGTTCCCAGAGATAGTCTTAACGATGAAGATGATGAAGACCCTTTGCTCCCAGGGAAGGAGAAGGGCCTCTGTTTTTGTTTCTGAATGGCTCAACCTTAAAATTGTACCCCAAAAAACTTCAAGAGTGGACCCTCAAAAGCAGTTGCGGGAAAAGCTGCAAGTCGGGGGAAGGGACTCACACGCAGGCAGAGAGACTCCTCTTCCTAAATGGACTGAACAATATTTGGAAGTGGGCGGCTGTCTCGTTGTGATAATGTTTTCATAGCATGAGCAAGAAGAGACTTCTCTTTCTAAATGGACTGAACAAGGTTATTATGGAAGTGGCAAACAGACTGAACATCTCAAGGGTTGTCTTTTTACATTGTCAGTGGGAGAAGGGAGGAAAGTGGGGGGAGGAGGAGAGTTCTGAAGGTGGTATAATTTTTTTTTCCTTTTCTCCCTTCTTTTAGGTCTGTTAATAAACTTCTTTATAGTCTTTCAAGTTTGGTGCCTGCTTTGCATTTCTCCTAATTCTTATCTCACAGCAGATAAACAGTAATGAGTATTTTGGACCAAACCACTACAATAATTGGTGTTTCTGCCCGGTTACAAACCGAACCCGTGACAGTCCTTTCTTATTTTGTCATGATTTTAAATCTACAAATTAACTCCTGGACTTAAGAACAGAAATCAATCAGAAAATCATAGGATAGTTTGTGTTGGAAGGGACCTTTAAATGTCATCTAATCCAACCTACCTGTCACAGGCAGGGACACTTTCCATTAGCCCAGATTGTTCAGAAGCCCATCCAGCCTTGAATGTTTCCAGGGCTGGAGCATTTACCACCTCTATGGGTAACCTGTGCCAGTGTTTCAGCACCCTCATTTAAAAAAATATCTCTCTTATATCTAGTAGAAATTTATCCTCCTTTAATTTAAAATCTCTACCCTTTCCCCTATCACTACAGACCCTACTAAAAAGCCTGTCACCAAATGCCTTCTCATGGTTAGAGAAAACCCCTTCTTTTACTTAATAGAATAACTTCAGAAGTTCACAGACACTGTTGCTCAGTAACTAACAAAATTTAAAAAATCTTCTGTCACTTTTCTTGTTAACTGTTCTGTGGCTTATGAGTCAATTCAATTTAAATAGTGTCAAATTTTGTTTAGGCCCAACTGATTTATAGTACATTTTGTGACCTCACCTTATTGAGAAAGCCACTTTGAAAAGAATAATTTTTCTTTAAGAAGCACTACAATTGTCTAATAAAGCTCAGGCACAGCCTATCTTTTCCTCTAGGAAAACATTTTTCATGTATTAGTTCTGTGGGGTTATATAACATGAAGATATTGGAGTAAAACTTTTACTTGGATAGCTAAAACGTCATACTGCCTAGTATCCAATTTATAGAACCAGAAAATTTTAAAAGCAAGTATAGGATTGTATTGTATGATTTTCAGTAATGTCAAGAAGTGACACTCACACATTATTTCTTAATTATCAGGTTATTTACAGACCGATTTAGCAGATTAACATTTATAGCTTAAAATATGCTGGTCATAAACTTTGTGTAGTTGACCTTACTTTGGTAATATTCCCTTAATTGTAAGTATTAAGTTTTAGACTACAAGGATTAGATAGAAATAATATGCCACAATTTTTTTTTTAAAACAGTAAAATGTGCAGTCTAAATTCTTTGCCTCTTTTCTGGTGCTGGGTGCTCTTATTTGAAAAGAAACCCATCACCTGTGTTCCTGAAATTTCTTTCTAAAGCAGACAAGATAAATTGCTTATCAACACATTATCTGTCATCACTTTGATCCAAACTATTATTACTATTATTACTACCTGTAGTTGGTCAAAAAAATTTATGAAAATAGATTTAGTGGAAACCGAGCTATAAAACTATGTCGTGAGAAAACAAATAGAGGAGAAACAACTTGAACTTGAAGGGAACGCAAGAGGCTTTAAATCTCTGCCAATCAGCATCTTTCTTATTACCATATATTGTAACTATGAGAATGTAATTTTAAAAAATGTAGAAATACAGATTAATTTTCAGACATTTCCATTAATGTACTTAAAATTTGCATGTTAAGTTTTTAAAAACCCCCCACCATGTGAAATACTGTTTCATGAAAACAAACTTCAAAATATCAAAACTGTTAATATATCATCAGTTTAGGGGTTTAATCAGCTCAGACAAATGCAGAAAAAAAGGACAGGATACTATCTAATAATTTTATCAGTCAGCCAATAAGGATTGGAAAATGGAGCATTAAGTAACATGTTTCTGATCTTCATAGGCAAAGCAGTGAAGAGAAATAATGCAGTGTGCTGAGCTTTCAGCAACTTGCTTTTGTTCTTTTGAGACTCCCAGAAATAAGTATCAGACATCTCTTCATGTTTCTTGGTCCACGTTTTGCTGAGGTGTTCGAAGCTTCCTTTGTGATTAAACAGTCCCATTTGTTTACAGTGAGATATGCAGAAAGTTTGTCTGTAGCCTGTTCATTTTGTCTGTTCATTTTGTGTCAACTCTCTTCAGGCATCTTTGAAGTCATGTGAATCATCTGTTCTTTGCCTTTCTTTCTCTATTTAATAATTTAGCTCTGTGATTAAAGTTGAGCAGATAATAATTTGCTTTCCCAAACTGAGTTCTCTATTAAAAACAGTCAAAAAATATATGCCTTAAGATAATTTACAGTCTTACTGTATCCATGGAAACATGATGAGTGGAGAGAGTTCCAGCAGATAACTGTTTACCCAGCTGTTTACACTTGCTAGAAACATATCTTTTTTGGTTGTCTTTGTCAAGTTTCCTTATTGCTCTACCTTCCAGGGCAGAGACACTGAACACAGAATGTGAGCATCTGATTTTCATCTGTGTTTATGGAAATTCCCATTTTTATATCATCTTCATGCTACCCAAGTGCATTCGGTCATTCTTTGGAATAATGCCCAGAATTATTGGATGTATTTTATTTATTTTTATGTTATTTATAGTTGTGAATAATTTTATTATGATATTTGCATAAATATCAGTCTAACAAGTCACCATCTTAACAATTTTTGTCATTTTAATGGGACAGGAAAGAAAAGGTTCATTATTGTTATTTTTAAAAAATCAGATGGAAAATATAAATGAGAAAAACACACTGGTATGTAAGGGAACACTGAAATTCATCTGTGCTCAGTCATACACTCACTGCTCATTTACTCACTGTGTTATTAATAGACAGAGGTTCTATTTTTGCCAAATAGGCTCAAGCCATCTATTCTTTTCATTACAATGCTCTGGAGCACTATAAGACATTCAGGAACATGATTAGAATAATAGAAAAACAATACAGAAGTGCATTGCACCAAGTCTTTATGTGCCATAATCAAGTGCTAGAAAAGCAGAAAAGGGAAAGAATGGTTTCCAGAGAACTGTCTCTTTCCTTGAGACACTCTTACAACCCACATATCCATCTCACAGCTTTAGCACATGGAACACCTTGATAACTCCTTACTTATAAATACAGTGTTGGCAGTCATTAAGAGTATCTTTTCAGGTTGTATCTCTAAAACCAGCTTTCTTGCTCTTAGTATTCTTGTTGGATAACCCACCCTTCCTGTGATCAGAAACTATTTAATAATTTCCATTCAAAATGTAGCTAATCAAATAGTATTAAATATTGAGGGTATTTTGTTCTTTAACTCAAAGAACAATTCTTCAACTATGATGTCTACTTTCTTTGCATATTTACAGACACAATCCTATCACCTTGGATCCATTTGATCTTGTTTGGTCAGACTGAGCAAAGTAAATTATTTTAGGGTTAAACTACTTGAACAAGAACTCATGACCTTATATATCTCTCATTAGTTATCTCCTGGGCACTTCCATAATATTTCTTCTTGCTAAGTTCAAGACAGCTTATCTTCCAGTGAGACTAAAGAAAAACTACCTTGAATTTACCATGGAGTGAGTGCAGACAGGCAAACACCTAGTAGATACTCCCTTTGGGTAACTACTAAATCGACATCCTTCCCAAATTTGCACTAACTCGTTCATGTATCCATATCCTGAGACTCCTCTTTCATTGCAGCACCTCTTTAGTTTTGATTTTTTAGGGTAATTTTCATGTAAATACTTGAATATACTAAAGAAAAACTTTTCAAACATTTGAGTAATGATTTTTTCCATTCCTAGCACCACTGGAAACACTTTGCATGTACTTTTTTGACAGTCATATTCTTTAAGTGGCTCACAGGCATTCTATGGTTAATACTTGCAAGCTTGCCCTCCTTTCTCATTTTCACCTGTTGTATTTCCAGTCGATGGCAGTCATTCTTCTTCTCAGTCCCTGGCTGCATGACCTTGTACTTGATACTACATGTTATCCTTCTTATCACTCCAGTTCTCAAGGTCATACAGCTCTTCCTGTATGATATTCTGATGCTTCTCTGTATTGATTGCTGTTCCCAGCTTTGTGTCATCAGCAGATTTTATCAGGGCACAGTTATTCTTTGTGCCAAGGTCACCAATAAAAATATTACATATAATTGGCCTCAAGACCTATCCTTGAGGATAGCCACCTTCTCCCAACAACGCTGTTCTCTTTTTAGTAGTCTCCCTGTTAACCAGGTTTTTACTTGCTTTGCTGCTCTTTTGTTGTGCTTTATTGTTGCCTAGAATGGGAAGAAAAACCCTCCAAATAATATTAGAATTGATAACATAAAGAACAGTCTTTTAATGAAAGCTTTCAGGTGCCCAAAATACAGATATATGCACATGTGACATCAGAATTTTATCAGCATGATTAATTAGTGTATCTAGCAAGTACATCCAATAGGGGACCAGTTGTCCTGGTAACCCACCCTTGGACCTGCCTCACTGGAATCCCTCCAAGGGGCTCCTAGCCCTGTGTCTTGTAGTCTCCCAAATGCTGGTGTAAAATAGGATGTCCTTGTTAGAAATTCTTTTCTTGAAAATAAGACTAAATAGAATTTCAGGAAGGTGACTTAATGTGTGAGAAAGGGTAACTACTATTCTAAAACATAAGAAAGTGCTAGAAACTATACAGCTATATATTAAAAATCTACCAAGCTACAAATATGTAAGAAAAGGTAAAAATCTTTAGGCATCATGATCATCCCCCCAAAAAACTGTGTTTAGGGGAAGGTGAATTTGTCCTTTAAGATTTTGCTCTCTTTCCTTTGTCCATGGTGTTTGCTATGTCAGCAAAGACAGAGACCAGGTTGGTCTGACATGATCTGTCATGCATTATCCTTCATTGTTTTTTGTTCCTGTTTTCCATCTGCCTCTCTGTCATTGCCTTTTCTTTAAATGCTCTAATGCTTTGCAGATTACTCTAATCAGACTGCCTGGTAGTACAAGAGGCATATGTAACTATGACCTAGCTTGTAAATAATTAGCAAATGCAAATTCAGATTTTTTCCATGGGGCATAGTGGTAATGCCAACAGAGAGCCACCTTCTGCTTTTACTAAAACAAAGTCCTAAGGTCAGTGCTTAAGTCTCTTATACCTTCATAAGTACCCTTGCTACCAGTCCTGAGGTTAAAAGGACATTCGGACTTGCACTTCTAGTCATCTCTTGGAATAAACAATTTCACTTTGAATGTGGAAAATAATTAAGTTCTGTTCCTTGTTATGAAAGTGGTTCCCACCTTTGCCTCAGAGAAGTTAACTGCCTGTCATAGGCAGGATGTAAACAGTTCTACTCTCCTTTGTATTTCTGTTATAACAATCACATTCTTTAGGTTTAAAGCGCTCTCCCTGCTTTATATAAGTGGGTATGGGAGCCTCATCCAGGATTGTGAACTATGTTGGCTGCCAAGGAACGGGAAATTGTTCACATTATTATTAATTCCATTTAAAAACCCTTCCTAATGTGATCTAAAAATTAGATTTTTTTGAAACAGCACAAAGAGTCCTCAACAGAAAGGGTTCATTTCATCATCCTCTATTGTTTCTGCTTCTAAGCAAGGAGAAAAGGATAGCAAAATATCTTCTCAAGGTTGCAAACCTCCCAGGGCAAGCATCTAACTCAGTGTTTGGCATCATCTCAGTTCCAATATACTTTACCAAGATGATTTTCTTTTACATTTGCCCAGAATACCAAGAGGCTCACCTCACCTTTGTAGTATTTTGTCCCACAGAAATTTGTAAGGAATTTCAAAGGCACCTACTACAATAAAGTAGGCTTCAGCTTTCATGGACATTCTTCTCTGCTTTCCTGTTCTCACATCATATACTTAGAGACAGGCTAAATCCTCCTCCCCAAATTAGCTATAGAGAAGTTTATGATACTAAGATGGCATTGCTTTATGCACAGCTTATTTCTAATATTTGCTAGGTTATTTTGGTTGCTTGGTCCTTCAGAAAATTCTCATACATTGATCAGACACACATTATGATCTTTTTGCATGTTCTCTAAAAGAAAATATTTCTAGAACTTCTTACATCTAGGCAAAGCAAAAAATAAAACTCATTAATCATGTCCTGTAGAATGTCACTATTATAGATGCTGTGGAGAGTTTCCACAGTGGCAGTAAAATATTCATATTTTCAGAAAACCAATTACAAGGTACAGTAAATCATTTAAACATGTTATTGGTGATATTCAGAGAGCAGTGAGAATTTCTTCCTGTACACATAATTACCTGAGGCAACCACTTCTTTTCATGGTCAGTGAGGGGAAAATGATAGTTGATGGTGAAGAGAGGAACTTGTGTTTGCAGAGACAATTTATGGCATTAAGAACCACCATTTTTCACCTTTGACTTCAGGACTGGAATGTAGTCTTCACCTCAGTGGTTAGCAGAAAACAAGCTCCAAAGATTCTTTTTAAAACCTTACCAGTATCCTGCTGAAAGTACAATTTAATTACCCTGCCCTCTTCTGTAGTACCCCTGTCCATTTGGTCTGCACTTCCTGCGAAAACAAGACCAAAGAGAACTTTCCTAGCACTGTAAAAAGACACAGTTGCTTTGTTTTCTGACAGGGGTCCTTTTTCTTAGTAGAACTCCTTAACTTTCACAATAATGTAAGTTAAAGAGAAACAAATTCTCTGTCACCATTCCTCATGTTTTCAACTTTTTGTGTTCTAAATCCCTCTCTCATAGCTTGTCCTGCCACGATGCTGCCAGGTCACTGGTGTTTGGTTTGGGGGACATTGTGACCATTTTATATGTATGTAAGGTTATTGCCACCTTACTCCTTTCCTTTGGTCCTCACCCCTTATGTATCTGCATGCCTTTCGCAAATTACTATAAATATGGATTGCCATGTCTCTGGATTAGAGAATAACCTTTTCTTGTGGTTTTGTGTATTTTATAGCCAGGAACTGCAGGCAATACCATGAAAGAATGATATAACAGCAGGAAAGAGTCCGGCGGGTTTGTATTCTCAAACTGCTGCATAGAGCTGAACAACGCTGGGTATGTGGCTGTGTCGTTGTTGAACAAAGGCTGCACACATCTTCTCTACCTAGTTTCTGCTAATAGTTACTATGGAAATGTAAATTAAATAATTGGTGATGTGTTGGACTGTAAATACACCTCTAGATATTGTCTGAAGTTCCTTGTTTTTAAAGCAAAACTATTTTCAATGTATATAAATGCAACTATGTGTCTGAAACACAACACAGGAGATGTCCTGCTATCATTATTGAGCTGCTCTCTAGATAGCAGAGACCCGAGTGAGAAGATATGTTGGTTTTGGCAGAAAAGATAAAAATCTCTCTCCTTCCTCAACCTCTCCTTGTTTTATTCCTTTCCCTGTCTTTCTTCTTTTCTATTTTTGTTGCCTTTATTGTTTATTTTTCTGTTAGGTGGTGTCTTTTTTTCTGTTTGACATCTTTGTCTCAAATATCATTCCTTCACTCTTGTCAGAGAAACTCTGTGGAGTTAAACTGCAAAGTTGAAAAGATGGAGAAATATTTTTAAGCACATTTGTCTAATTGGTTTTGCTTGACAGTCGCTCTAAATTTCCTTCCTGTGCTAGACTTCCTTCCTTTGCCATTAGTTACTTGATCTTCACAACCTTCTTCTCTTACCCTGTCAGGTCTCCCAGAAAAATAATGGATGCTTCAAAGTACCACTGACCTTCTTTGATTCTGGAATGATTATGCTGTTCTTTCCACAAAAACATGTCACCCAAGAGCCAGCAGACAGCAGCACCTGGTTCCAACCAGGTTGAGTCTCCTGTGTTTACACTGACATCGACTGTAAATAACCCCACTGAAATCAGTGAGTCAGCTCTGTGCATTGGTATATATCTGAAATGAGACTCAAACCTCTGTGTTATTATCTCCACACATTGATAAAAGCTTCCCACAGACCCACTGCGGTATAAAGCCTACACACGGCAGCTTTAATACCCATGGGCACAGTGCTTATTTATGAAAGTTAACTAAAACTGAGTGTCTAAATAAAGGCAGAGTCTTTGAAGATCAGATAGTTTTCCATTGCTTCACTTGTGATCACTATTGCAAAGCACTGCTGTGATCGTTATCAGCTGTAAAAAGGTACATGGCTTAGCTTTTAAAGAAGAAGCATTCATAACAGGGGTGGCACTTGGCAGTTTCTTATGGCAGCACTCTGCAGTGCGCTAGCCCTCCACACACACATAAATGCAAGACATAGGGCTTGTAAATGCTACTCATATCCACACAGTCTACCTCACCTAAACTGCATGCATGCTTTCTGCTGCTCTACAATGCTTCAAATGAAGCCACATAATCAATCACTTAGCACTGATTTCATGGGGAGAAACCATGACTTCATACCTCCTATTTTTTTAAATTGTTAAAATGATCTGGTCAGAACTTTTCCTACTGACATATGTGCATTATATACACACGTATATAATTGCATTCACAAAGACACAAAAACACATGCATTCTTTAAAGAGATTTTGTTGTTGACTCCAGTGAGAGATGCATTTAATCTGTGAGAAAGTATTAACTGATAACAGACAAGAAATAAATTACAGTTTTTTGCTCTTTGACCATCTTTCCTCTGCACATGCAATGCATGACCATCTTTCCTCTGCACATGCAATGCATCACCCTTGAGAATGCCTCAACATAGGAAACCAATGGGGCCTCTGAAAGACAGATCAAAGTGCTTTAAATCAGCCTCCAAGACAAAGTGTTCTCCCTTTTTTCGATATGGCAGAATTCCAACATCCAAATATCATTATATTTCTGCCTAACAGATATAGTAACTTATTTTTGTTGTATCTCAAACCCTATAATGAACTTCATTTCCCTTGCTACTAGATTACTTTTAAAATTTTTGTCTTAAATCAGTCAGCATAATGTATGTGATTGTGTATTACAAAGTCATCAGTAGGAAGCTCATAGTTAAATAGTTCAAGATTTGAAGGACATTATTTCACACTTCAAGGACTGGATTTCAGGTTCAAATTCAGCAATTCAACAAATTAATTCTTCAGAGGACAACTGAACTACTATATTATTCTTTAATTTGATACTTGGTGGCTGTTGCATCAGAAAAAATCAAAATGAGTCCACTGGAGCAATTAAATATGAAGAAATGGACAACTGTAATCCCTAAAATTTTCAAATATAAAATATGCTTTCAGTGTTACAACATTTCACAGTATATTTATAAATTTTTAAACATAAACAGAAACTATTTCCAGTTCTTTTCATAAAATATCTTTTTACAGAAATATTGTTGGAATCTCTTACCATCATAAACAAATGAGCATCCCTAAAACTTCTCAGAGTTAAGGTACTATGTGTCTTTTCTGGGGTTTGAAACTGAAAGTAGGTGTGTCAGAAAATATTTTTAAGCTTTCACCTAATCTGAATTAGGACTATATAGACATGGATACGGCAATTCATGTTGCGCTTTCAGGATGGAAGGAAGTTCCTATGGAAGTAAGAGCTATGTAGCTACATTTGGATATGTTTGGGAATAACCTTTCACTTCACAGGAAGACACAGGAGCAGTAGTTGTCCTTTGCATTTTGTGACCCATAACACCACTTGCATTGACTTGTGAACTTAGGAAATACTTGGAATTGCAATGATAATGATTCAGGAGTCATTACTGTTACAGATGTTAATACAAAATGTCTCAAGAGCTTCTATGTGTTTTAGGAACCACTGAAAAATCTCCACTAAAATAACTACATATTTTCAGTAATGAGAGTGTAGTTTGTGACAGATTGAACACTATCTTTATCTGTCACAATTCAAGTGTTTATTCAATTAAAAAAAAAAACCAATCTTCAAGAATATTTACTTAAGGTATTGCCAACAGCAGAAAGAAAAATAAGAGGAAAGAAAAGAAAAACATTTCATTAGAAAAGAAAAAGACATTATTTCAGTGAATTCCGTTATCTTCTTTAATCAACCATGACTGCACCCTTCAACTGGTTCACTTAACTTGCTGTTTGAATCTCTAATTTAGTTTATCTAGACACAATCATGTAAATTATAAGCAGTAAATCAGGTAACAAATAATAATGGCAGATAATGCAGTTACTTTATTTTATTCTTTATGCAATACAATGATATGACTTTATCAGAGAGGGAAAAGAGCAACATTACCTTCTCTCTATATACATGCAGTAAAGTGAGAGACTTGGTTTTGAGTCTGGAAGAACTGACCCCAGAATCTTGAGACTGGAAACAAAGATTAGCAGTGATCAACATCTGTACTGGGAAGAACTGGGGCCTAGTTTGTTATCTGAGAGTCATTTGTTCTAGGGAAATGCAACAAAACTACTGTAACTCTGAATTATTTTTCTCTAGAATTTTCTCAGTTCACAGCTGTGCAGTGCAATAAATCAGAAGACTGCTTATAGAACTGCCTTTTTGTGCATGTATACATTCATGGGTAGACATGTACATAACCTGAACCAAGGCAAGAAAAAGGTATGTGAGTGATATCTTAACTTCTTTTAAGAGAGATTTTTATCAGTCAAATGCCTAAAGGAATTTCATCCTGCTATTTCAGCAGTGATTGGACTTGAGAATTGGTCCTGAGGAGTGTGTTCTCCCACCATCTTGTCAGTCTTATCCTGTATATATGTACACCTCTACCCATGTGAATACTCAGGCCTCTGATGTGCCAATCCTGGACCATTCCATGCACATGAAAATCTATTGAAAACAAATAAAAAAGGAAGATGGGCAAACCCAAATCAGATATTTCTTTTAAAGTCTAAGACACAAATGTGCAGCCTGTATTTTTTACAAAAATGCAGAATTTGTATCTCTGTAATACCTATATTTTGTACTGAATGGCAGAATTGCTCAGGATGATCAGTTCATACCTGTCTTCCTCTATTTTCCAACCATATGATGATGTAAAAAAGTTGTGTGAGTCATAAAACCATCACTTTTGAATGAATGTTTTTAGAAAACAGGCAGTGAAATTTCTTTGCCTACTTAGGCAAAGAAAATTATTGTGACAGTGCAAAATAAAACCCATTGTAGCATCTAGAACACAATGTAGATAATTATCCACTTTAAGAGAACATTATGCTTAACCAAAATAGCAGTTGCTTAGTCTTTTCATTATATACACTCCACATATGCACAATCAATTGTAATATCTACTTGAAGAATGAAAAAGCCAGCTACAGGTTTCAGAACAAAATGCCTTCAAATTTCTGTACATAAGCTGGTAAAGTGTATTTTAATATTTTCAGTGTTCAGTAAAACTTTCTTAAAAAAAACTTCAACTCTGACTAATTTCCTGTACTGTTCAGTGAATTAGCTTTTTCTGTAAATACACAGAACTTTACAATTTAAAATTTACTTTGGTATTCAGAATACCAGCCAAGAAACAGTAAAATGTGTTTACACTTCTAAATAATTTTATGTACAAGTTTATAAAGAGCCACCATTGATTCTTCTACCTCCATAAGACATTATATTTTCCTCTTTGCTTTCCTAGACTTATATGTATAGCACATTTTTCTACACGTAACTTTTCATTTCTGTCATGCCGCAGAAATGCCCACATAAAGCCCTCAAATACTGGCTTGAGAATATTTTGACAAGATCTATTAAAAACTTTCTTTGCCTTGGAACTCCTGACATACCGTAATAATTACAAGAAATCAATTTGCCGGTGATATTCCAGAAAACTTCCTGCACACCACAGAGAGATGTTTTATTGCCTTTTAGGGCTGTCAGAAATATTCACCAGAACAGGTTTCAACCCAATTCTTAAAATCATTTCATGTTTGTGGTTCTGAGCCTCAATTACTGGAAAAAATCTCTGTCTTCTTTGATAAAGCTTTAGTAAAATCACTCTTCTGATGATGAAAGAACAGAAAGGGATTCCTGGGCCTAAGTGTCTTTTTCTGCAGTTGTTTCCATGAACTAGAGACCTGAATTTCAAAGTCCCCTTCAGCAAATCCCTACATAGGTCTCACATGTTACAACTTCTGCTTCTACCAGCAGCTGCTATCCCAGGTGTCCAAATAAAAATCAACAATGTAATCAAGAGCAAGTTTTCTTCTGGTCACTTCATTGAAGACCTTTTTGTTTAATTCATCTGGTGCTCAGATGTGCCATGTTCCTCATATATTGTATCTGATAGTCCCAGCTATTCATTTCTTATTCAGGGTGGTAAACAGAGCACCTTTCCTGACTTTATTTTACTTTGGCTTCAAGGCTACATCTAAATATTCTTCCTACACAGAAACATTCAATAAAGGTCTCATCCCGACTATGTAAGTGAAAGACTTTGCAAACCCGAATCATTCCTTTTATCCTTTTTTTTTTTTTTAATTGTAGTGTCTGTTCAGTGGTCAGCTCTGTGCTGCTCATTTTCATTGAGATTAACACTGGAAAAATCAAATTTCAACCTAATTTTTATTCCTTTTCAATCCTTTCTCTCTCCACTAGCATTTTCTTCTCTACAAACTCATGCACAGCTTAGTCATGTAAACTTTCATGATCATTCATGACCTGCTAGTCACGCAGACACAACGGCCTTTTATGTTTTGGACTCAGGGTCTTTCTTCCTTATTGCTCTTCATACTTGAGAAGACCTTCCAATAGCTGTGTCTAAATCTTCTTCATTGTTGTCCTTCACATTCCCACTTAAATTATCCTGTTCTGTCACATTTAGAAACAACTAATTTATGTTTGGCCTGTTCAACATCTTCATTTACTGCTGTTTAAACATTTCTTTATGTTCTTTTTTTGTCTGTATCACACGTTGTCTTTCCTTTTAACTTCAGATTGCAATTACTCTAGCACAGACACATTTTTGTTCTATGTCTTCACACCCCTTCTCACATTACCATATTATCCATGACTGTGAGCTAACTTAATAGAGGCAAAAATTATTGATACTGAATTATATCAGTTGCTGCATACAACTACTAAATCTGAAATTTATAACAGAAAGCTGTATTTCCATATTGCTTTTTCATGCCTCTCCTTTCTCCAATTTCTCTCCATTGAGCTTCCTTTTCACATTTTTGTGTACTTTCTTTTAAGAAGTTCTCCTCTTCTTCTGTCTGTTCCACCATTATTGCCTTGTGCTTGTTTGTTCATTTGTCTCAAATGAGTGTTCATTTATGTCTCTATTACATTTACATGCCTTCTTCATTCTTTCCCTCCTATGTTATTCTCCTCCCTCCCCCCTTTATCTTTCTTTTCCAATTCTTTTAAAAATTCAACAGCTACACCTCCGCAAGTGGAAATAAATTGAAGTTGTTCTTGACATTAATACACAGACATTCAGAAATAATTAAGCTCTTTTTGTAATGCCTTTTTTCACTAAGTGTTCTGTGGTATATGTACTTGGATCAAGTTTCCAAACTAGTCTCACCTGATCAAAATGCAGACTATCTCATCTTGCTGCTTTTGGCTCCGAAGAATCAAGTACGGAAAAGCAGAAAGAATTGCTATGAAAGAGACTTTCGAGAGGGGGGACAACTGCTTCAGGTCTTTTTCTTTCTGCAGGTGCAAAGTGAGTTCCCATGATATTTCAAAAGGTGCAGCACTGCATTTTTCTAAGAGATAGTGTTACAAGATGGTTGTAGAATACTTTGTGAAACCCCATCCTTCCCCATCCATTTTCCTAGTTTTCTTTCAACATTTATTTTTTCAGTAGAGGCCAACTGGCTAAAGCTAACTAGAAATAGATTTTTTTTCCTCTGGAAAAAAAATGTACGTTTTTCTGTAAAAGACTAAAACCAATATATTTTTTTTACATTATTTTTTCAATGAAGTAGAAGACTCTGCTGTTCTGCCAAGACAGACTTCAGGATGATCATAGAATGTGTCCTTCCTCCAAATTGCTCAGAACTCAATAGATAAGTGACACTTTTAAATTCCTTTTGCTAGCTAAACCCCACCATTTTTATTGAAAAAATGCCATTTCAGCAGTTTATTTTTATAATTAATCAAGCTTTCCGACCAGCTAAGGCATGAGGCTGTAAAATATTTTTCCTGCTCATGAATTTTTTTTTCACTTTTTATGTGAAAGAGTTTTCAATCCCAGTTACAATATGTGATCAGAACAATCACTGTGAGGGTATACTGAGGACTAAGAAACAGACTTTGGAGCATGTGAAGAAACTAAGAAAGTGCTAATGGAGGAGTGTTTAATGGAAACAGTGCACAAAATCTGTCAAAACCCCACATTTTTAATGTTTCTTCCCCCAGGAGACCTCTTTTTGCTCTGTAATACCATTTATCTCAATCTATTGGGGGCTTGAGATCTAACAGATGACTGCTGATAACTCAGTGTGGTGATTTAAAACATTGTCAACTTCAGCTCTTTGTTTCCTTTCCTCTGTTGAAGGCTATGACTGCCATAGCAATGGCATTAAAAAGCAGCCTGCTCCTAGCATCAGCCACTCCGATTCACAGGGCTTCAAACAGCCTGAACTGCCTCTGAAGGGATGATGAAACACTTTTGTGAACTGCTACAGATTAGGCAAGCTGGCTGCTTCCTGGCAGCCAGGACAGCTGCTGTGATAACTTCCAGCAGAAGGTTATTCTGCTCCACAGGACCACTGTGTCCTGGACACTACAGCTCCTTGCTCAGCAAATGTGACTCAGAGCCTGCACACCCCATCCACGTCAAAAGAAATTTTTCTGTGATCAAGGTGTTTTTCACACTAGTTGCTGTATGTTTTGTCACAGTATATTGCTGTATAGAACAGTACAAAATAAGAAAATGAAAATGACAAAATGTACTGAAAGGATTCACAATGCGTGCTGCTGTGTAAATTTGGACTGTGATTACAGAGTTTTATGAGAACATAAAACCAGTTCAGGGTCACCATAATAATGATGCTGCCAGTTCTTTAATTGCTCTGCTTTACATTGATCCAGAAAGCAGTTGAATTGGACCCTCATGTTGCATCATAAGGTAAAGCCATTGGACCTTGTGTTACATCAACATAAATAAACTTTCTGTGGAGAGTTATTGTGTGCCTGGGAGCCGCAAGTGCCACCTGTGGCCCTGGAAGAATTTCTGCTTCCTTTGGCCCATGTGGTGTCACTTCTCAGTGCTGCCTGCACAGCTCCCTCCTCTCCATTCTGGCTACCAAAGAGGACATGGAGGGGGCTGGAGCACTTTCTGGGATGTTCCAGAGTCCTGCTTTGTAGATTTGCCATGCTGCTGGGCAAGGAGTGCTGTGTCATTTTGTAGCTAACCTTAGAAACACCTGTCTCCAAGCAGGTTAAGGCAACTGCAACTCGACATAATTTCCAAGGCAAATTACCTGAGGAAAGGAAACAACATCTACTGCATTATTTGATCTGAAAAGCACAAATGTAGAAGTTCTTGAATGCTAAAAAGGCTTTCACAACATTTTAAAGAATTGCTCATTGGGAAAACAAGTTCGGGAAACTTCTTCTTGTGAAATAAAGGCTCTCCATTGCCAGCATGCAGACAGTTTAAGTGTGCTTCTTCTCATGGTAGTTTATTGCTAGTGGCACTAATGGTTGCTGATCCACCAGTCAATATGCACAGCACGTTTCTCTTTGGCAGTGGCAGCCACATAAAAGTTTGGCTCATGTATGAATTTTTATGTTAAAGAGAAAAAAATTCCAAACTACTGTATACCTACTTTATTCTTCACTTCAGAAAAGCCAATGTGCAAAAAACACGTAAGCAATATCCAATACTGCATACTAGTTGATAACCAAAGTTAATGTAAAGAGAGTTATTTTCTTCCTTAACATTTTATATGAAATCACCATGAAGAAAATAGCTTACTAATCAAATAACATTTTCTATCACCCAGAGGATAATAGAAACTGTCTTAATCTCTACTCCATCTATTGAAAATTTAAGATACTTGCCCTTAATTCTTCAAATACCTTTGTAGACCAGCAGTGAATATCTGTATCACAATATACCTAATTATTCAAGCTTTTTCTCAAGCCATTGCAGGTCCTTCATTTAGCTCTAGAAGTCCTATATCTTGCCACAAGTATCTTGCCACAAGTACCTTGCCCTACTCTGAGTCCAAGGCTGCAGTACTCTTGCCCTGCCAACACTGGTAAGATGGCAGCCACAGACTTCCATCATCCCTACCATGAACACAGCTGTTGATACTGCCAAACTCAGGAGTCTGACCAAAACCATATTCTGATTTTCAGCAAACACACACTACCTTCAAGTAAGTGTAAGGAGCTTTGATATTACATACATTATTACATCAAGCAAGTCTAAGTGGAGGCATTACATGAAGGTAAGTATTCATCTTTTCCTTCTTTGATCATTAGAATAAGTAATATTTTAATATTTGTTATACTCTTGCACCGCAGAACATTAAATAATTTATATGATTAGCTGAAAAAGAAGTTATGGACAAAATAAGTATTTAGAGAAGAGTAGAACACACTTTTCCTAACTGAAAATCTACCTCACATGCTTCAGTGATGGAGAATGTGTCTCACTATCCCTGCTTTTGACTACTATGGAAAAAATCAGAAACTTTAAAGATAAGCTATCACCCATTAAGGAAAAAATGTAATAATAATCAGTCAGCCCAGATGACAGGTAGCGTAAAATTTTGCAAATCTAGGTTTAATCTTGAGGGAATAACTTTTCCCTTTTTGACTTCTCTATGCTGTCCTAGTCATGTCACCCCAGGCCTCTAATCCATCTGGCCTACAGGTGAATCTATCACTGCTATCTGTCATTTGTGACAATTTTATAAGAGCAAGAAAAGCTGATATAAGTGAATTCTGGTTGACCTTTCCTTACTGAAGAATCAAGAATAACTTTATTACTAACTCTTCCTGCTTTCTAAATAAAATAAAAGGAAACAAATGAGAAACATTAATTCTGTGGTTCTTCAAAGACACATTCTTGAGCAAAGTAAATTCATTGTTGGATCAACAGCTTGAAATGGAGAAGAAAAATGGTGTTTGCAATACTTAGTTACTCATTTTCTTAGACTGACCTTGTCACCACCAGGAATTCTTGTTCTGTGAATTCCACAATTTTACTTTTTCTCTTGTATGTTTTCCTGCTAGGAGTTTTTCCCAGACTTCAATGAGGAGTGACATAAAATACATAAATCTAAAAAAAAAAAAGAAAACAAACCAACCAACCTACCAACCCCAAAAAAAACCAAACAGAAAAACCCCAAACCAAACCAAACTGAACCAAAAAAAAGAAACCAAAACGACAACGACAATGACAACGACAGGAAGGGAAGGGAAGGGAAGGGAAGGGAAGGGAAGGGAAGGGAAGGGAAGGGAAAAGGAAAAGGAAAAGGAAAAGGAAAAGGAAAAGGAAAAGGAAAAGGAAAAGGAAAAGGAAAAGGAAAAGGAAAAGGAAAAGGAAAAGATAAAATGAAAAGATAAAAGGAAAAGATAAAAGGAAAAGATAAAAGCGCCTCACTTGATATTTTCTAGCCCCCTCTAAGCTGGCCATCAATGCCACTAGCAGTGAAAGTGAGTACCACAGGGTTGCTGATGTTAGCACCTCTGTTTCAATTGCTGTAATACCCAGTGCCCTTGGGATGAGAATATTTCCCCAAGCTGCAAGCCATTAATGCCTCTGTTAAGTGTCCTCCTCAAAAACCCGTTGACAGAAAAAAGAGAGTGCTCTTCCTATAGTCAATAAAACAGCATATGGGTAATTGCAAGAACAGAAATGCACCTTTAAAATATGGTTTAACCCCTTGAGTATCCAGCATAAGAGCTGCACCTGTGAAGAAAGCATGAACCAGGATTCATCTCAATGTATGTAATATCAAAGCACTTGTCAAAATTTTGCTCAGAATGAGCACACCTGAGGTTCTGTTTATGTAAACTCTTCAAGATGTAGAGTCAATCCCCGTCTGAAAGTAATATAGGAATTAATTTTTCTAAGGAGATTTCTAGATTTCATGGTCTTTACTAAGATGGTCATAGCTTCTTGCCTCTGGGGTGCTTCAACCCAGTATCTCAAAATCACGACCTGTATTAAAAAATTTAAAAAAAAAAAAGAAACATCCTAAAATACTGGTGATGTTAGCTATCTTCTTGTGATAATGGCCTTTATTTTCATTTTCTAAATCACCACAAACTGGGCTGAATACTCACTTGAAGGATAATCTAATCTCAGGTCATTTCCTTTCACTGGAAAACTTCAGGATGGAGTGGTAGAAAAATATAGCAAGCAACTTCTTCAGGCTGCAGGTGAGAGGTAGGTGAAGTTGCCATGACCTATATCCACTGAGATTAAATAATACTTGTTGCATATTAATGCACAGCAAGTAATTATGCCACAGTTCATTGACCACGAGAAAATCTGATTTTGGAAAAACAGCAAAATTGTTTCCATGTTCCTCTGGCAACATAACTTTACAGCTGTGACAATTGTTTATCTATCTGAGCCTTCTCTTAAATCAGTCAGTAGCTTTTTCAGCTATTTCAAACATTGATATGATTCAAAACACAATTGTTTTTATCTACATCCAATGCTACAGACACAATGTTGATAAACCCCATATACAATCTGGATTGAATAACACTGATTCCTTCCTCCCGTTCTCACTCTTCCCAGAGAAAAGAATCAAATGTTGGTTCCTGCACTTAAAATAGTAAATACAATGAGATGGATTATGAAAGAAAGAATTTGTCAGAGTATTGTTATGATTTATTAAGTGAGGGACACTTTGATCTGGAATACTGAATATTAATAATGCATTTATAAACATAAGAATTTCTTATTAATGAAATGTATATAATAGAAAGTAATGAAAAATGTCATTATGGACTGCATTATGAAGTTACAAAAAGACATTACATGAGGGATAAATATAAAATTAAACTGAGTGATAAACTGGATGATGAAGTTAAACTTAGATGCTGTAAACAAAAAAAATTAATATACATCATGAGCTGAACATTTTAATATAAATTTCGTAAGAACATTTATTTGGGACACAGAATAATTTTTTTTTCATTGTTGATAATGTAAGTTTTATATATATTTTTAAAGATCTCTTAGAGAAAAAAAATCCTAAAATTAATGTCACAAATTATAAATCTGAAATTGAACTGAAAGAGGGTAGGTTCAAATTTTATATTATGAAGGAATTCTTTCCTATGAGGGTGGTGAGACAGTGGGCCAGAATGCCCAGAGAAATTGTGGATCCTTAGAAGTGTTCAAGATCAGGTTGGATATGGCCCTGGGCAACCTGGTCTATTGTCTGGCATCCCTACCCATGGCAGAAGGGCTGGAACTACATGATGTGAAAGGTCCCTTCTAACTCAAGCCATTTTATGATTCTACAAATCCAAATTCTACTTTACAAAAAAAAAGCACTGGAAGTAACTTTTTTCTCTGCAAGCCACCTTTAAACTAGTTGTTTCTGTGGAGAAACCTTCTTTTGCATGTGCTGTCCTGCAGTTTTCCTCCTCAAGATTTCTTGCACATTCCTCTGGAACATTTAGGCTAGACCAGTGCTAGAAACAACACACAGGCCTTGATAGCCTGTTCCTTTACGACGGCTCCTTTCATCTGCGCTGCATCATTGTCTATCAGGGCACAGCACACCACAAGGAAGTATGTAATGAACACAGGGTGTATTTCTTGCTGACATTCCATCCACCTCCTCTGCAGCTGTCTCTGCAACTGCCCGTAATAAAAACCTGCTACAGCACACCCCTTAATTGCTTCTGCATTGGTCAAAATTATAATTATGTGTGGCTAGTAGGATGTAGCTGAACTAAAGTCTTATGAAAAACGTTCTCACAGTGAAGAGGAGAAAGGAAACAAAACTCAGATAGGAGTCTCAGATCTGTTGCTTGGGCTCATCTCTACTTCTTTTAAATACTTAAGAATTCCTGGATTAAGTGAGAAGCAATGGACGTGTGAAAAATGTTATGATCAATAACAAATGAAGGTAAAAATCTAAATGGGAATAATTGCAGCACTGCAACCTATAAAGAAAAACAATCAATGTTTAGACATACTTATGCTATGAATAAACTTTTCCAGTGTTATTGAGGAAAACTATTTACTTTTCCAAAATATTGCTGGCTGGAATTCTCTAGTACTAAAATTAACTAAAACTTTCAAAATCAATTATTACCCATCAGCTACTTTGTAATCTGGATGCCTTAGGGAAATGGAAACATCCATGCTGTTCTGATAAATCAGGTAGTAACTGCAGGACTGACAGATCTGATGGAACCCATCATGATTAGACTTATCTATATTTCCTTGTTAATTACAGCCATTTGCTTCTTCAAGAAAATGCTCCTGTCTGCCCACAGGATAGCTTAGAGCTACAGTAATCTGTTTTTTGTTCACCATACACAAACAGACTAACTCAACAATCATTACACAGAACAGGCATGGAGAACAGAAAATCAAAATATCACATCAACAATGTCACATTCTCAATTCCTGTAAATTCTTTTGAACAAGGACTTCTACAGACATCAAAAATAGCCAGTTAGGGGCTTATGTCACCCTTTTAAACTGCATTCTAGTAGTTCATACTGATTTCTAACCTATCAATAATTGGTAACTCAGTTCCTGCAGAGCCAGTGTGTAACAAGCATTTTAAATGGCACTGTGTTATTTCATCTAGGTACCTCAGGCTATAATGGTAACAAAACTCATTGGAGAAAAACAAAGCAGAAGGCTCTTGAAGATCCTCCTGATATCACCTTCTGGAGGTAGGCGATGCTCATTATCAATCCCAGTCCTGTGGATTTGAAAGCAGCACAGGGGAATAACAAAGAGACCACAGGTCCATTTGCAAGGACTCAGTCACCTTTGCAGGGTGCCCAACATCCAAAGGAACGTAAGATTTACTCACTCTCTACTTCTCATTCTGTTTGATTGAAGCAGTTATTAAACCATTTGTTGTCAACTTTTTATCATCAAGATGCAGGAAGGATCCTGTACTGTCTCTCTCTTTCTTTGCATCCCCTCTATCACAGCTGGTGCAGAGCATCCTGTGACACCAAACCTCCAAAAATCCTAGAATATTTCTTCAATGTCTTTTTTCCAGGAAATCTCTCTTATCAGTTCCACACTTTAATTTTGCTTTCCAGTTGTCATGGTCTATGAGATACTCCGTTGTTTTACATAATTCAATAGCCAGAAATAATTAACATTTATGTATGACCAAATTTTGTTTCTATTAATCATACTTCAGAAGGATCTTCTGTATAGGTTTTTATTTTAGTGAGACTGAAAACAACAAATTTTTCACAAAATATGCATTAAGCATTCTCTTCAATATGAAAGATGACTCATTTTAAAATATTGTTTTACTCTGTAACATGATTTGGGAAGTAATCAGCCACAAATGGATACCGATTGTCACATTCTAGTTTCTGATGGATTGACTTCCAGTCTGATTTGAATAACCTTGATTCCTACTGAAATCAAACAGATTCAAATGTTCAAATCCTTGAAAAATCAGGCCACATCTAAGAGTGCTGATATTCTCTAATCCTTCTTTTCCTTGCTTGCTTCTTCAATTCACAAAGGGTATAGCAATATCTTTGAACATACTCTGTAGATTTTCTGGTGATTAGTTCTCCAATCACAGTATTTCCTCAGGTTATATGTCAGTCATGGCCTAGATCTGAAGTGTCAGTACAGGGGTGACAAGTAATAGAAATATGTGGCAATGTTTGGCATCCATAAAAATCAGTTTAACATGCAGTTTAACAAGTGGTTTGACCTTGGCTCAAATGCCAAGTGCCCACCAAAGTCATGCTGTCGGTCCCCTCCAGCTGAATGGGGGAGAGAAAAGGAATTAAAGGCTCCTGGGTCAGGGTAAGGACAGGGAGAAATCATCCGTTGGTTACTGTCACAGGAAAAACAGACTTGACTCGGGGAATTAATTGAATTTATTACCAATCAAATCAGAGAAGAATAATGAGAAGTAAAAACAAATCTTAACAAATCTTCCCCCCTCCCTTTCTTCCTTCTTGGGCTCAACTTTATTCCCAGCTGTCTACCTGCTCCCCTGCGGAGATGCAGAGGGATAGGAAATGGGGACTGTGGTCAGTTCATCACATGTTTCTGCTGCCCATTGCTGTTCAGAGAGAGGACTCCCCTGCTCAAGCATGGGGTCCCTCCCATGGGAGACAGTCCTCCATGAAATTCTCCAACGTGATGTCATTCCCACGAGCTGCAGTTCCTCACAAGCTGCTCCAGCGTGGGTCCCCCACAGGATCACAAGTCCTGCCAGCAAACCTGCTCCAGTGTGGGACCCTCTCTCCATGGGGCCACTCCTGTCATCTTTGGTGAATTGGGTCATTTCCCTGCAGCAGCCTTCACAGTGCTGTGCTGTGCACTGGTAGCTGGAAAGGTGCTGATAACACACCAGTGTTTTGGCTGCAGCTGAGCAGCACAGGCACAGCATCAGCACTGTCTTCCCAACTTTCCATCCCCCCACCAGAAAGATAGGCAAGATATTGGGAGAGGACACAACTAGGACAGCTAACTCAGATTTAACAAAGGGATATATTCCATACCATATGATGTTGGCTCAGGCATAGAAAAGGAGTAAGAAGAGGGGGGCATTCATTATTTACAATAATTGCCTTCTTGAGCAACCATTACACCTGCTGAAGCCCTGCTTCCCATGAAGTGGCTGGACAACACATGCTGCTGGGAAGTAGAGAATAAAATCTTTAGGGTTTTTCCTTTGCTTCTGCTTGCAGCCTTTTGCTTTAGTAAACTGCCTTATCTCAACCTATGAGTTGTTTTCCATTTTATTTTCTCTCTTCTGTCCAGATGAGAAGGGAGAGTGCTGGAGCATCTTGGTGAGCACTTGGCATGCAGCCAAAGTCAATCCTCCACAGTTCTTTTTGGTGCCCAACATGAGGCGAGACAATGGCAGTTTTATATTAAGCATGCTAGAGGTAATTATCCAGCAGAAGGTACATGGAGTTTGTCAGCTGCACTGCTTATCTCCTTATTTTGCTGAGTTTGGGAACATTATTAATAAACACAATGGCTCTGTGCTTTGCCCTTACATTGATAGCCTTGCTGTGTTGGGGGAGCTGTCTTGTGGAGCTGATGAGTGAACACATCTCCCTCTCTCTACTCAGGATGGACGTAGATGGTTTTTTTATGCAGGCTCCCACGGCCCTTGCTCACCCTTATGTGAGATTTTTAACACTATTATTTGATACTGCTAGAATTCTATGGGGTTTGTGGAATATGGTGTCATCCTGGTACAAGACAAAACAAATTGTGGGTGAGAAGATATTGAAACGTGCCCTGAAGTGAGAAGTCCATGGGTGGCAGGGAGTGTGGGAAGATTTGGGCAGGTTCCTAGGGTGGTTATCACCTCCCATTACCTAGGACTTAACACCTGAACAGATGATCAACCCTGACAAACTGACCTGTCAATTGCTAGAAGGGTGCCTTGCCTACTCCAGTGAAAACCAGCAGCCTCCAGCACTGCACTGGGGCCTGTTCTGTGCCTATCCAGGCTCAGTTCAGTACTCTCAAGAGACTGTAGTTGAGGCAGGAACCCAAACTGCATTTGAGGACACCATGGCTGAGATAGGGAGGCAAACAACAACTACAGTAACTGCTGAAGAAGAAGGAGAAGGACAATCAGGAAAGGAAAAATCTGATCAAGCCAGTCCTTCAACAAAGAAATTGAAGAAAGTAATGAGGCAATTTAAAGAGAGTCAGCGATTATGCAGTCCCTGACTTTATCAGAATTCTCTGATTATTTTTAGCAGCAAAGTTGGAAATTGCTAGGACAACTACAATGCTTCTGGAATTGTCTCATTATCTCACTTGGAAAATGGTAGAATAACTCAGCTAAATAGCAATTTTTATATCTTATTGTGTTATTCTATCTTAGTATCTTCATATATAATATGGCTGCCAGAACAGCATGTGAAAAGAAGTAGTACTTGTCAAATATACCTTCAAATCTTATTATCAAATTTAGAGCAAAATACTACAATGCCTAAGGAGGCTGGTATGAAATACACACAAACTTTTTTTACTTTTTTAATGAACTAAACTTTTATGTGCTATTTGCTTGAAGACAGAGATGTGATTGATGTCAGACATTCTCAGATTGGACGTAGCACTTCAAATATCTTCTGCTGAAATGCTTTTGCATCTATTGACAGTGATCTTCATCTGATACATACAAACTCTGGACAGCACTGCAATATACAATAAGGTCTGCGGAAAGCCAGAGAAAAGTACTATGGCAAAAGTTGCATCTGTGCTGACATAGTATAAAAAAGGAAGTATGAGAACTCTTCATTGACAGTGAGAACAGAACCCCTGAATATCAACAGTCAGTAGTTAATAAAAATTCAGGGTTTTGTTTTGAGTCCATTGGAAGATGGATGACAGAAGAAGCTATGACAGCAGGAAGAGAAGCTGTCAAAGGAGCACCAATGTGTAATGAGAGAAGACATTTCAGAAAATAGAATATGCCTCCATTTCTGCTTGTCAGGATTCATTGGGGCTGAATAGGTCTGAATTCACTGCTCAAAATGGACAGTGTACACTGATGACTAGTAGCAACCAGCCGTTCTTCAACTACAAATTCATCTCAGAATGGAATGCATGCCCAAGCACTTCCAGAGCAGGGTGTCTGGTTGCATAAGTCTCTCTTTTCATGGTGATTAACATGATTGTCAAGCATTTACCAGTACTGTCACTGTGGCCCATTTACAGGGGAAAATGTTTATTATCGAAACATGATTTCTCCCATTTTTATAGCATGTGCTCAAAAAGGAGTTAGTGCTTCATCTTTTTGGCTTGCAAAATTAATGTGTTCCTCAGAATAAACTCAATATTGGAAAAACATGGAAACATGAAATACATGGAACACTTCCTAACACTAGACAGATATAGACTATTACATATATCTGGAAAGTTCCATTTGAGTTAAATATAGTGTAAATACAATTTAGTTTTGCACTGTGTCTTTCAAGTAGAAATCAAGATAATACACGTTATTTTATCTCTATGTTCCTTTAAAAGACCTATCTCTAGTGAATCAGAGCTAGAGATTCTTGGAAGATGAATGTCTATAAATAAATGTATAAGATGCTTTTTTTCTGGAAAGAAACCTCAAAGGCTAATTGGTCTAATGTGCTGAATGACATTTTACAGACACGCCACAAAGACGCATGTCCTAAATACCCTGACACAAAATATCTCCTTCTCGAATCCACCTACAGACCTTAAAATGCTGTTGCCTTACCTAAAATTGCTTACACTCTGAGTCCTGCAACCTTTTGCTTTAGTAAACTGCCTTATCTCAACCTGTGAGTTCTTTTCCATTTTATTTTCTCATTTCTGTCCAGCTGAGAAGGGAGAGTAGTAGAGCATCTTGGTGAGCGCTTGGCATCCAACCAAAGTCAATCCTCCACAGTCCTTTTTGGTGCCCAACATGAGGCACATGCTCATTTTGTCGTTGACCAAGCTCTAAGATCTACATTGTGTCTTGTCTCCACCATGAGCGAGCAGAGAGGAAGTCCCTCTGCATTAGGTTAGAACTGCAGCTGGAGGCCTGTGCAATGCACCAAATCAGCTCTAACCCTGTTAGTTCAGTGCTCCCACATAGATTTACAAAGGCCTCTGCAGGGCTACATGTGATTCTGTATTTGGCAGCTAAAGGTGGTACCTCATCTTGATTAAAGGACATACTGCAATGTCATTGAATCCCAGCATAGCTGTCTTCTACCCCACAGAGAGAAACAAGATACAGAAGCAGCCCAAGTACTCTGGGGACTCCACAGAATTCTCCTTTCTAACAAGAGATAAAGGAAATGGTAGGCTTACAAACTGCAAAGACTGGGTGAATATTTGGGTAGCCATATGCTCTCTTTCGTCAGTGATGAATGAACATAAGACATGCAACTTCTTTGTTTGGGGGAGGAATATTTGGGAAACTTTGAATTTGAATCATATTATAGAATAAGCAAAAGGGTCCATGAGAGTCAGCAGTGAATAATAAAGCACAAAAGACTGCAAGTTCAGGGAAGAAACAGTTGGAAGTTAGCATATATCTTCATATACCTTCTAAGAAGCCTAAACCTGCCCAGGAAAATCTCCAGAGCTCTTCATGGGCTGGTCCTAGAAATGGCCAGACACTCCAACATGAAGAGTGATGTGGTGAAGTCTGAATCCCACCCCTCTGAGGGCTTCAGGACTCTGTAATCAGAGGCACAGCTCTGACACAGCCCAGCCATATGCTTGGCTCAGGCTGTCAAAGAAACCGGGAAGTTGTGAGAAAGAGAACTCAGAGGTATGTAGAGCAGCAGCAAAGATAAGGAAGTTAAAATTGTAGACACAGGGATGGTGAGACAGGTTGTTAGCAGTTCAAGGAGGAAAGTTCAAGAGAAAAAATATGAACTTTAGAAGGTTCAAAATCTTAAAGGAAAACCCAGGGATTTGAAGAAAAGCAGCTCATTACCTCTGAGCATGTGCTCCAGTGAGCAGTGAAGTCCAGCCTGTAACCATTGCCATCTTGTAGTATCCTATTTGCAGCCTCTTTACATATAGTAAGAGGTGCCTGACCTGGAAGATTACAACTGACAAAAAGAAAATGAGCAATAAAAAAAAAAAAACTTAGGACAAGGAATAGGCACAACTGAAAACAAGGTAAATAAAATATGACCATGAATAAGCGATGGATGTGTGTCTACAGCCTATTTAGCAAATGCTACCAAGAGAGAGATTGCTGTGACTCCCTGCTGTGCATGTTCTCTGCAATACATGATATTTATTTAAAAATAAGTATGCCCCATCAGGAGGTGGATTTCCAATGAGTACCAGTAATACCAAATAAAATCAGCATTGCATTTCAGTTTTTCATATATGTGAATTGTTAATCTGACATTAGCTGTGCCTGCACTGCATTTGCAGAGTGACATCATGATAACTTATACTGTACTAACTAGCCTGAATGTTTATGGCAGTCTAACTTCAGCAGAAAAGAGGGGACTTTTTACCAACAAAAGCAGAAAAATTCTGCCTATGTCCATATGATGAGTACCAGGATACTGCAGCCACACTTCTGTTAATGTTTGAATAAAGCCTTCATTGCTGTATCTACACTGCAAATAAACTGTTTTGCTCAAAGAGGGGACAAAGATCACAAAAAAATCACTTAAAATAAAGCACGGAATGCAGCTGAGAATGTTGTTGATCAACAGAAGGTTATCCAGAAAGTATTTTGAGACAGATTGCTGGCACATGGACCCCAAGGAATGAGTGCCACAGTGACAAACAGAGAGACTCAGACACCACTTCCTGTCTTGGACTTGCAGCAGAGGAAGGAGTCAGGCTCTTACACAGTCTCAGAAACTTTTCTGCAAAGGGGCAGTATTAAGCCTTGGGTTCCAGCCTTAAGAAAAACACTTTGTAGAACCATGATGACAAGAAGAAAATAATAACAATCAACTAATCTTAGTATTTAAAGAAACTATACGAATAAGATGAAGAACAGAATTCAGAAGAAGAGCTAGAAAGACTACTGAAGCCACACTACTTGAAACTTGTCCAGATGGTAGGATTTCATTTTTAAAAAAACAAACAACCAAACCCCAGTATAGCTACTTCATTTTTAATAACTGTCCCATTTTCCCTTTGACATTAAGCTAATTGGATTGATTCTGCACAATGATTAGCCAGAGTACTTTCATTTCCATCTTTGAACTGTCTGGTTTCAACAGCGTTCTCCAAGTGCTTTCCAGCCAAAGCTGGGATCCCCTGCTTGTTATCTTTGAATAGTCAGCCCCCTTTGGCACTGGTTTTCCAAATTTCCATGTTTTCATCTAGTCCTTTCTCTCATCTTGTACGTTACAACCTACTGGCCCCTTTAGCTAGTTGGATAGAAGGATCAAATACTCCAGAAAAAGAAAATGTATAGTTTTAGTGATAATCTTTGTCTGGCACTTTATGCTAAGAAGGAATTTAATTATTAATAGCACAGTTATCTCTATTAAACAAACTTGTTTTCTGAGGAAAGAGTTTAATTTTGTTTGGCAAGCAGACAGGAAGAAAAATAGCAATGTAAATTTGGGTTATTATTACATAAGAGGAAGGTTTTTAAATGAACTCTGTTTTACGTTTTTCTCTTCCACTGTTTTCTGTTACACCTCACTCACTCTTTCAATTCTTGTTAAGCTGTCACTTAGCATTTTTTCCCTCTGGAATGACAGCAGGACATGCTGCTTACACTGGCTAGACAGATGCCTACCCCTGAGAGTATATCAGCTTCTGGACTGCACAGCCTGTACCAGCATGGTATGTACTCTTGACATTAGATCTTTGGCATTAATGTGTGTAGGTGACAAGCTCATTAACAAATCAGGTGGTGCAAAAGTTATGCAATAAAAATAACAAGGTGCTAATTTTACCCCCTGAAAATAAATTAAAATTATTTCTGGTCACTGTATAAATAGTTGCCTGATAATTAAAATCAAATAAAGTTCCTGCAGTGATATTTAAATTGTTAACATTTTCTTATAAACCCAGAATTACTGAAAAATACTTACAGTTTAGCCTTATTTTGAACAATATTTAACAGAAGCCCAATTGAAGTGCTTAGAGCACCAGCATAAATACAACTTCTGCTGTGGGAGGCGATATGTGGATGCAAATATGCGGCTAGCAAGAAAATTCTTGCTTCTTTCCAGTCCCGTGAGATGCTTTTCTCTCTCACAGAACATATTAGCAGAGTTCTATAAAAACTATGAACACCTGTGACCTTGAAGTGCTTTGTTTATGGTACAGTAGAAAAATATTTTGACAATGGATGTTTTAAGATTTTAGCCAATCACTCCAAGGGATGGCTGATCCTTTGACCAATTAGACTATGAAGAAAAAAGTCTATAAAAGAGTTGTAAAATAATTAAATAAATCAATCTTGCTGCACAATTCCTGCCTGCTGGATCTCTCTTCTCCTCCCTACCACTGCGGTATACCGCGAGAGTGATATTATGTCTTCATAAGGTTTTGTGTTTCTAGAATCTTAGAGGAACTCTTTGCAGAACTGAAACTTTGAAAAGATGCAGTTAAGCTGCTTACACCAGCATACAACCCATCAAGGAGAATGAAGTTTCTTTGCCAGTGTTCAAGCTCTAAGGGTGGCTGTGGGGTGGCTGCACTAATTTCTTCCTAATCAATTTCCCCATAAGTGCAGACATTACTATTATGTCATTGTGGGTCCTCATTCCCCACTTTCATTCCTGCTGAGTCCATCAACGTCAGCATGGCAATATCTTAACCAAGACTTAACATTTCTCAAAGGAAAGGAAGAAGACAAAATCATCCCAAGCTCTTTTGAAGGACCTATTATGATGAAGTGCACATGATTATACAAGATATAAAAGAATTTAAAGCAAAGGGTTAAATTCCACACTCAGCATGCCTTTGGATTAGGTGGCATTCCCACATATGCAGTGATACTGTGCTATTTATCGTAGATAAATACAATCTGAATGCATGGTTCAGCTGATCCACTATGAGTTGGGTTGAAATCACCACACTTACATAGACATGGGGTTAGATCCACCTGATTCATCATTATAAAAGTGTACAATGTTGATGTCTGCAACTATGTTGAACTTGTAAATTTTACTGTTTATAGAGGGGAAATAGATTCTTCCGCAGTGGGATTCCACCCATCCTAAAGTATGCTCACAAAACAGATCAGAAAACTTGCACATGCATCTATTCCTCTACTGATTATTATGGGAGTCGAAGCTGACTACATCAAAAATAGTTGTCTACCTTAGTTATCTCTAAAATCAGCTGTGATTAACCCACCCTGGTGTCTTGACACTTCAGTCAATGGAGAATTATTGAGGTTAATTTGCATGATGGTTTTGTTTTGCATTTCCACTTGGAGAGCAGACTGCTTCAGGTTTTTTACTTGCTAATGTCATGGCCAGCCAGCACTATCTGTGTGCCATGGAAAAACACACTGTGCAGTTGGATAATGTGCAAATAGAACATCTTCAGACTTCAGACTACACTGTAATGTGAATTTCAAACAGCAAAGATTTGGCACATTTCTCATTTTGTCCTAGTTGATGCTCTCCTCCTGAGGCTGAAGTAGCTTGTCAGCTTTCAAATGGGATGAGATCCATTTAAAGACTGTGACACTGCAGGTGTCAGAAAAATCACAGGTTCTACTTGAAACCAACATTTTTAATTACATTTGGCATTCCCATGCATATTGCTGTCACTTCTCTACCACTGATGGCAATAGGCATGGGAATGTTCAACATAATTAAAAGCTTTCATTTCTAATACATTCTGTGACTTTTATGTACTTTCAAACCTTAGGACTCCTGTACTGAGCAAAGTGGAATGGAAACTATAGGAGTCTTGACACCTCAAACACCACACAGAAAGTAAGATCCTGCCCAGGTACTGCCAAAAAGTGTCTGCAAAAACCAATCATCTGGAAGAAGCTGATTTTATTCTGTCACCCCTCTACAGAGACTGAGCCTTTTTCTAGTAGTAGCTGCTCTAATTGATCACACTTACTTTTGAAACCAGGACTGAAGGGGAGGTAATGACATTGGTGCTGCTCTCCACATTCTTCTCCACATTCTTTGCTAGAACATGGAAAATGCATTTTAGGCTCTCTTACAGGTGACAGATTTCACCTGTGAGAAAAAGATGAAAGAACAATAGGTTAAAATTTCTGTTCACAATTTTGCCAAAGTAAAATCAGTATAAAAAGAAGGCATCAATAAACTTGGGATCAAAAGTTGAGCAAATAAGGAAGGCGCCAGCACTACAATTTTGTGATCAGGGCACTCATTTAGGATAGGGTAGGAATGAGTGGTCCTGCTCCCTATTCCCAGAAAAAGTTGTGCAGCTGACAATCAGGTGGAAAATATGGCATAATCCAGAGTGAAGAGTGTTAAACTTTTCATCCTCATTTTTTAATTACCTCATTCAGAAGACAGCAAGTCAGCAGCAAAGGTTTTCAAGGCCCTTCTAGATCAGCGTCAGCAAATCCTCTCCCAAACATACACAGGAAGTGTTCAATTCCTCCACAATCTTAAAAAGCACACACCATCAATCTCCTAAAATACAATACTTCTCTCTGAGCAAAGCTTCAGATCCCAAGGATACATATTGCAATTTGGTGTCAGGTGCTAACTCTTTCAGCTCCACAGGACACCTAAAGGAGAATTCACTTATGGTTGCTGAAAGTGTGTGGTAACATAATCACTATGTCTGATCCCTTCCTGAAGTAATCTATCAGATGATCTGTTAGGTCAAATGGCACTACAGTATTACTCACAAGTTCTTCTTACAATGAATTAGGGAAAAGGACAGATTGGAATGACAGTGCAACACGTGCCTCCTGTCTCATAATATGACCTCCATGCAGCCAAATTTTAGAGCATCCTTAACTTCAATATCCCACCTGTAGCAGTACATCCAATGTAGAACAACCACACATTTTGCCTGTATCGTTTCTATGACAGCGAGTCAAAAACACCTGATATCATACATCCATCTTGTAAGGAAAACTTGGTTTTTCACCTGATGAACTATACTAAAAATCAGTGAAGGCATTTTAGAAGACTTAACCATTGGATTGGCAGGCATTTCCTTAGTTTCTCTTAAACTGGTACATCAAAATAAAGTTCCCTCTGTGCCACTGATGTGTAAGCCCGGCAACATCACATTTTCTATTTCCTCTTCAGTCTTTTTTTTTAATAATTGCAATGGTTCTGCCCCCACTGGAAAAGAAGTCCATAATCAGAAGAATAATTTATCTCAATTATGAGATAAAAATAAAGAGTGACAGACTTCCTGTTGGCTGTTCACTCTTCTAAAGGAGTTTCCACAACAGCAATCCAGGACTAGCCTGAAAGTTTACAAAACAGTGATCCAGAGAGCTAAGCACCTGGGACATAATTTCGAATGAACTTTGCATCCTGTGATTAAAGGCCTCAAACAAAAAAAAAATGCTTACAGTAAGACATGGTCTGTAAAGTTATGAGTCACACACACAAAAAAAAGCCATTTGTCTGGCAAGACATTTAACAAAGTTACAAAGGAATAATGCAGAACAGTTTATCAGACTGTTTTGTGTAAGTAAGCTTTTAAAAGTCTTCTGCATCATCAAAATAAAATTAAACAATTGTGGACATTTCTAAGTGCATGGAGTACAAATCTCTCCAGCACATACAAAACCAATCAGATCCAAGCAGTTTGGTGCAACAAATGCTGTCAGATGTCTGTTAGCCTAATAATGTAGTGGTTCACATGCTGTAACTTAGAAGTGAATTGAGCAAACAAATTTGTTCCTCAATGCTTTAGAAAGATATATTTTATAAACATAAGTGATTCTTATTCACTATATATCTATATCCAAAAATCTAGATAGATAGTCAGTTTTTTTGTTTCGTCTGCTTTGGGAAACAGTCGTCATGGTGTACTAAGAGTTCTCATTGTTCATTGGTGCTTTACTGGGATGCTTTAATCTCTTACAGTAAAAACTCTCCATTTCTAAAGGAGAACAGTAAGTGGGGCATTTGTCATCCAGACATCATATTTGAGTGGCTTTTATTTTAGCAGGCAAATGTTTTTGCAAAGAAACATGAGGGGGTATTTCTGTGCTGCCTTTACAACAGCAGACACTGAAACCCTTACTCGGGATTCTAAAGACATTGAGGGGCTGATAACTTCTGAACTAGCTGGTGCAATCCAGAAGTCTCTGCCCAGAATGGAAATACGGTTATGCACAGTTATGAATGTCACAGTCTATGTGCCAATCTAAGTTTCACGTGAAGAATGGCAAACCCAGGTATTAAATTCCTCCCACAGATGTTCCCTAGGCTGAGACAACAGCAGGCTTCAGCTAAGTAAATCAGTAGTACAGAAAATTCTGATCCAGTATCTAACATTAACTCAATAGCCTGAGGCTGCTTTCCTGATGCAGAAAAAACATTAGTGAAACAGTTTTGCATCTGCAAGGTATTTCAGGCAGCGTCTGTCCACATTTAGAACATTAGCATATGGCAGAGAGATTTCATTTGTTTGTTTGTTAGACTGGGAACTACACCAGACCTTTACAAAACGTCCAGCCTTTCTACATGCTTACACCCCATGTTTTTTATGGAATTTATAGTGAAATGTATAATTTACAGAGTAGATGCACAGCAGCAAGATGAGCTTGTTTTGTGTATTTTAAAATGTCATAATATTTTTTAGGTTTTGCTTTCAGCTGCATTTGTTTTGTTTATGTGATGTGAACAATGTTTGAAACCCCTTGACCTAGTGCTTTTATGTCTGCCATCACCAACTTCAACTGGATAGTTAAGGACTTAGCTGTCTGTAGTGACAAGTCTGATGATGCAAGTAGTAATTGTTCTCTGATAAGAAATGCAATTATTTTCAATAGTAGAATTTTGAATAACATAAATTTCCAATAATAGAATAGCTAGGATAAACAACAATCAAGGGGTTTAAACAAAGTTCTGCGGAGTCTTCCTTTTGTCTCTTGAATTAAATTAATGGTGTTTACTTCTAATAGTCACTTTAAGAACCAAAAAAACTTCTCAGTGATGTGAAGGCTTTAACATAACCATTCTTAAAAAGGAGTGTAAAATATATGCTGGCCTCTTCTACAAAAATGGCGCATAAACAACACACCTCAGACACTGCAGAGCTTTTTAACATTCCTGTTGAATTTTTGTTTTCAAAGACTTTAATCCAAAGATGAAAAGTAACTGAAGGCTTACTCAGGCTTTGCAGAGAAATCATGAGAAAGTTCAGGGATGAGCAAGTCATCCTTGTGGGTAATTCACTATATAACAAGAAGAAAAAGCAAACCAAGCTTATTAGTCAGATTATTAAACAAAGTAGAGTGAATGCCTGAGGACAGGCGCTGTGCCTCCATAGTGGTCCTGTTTCCTTTCTCCCTCCCTTAGCACTGCCAATTCCTCTTCCATCAACTAAGAGAGGGACATTTTCACCACATGCAGCAACGCTTGCCCTCCTTTCTTCAGTTTAACTTTTCTTATCTCTTAAATCTACCATATCATCTTGCTTTTCTACTGGGATGTGTTAAGCACGTACAACGAGAAGGATATGCCAAAGATCTTCTTTCCTTTAAGACTTAAACACCACTGTTGCATCAAGATTCAAACACTTTATAACTTTCATTGTAAAACCCTTTTCTAATTTGCAATGCACATGAAACACTCACAGCAGGTGGGCCATAGAGTCAGGTAGTCACTTTTTCCTTCTTTTTGTATCAGGGAAGATACTGGATGCCCCCAGCCAGATTCACTTCCCTGATTGTAGAACACAACCATCATTAGAGATGTGTTTTGGTATGACATCTCACTTCCCACCACCAATCCAGGAGGGCATGAGGGCTGTCTGAGTTAAAGCCTCCAGCAGATTTCTTGGAAACTAAAAATATCTTAAATGGCCATAAATAGGCATGTTTAAGCAGCTGGATGCAGACTTTCACTTAGGAGTCAGTTTGAGACTGACATCTAAATTACAGTTTGGAAGGAAAGAGAAATCATATAGTAGGACACCTGCTAAAATTAATGTTACGTGTATTAGAGTGACAAACTTATCCCCTCTCCCATTTAGGGGCTGGAACCTTGCAACATTAAGGAAATTAGGAGGTATCATCACCTCCATTTTGTAAAGAGTGAAGCTGAAGCAAACTGGATTAAGGGCTGGGCTTTGATTTCATGCTGGAGCAGTGTGTTTCTGAAAGACAATCACCATGGCCCAGAGAGGGAACTCCAGCCTCAAGGCTCCAGTAATTGTCCAAAATTTTAGGACACTATAGGACACTACATAAGCACAAAGTTTGTGCCCAACCACTCTGTGCTCTAGCAGCTGTGGATATCCTGAATTTTTGCCTGATAGTTATCAGTAAAAGTGTTTGCTTCATTTCTACGAGTTATTGCCATTCTTTGGACTGTTGTTGAACCAGTGGTGTTTCGACATAGTTGTTAAGCCCTGACCTTTGAGTGCACTTAAGTACTTAAACCCCTCATTGCCCAGGGCGTCCGTGTCCAGGCGCTGGCCATGGGGGCATCTATGAGGAGAGGCCAGGGCTGCCCCAGGCAGGACACAGCTGGTTCCAGCCAGCTCCTGTCCACCTGCCCCAGGCTGGGCACAGCCCAGCCCCTTGGGCACGATGGTGGTGGTGCCTCAGGGAAACAGATCCAAGAAACGGCAAAATGCCTGATGAAGCAGCAGAGTGGAACAAAAAGGAGCGAGAACAGTCTTGCAAACAACCAGGTCAGAGACCCATGTTTGAGAAGTTGGTGAAGAACTACATTAATTGACAACGAATTAAATTAAACTGCCCTGAGTGGAGTCTGTTTTGTCTGTGACAATAATTAGTGTGATTTCCTTGTAGTTCTCTCAACCCATGTGCTTTTATTTTATTTTGTTTCCCCTGGCCTGATGAGGAGGCGGAGTGAGAGATTGGCCAGGTAGGCATCTAGTAGTCAGATCAGGTCAGCCCAGCACATGTTTATAGTGAGTGGTAGTTACACTGATTGCATTTAGGAATTTGATCACAACATAGATTTGGTGAAAGCTCAACAGGGCAGCTGCAAGTCTCCAAATCATACTGCTGGCTTGTAGTTGTTAAAAATGATTGTAGTAGATCTATTTTCATGCACATTTCACAGGCTCCCCTGGTTTGATGTATATGCATGGCCCCACCTCCCACAAAAATGTTTTACCTGCGCCATGCGAGCTGCTGGCTCTGTAGAGCTCTGTAGTGGTGTCTGGCTCCTAGACACCGTACTCACAGCCACTTTGGTTCCTTTGCCCCAATTTTGGTTGTGTCCTTCAGCCCCCAGCTCCCTTTTCTACCCTAGATGAGCACTTCTTCCCCAGCTATTCTGCACTGCAGCCAGGCAGACCTGAGCAGAAGGTCCTTGACCAGTCAGAGCCCAAATTGAACAAATAACTGTTCAGATCACGTATCACCCTGTGCAGGCACTTAAATGGATGTTTGCCAGTGTGGGCTTTTATTCTGATGTCATTCCTCTACTCTACCCCTGCTTTTTATTACATTTTTAAGAGCTTAATATCTTCAAGACTTCATTTCAGTAAAATTTTGGGGAAATTGGCCAGTCACTTCAAAATATATTTGTGGTAGGGGAAATGACTTGCAGAGAGAGACAGAACAATCACAAAAAAAATGGAAAGCAGGCTAACAATATATTGAGCTATAAGTCTTTTCAACTTTAATGCAGAGGAAAAATCTGCAAAGACTTCAGAGACAACAGGTGCCATCTACAGCATTTCGTCTTGATCTAAACAGCGTGAAATTGTATATTTGTACCTGTAACTCCTGCCATCTGCCCCTGAGAGCAGGCTGAAGCATTTATGTGCTGGGACTGCATATTACATTATGAAGCATTACATGCAGCAACCTCCAGTCTCCAGGGGCCACACTTCGGTTTTTAAAGATTAAATAGCCAACAATCTTCACCGTTTGATTTCTGGCATAAGATCTTCTCCTTGTGCAAGGGTTTAACACTATTTTTAAAAATTATTTTCTATAGCTGTTATGTATGTTTTATGTCAACTTGATGGAATCATTTTCTTAAGAGAGAATGGAACTATGCATCCAAACCATGTTAAAAGGACAAATTTGAAAGTTATTTTACAATTAATGCAACCGCTTTTTATGCTAGGGTGGCAAATAATAACCTTACCAAGAAGACTCCCGTGGGAATATACGAAAATATGTAACTGCCATATCAGTGCTTCCTCTTCCACATTTGAGCCAAGAAACTATCTGTGCCCTTTAGCCAACTCATCATGCCTTATCTGAGAAAGTATCTTTCTTCTGAAATTTTGAAGCAAAATTACAAATAAGAATGTGCTATATTTTTATTGACATTCCATTTCTACTAAATATTGTCTGCAAATATTAGTGGAAGAGAAGTTCTTCCACCAGTAGGGAATTGGGCAACTAAGATCCTCACTTTGCCCAAGCTCCCTCAGGCTAGTCACAGAATCGCAGACCCATTTAGGCTGTGCAGGAGCTCAATACTCTGTACTTAATGCTCATTAGCAACAGGGTGTATCTGCTCTGGAAAAGAACCAGGGTAGCAGAGCTGCATAGTTCTGCTCTCCAGGCTAGAGCAGATGGCTCCACAAAGTGTGCTTTGTGCTGCACAGTTGTATCCTGAGAACCCCCGTCAACAGAAGAGGGGAAAAACAGCCCTCTTTGGAAACTGGTTAGAAGTTAGAAATCCAGCCTTTCTTAATGCAGAAATATGTACCATTCACACTGCAATATACATGCAAAGTGCAGGACAGTCTTTTCTACTGTGATTTGACAGATGCCACAAAAATGCAAAATGGGAATTGGCCTTAATAGTCCTGCACACTGCCACAGAACTTATAAAGTGGGATCTAAACCCAAAGGGACACAACTTACCAGTTCCATGGGATTTCAAGGTTTAAAGGCACCAGCACAGCTAGATGTATATACTCTATTTTGCACTTTCTCTAATTGTTTCAATTTTTTCCTCCTCATCAGAATTAAAGTTTTCCACTTTGGGAGCTGATAGGACCTTAAAGAAATTAGAAAATACCACAGAAAATTTCCAGAGTTTACTTAATGCCCATTAAGTGATTTATATATTTCCTACCTTGAGCTTAGAAATGAGAGTTGAGGCTGAAAGACCAATTTTATCACACATTAAACATTCACTGTGTTGGAGGTAGACTGTTCCTTTCATTTAACTGGCAAAAAAGAGAACAAGTCCCCTGAGATTCCTAAAGCAGTCCTGGATTAGTAAACAACCTCAGAGAGGTGAAATGAAATGAAATGAAATGAATATAAAAGTGAATTCCATCCAAAAGTTCTCCATCTTCCCCCACATACTCTGTAGTCGGAAAACCTGGCCACTCTGAGCAAAGCAGTGAACCATTATTTTTTAAGACATGCTAGAAATTTTCTTCCTGTTTTCTCTTCCCCCCAACATATGAGCAGAGGATGAGTGTCCTTGATGCACAATGCCTCCAAGGGCTGCTTTTGTGGTGCTTCAGCCTGTGCCGCTTGTCTTGCACACGGCTGTGCCTAAAGACTCAGACATGCTGGAAGGGCTAGCAACAAACATCAGCATTGTAGTCAGGCATAAGAACATTAAACTAACTGAAAAAACCATGATGTCTTCACTGACTGAGATGAAGAAAATGAAATATGCATAAAACTTAATTTAGTTTGCAAAACGTATTTTAATGTAACAAGACCTTTTTAGGCACTGCATGGTGTTGGTCATCACACAGGGAAAGTATTTAAAATATGATTTTCATCTTCATCCTTTTAAACCCTCATATGTAGACTCCACTTGCACTGTTTCTAATAATTTTGGTCCTCAAGAAAACCTCTACAAAGATATGACTGCAAATAAGGCACAGGAACAAGCAATTCCCAAATGGATTAAAACAATTTTTCTCTGTGTCCTCCCCACTCCAAATCTCCTCAGAATATGTGTAGCAGAAATGGAATGCAGAGTGTCTTGTGGTATGGATTCTCATTTGATTTTAAAAGCCAACACCTGCATATTTTGGCCAATAAAGCACTCTACTTTTGCCAAGCTATCTGATCTCTCAGCATCCTTCTTGAGACAGATGTAGAGCCTCCAGTAGCATTTGAGTGTTTTGGATGTGTGAGAGCATTATTTCTTTGAAGTGTACAGATTCCTTGAATGAGTTAATTATATACAGCTAAGAAACTGGAATACAACAGGACTACAGGTGAAATAAAAAGGTAAAGAGGCTACAATATGAATGGTGTGTGACAAGCTGGGTTCTTTGAAGGTTTAAATGCAAGAATGGAGAATGTGCTCTTCTGCTCTCTATAAATTTGAGAAAACTAATTTAACATTTGCTTACCTATTTTAGCTTCTGCTGCACATAACTGACTATATATTATTCATAATATTTCCTTCATTTTGATTTGATCTTCCCACTTAACTCTTAATAAGTCTTGGTTTTAATTAGGCCACCTGCATCTTGTAATGTAATGGAGACACAACTTTAAAACTATGAATGCCAAACAGTAAGTGCAGCCTCACAGGAAGAAATTTATCATGGAAAATAATTTGACTTTAATGTTCGAAGCTTTGCATTTCTGTAATGTGATAAGTGAGAATAATTTCCTCTTGCTGTAATTCTTATAGGACACAATGTTCATTTAATACAAAATTTAATAGAGCAGAATGTGCTCATGTAATGCAAAAAGAATAGAAAAAGTTATGCAGCATGAATTTCAATGCAACTTGTCCCACACATCTATTTTAGTTATTGCAGACCACCTGTTAACTAAATGCCTCATGTGAGTAGACAAAAGTATCATGTATCTGCTGTTACTGTGCCACTTTGAATACTAAGAAAGAATAACACTTGTCATTCACATCATTGGCTTGACAGAAGATAGTAATCCAATTTCCTGATAGCTGGTATGTATCACTCGGACAGGATTCACTGCTGAATTGTCATTCGTCATTTAAAGGTACAATAGTTATTACACTTCTTGTTAAAACTTTGAGGGGTACCCTAATGATGTGTAAGTAACGCCTAAGCAACACATTGAGATTCATAATGATTCACCACAAACAAATATGCTTCAAATAACTAATTTATTTGCAAAGACACTCCATGCAAACTAAGTCTAGTGAGCTCAGTCCACATTCCAAGGTAATCCTGTTTCAGTTGAATAAACAAGGATCCAGACATGAATAACAAGAATTCATGAATAATAACAATTAACAAACAGTATTAATTATCTATTCATCCAGAGGTTGATAAAATGTAGTTAGATCTCTAAACTGAGATTTCTGAAAGTCACAGAATGACAGAATAGTTAGTGTTGGAAGGGACTTCTGGGGATCATCTTATCCAATGCCTCTGACAAGGCAGGGTCACCTAGAGCAGGTTACACAGGTGGGTTTTGAATGTCCCCAGGGAGGGAGACTCCACGACCTCCCTGGACAGCTCATTCCAATGCCCTGCCACCCTCAACATGAAGTTCTTTGTCATGCCAAGACGGCACTTCATATGTTTTAGTTTATGGCCACTACTCCTCGTCTTGTCACTGAGAACAACTGAAAAGAGTCTGGCACCATCCTCCTGATGCCTGCCTTTGAGATATTTGTATACCTCAGTGTTCTCTAGACTAAACAGGCCCAGCTCCCAGTGTCTCCTTACAAGAGAGATGCTCCAGACCCCAAATGATCTTTTTGGCCTCTTGGGGACCCTCTCCAGTAGTGCCTTGTCTCTCTTGTACTGAGGAGCCCAGAACTGGACACAGCACTCCAGATGAGGCCTCACTAGGGCCGAGTAGAGGGGCAGGACCACCTCTCATGAGCTGCTGACAATGCTCTTCCTACTGCACCCCAGGATACCATCAGCCCTCCCTACATAATTTGGCAAAAACATTTGTCAAACCCATTAATGCACTAGAGTTGACATTTTGAATTGTCTTTTTCTTTATGACAAAGTCTTTAAAATTTCATGCTTTAATCACAATAGATTTATCTTTAAAAAGTAATAAGAACATACTATGTACTGAATGCATTTATTATTGGTTTATTTAATAACTTTTTTTTAATGTAAGAATTACATTTGTTAGCATGTAAACATGAAACGAGATATGATTACATGAAACACCAGGGTTTGTGAGATCAACCTAACTGGATTAAAGAAACAGATAAACCTGTTTCAGTATCAATTTCCATTGCTGACAGATCTTAGTTTCCAAAGCTGTTTCCTACTTCCATATCACATCATTGCATGAAACTGACAATTAATTTTTAAATTTTCCTTCTGCCATTTTTAATTACATGAAATAAAACTATCAATATGCTACCTATCACTCAGTAATTAGAACTGTTAACATTTTAAAGTTTGCTTGTGAAATTACTGTATAATTACTTCTTACTCTAGCAGAAGAATGTAAATATGTTCTACTGTGAGTCTGCAGCAAGTCAGAAACTTTGACACAGTATTTTGTAGCTATTGCAAAGTTTGAAAGTATACAAAATAATTTTCTTTACGTCTGTGCTCCAAAATTGTTTCTACACTTAAGATTTTGGCTGAGCATTGCATGATTTCCCTCCCACCCATGCCTTTCCCCAGCCCAGAATCACAGCATTTCCTGACTGTCCCTCATTCAAATCTGTTAAGAGTTTGATAAAAGTTTGTGAGATTGTAGTGGTTTGACCCTGGCTGAATGCCAGGTACCTACCAGAGCTGCTCTATCACTCCCCTCCACAACTGGACGGTGGAGACAAAAGGTAACAAAAAGTTCATGGGTTGAGATAATGTCTGGGAAAGAGATCACCCACCAAATACTATCGTGGGTAAAAGAGACTTAAGGATATTAACTGAATTCACTACTAACAAAATCAGAGCAGGATAATGAGAAGTAAAATACAGCTTGAAAACACCTTTTCCCCACCCCTCCCTCCCTCCCAGTGCTACCTCCTCCCCACAGCTGCACAGGGAGACAAGGAATGGGGGTTATGGTCAGTTCGCCCCAGGTTGTTTCTGTCACCACTCAGGGAGAGGAGTCCTTCCCCTGCTCCTGTGTGGGGGCCCTCCCACGGGAGACAGTTCTCCATGAACTTCTCCAACATGAGTCCATCCAATGGGCAACAGTCCTCCCCAAAATGCTCCACCATGGGTCACTCTTCCACAGGGTGCAGTCCTTCAGGCACAGCCTGCTCCCATGTGGGTCCCTCACAAGGTCACAAGCCCTAACAGGAAACCTGCAGTGTGGGTTCCTCTCTCCACAGGTCTGCAGGTCCCTGCCAGGAACCTGTTCCAGCACGGGTTTCCCGCAGGTTCACAGCCTCCTCTCAGGCATCCACCTACTCCAGCATGGAGTCCTCCACAGTCTGCAGGTGGATCTCTGCATCCCCATCATCCTATATGGGCTGCAGGGAAATCACCTCTTAACCTCACTGTAGTGCCTGGAGCAGCTCTTTCTTCTCCCTCCTTTTCCACTGACCCTGGTGTCTGCAAGGCTGTTCCTCTCACATTTTCAGTCTTCTCTGGCCTCAATTACATCTATGCAATAATTTTGGGGTTTTTTCATCTTAAATATGTTATCACAGAGGCATTGGCACCATTTCAGATTGGCTTGGCCTTGGCCAACAGCAGGTCTGTCTTGGAGCTGGCTGGCATTGGGTGAAGCTTCTGGCAGCTTCTCACAGAAGCCACCCCTGTAGTCCTCCCTGTAGCCCTCCCTGTAGCCCAAAACCTGGCCATGTGAAATCAGTACAGAGACATTACTTCAAGCCCCTCAAATATGCTTCAAGATATGCCAAACTTTGCCTAGATTTGGCAAATTTGAGCATCCTTAGTATTTAACAAATTGAAAAGCCTTCTTCAAAAGTCCCACATAGACTTACTGTCTGTGGATCAATGACACAGTAAACAAGAACAGCTTTCAAGGAACCATTTGTGTCAGTCATAGTGCTTTGTGCACAGTACCTGGGGAATCTTTAATGTATCCCTTATTGACACAATTCAGAACCATGTCAGACTATTCAGGCTGTGCTTAGGGAGCATTAAGGCAATAAACCTGTACAAAATCCCAAGCTCAGCCTCTTAAAAATCCTTATTGAATTTTTCAGCTAAAATTACTCACAATTTGGTGAGTGACCAGTTCTTTGTGTGAAGTCAGTTGTTTTAAAGCACGTGCCTGCCACAACACAATCCTGCATGCCACTCTGGCACCATCTGGAGACCAAGAACTGCGTCACCTTTCAGGAGTAACTAAAAGATGTCCAAGGATTTTGTGTCCCTTCTTTGTCATCCAGAAGAGCACTAAGGATGCTCCCATAAATAACCTGCCAAGGCTTAGGAGCACTAACCAGCTATCAGTGACCTGACAAACCTCTAACTGTCTTTCTCCATAGTGTCTCCATAGTCTTACACTCAACTCCTGCTCAGATTTTGGCCAGCACACAGCTCATGCCAAGGCCTGTTGTATGTGCCCTGCAATGGCACTGGGACCAATGCCATTAGGTCAAAGTGATGGCAACACATAGGCCAGACATGGCTGCCAGAAAGGACTCCAGTCATTACACAGCCACTGTCACCTGCAGCTTGCTGTCTCCTGCAGCCACAATCCTTGCACACTGATTTACTGGCACTTTTCTTCAGAACCTGCTAACTCCAAGAAATTGGACAGACCAAACTTCCCAGCTTGAAGGTGTAAATACTTAAGCTTACACAAGGAATTTTTGAAGCAGATCTAACAGCAGCTGGAGAGCTGGTGTTAGATCACGCTTCCTGGTGTGATACAGGAGATGCCACGTTGTGATGGAAGAGGAGGGATGAGCACTCTCACCATTGGCTAGATTACTGTTTTGCTTATAAGTGCACAAGTCGCAAGTCGTGAGCTGAGCTGCAAGTAATAAATTAGAGAACTAGTAAGTTAGAAATTTCAAGAAGTAAGTGATGAATTAGTGGACTCACTTTAGACTAGTGTAGACAAAGGGGACTGAGCCCCTGCAGGTTTTCTCTTCTAATGAGCTCATGTAATAGTTTATTTCACAGTACATCTCATCCTGTGAATTTGAGAGATCCAAAGAGATCATGACAGTAGTCCGCTTCCAGGGTTTGAGCCCATGTTCAAGTTCTGCCCTGATCTGGTGCAGCCACATAACCTGGGATCCAATTTTGCAGAAAAGACCCAAGTGGATCTTGCTCGATCTCCTAATGCTTGATACAAAACTGGTTGGACAACTGGAGGCTAGATAGCAACTGACAGTAGTTAAGTGCCAAACACAGAAGGTTGCATAGAAGTTCCAGTGTAGTCTGTCCGGGCTTTAGTATTAACCAACATTTTCATAAAGAGTCTGAAGATTAAATAGAATGGCTTCTTATGCTCTTTCTGTTTCGTTATTACAATATTGTATTTGTGAAATATAAAACTAAAAGGAGCTGCACATATCTAGGCTAATATCATTAGAGTTCAAATATTCTTAGCAAACAAGAAATTATCTACTGAAGAACAGGAAACAATTCACCATCAATAAATGCAGGTTCCTATTCTTAGCAATAATTGACTACACAAATGTAGCATTTGAATTTGATAGCAGATTTTCAAAAACAGATTTTAGGGATTACAATGGATCACAAACTGAACATGAGTGAATAATGAATAATGTCCTGCCCAGAAGATAAAAACATCCAGCCATTTATAATTAGGAATATGTGAAGACAAGTGAAATAGTCTCCTTGCTCTGTCTAGCATGGATTAAGTTCAAGATCGAATATGGGATCCACTACACAGAATTTCAAGAAAGTGGTAGCAATCTAAGCACAAAGCATAAAGAATCAATAAAAATGGAAAGCTGTGGTTATTTAATCAAAGTTACAACTAACTTGGAAATACTATACCAGGATGAAGTAAATGGCTTATGTTGCAGCAATAAATATTCATGGTAGACACTGGGAAAATCTTACTAACAATGGAGAAGCAAAGCCCTTGAATAGGTTGCATATTCTGAAGGGGGATACCCTGAACAGGGGATATTCTGAAGTCTTCTGTACTGGAAGCATATAAAAAATTGCTATAATAAATGACTTTGTCAGAAAAGATATGATATATATTACAGTGCCCAGACTGGATGTGGAAGGTCATTCTAGCCTTTTCCAAATGTTAGAAATAAAGTACCACAAGGCTGCAAGGAAAAATTATAATTTTGATTATTCTTTATCTTGTCATTGCAGTTTATTTGTATTACAAAAGCAGCATTTATCATGATGATGTTTGCTCAATTTTCATCCATTTATGATCCTTTTCCAAAGTCGATTTCTTCTCTTAACAAAGCAGGATTTTTTTTAAATCATGACAAAGTCTAAAGATTAACAGACATATAACATATTTGATAGTTAAGTAAGCTGTGTCTACATGCAACAGGAAGACTTTCAAAAAGAAAACAATAAGCATGTATCAGATTCAATATTTAATCTCACTACAAGAGAACAAGTATATTTTATGTTCTTGTACCCTTAAAGCTGTATATCAATATTATTAGGTTATATATTGTGTATATTCTCAGTATGGTTCCCTCAGCAACTATATTTTGGGTATCTTTGCTATGGCAACCAAAGATGATTGCTTATTTTACTGTTTCAATTAATAATCCATGGCCTGAACTATAAAAGCAATAGTTAGATAATACATCTACAAAAGGCTAAATAAACATGTATTACACAAGTGCAAGTTTTCTGAAAGAGTTATTACTCTGGTGTAGGAATAATACATATGTGCATCACTAGTTAGATTCTGTATTTCAGTGCTTAAAATAGACATGCTGGGCTCAATTCTAGCCTTATACAGAGGAGGGCACAGCAGTGGGTTTTGCAACATATGTGACAATCATCTATTATGCGAGAATCACATTATGTCAGAATAAACTCCTCTTTTATGAAGGCAGGAGAATAAATTTCCCACTATGCCCTTCTGCCCCAGTCTTGCCCTCAGCTGCATGAGAACAAATCTATTAAGTCAAAGGAGTCTCTCTGCAAATGGAAATTGAATTTCTGACTTGAAATTCAGAAAACTGAAAGAGAATTGGGCCTTTGTCAATTTTGTTTGTAGAATTTCTAATCACACTTAGCTTATTGTTATGTAACGGGTAAAGTATGTTTCTGTAAGACTTCATAAGACTGGTGACAAAATATTCTCAACCAAGAGCATTTTAGAATTCAGGATGGTAAGCACAAAAGCTGAATACATCTCTAAGTAAACATGCTTTTCTGTCTTTACTTTGAACAAATATAAAGAGTATCTAGATGATCTTAACCATTTTGCAATTTCCATTTATATAAGAATTATTTTATATATTTTTTGCAGCTCTTCACGTCTCAGCACTTTGTCATCTGACTATGAAGTGGCTCACAGATTTAATTATAAACACAAGTCTAGAAGCCTGGTTTATGTTACCAGTCTGGACTTGAACATTGCTTTCATAAACCACATTTACACAACAAATTCACAGCTTACATCAGCAACGCCCTTACACTGCATGCAAGTCAAATCATCCTCTCTTAGAAGTAAATGGTCAATCTATGTAACTTAGCTTATGCATGATCAGAGAATTAAAACATGGTAAGTTTGGGAACTTATGCAAGTCTAAACATATGGTCTTATTATAATAATTCCATCATTCTTTGATGTATACATCAGGGTCTCCTGAGGTAACAGAAGCCAACAGGGAAACACAAGGGAAATATCTCAAATGAATTAATGAGTGTTCCTCTAGGAAGGCAACACATCCAACAGCCCTTTAGGTGCCTTTACACCAATGCATATGGGCAGCAAACAGGAGGAGTTGGAAGACATGGGCTGCTAAAAGGTTATGACCTTGTTGCTGTTACTGAAATACGGTGGGACAAATCCCATGACTGGAGTGTGACTATCAATGGCTATGGGCTGTTGAGAAAAGACAGAGGAGGAGAGGTGGAAAGGCTGCCACCTCTCTTTCTGTACATCTCTTGATGTGAATGAGGTGAAATTAGTGTGAAGACTTGTCTCTGAAAAACAGCCACAAGGAGGTCGAAAGCCTGTGGGTAAGAACCAGAGACTGAGACAACAAAGGGAACCTCTTGCTCCATGTCTACAACAGGCCCCTGATCAAGGGGAGCCTATTGAAAAGCCCTCTTGCTCCAGCTACAGGAGGCATTGTGCTTGCAAGCTCTTGTCCTGCTGGGGGACTTCAAACACCCCAACCTCTTCTGGGAAAGTTTCACAGCAAGGAGTAGGCCATCCAGGAGACTCCTGGAATGCATGGAGGGTAACTTTTTGAGCCAGGTAAGAGACTGCCCTAGCAGAGGGAATGTGTTCCTGAATCTGATGGTCACCAACATACACGAACTAAGCGGGGACATAAAGGTTGCAGGCAGCCTGAGTGGCAATGATCATGCATTGATGGTTTTGTAGCCCTGAGGGATAAGGATCAGATATACAGCACAGTTAGGCCCCTGAACTTTGGGAAAGCCAACTTTCAGCTCTTCAAGAAGAAAGTCAATAGGATCCCCAGGGAGACTGACCTCTGGGACAGGGGAGCAGATCAGAGCTGGCAGATCTTTAAGGAAGTCTTCCATAGAGTACAAGAGCTAGAAATCCCCTGGAGCAAGAAACTGGGCAAGGAAGGCAGAACACTTGCATGGCTGAGTAGGGACCTGCTGGTCTAACTAAAGGCAAAGAAGAAAATGCACAGGCAGTGGAAACAAGGACAGGTAGCCTGGGAAGAGCATGGAGGTGAAGGTCACTTGTGTAAGAATGACGTGAGGAAGGCCAAGGAGAAGCTGGAACTGAACAAGGTACACAAAGAACAGGAAGGGTTTCTACAGGTAAATTAACCTGAAAAGGAAGGTCAAAGAAGGTATAAACCCCCTGATAAAGAACACTGGTAAACTGGTAACAAGAGACGAGGAGAAGGCTCATGTACTCAACATTTTTGCCTCAGTCTTCAATAACAGCATCTCTATCCATGCTTCTGGAGTGGATGGACAGCAGGATGAGGACTGGGGAAGCAAAGTCCCCCCCATTGTAAGTAAAGATCAGGTCCATGACCACCTGAAGAACCTGAATGTACATAAGTCTATGGGACCTCACAAGATGCATCCCAGAATCCTGAAGGAATTGGATGATGTGGTTGCCACGCTACTCTCCATCATATTTGAAAAGTCATGGCAGTCGAGTGAAGATCCAGGTGACTGAAAAAATGGGAAGCATTGTACCCATCTTGAAAATTGTAGAAAGAAGGACCCTGAGAACCACCCATCTGTCAGCCTCCTCTCTGTGCCTGGGAAGGTCATGGAACAGATCCTCCTACAAGCTGTGCTAAGGCACATGAAGGACAGGGAAGTGATTCAAGACACCAGCACAGTTTCTTCAAGGGCAAGTCCCACCGGACCAACCTAGTGGCCTGTGATGGAGTGACTACACCAGTGAACAAGGGAAGGGCTACCAGCTATCATTCATCTGGGCTTCTGTAAAGCTTTTGACATTGTCCCCCACAAGGTCCTTTCTAAATTGGAAAGAGATGGATTCGATGGGTGGACTGTTAGATGGATAGGAAATTAGCTGAATAGTCACATCCAGAGGTTAGTGGTCAGTGGCTCAGAATCCAATGGATGTCAGTGTCAAGTGGTGTCCCTCAGGGGTCTGCATGGGTACCAGTGTTATTTAATATCTTCATTAATGGCATAGACAAAGGGCTCAAGTGCACCCTCAGCAGATTTGCAGGTGACACCAAGCTGAGTGGTGCAGTTGACACACCTGAAGGATGGGATGCCATCCAGAGGGACCTGGACAAGCTCAAGAAGTGGCCTGGTGGGAATGTCATGGGTTCTAACAGGAGCAAGTGCAAGGTGCTGCAGCTGGGTCAGGGCAACCCCCTGTAACAACACAGGCTGGGGGATGAACAGATCCAGAGCGGCCCTGCCAAGAAGGACTTGGGGTGCATGAGAGGCTGGACATGAGCAGGCAAAGTGCCCTCCCAGCCCAGAAAGCCAATTGTATCCTGGGCTGCATCAAAAGCAGCGTGGCCAGCCGGTCAAGGGAGGGGATTCTGCCCCACTGCTCCACTCTGGTGAGGCCCCACCTGGAGTGCTGCACCCAGCTCTGGGGCCCCATCACAGGAAGGAAATCAATCTGTTGGAGCGAATCCAGGGAAGGCCACCATGACGATTAGAGAGTTGGAGCACCTCTACAGTGGGGAAAGGATGTGAGAATTGGGATTGTTCAGCCTGGAAAAGAGAAGGCTTTGTGGTGACCTAATTTAGGATTCCATTCCAGTTTTTGAAGGAAACATACAAGAAATATGAAGAAGGACTTTTTACAAGGGCCTGTAGTGACAGAACAAGAGGCAATGTCTTCAAACTGAAAGAGAGTAATTAGGTGTTAGGAAGAAATTCTTTACTGTGAGGATTGTGAGGCACAGGGACAGGTTGCCCAGAGAAGCTGTGGATGCCTCATCCCTGTAAGTGCTTAAGGCCAGGCTGGATGGGCCTTTGAGCAACCTGGTCTAGTGGAAGGTGTCCCTGCCCACAGTAGGGTAATTGGAACTGGATGAATTTTAAGGTCCCTATCAACCGAAGCCTTTCTATGATTCTATGAGATATTATGTTGTTATGATACGTTATGTTACATTATGTTATAACTGTGCACCTGGTGAAGAGGCAACAAATGCATATATTGCATAATGTTATTGCTTGTAGAGAGCTAGGTTCTGAAGACAATACCTGCATGGAAAAATAATGGAAAAACACAAGAATTCGTGTAGCCAAATAAGCTCTTTTTTTTGTCTTGTCCCCATTGTCTTCTGCCTCAATCTATCCACAATAATATCTTTCCTACCTCAAAACATGTAAGATCTCAAGCTATACATGCAGTACAGTAGTATCTGAAGGTGTGATGTGGTTCCATAAAGAGCTATATTATTCTCCATGTCTTTCAATATTTAACTGTTTCCCAACTCAGTTTGATGGAAATCCATGATTAACAAAATCACCCCTCTCCACATAAACCAACGTTTCATAGTTTTAATGATCTTTGATGCTCATATCCTAATAGAAATACTTTAGTTATTCCATTTATTTGAAGAACTGAATAATCCTAAAACAGCCACTCTCGCTTACTCTTTTCTTACAGCAACTTTGCTAGCTGATACTCTTTCTGACAATTACTGTGTCTCTTTTTAAAGGATGTCAAACCAGAGCAATCATTTTCTTAAGAGAACATGGGGATTTCTGAAGAGAACATTACCTCCTGAGTAAACTAAATAAAGGTGTAAATAAGACCAAAATCGTCACGTGCAGGTGGAGAAGTACCCACTGAATTTTCAAAATACAACACCTATGTATATTTCTCATGAATGAATACAGATGTTTTCATTGGTGCACAGCACCATCACATTAAATGTCAAGGTGACCTTGTTGTTCATCATCAAATTTTCCAAGCTCTAAAATTCATGCACTGGCATAGATTTCCTTGAAAATCTCCAGACCTTAAGATATACAGACAGGAATGCCTGAGCAAGCCACAATGAAGTCAAATACCATCAAAAAAAGTGCATTCATAGTTTTTTTCTCCATATCCTGAAAAACTATGTCTTAGTCTCAAACTAGTATTTTGAGCTTTTTTGAGGAAAACAATCCTTACAATTTTTTTCATGGTTAAAGTCTGAATATCTACAAACTCCAGGTAAAGCTGATAAAAAAGCATTTTCCGTGAGCAACTGGCCGTTTTAAAGGGAGCCTGGTGATTCTACCTCTGTGTGACTCCTGTTAATGTGCACTAATCACAGACTATCTGTCAGATTCTGAGTCTGGATTCCCAAAAGTCTGTTTACTAGGAGCATGTAATTCTCCATCTGTAGCAGTAAATCTCTTCCAAGACTAAAACTTCTGATTTAAAACATGAGGTGTAAGATTCATTTGCTATAACTTTAGATATTTAAAAATTTGGAAATCCCAGTATGAGTTACCGTATGACCAGTGGACAGAAAAAGACATTTTCTCTTATCTCAAGAAAAAGGTCTAAAAGACGTTGAATAACTTCTGGAGACGCTCATTTCCTCACTTCTGAGTAACTGATGACAGAGTCAAACTGATGCATGATTTTGGCACTAGTGAGGTGAAGAGGAGAAGGAAGACACGGGTCAGGGGAAGATGGAGGAAACCACAAGCTGGCACAGACCTTACACGGGAAGTTACGCCCTGCTGGACAAAACCAAAGTGTTGTCAAGTGACATGGAGCTACAATGGATTTGGAGAAAGAATCAGTATCAACCAGTGAATTTTCTTCTCCAGATATCATTCTCTGTAAAATGGCAATCCGAGATTAGAACTTCTCCTGGATACCAGTGTTCTATCCTGTTTTTTTGGAGATACCAACATAACAGTAAACAATGTTCTACACTTAAATAGTTTAATGTTATTTTCATTGCATTTTCCTTGGTATTTCATCAAGAAATCATTCCTTCTATTTCAAGATGAAAATGCTTTCACTGCTACTTGTAAATGCATTTAATCTTTCTTAATTAAAAACCCTCACCAAATTGTAAATGGTTTGTTTCTCTGAAATGTCTGGACCAGAATTACAATTAAATCACTAAAGACAAAAAAAATCCAAAAAGCAGCTCTTCCAAAAAATACCATATTAGAACGGTTAAAGAAAAAGGAAAGGAATAGGAGGAATCTTAGCAACAAATGTAGCAGATGAAGACCTCCTACACATAGTGGTTACATTATTTTGCAATTAATTTCAACACTTTCAGATATTTCAGCATTAAATATTACCAATTCTAATTTTATTTTTCCCATTAAATAGTGTAACTGGTTTCTATAATCAATTCCAAGAGGAACACGTACATGTGGTTTGAGACTGAGCTCTTTGCATAATGTATGCATTTGTGTTGGTTTTCACACTAGTAATTATCAAGCAACTTGCCAATGTTAAACTTACTTCTTGCCAAAAGCCCTGTTCTAGTAGTAATCAATCAACACTTGCTCAAGAGTAGATTAAGTTCCACAGAAACATTCAAAAAACACCACAAAGTATAGGAATATTGTGAGGAAATTACAGACAGTTTTCATACCTAACTGCATGATTCTTTTCCTGTTCTACCTCAGTAAATATGACAATGGTAAAAATACTGCTTTGAATTCTGCATTTAGAAAAAAAAAATTAAATTATAATAGGTGATAAGCAGGCAGTTAAGCCTTTGAAATCAATTCCTTCAGAGTGAGGAGATAAACACAAGGGCGAAAGTCAGCAAATGCTTTCCAGGCAACAAAAGAAATGTTGCCAGTTGAAGGACGACCTCTTTAGGGCTACAGTGATTTGGGTTTACCAAAGGTAAAAGATGTATCTGCCTTAGAAAGAAAATGCTAAGGAAGAAAACACAAAAAAGGAGGTCACCAACTTCCAAATCCGTTATTGGACAAAAGAGCACTGAGCTGAAATTTGAAGAGTATAGTTTCAAATGGAGATCCTATACTGAGAAGCCTGGACAAAGACACCTACAGCCTTGAAATAAAATGCCAGTGTCTTTTGAATACTGAGCATTTCTTCCTGATGATACATAAGTATACACAAGCCATCAATAAAATGTTGGTATTTCAATAGTTATGATCCTGGGTGAAAAAAAAAATATAAGAAATAAATACAGACGAGGAGGGTTGTGATTTTTTTTGTTGTTGTTTTATTGCCAGATAATGAACAGCCACTAGGAAATTCAGAAAACCTGACATAACTTGCACAGTAACTTATTTAAGTGTGTTGATGATATTATGCAGAGAAGCAACAGCTTGCTAGTATTCAGGGTTGATTGAGCTTAATAAGCAAAGCTTAACTTAAGCAAGAACATGGTAGTTGCTATTTGATTTACTTGACAACATGAAACATGAGAAGTACAATGGAGAATTTCTCAAACAGATACTAAAACACAAGGTAAACATGAACATTCAAAAGCATATGTATACAAACTTCAGAGGATGAAGAACAACAAAGGAAATGCAGAAAATTCTAGCGAGTTCAAGAGATATCTCTAGCTGGTTTGAAATGGACACAGTTCCCAAAGACTCAAGGTAGTATGAGGAAACAAATTTTAAAACTTGTTCAGCTTCTAACAGAGCACACCAGTAGTGGTATCTATGTCAGAATTGCACAGCTGCAGCACATACCTTCAGCAGCTGTAAATTACTCTGAAAAAATAGCCCTATTATTGCCTCTTTATGTGTTCTGAATTTAACAGCAGCAATGAACAAGACTGAAAGAAGATCACTGTAATGTTGTGATTGTTGAAATGAAATCTATTTCCTATACTCAGTCTTAAGCTATTACAAGCACAGTGGGAGGAAATCAAGCTGTTCCATTGAGAAAATTGGTATTGAGGATCTGGGATCCTTCAGTGGGTATAATGACTCCTGTTAAAAATGGGGCGGCTCCTGGCCATGATTAGCCTCAACTTCTGCCGCCAAAACATATTTCTGGGAGAAGATTGTCACTCTTATGATCTGCAGATAAAGTGTGTATGTGACCTGAGTGACAAGTGCAGATGTGTTGGTTTTTCCTAGATCATCTGCAACTTGTGACCTCTTTTGGCTAGACGTGCAACATGTGGATGCCTACAAGTATGTCTATGCCTGGCAGCGAGATGCTCTTGCTCTGTCTTGCTGCTGTAACTGCTTCTTCTAGTACCATATCTGAGCCAAGCTCCAGCCTCTTTGACATGCAGCAGTCCTTGTGTCACATAGTATGTGAACCCAAACTATTTTGTACAGTACTCCTTAGCAAAGCAAGCATTGCATATAGGTACAAACAACTCTGCCAGAATTTCTCAAAGATTCACTGTCCCCTGTGAATTAAGAGAAAATTTTTTCTCTCTCATAAAAGACATTTCAGAAGGAGATAAAATATTTATCTATTTTACTGCATCATTCAGGACGTTAAAGGGCAGCATGATCTCTTAAACCACATCAAATCAGGAAGGAAACAATCTTGTCTTTGCTTTTTTTTTTTTTTAAAGCAAGAAACTGTCCTAATACTTCTGTACCCCATTTCTATCTCCACCACAAGATAGTACACAACTACAACCACAGTAAATGCTCCCAGAGATGGTATCTAGAAAACAAGAGCAGGGAGTTCTGTGGGGGATGCTTACACACTGTCTTCATGATCATCTTCAGATTGCACTTACTTAGCCATATTTCCAACACACAGTATTTATTATGACTGAAGAAAAATGTGCCTGCACAGCTTTGCTCTCTGCATATGTCTACATTCGTGCTCAGCAAGGCACTGATGTAAAGACTACTACTGCCTGGAAAGCCCAGGGAAAGTTTTACACATCCCCTTCCTTCACACAGGGACTGAGGCTCTGACACTTTCTGTCACCAGCCTGTCCTGCCCATACTGCACCCTCCAGCTCTTCCTGGTATGATGTGATGAACACAGGCAGGGATCAAAGGAGGTCAGTTTCTTCACCAGGCAGAAAAAGAAAGGCTCATTTTCTTTAGTGAAATTAACATATTTACAAGGGAAAAGCCAACACGAGAAGGAGGAGAATCAGGCCTAGCTTTGTGCTTATCCACTTGTCTAATGACAGACATTAGAAAATTGTTTTAATGTTGAGAATAGCAAATGCAAACTTCTACAGAAGTACAAAATATTACTTTATTATATAATTTGTACTGTATTCTTTGAAAAATAGCATGGAAAATGGCATTTCTAATATCCTCCAAGAAACCTTTCTTCTTAGGAAGAAACCTTATTTAAGATAGCTTAAAAATAAGAATAGCAGCAATGAAAACATGCTCAAGGCACTCCTCCAGGGACAGACCTGTTAATGGACATGCAAAAGAAGCAATGCTGCCCTTGCACAGAGATAGCCATGGCAGAAAGACAGACTGCCTAAAGCCTTGAGCAACCTGATCTAGTGGAAGATGTACCTGCCCATGGCAGTGGGAGTTGGGACTAGATGATCATTCCAAACCCTTAACATTCTATGACTCTGTGATTATCTTTGGGAGATGTCTCTGCAGTGGCTGATGCAAGAGAGACCCACCTGCAAATCTTCTAACAAGGAAATATACAGGAAGTGCAAATTAAAATTATTCATTTTGTGCATTTGTTTTACCAGAATCAATTAGAGCAGAGATAAAAGCATCTTATCACCAGACAGCTATTTAGTGTGCAGAGATTCCTTTGACATGCAATTTTTCCTTCAGAGAGGGAAAGATTATTCGGAGTGACATACCTTTGTGTTTCCTCTCTGATGTGAGGTAGTGGACTCGACAGCAATGTTCCTCGGTGTCACAATCTGGCTGCAATCATCAAGCTGCCCACTTCCAGAGAGGTGAAAATTTACCATGTTGACATATTCTTACTGGCAGTGTAGCTGTTTCATCTCACGCAGAAGGAACCTACTGCCATGTTAGGTTTTGACAGGTCTCCGGAAAAAAAAATGCACTTAGCTGGCAACTTGTGTGTAGAGACACTGCGATATTTAACCCACTTTCATGAAGACCAACAGAAATATTTTCATTATTATTGACAATATAATCAGCATTATATGGATTTTCATTATAGTACTTTCTTGTTCGTAGGCCTTTAGAGAAGCTTTCAGATTAAAAATATTCTTTTAATAGTATCTAATCTCTAGACAGAAATTAAGGCCACAAATTTCAAGCTCTAATGACTAATGTTTTCTCTCAACCATTAGTTCCTTCCTCTCTGCCAGGAGCTGATTGGAAGAAGTTTTGATGTTGTTGCTTGCTCTGTAGAAGACACCATCATTTGAAACGTTAAGTCTAGGGTGTTGCAGTATATGACCCTTTTACCTGAGAGAAGTTAAATTCAATCTCCTTTGCCTTCATGCTGGCTTCAGATCAGAATTGCTGCACTGTTAAAAAGCAATGATCATTTATTTTAACACAAACATACTCTCTCTTGGAAAAGAAATTCATTCTAGTTCAGCATGGTTTTATAGTCAAGAAGTAAACAGGATGTTGCAATAATTGGGGGATAAATACTCTGCCCTGCTGCATGTCCTCTTCTCACTTCATTGGTTTTCATTATGTTTTCCTCTGGCTCCTAAGCCAATTGTTTGTCCTGAGTTATCCTTGGTATATCCCTAATATACTTCACACTTTGCTGTACCACCTGTTCTCTGCTTTTGGTTACTGAACAAGTCTGACTCTTTGGAGTTGTAGATGAAAGAATATATTGGTTATAAAGAATAATAATATGCAGACTACACTAAAAACAGTGAGCAAACATTACTAATTAATTATCTAAAGTTATTTAAGAGTTTGCAGGTATATATTTTGCATACTACCTAGGCATAATTATCACTTTATGGTACAGAAGCAAAAACAGCACTGGGGATACAGGGACTGTCACAGCAAATCTAAAAACTTGGTGGTATTGCCAGAATCAGAATTGCTCCAGAGGCAGCCTGTATGGCAAGAATGAGGTGTGTTTTTGCAGTCACAGAGCAGTATTGGACCCCTCAAAGATATCAACACAGTGGGGTGAAATGGGACATAACCCTCTTAGGCTGGTGGGACCCACATACCTTTTTTCTTACATTAAAAATCCCCATTTGTTCAAATAGTGGTGGCTGAAACAATTCCCATCAATAACATTTCCTACTTGATGCTGCTCCTAACATGCAGGCTCATAATTCCAGTAGGATAGAACAGAATCTGTGATACTTTTGTGAGATTATGTACAAAGACAATCCTCATTTTTAGAAGTACCCATACCAAGGAAAAACACTATGTCTATGTTATACTGACAGCTAGAGCAGTGAGGCCTTGGTGTACTTCTCATTAGTTAAAGAACCCAGGATGGGTTTATTAGAGCTCAGAATGGGAGCAGAAGAGCAGAAGAGATAAAAGTACATTGGTTTGCTACATATCCAGCAGAGAGGAACCAAGACCCAACCAGAAAAGAAAAATCTGATCAATCAGTTTGGGCCTTGCACTAACATAAATCTTCAAGTCATCCTAACAAAGCAGTGAACAGAAGGGAATTTAATTATTTGTGATTCTAATTCCATTTTCTTATCTTGTAAATGCTGCCTGGCATTTTATAGAATCATAGAATTTTTAAGGTTGGAAAGGACCTCTAAGATCATTGAGGCCAACTCTTAACCCAGCACTGCCAAGTCCTCCACTAAACCATGTCCTTGAGTGCCACATCTGCATATCTTTTAAATACCTTCAGGGATGGTGACTGCTTCCCTGCCAGCTCATCTTTCAGCACATGGGGACAGTCTGCTCCTGTGTCTTGAAGATTTTCTTCTGGAAGAATGCCCAGCCTTCCTGGACTCCTCTGCCCTTCAGGACTGCCTCCCAAGGTACTCTCACAACTAGTCTCCTAAGCAAGCCAAAGTCTGCCCTCCTAACTTCTACAAGAATCAAAAATTATCATTTCATGGTTGCTGTGCCAAAACAACCTCCGACCATCACATCACCCACAAGTCCGTCACGGAATACAAAAACCCCCCCAGAATTTTAAAGTTCTTCGGCCCAGAGTGCTGCACTGTTTTTTTAATGACTTGGAATCTAAACTCCTGAATCAAACCATGCGGCTTCCTCTGCAACAGGGGAGACCTGCAGGCTAAGGACAGGACTCTTCCCAGGAAACTAACTGAGGAAGGTCTAGCCTAGTGCCTGCCCTTTCACATGACTTGTGTTCATTTGTTTAACAAAGCTGTAATATATAAACATGTTCTAGTCTGGTTGCTGTCTCAGACCCACTTCAGAGCGAGCACTGCCTGTGGAAATCACCCAAGAGTGCTGAAAGCAGCCTCACCATCCCAGAGCTGTGCCAGGACTGCATAGGCAGAAACTGGAGCATGGAATGTGGTGGTGGTTGTATACACACCTTTCAGCTTTCCCTTACAAACTAAATGCAGGGGAAAGCCAGGCATGGGGAAAAGATAGCTTGAAAAATACTACCTTAATACAATTCAAATATAACCCCTCACTGAACAACAATTCACAACCTAGGACCCTTGTAAATGCTTTCAAGAAATAGTCTGTAGGAAATTTAAATTGCAAATTAAGCTACTCTAATCTTAGCTTCTTTAAATACCTTACTACATGGATCCTTCAGGGTGACAGATTACCAGATTTAGATTTCTTTCAAGTTAGTCTCATGACAACCATTTGGGAGATAATATAATCTCCATTTCTCTGCAACTCTGAGGTAGGCTTTGGCTGTTTGAATCACACTAAAGATACCTTCGTTGCAGCTCCTTGATACCCTGCCCAAAGGAAAGCTCAGCTGTGCCTTCATTCTTAGTCCAGGGTCTGTGTAAGTCTTTGCCTCTTAACAACAAAAACAAAACCCCTTCAAATCACCAACATCATGCAAACTATTGCTGAGCATATAGCAATTATTCATCCACATGGACAATTACAGCATTTCTAGTGACTAAACCTTTCTGGCAGAGTGATTGAGATTTCTCATGCAGGGAAAATACTGTCTAAAGCTAAAATGTATCACAAGCTATTTATTGGTTAACCACCCAACAGTAAAGTTCTAGGTACAATTTCTCAGTAAAAGTATATTAAACTGAATTTAAGCAATTTAGGGAAAGAGATAATGCTCTGTGCTCCAATAGTATTTTATTTAAGTGTTTACTATTGCTAAATTTTGTTTGGACATATAATCTCAAGTTCCATATTTCAAGCCCACAAATCTCATGCCAGAATTACTAGGAAAAAATGTCCTCTATTATTCCACATCTTGGTAGCTACAGTGGGATTAAATTGAGGAGTACAGTTCTAAATTGAACCATTACTATTCTCACTGATGTAGATAATACAGTGCTTCAGAACTAAACCCACAAAGGGAAAAGTCAAAACTTGATTGGTTTTAGTTTTGTTAGATAACATTGTAAAAATTCCTATATCAATGTCAACATCTAGAAACTGATCTTTTCCTTTGAAAATATATTTCTTTTAAGTAATCTGACAGAAAAACTGATATCCATATCCTTAAAGTAGAACTAATGACCTATGCAAAAATCCCACTATTGCTTCCATACCTTAGAAATAAATCTGAACTGGTGAGTACTTTCAAATAAAATATCCACAGCTATGATGTCACAAGGGACTTTTCTAAGAGGACATGAGACAGCACCTTAGGACAATTGCAATAAGAGTAAATTACCTTTATACCATTTCCCACCCCTTCTACCAATTTTGTCAAGAAAATGAATATATCTTACACTGCATTCTGTACTTGCTTTAGTCTGTCACAGGAATGAATTATCACCAAATTTTAATGCTTCAATACTGTGCATTTTTATTCTCATTATATTCTCCCTTTTTTCTCAATCTTGTGAGAAAAATTATAATAATAAAGAGAAAATAGCAGAACATTTATCCATTTATCCATTCCCTTGACATCCTTAATATTGTAACCAGAACAGAAAATTATATGAAAATGATTTGTTCTTATACTAAATATAGACAGAAGGAAAGAAATAAGTTTAAAATTAATCAGTTCCCTGAAGAATATGACTCCTTGGTCCATCTTCAGTGCCCTAAAATGCACTTTTACATTGAGCATTGTCATCAATTAAAGCTACAGTCAGTATTAAACATTGACATCTGCTACTGCAGTGTGGACCGCTGTGAAGTAAGAGTGCAATTGGACATGATACCATTTTGGTACAATGAGGCACAGAAAAAAAGAAAGGCAGAGCACTAGATCTCTGAAATGTTTTATAGAAGCATAGCTGTTTTTAGAAGCATAGGAGATCTGAACTCTGCAAGTCCTTGTCTCTAGAGGATCACATTTCTGCTACATATGCAGAATATGTTATATTTAATGTTATTTGGTCACTCCTTTTATAACGGAATGAGATACACAAGTATAAATTTCTTCATATATAACATTTCCATAGCAAGGAAGGAAATAAACCCATCAAACTGTTTATTAGAGTACCCTTTCATAAGTACAATACATCTTTAAGTACATGTATATTTCTTTAAATACTCATATATCATTACTATATCTATACGCACATGCAAATACAGAACAATGATATTCCAAGTAAAAACAGCCAAACAACTTTTTCCAAGTGAGCTTAGGATAAGCTTGCAGCTAAGTAAGTTGTCAAAATTGTTTGCATGTCTCTACCAAGGAAGAAGTTTAAATAAAATTATCCTAGATGCCTGCAAGTTATGTGTATACTCAACAGAGGTGACCATGATCAAATTCATATTGCACCTTTTTTGGACATGACTAGTTCACCTGATCCTCCCAGTGTCAGGTCTGTCCTTTAGGGTGCTCTACTGCGATGTAGTCAACAGCAGTTCCTGTCTCAAAGAGATCATAAAATGCCTCAGTTAGAAATGGGAGAAGAAGCTGAGGCACAAAGACTTGCCATGGGGATGGAAAAAGAATCAGTGAAGAAGAATATAATTTGAGTTTCATTACTGTCATGCCAATATCCTTTCACTTTCTAGGTGTCTATTCACCAACCTGAAAAGCAAGATAACTTAATGACTGGAGCTGATGTGAAGATTTTTTTTTTTATATTGGTGGAGTACACCCAAATGCACCTGATATTTCAACTGCCTTTACAAAACACTTTGTATGTCATAAAGCTCATCTAAAGAAGTCTAAACATTTTACAGACTACAAGTACTTATATTTAACTACCTATGAGTTCAAGTTCAGATTAGAAGCAGTATGAATTGAGGGCCTGTGAATTCCATCATGGGATAGAAAACCCAGAACCCCTGGGTGATGCTGGGAGGGATGCTACAGCTTATTTCCCTGTTCTGGTAAATCTGTACATCTGTCCTGCCCCTGTACTTGCTTGGTAATGTCTCACTGTGTTTTAATGGACTGTTATTTACTAATAATTCATTCTTTTGCCCATGGTATCTTCCAATGAATTCTAAGAACATGGAAGCATGTTCTTATAACTGAGAGAATAGCTAATAAACTAATGTGTTAATAAACTCACATTGATGAATTCCCACTAAAAAACAACATCCCCTGGTTTTAAGGTAACACAATAGAAACATGCCAGCTTATCATTCACTTTGATCAGGTAAACCACTAGTCTTGTGTAATAAGCAAAATGAACCTTTGGTTTGAATCTTAGTAAGCATAAGGATTTATTATATACCATACTTGGCCTCCTCCTTACCTTCAATGCATAATTTTTGCTTAAAAAATAAATTTCTTTTATTGAATTTTGTTTAAAAAGATAAATTCCTTCCTGGCACTAAATTACATCATCTAGTCCAACTCTGAGTTTAGGAAAGTCATAATAAATTAACTCCTTATTAGTCTGAAATGCACTTCTGTGCATATACATAAAAAAAATCCTATTGTTGACAAGAAACAATTAACTACAAGCCTTAGCAGAATCTTGGGGTAGCTAGAAATTCACATTATTTGGAAAACTAGTAACTAGGTCTGTTAGGTCTGTATCTGCATGGTAGGTAAGCTTTCCTACTTTAAAAGTCAAATAAGATTTCCATTATGCCCCAAAAGCAACTAAATTATTTTCATATTAATAATACAGTGGTATTATATTATTATGGTACTGTATTCAAGGTCTTTTTCCAATTATGCACTCAAAAGTGAACATAAAGGAGGTAGAAATCTACTAGTATGCAGAAAGAAAACGGAAAGGTATGTCCAAAGTCCACAAAGATGTTAGATCTTGAGGGCAAGGAAAACACAGTTATTTTCAAAGATCATTGATTTTGGAAACATGGGTCACATGGCTTAAAATCATAGGGAAAGAAATCACAGTTAAATGTTTCCTATTTTCTTATTTGAATTTGTGATAAAGAAACTGCAAATTATGGCTTTCGGGAGTTGTCTTCTGTGTCAAAACACTGGCAGAACTATTTCTGCCACAAAAATTTCTGTAATTTCAAGAAATCTTATGTATCTGATGTGTTGGTAATGCATGAGAACAGCAAATCTGGGAAATCTGAAGGACAATATAAATGAATTAAATTGAATATTTGAATTAAAAAGAGAAAATCTATGGAATTAGGATTTTTCAAAATGTAAGAAGAAACCAAGAGCAATGTAAAGAAACACCTTTGCATTCACCACAAAAAGTAAAAAGGTGTCTTGACTCCTTCTTAATGCTTCTAAAATGACAGGAGAATTGAAAAAAGTGGCAAGAATAACAAGACTTCAGATCAACAAAGATAAAAACAGATTTGTGCTTGTTAATTGACAAAAATAACTTGCCAAAGTTTATGCAATAGTCAATCACCAGGAATATCAATGCAAGCATCTTAAATACCTAGCAACATTAATTATTAGTAGCTATTGAATTCAGAAACATAGCAGGGCATGAGAATCACCTTTTTTCCTCTCAAGTACTGCTTAATTCTAATAAACATCAGTAAGAACCAATTTAAAGACAGCTATGCAAATCTCCAACAGGACATCTTCTAGATGTAAGATATTAACCTCTACAAGAAGTAAGTAAATGAGGACTGGAATGAATTTTGGGGTTAGAAAGAGAGTAAGATTAAGAAAATATTTAATAAGAAAGCGTGGAAAGCCTCCGAGAAAACATCTGTAGCAAATACAGTGAAATTCTGTCAGCCTTGATGGGTGATTGTCATGATGAATGAAGAAGACATGAGGTACATTCTCTGTGAATATGAATTTCTCTCTCTTAGGACTTTGTAACCTGTGTAACTACCTACTTTTTTCTGTATGCTTAAAAGATCTCCTGCGGTTACCACTGTTCGGCCTGAAACAGGTCAGGGTCTCTCAGAAGCACCTTCCTCTGTTTTTTTGCTGTGAAACCACAAAATAGTATCTTAATATGCATTATTAATATTCACAAGAAATATGCTCTTAGAGGAAAGCAATGCAGTGAAATTATGAGAGCAGAGAGGGATCTTTTGAGCGCACCGTTTCAGCATGCCAGGAGCCCACCACACTAAACGCACTCTTCTAACATAAGGGGACTTTTGGCATGACTCCTTGCTACCTCCGCTACTGGCTACGGGGGCAAACTGCTGGTGTCTCCCCCTCCTCAGTTGTCCTCCAGGCTAAACCACTCACTAGGTCTTCCTGCTTCTCCATAGCCTGATGCCTAGAAAATTTACAGCACTATGTCATCATTTTTACTCAATCATTTACTTAACCTCCAGTTTTTGTGCTCCTGGCTGTCACAGTCTGTTTAGAGAAGCAGTTTACCTGGACACCTTCAGCTTGGCACTGTCTTTGCCAGTTGGCATATCTAATGACTATTAGGCATTCGTATGCTTACCAACCCAAGAAGGTCTTTGCGGGGGCGGGGGGGGGAGGGGGGTCATTCTCTTCAGCTGACTGGAAGGGCTCCCAGGTGTTGCAGAGCTGCTGTCCTGCACCAGCTCCATCACGACATCAGGACTTATAACAATGATGACTCAACTCAATGACTCTGATTCCTGGGCTAACTCTTGACCAAACTTCTTGGTTTTTTACTTTAAGATTTTACACCTTTTCCTTTTGTGTTTTCCTCTTGAATGCTTCAGCTGCTAACAATACTGTCTCAACAATTTCATTTTTATCTCTAAGTTTACCCTTGTGACCTTTCTGTCTAATTTCTGACAGGTCTGCCTCAGCAGCATAAGCAAAGGTTATGCAGTGTATGAGAACTAGGACTTAGAGCAAGTGACACAGGTGCAGGACCCCTGGGTTCGTCTGGGTGCACAGGTTGCACAGCCCTTGCTATTCTTTGCCAACCTTTGGATCCTCATTCCCACATCCCTAGGAAAAGATTCTCTCCATCTCTCCCAGAGTTGACCTAAAACCATATGCAGACTGAACAGAGGGTAGCTCCCCACCCATTACCAGGTCCAGCTCAGGGTCAATCATCTGAGATGTCAAAGTCCTAACATAATATTTTTTAAAACAAAGTGAGATCTATTGCTAGTTCTGGGGCAGAGACTGTGTCTTTTAAGGCCCAGATTCTTAGCAAGGGAGCTTTGATGGGATGTTCAAAGATTTTATTTTTTTGTTCACAGCCCACTGTACTAAGGGACCAAAGTGCAGCCAGAGGGCTGACACAGTATAGGAAACATGGCAAGCTTTTAGCAGTATGATTCTTCACAGCTGGTGTTTAACACAGCCTTTTGCTAGATCAGCTGTGACAGAACACATCACTGGCCAGATGCTGCCTTCTTCTGCAGGACAGTTGGGACAGGGTTGGGAAGCTTTTTCACTGTCCTAACAGAGATTTATACAGTCCAGGGGTCTTAACATGCATGACCGACTATTCATTCTCTTCAGTGGTCAGAGGAGCTTCATTTTCTCATGCCTGACCAGGAGAAGAGAGTCTGCACATTAATCACTGACTCAGGTGTTATTTCAGGTAGACATGATGGAGGGTTATAATGCACAATGTAACAAAGCTGCATTTGCCAGGCTTGGGTATAGTGCTGGAAAAGTGCTTTGAAACAAAGGAAGTACCTAAGCACTTCTCTCCTATTATAACCATACTGAAAGATAAGGAGTGAGCAACCACTGATCACCCTGGTTACCTTTTGCTCAAGTGCATAGACAGTGCACAACCTTTTGACTACCAGCTGTGATAAAATCAGGCTACAGAATTTGGCATCACCACTAGCTACAGTTCATAATATCAAGGAATAAGACTCATATTTTATCAAATGTATCCAATGTATTTATCAAATATTTTCTCTGAGGCATTTGCAACTCCAAAACTCTAGCTAATGACCTTAGAAATACCAAATCTTGTTGCACAAGTGTTAAGCATCTTGGGAAAATATTGGGTTGGAGATGGGCACCCAAGGCTTTTCACTAGAAAATAAAATGTACATTTTAGGATGGGCCCTGCATAAAGGGCATTTTCATCTGAGGAAAAATGCAAAACCAGCTTAAACTGCTAAACAAAAGCAACACATAATTTTCATTCTGTGTTTTGGAATGAAACAAGTGAACAGTCAGAATGCTAGGGTATTCCACAGTAATCTAAGACTTTACCACTGTGCCTGCTTCAACAGAAAAGAGTCACAACAGTTTCTTGCAAGAACCACTAATGTTCCTTTTCTAGATGTCTGTACTGGTAACCTGAAAGTGCAATTACAAGAAAACACATAATGGATACAACATAGTGGTATTAATAAACAGTTTGAGAATTTGCACAAGTTTCCTAAAAGATTCATCAGCCTGGACGTACAATGGCAATAAAGACACCATTAAATACCCCATGAACATATCCAGAGGGAGCATTGAAGAAGACCTGTTACCATGAAATGATTGAAATAGAGGCCCAAAGCTAATGCCATGATATCTAACCTGTTCAGACTTTTTGAGCTTTTACACTGACTAGAAAAAATTAGGTATCCCTACTACATTTGCCCCCGATAACTACAACTGCAGTTCAGTGCAAATTTTTTTGCCGACATATTTGCTTTTGCCAGACATGCTATATCTGACAGCAGTGTCTGACAATGAGCTTATAGCTTGAAGGACATTATTTTAGGCATTTTAAAACTATATATGTGATTACCTGTAGGATAGAGAGTCCATCTTAATTCCCAATACAGAATAAAACATGTTAAAACAATAAATCAACACCGCGGTGATTGGTCTTTCTGTCTTGGTTGATACAGAAGAATAGGGATAACAGCTACTGAGTCCTCTTCATGTCTTCTGGGGTCTTCTTAGGTTAGTGATGACATGCTGGGTTTGGATGTTCCTTCCTGTATTCTTTAGGAAGGGAATGCAGTTCAAATTCCTTCTCCATCAAGTCTAAGGACTTACTCAGTGTCTCTTGGTCTCTGATCTGGGTATCCTGAGAAGCCGTACACAGATGCATTAAGATCCTGAAGACCTACTGATATTGGTGTCATCAATACATGCCAGTTTTCTGTTGTTCTTTCGGGTGCTTCTGCATTTCCATTCACTATGCACTCATATCAGTCTTCATAGTTCTTTATAATTCTGTTCACAGATAATATAATCACAAAATTATATCAATGAATCATGTGCTGACAGCTCCTGACACTTTGCTAAACAAAAACAAAACACCTGCACAGAAAGAAAACAATGTCAGAGTTACTGAAGAACTGCAGCATGAGAAAAAGACAAATTTGGGTTAAAAAAAGACCTATTGGTATTGTAGGAGCTGCCACCGCCTCCTGAAAACAACCCTGTTCATCTCTGGGATAAGAAACTAGTCACCAGCATCTGTTTTTCAGGAGATTGACCCAAGGCTTATGCAAGATTTGTTCTTGATAAATATGAGAGATGAACAGAAGTGTTTAGGAGACTGGGGAAAAGGAAGTATTGTGAAATGTGCCAGAAAAGGCCACAGGTAGAGACTAATGACATCAAATTGGTCATGGCACAAATGGGTATCTGGACCCTCAAAAGTAGTTATGCTAAGAGACCACAGCCTTGTTCATCCAAGAGCAACTTAAAGATTAAATTAACATGGTCAGCATAGTATTTGTTTGGTGGTATCTTAATTTATTTATAATGGCATGACATCTTACTGCTATTTTTAATACTAATCAGCAGCAGGAAAAGGAAAAGACAGCACTGGACAGTACTGCTTTCAGACACTGAGCTTCCCAGGCATAATGTCTGCAAAGCGGCACAGCAGAGCCATTGAAGTTCTACACTGCTGACTGAGTCAAACACGGACTAAGCCTGACCCCTGGCAGGATCCCCAGCACTGCACAGCCACAAGCAGAGGGTATTACATGTTTCTTCAACAGTGCCTAACTCTGAGACATTCTTGGCCATGCCTGCAAGCTGATAACTAGACATCTAAGCCTCCTGCTGCTAGTGTCAGGTCACATTGTTGCATAATTCCACCCTGACATAGCCCTGTCCCTGCAGTTCAGGGGTAAGGAGAGGCCAGAGACCTGCTCTAGGAGGTCCTCAGAAGCTACACAAGACTTGATTTCACCGGAAGAAGTTTGGGTGCAAGCAAAGCAGCTAACCTCTCTGGGTTAACCCAGTCATTTCTGCCTGAAACACCAAATTGTACATCTTTCTGTATTTAAGGACACTTTGCCTTCCTAAGAGGCAGAGCAGCTTGGCAATCACAACACCCCTGCCTTATGTCAGAAATGCAAATTTGAGTTCCTACTTTGAATCAGGCCCAAGCAAAGATTTGAAGCTGAATCTTTTGGCTACAAGATGCTGCTTCACACAGTACACTATTGTGTATGCACACCGGGTTCCTGGGCTGTGCTGGAAGCTACATCCAGCTGATCCATACCTTGAGCTCAGCCAGAGTCTGGAGCTACACTTCCATGGTGGAGACCCCTATAGCCACACTGAGGATCCCTTTCTTGGAGCTGCCAGTTATCTCTCGAATAATTAATGGCCAGCTTGTTAACCATGGAGCAGTGTCAACTAACAGATGGTTCTGCACATGCCTGGTGGCAAGATTATAGACTTACTGGTTAAGAGATTGAGGACAGTGGTATCACGTGGAGATACACTAAGGACCTAAGTCCTCTTGATGAATTTGACCTTTATTTGCCAGGGTTATGAATACAGTGATTTCAGGGTATGATAATTTGAATTGTCTACTGCTTTTTCATCAATAAATTGCTACTGCTAAATTGATAAAGCCACCAATACTTTAATTCAGATTTAGTTACTCATCTTCTGATGTCACAACTGAAACACTGAAAACAACATTGAGTTCAGCTCAGTAATTCATAGAAAGAGTAAGCATATAGGAAAAAAAAGGTGCTATGCCAAATTTCCTTAAATGATCACAGGGAGGATTAAACAACATTTATTCTCTCATTACTCATCTCATCATAAGGCCTATTGCATCTAAAGGCTAGATAATGTGCTTTTCTGTAATACTGCTTCTTTGGGGAAGTATGACTTGCTGCATCTTATCACCTTGGAAATGTCAATTGAAGGAAGTGAACCAAATAAATCAAGAAGGTTTTTTTCTACTTCAGAATTGTCCTAAACTCAGAGCAGATACTTAAAAAACTGTTAGAAAGAAAAACAGTAATAAATACATTCCATTTACAGGAATAACTTACGGTTCTAGCATCAGTTAAATGGGGGAAAAGAATTTGTATTGAATTTCTTCAACACATTAACTCCAGATGCAGACAAAGCACCAATCTCTTTATTAGTCATTCACTAGGATTTATAATGCTAACAAGAACTAGGGTTTATAATGCTAACAAGAAGTAACACTTCTCCTACCACAAACTGACATCAAGGGCTTATCATTCATCCTTCATGTCGACAGCACGACAGCTGACACTCCACAGAGATGCTATGAATAAAGCCAAACACCACAGGATTATTAAATAGTCCAGGTAAATTTCCTCATCCAAAGAGACATTTTTGCACACTATAACTTTCTACAAATGTATTACTGTCACAATGACTTGCTCTTGAGGTTTTAAGTCCAGGCACAGAGAAAAAAGTGATCCTGTGCAAAGTGAAGGACTAGAGTGTGAAAAACTTTCAGTAACAGTCATTGACCTTTCACTGTAGAAAACTGTCAGAGCAGTGAAACTTAGAATGAGGATTTTTTCAGTGGCTGCTAGGGTGCTATATAGCCTTTCATGTGTGTACTAATTCCAGTCCTGCCTGGACCAGTATTCTTTCAGCCATACTCAGCTGACAATTATTCTGCTAAAGTTAAATAATTGCCATCAGCTTTCTCCTGAAGAAAACAAACAAACAAACAAAAAGTTAACTCTTAGCCTCTCCTTGTGTTTTCCAGTATAATCCTAGTTCTGTGAGACTTCCCAAGACAGCCTGAGCACCAAAGTGCAAGGCACCTGTTCTAGGGGCAATGAAAGTTACAGAACTGATCAGAAATTATTGCATAAGTTTAGATGACACCCATATGGCTTCACATCTTAACACTCACCGAAACTAATGCTCTGTTTTCTTTCCCATAGTATGAAGAATACAACCACTGTCTACAGCTCCAGCATAATCTTGTATCCATCCATACATTCCACCAGCACTTAAATGTCAATTGGCCTTGATATAGGTTTCTTTTTAAATCAAAATCAAACCTTTTCACTCTATACTTACTGTTAAAATACCAGTCCATGCTCCTATCATCTCCCTCTTTGACCCATACAACCTTCTTCTTTATGGCCTGCCCATGATCTGCATAAATCTTTTCTGATGCATTGAAAATAATAAAATAAGCATGAAACAAAAAGCCAAAATTTCTAAGGAAAGCAATGTCTAAACCAATCTGCATATAGCTATCATGTTCCAAAACACACAGCCTAATGGATATAGGCTTTCTAATTGCCTTCAATCATGGAAAAATAAGAGGCTACATTACTACAAAGTAGGAAGAGAAAGTGTGACTTATTATCTCAATTTGGACTGCAAATCATAAAAGATGTCTTGGGGTGACCTTATGATGCATATCCCATATCGCTGCCTATGCCCAGAAATTAATTTTTGTGCCTTTCTATGCCTCTAAACTGAGCCTGAGAGGAAGAAGGAAAAAACTGAGCAAAACTTTCTCAAAGCAGTTTGCAGCTTGTTCAAGGTCACATAGAGATAGCAGGGGTGTTTTTCCCCAGCTGTGGCAGGGGAGTGAGGAAGCACCCAGCTTGTGGCTTTCCAGTCAGCTTTTGGCCAGTTGTTTCAGTTTCTTTTTCTCCAGAGAGAGACTGAGAGTGGACTTTGCTTTTGCTCCCCTAGAATTCCAGATTTTCTCCCTTTTCTACAGGACTGCTTTCAACCTCATAGCACATCGGGAGGACTTTCCATCGGGCACAGAGGGCCTGGCCCTGGGCCAAGCCCCAGCTCCGAGGACACCAAAGGGAGGACTCTAACACTTTCCCAGGTTTTTCCTCCACAGCAAAAGATTTTATTATTTAGCATTATTTTCCTTTTCCCATGTGTTTGGTAAATAAATAGTTTTATCTCCTTCCATTTCCTTCGAGGAAAATTTATTTTTTCCCAAACCTGGGCGGGGGAAGGGGTGGTTGTGCCTTCTCTCAGAGGATATATTTCTAAATTTGGCCAAACCGGAACAGAGTCTGAATAAATTTTTAATCCCTCAGCGCTTGACACTTCCAGAAGATGACAGATACTGACAAATGAAGACCCTGGAGACTATAAATGTAAGCAATTAACACCATCTATTAAATATTTTCAAGATATTCTGCAATAGGAATAAATAGGCAATGGGTTTATAATTTAGTCAAAAGCATTAGAATACAGATGCTCAGGCAAAATTAATTTCAAATTCACTAATGTCCTGTCATCCCTTTTCTTAGGAATTTACTCTCTACATCCTCAGCAAGCATTACATATTAGAACCTATTTTCAAATGGTCTTTACCATAGATGCCTTTTCTACATATTTGCATGTAATCACAAAGTTTGTCTGAAAGGCCTCTGTGCGCAGGTATGCAACGGTACCTAACACTCAGGCATAAAGCTCAGCTTCTACACACTGAAAATCCAACCTTAACACCCAGAAAAGTCTTATCAAAAAGTGGAATACTAATTGAAGGAATTTAGTGCCTTCTCTATTTGCTGGGATACATATTTAGGGCTTTATCTGGCAAGGTCCTAAACGTGCTGCTCCTGACACTGTGAGCAATCAAGCATGTGAGTGAATTCAAACAGCTGACTCATTTCTTTGACTCTCTGTGTGCCATGTACATGCGCATTGGGTGGGACGTGACTGATGAAGTGCTTCATGGGATGTCAGCCAAAATGTGCAGACTCTCACACTGCTCAGACTAAGGGGGAAGTTAAACTCCCTAAATACTTCAAGAAAGTATGTGTGTTTATGCACAAACATGCATATACACATATACATACAGATGTTATATACATATAAACACAATTTTCTGTGTGCATGTATTTCATACATTTATATTATCCTGGCATTGGGTATTTTATCTAAGTGACAAAGTTTGAGTCTTGTCCTGCTGAAACTGGTGAGTTTACAGCCACAGATGAAATTATTGCAGACCATATTTCTAGACACTTCTGAAGAGAAGTAACACATCCTTGATGCATAAAATGTGTAATTTACCCTAGTCCTGCTCTAGTTACACAAAACAGAAAATAGCCCTCTAAGTGAAGTAGCCTTCATCCATTTGAATTTCAGCATTGGTAAAATAAAATGTTTTGCAATTTAAGATGCTACAAATAAATTTTGAAATAGTGATGGAAGTATATATCTATATTACATATATCTTTACAGCTTCCATCACAGTCATCTTTGTATCTCTGCTGCAACATAAGGCCAGTCAGCACAGAAAAGATTGAACTCTGTCATTGCAAAAGACATTTCCTCAGACATTCATGGGCACTGTGGTTTTGGCAGGAAATTTCATATATCCTGACAGAGATGGTGCATTTTCACAAAAGGGTTTTCCTTTTCAGTTTTCACATAAATCTGTGGAAGTTGCCACCAGCTACAATGGGAACAGAATTGGAAAGAATAAGAATGCACAGGATTTTTTCCTGACTTTGCTGTTGAACATCTGCAAGAATTCCAGGAATTTATTTCATCTTTCCATGTCTTGATTATTGCAGATGCAAACTGGGGATAATTGTCCCCGTCGTCCTTCATAACACACCACAAAATCCAGGCATAAAAGCTAATATTTAAACAACACCCAAACCCCACTAAATCTATGAAAAAAATATTCAATAACATTGGCTGGTGAGTTTGGATTGAGTGCTCTAATACTAATCTGGCTATTATTATTATTGTATTATTTATATGTATATTATTACACACACGCTCATAAAATATATACCTTCCGTATTTCATATTTCTTGGGTTTTTACGACCATGGTCACTGGAGTCACTAAGGTGAGATATGTCAGCTTTAATTACCTGTATTTACAACTGTATTTCTCAGTTTGCACATCCCAAGTGATATTTCTTATGGCATAAATTTTCAGACTGGTAATAGAAGCTAAATACATTTTCCTTTAAAAGTTTGTGTAACCTGTGAAACACAAAGGCATTAAGCAGTTATATTTTTTTTGAATCATTGTGTCTTTTGTAAGAATAGCTGTGTATTTAGTTCAACAGTGAAACTCAAAGTGTTTTATTAATGCAAAGGGAGCCAAATAACCAAGTACTGGAATGAATTGCAGGCTATTGAAAGAAGATAGTTGGCTTGTTCAATGTGCCCCTCATGAATGATGCCACTTCCCTTTAGAGAGGCACTGAAATAATCCAGATTTACTTTGCATTCTACAAAGTATTTTTAGGACATTCTATGATAAAGATAAGATATAGGAAATACATTCCACAAAGAAAATACAATTTCTTAGCTTGAAACAGCAAAACTTCTGCATTTACCAAACAATTGCATGTAGCTTCTAGGATAAATTACTTTTGGTGAAATTACTTACAGGTTTTCACATGGGCTTACCACTACCGTTGGACTGCTGCACATGCATCAGAAAATTTATGAAATTTTGGCAATATTGGGAAGAATAATTACTTGTTTTTCAGATACAGGTGGATTCATTGGCTTACTAAAGGCAAGGGGCGAACTCCAATATAAGTCAATAAGATAATACTTTAGATAGGGAATTCAAGAAACCTTAAATAAAAAAATCCAAGGTGAACTGAAATATTTTGGTTAGTTCTCAATAGAGTGATCTGCAACTATGACTTCTTTCTCTAAAGAGTCTTCTCATAGTTTCATACTACGTGTCTCAGATATTTTTATTCTTTCCCGTTTTCTTTCTTCAGGCTTTGTTCATTTTTAATTATGTGTATAAATTTAATTGCTTATTGTCTTGGATATTCTTCCATAAAAATCTGTGTATCAGGACTGGTCACTCTTCATGCATAACAGTCGAGCAGCCTGGTCTCTGACCAGGTTACTGACAGTGGACCATGCCAAAAGCGTTCTGAAAGATTTGAGTCAGTCTTAAGACTTAAGATTTAAGTCAGTCTTCTTTAGAAAAAGTGCTGAGCAGATGAACAGAAAGAGCAAGCTGTGTTTTTAAAGACCCACTGCAAGAACTACACAAAAGTATGTTACAACTAGTGACCCAGAACCACAGCGTGTTTAATGCATGGTAATATTAAGAGATGTCAAGGGATGTATAAATTCCTCCCAAACCCCTCTACTCCTGAGATTGGTGTAGAATTTGTAGGGCATAGCAACATTGTAGGGACGCAGTTTTTGCCAACAGCATCCTCAGCTATGCTAGGAAAAGCACTGCCAGCAGTTTAAGGGAGGTGGTTCTGCCACTCTACTCAGCACTTTGAGACACAGCTCAAGTGCTGGGTTCAGTCCTTCGTTCCCCAGCACAGAGTGACATGGATATGATGGAATGGGTCTAGAAAAGGGCCAGGAAGGGTCTGAAGCATCTGGCATGTGAGGAGAAACTGAAATGAGAGGGATGCATTAGCTTGGAGAAGAGAAGGCAGGCAGGTTGTTAGCAATGCATATACGTATATGCAGCAGTGAGCATACATATCTAATGGGGGGTTAAAGAAGAGAGAGCCAGGCCCTTTTCAGCGATGTCCAGTGACAGTTCAACAGCCAATGGGTTCAAAGGAAAAAAAAGAAAACTCCATTTAAACATATGAAAAAACCTTCTTTACCATGACAGCAGATGAAACACCAACACAGGTTGCCCAGAGAGAGTGTGGAGTATCCATCCTCAGAGCTATTCAAAACCAGGGGGTTGGACTAAGTGATCTCCAGAGATGCCTTTCACAGTCAGCAGTTCTGTGATTCTCCTTCCCTAGGTAATGAGTTTTGGAATGTAGCACAGCTCCTCCTGAAATTTGTCCCTTCATTTGACAAAGATACACCCCCTTCAGCCCAACTGCAATTTCTTGTTTTCCCAAACTACCTTCTAATTTCAGCAAACACTTCTTGGGGCACCAATCTTGAATAAAACATATTTTAGGTATGCAAATATGAGGGACAATTTGTATCATGTCAGTTTTCTCATTTATAACTAACATGCTTAGATTTAGATCAAACTCCAGAAGCAGGTAAACTTTATTTTTAATAATACCTACCTAAAGACTGGGAAAAAAAAAAAAGCAGTGGACATTTTCCTCTAAACAGGAATCCAAATGTTGCTTATATCTAGATTTGAAACATATGATTACACAAGTTTATGGCATTAAAAACAGTTTTTATTTTCATGAAACTTCTCCTACTTGTAACAACCATAGGCACAGAAGTTAAGAAAACGTCTGACAGCATAGCTTGAAAAAAAAAGATGCACTACAGAAAACTACATGTGGATGCCAGCTGCTACTCCCCCTTTAAATCTTTTTCAGTTTCTCTTGCATTAAATAGTATCTTCTTTTACTTATTATTCAATACTGATGAAGCTGGCATTACCAGGCCCTCTGAAGCTGAACTGTTTGTACTGTATTCGTTTTCCTTGCTAATATTGTAAAATAATTCACTTTTCTCAAAAAGAAACAGGAAAACAATATACAATGATCAAACCACCTGTGGAAGCACTTTTGAAGAATGTGAGAACATCTCAACAGTTTACATTAGTACAAACACTGAAACCAAGAAGACTAGATTCAGACTTTACTTTTTAAGGCTGGAGGTAGTTTGGATGCATCATTCCAGTTGACATCTACCTCTGCTTTTGTTATGCTTCTACACAAACCTAAGAAAGCTGCTTCTTATAATTCACAAAAAGCATGACAATGTTCATTACAGTCACCGGGAATCCCCAGGTTTGCATTATTGATGGGTAGCTCTCACATTCCCCTGTAGAGTTCAGCGGGGAAGTCAATCAATGGGTGTTTAACTCTGGCTGGCATCCTCTGCATTCACTCCTGCAGTCTGTCTGCTCCTGCCTCCTGCCAGCATCAGCTCCAGAGCTTTTTTATTGCAGGGCTGGCAGCTGCCTCCATGTCTCTCTGCTCCAGCCAGCGCTGCACAGAGACATCTCTCAAGTGCTGGCAAGAGAGCTCAAAGAGATTCCAGCAGGCAGAGGAGATCCCCTGCCAGGCTAAAGAAGCAAAGGACTGAGGGAAAAGGAATCACTGGGCTATTTAATCCTTTATTTTCATGTCTGTATAAGGGACAGCAGGAAGTACGTGACCCCAAAGGAAATAATTTTCTATCAAAAAATGGCACCATTCTTTCTGTAAGCCTTTCCGTGCTCTCAGAAAGAAGCAACTTTTGCTTCTTGGAGGGATCAGAAGGAGTCTGCCAGGGTGACAGAAGAAAAGGAGAAGTTAACCTCCTGACAATGGTAATAGGTTAAGCCAGTATGAAGGAAGCTTATACTGCAAAGATCTTCTAAGACTGAGAAGAAGATTGTCTTTGGTTCAGCAAAAGAGGAAATGCAATACCAGAGGATTAAGAAGAGAAGGAACACAGTAAAAATGAGAAGCCAGAGAGATGTCCCTCTGCAGCAGCACTTTGAATAAACACAGCTGCAGGGGTCACAACGAGAGACAGGACATGACTAAGTCATACCGTCAGAGAAAACTGTTAGTAGGCCTGTGCTACAAGCAGTAAGACCTCAACACAGTCAAGTGAGAATAAAAAGAGAGGGAAGACAATGGAGAGCATGAGTCATGGATGGTATCCAAAACTGTATTTGTCAATAGGAGCATCCATATCTAGAGAGTCGAGAGGAGAAACACAGACAGAAGCCTAGCACACCCCCAGCGGCCAAAGAAAGAGGAGCCAGCACTAAAGATTCAAAAAGTAAAAGTGAAGAAGAAATGGGAAAGGACAATTTTTTGGGGTTTTTTTAAGTGTTTGCTGGATTTGGGAAGAGGAATGAGAGTTACTAAAGCAGTCCATCAGTCAGAGCTAATGACGAAACACGGGCCTTTATATCTAAGTTGTTAAGTGGAGATATCAATGTGATATCCAGCTGATGGAGGATTGAGCCATACTGAAGGAGATGTAGGATTAGAACAGTTTTGAACAGCGTGTTTGGACAAGTTAGAGATGACAGGAATAAAATAGATGAAGTGATAGGTACAGGAAGGGAATCCAATGGGTGGTTTTATGACAGGGATGACCTGTGACTACATACCTTTATTTGAGAGGAAACTCAAGGACTTTGAGAAGTAGAAGGGAAAAAGGACAGGAGGAAGTAGACACACAGGATAGGAAGGGAAAGGATAATAAAAAAAGAAGAGCAATAATGAAGTCAACATTTGTGTGACAGCAGACCAAGAAGCAAATGCGGAAAAGGTTAATGACAGAAGTTATTAATTCTGTATTTTAAATTTGGGTTTTTTCTGCAGAAGCAAATGAAGTAGTTGCAGTAGAACCTATTTGATCAAAGAAGAAGAAAGATACAGTGAAGTTCAAATTAAGAAAGTCATGTTTGTTGTAGGAGAAAAACTGAATGTGGATCTATGACTGAAGTGAAAAGATGAGGACATAGTGATAGCTAAAATGTCAAATTAAGTATCATCAGAGAAAAGTAGCTCAAGGAAGTGGTAATCACAGTCCCATAGTCAGCATCTTATCTATAATCAGTTAGCCTTTCTCATTACAGCAGTGCAACTGATGTCCAAATATTATTCAGAAAGCTTCCCAGACGTGCTAGTTTCAGCCAGGGTAGAGTTAATTTTCTTCACAGTGGCTGGTATGGGGCTGTGTTTTGGATTTGTGCTGTACACAGCGCTGATAATGTAGAGATGTTTTTGTTGTTTTTGAGCAGGGCTTACACAGATCCAAAGCCTTTTCTGCTTTTGGTATGGCCACACTAGTGAGGGAGCTCAGGGTGCATGGGAGGTGACATAGCCAGGCCAGGTGACCCCAGCTGACAGGGGACATTCCAGACCATATGACATCATGCTCAGTATGTAAAGTGGGGCGATGAAGGAGGGGACATAGAGTGGCAGCGTTTGTCCTCCCAAGTGTAGTGAGTTGACCATGGCTAGGTACCAGATGCCCCGCCAAGCCACTCTATCACTCCCCCTCCAAGCGGGGCAGGGGAGAGGAAATAGGATGAAAAACAACTCGTAGGTTGAGATAAGGCAGTTTACTAAAGAAAAAAAAAAAAGAAAAGTTTGCGCATGCATAACCCAAGGGGAAGAAAATTAATGTCTACTTCCCATCAGGAGGCAATGTTCAGCCACCTCCCATGAAACAGGGCTTCAGCACGAACAGTGGCTGCTCCAGAAGGCACACATTGTAAAATAATGAATGCTCCCCATTCCATTTCCCTTAGCTTTCGTCAGCTCCCTTATCTGAGCTGACATCATATGCTATGGATTATCCCTTTGGTTAATTTGGGTCAGTTGGCCTGGGTGTGTCCCCTCCCAGGATCTTGTCTACTCCCAGTCCCTTGATGAAAGGGCGAGGGAGAAAGAGGAAATGTTAGAGAAACAGTTCTGCTCAGCTGCAGCCAAAACACTGGTGTGTTATCAGCACCTTTCCAGCTACCAGTGCAAAGCACAGCTCTGTGAGGGCTGCTTGAGGAAATGAACTCCATCTCAGCCAGATCCAATACAATCTCCACCCCTTATTCCATACCATTTGCATCATACTCAGATGCCACATAATTTATATGTCATCCAACCGTTCCATTGTATTTATTTCTCATTATTGGAATCCTTTCTTGCCCACACATACAATGTAAATTACATCCTTAAACCATCTCTATACCAAACACACCTTTTCATTAACTACTATCCCCCATCCTTTCATAGACAGATACTATTTTCCCACTTCATGGGCTTCCTCCATCCCTCCAGATCCATGGCTTGCACTTTACTCCATCAGGATGCACGGTCAGGACAGGAGAAGTGGCACAATTGATTGTTGGGCACCAGCACCAGCCCAGCAGAGGAACCTCAGCTCTGGTGTCTGGAGCACCTCCTCCGCCTCCTTCTGCACTGACCTTGGTGTCTGCGGAGTTGTTCCTGTCAGTGTTCTCACCCCACTCTTCTCTGGCCACAATTACAACTGCACAATAGTTTTCTTTTTTTCTTCTTCTTAAATATGCTATCACAGAGGCATTACCACCATTTCTGATCAGCCCAGCCTTGACCTCTTGGGAGCTGCCAGGGACTGGCTCTGTCTGACAGGGAAGAAGGTTCTGGCAGCTTCTCACAGAAGCCACCCCTGTAGCTCCCCTGCTACCAAAGCTTGGCCATGCAAACCCAATACACCAAGTAACTGTTACGTGTGAAGGGATCCTGCTCTCCTGGAGATGGCTGAACTCCTGCCTGCCTGTGGCAAACAGTGAATTAACTCCTTGTTTTGCTTTGTCTGTGCGCACAGTTCTGCTTTCCCTATTAAATTATCTGTATCTCAACCCATGAGTTTTCTAACTCTTACCCTTCCGATACTCTCTCCCAATTCTGCTGGTGGGGCAGTGAGCGAGTGGCCGTGTGGGGCTAGGTTGCCGCCTGGGGTGAAAGCACGACATCAGATCAGTGTGGTCATGCGATCAATAAATGGCTCTCAAAAAACTAGATGAACCAAGAAGGAGGAAGAAAAAAACAACCCATAAAACCCACAAGTACCCCCTTCAGGGTGTAGCTGATTATAACTTTTTCCGCTCCAGAAAGTACACTTTATTTCAGTTTCCAGTCTCACAAATACCTACCTCCTTAGCCTTGTGCTCAAAATTTACAGAGCTTTAGCTTGTCAGCTCTGGGAATTCTCCGTCTTTCCTCTGAATATTAGTTACATAATAGCTTGAGCTAAGCAATCAAAGCTGTGATAGGTCAAAAGGAAGATTTGCCTGAGGTGATGCAGGAAGTTGATGGCAGAGCTTTAAGCTGAATACACATTTCTCTGCTATTCCAACAGCACAAAAACCAAGAGCCTCCTTGACTGTTTGGATTTTGTTGGCTTTTTTCCAAAGAAGCACTCCTTCTGAAGCCAAGTGGCATTGAAAGAGCTAATAAGCCAAAGAAATATCCCCAAATGGCACTGTTTTCCAGCTCTCAATGGCATTTCCATGATGCTACTAATAAATTATATATCTTACAATTAACATTTTCTAACTGCATACTATACTTTGTGTCATTTCAATGTGCACAGTCCTTGAGATATTAAGAAGAATGTGTTTAGCCCAGTCTTTTTCTTGGATTTTACACTCCTCACCTCAAAATACTTAAGTCCAAAGACACCACAGCTCTTCAGTACTGGCATTTCTAGTTATAAAAGGCAGACTTGAAAGTCATTGTTCAAACCTTTTGCATCTGTTTTGTGGGACTAAATTACAGCTACTGAAAATTTTAATTGGCAAGTGGTGGCGACAACAAATATAGCACTGAAATTTAGAGGGATGAATTTTTTGACATTGCAGAACAGTGTAACATTTACTTGTCAATAGTGCAGGATGCAGTAAGTAGACTAAGCAAGGAACTGAGAGGGCCAGGACTCCAACACCCACTCTTCTGAGGTGACAGCAGTGATTAAGAGGCCACATCCTGCACTTCAAATTGCATCCTTCAGGTTCTATAGGGGTTATGATTTATCTGTGATTGATTAAGGAATGGGCTAGGCATCACAGCATTACTCTTCTCCATGCCATGACAACATTCTCAGAAATGTCAAGATTTTTCTCCTGTGAGTTCATTTGGCATCAGCTTCTTGAGAAAATGCCTTCAGAACCGAACATGAAGCATCAAGTATTTAAGATCTGAAAAACTGTGAAATAGGAATTTCATAAATAAAAAGGATGTTTATGAGTTATATTGATATTCATTATTATTTGCATTATCTGAGTCTAGGCACTGCTGTTTACAAAGATGATTCTTTCATGCTACTTGGAATAAAGGAACAAAAAGATGTTTCTATCCCTGGAAATTTATCATCTATGACAATTATTAGCTGATGGATCCTGACTGATGGGGAAAAGAAGGCCATTAATAAAAGAATTATGATCAGTACAACAGTAACATCCCACCTCAGACATGTGAAGTTCCTATAACCATAAAGAATGGCTGCTCAAAAGCAATCACAGTGAAATTTTATAAGGCAGAGGCAAAGCTGCATGTATGTTGAATGCCCTATCTGGATTTCCACTTCTCTTTAAAGAAGCTCATCAGAAACTGTTTTGGTAAAAATAAATGTTTATAAAAGTTGGGTTTTTTACAGAAGTCATGGGGAACATTTGAGGACATGGGTTCTCAGTCATGAGTTAATGCTTGTAATGGATTACATTACATTTCAAGAATGGAAATTCTAGACTGATTTTGACATTGAATTAGCACAGGTTCTTCTGGTTATTTCTGTGAGCATTCCAGAGAGACATACTATGAACTTGTAATAATTGCCTACTGGTCTTTTATCCAAACTTAAGCACATACCTTCGCCACTGAAAAATAAAGACTGGGTTCTGCTTAGGAACTACCTAGTGAAACCAAACAGCCTAATATTCAATTTCTACAAGCAGCCTTATCCAAAGCATGAGTAAGATAAAAATTGGGACAAGCGAAGATCTTGGGCAGTGCTCTCAGTTAATTACCTGTTAACACTTCCCACAGTTTTTTGTTTTACAAGGCAGCAGGCTGCCCTCCACCCTATAAAACTGCTTTAACTGTTTTCCTCAGAGTAGGAATTGGTTATGACGGCACATATTAGTACTGTTATCACAAGGGCCTAAATCTGAAATGATGCAAACTCATGGTGACTTCTACTCGTTTATTCGTAGAAAGAAGAGCAGACGACCAGCCCAAACCGATGTATTTCTCTATTTTCACTTCGATGGAGCCGCAGAGAGGGTACGGAGCCCTGCTCTATCTGCTGACATTCTCATGGGCCGAGGCTCATCGGAGCACGGGCACTCCGGGGCTCCGGCTCAGAGCCGCCCTGGTGAGCAGCCGGCGCCGCCGGCCAGGTCTCCCGGGAGGCGCCCGGCCCCGCCGCATCCCTCCGGGCCCAGGCCGGGCTGGCGAGCACCGCTCCCGGGGCCGCCGGCGGGGCCTGGGGCCGCCCTGGCTGCTGGCAGCGCCTGTGCCCCCGAGCCGCCCCCGGGAATCACGGCGAGCACGGCCGGGCGAAGCCGGCGGGGCCGCCGCAGCGAGAGCGGAGCGGAGCGGAGCCGAGCGGAGGCGGCCCGGCCGGGTCACGCGCGCCCCCGGCCGCGCCACCGCCCCTTCCTGTCATGGCCGCGGCCGGGCGGTGGCAGCGCGGCGGGGCGGCGCGGGCCGGCGCCTTCGGCTGCTGAGCGCCCCGCGGGCGGCGCGGAGCGGGGACGGCCTCAGCCCGGAGCCAGGAGGTGACTGAGGGGCACCGTGCGGGCAGGGCCGGCCGGGGGCTGCCCCAAGGAGCTGCCGTCCGTCGGCGGCGGGACGGGGCGGCGCGGGCGCCCCAGGGCTGGCGGGGTCCGGCCGGCGTGCGGGCGGAGTCCGGCACTGGCCCCGCCGGGGTGCGAGCGGAGCAGCCGCTTCTTCGGGTGTCCCGACGCGGGACTTTGTCGTGTGCGCCCCGGGAACGAGCCTTCTTCGCGGGAAGAACTATTGCGGAGAGGGCGGTCCGGGCTGGTACCGGCGTGCTCCTCGAGGGCACCTTTCCAAGTTACAGGAACCACGACGGACATTTGTCCCGCAGTGAGGGTGTGCACGGTGGCACTGCCCGGGGGGCTAACTCGCGCCCTCTCCAGTGTACCGTAGTCTGTCCATGCTCACGGATCCTGAGGATGCCCGGTGTTAGGAAGTGTGGGTGAGTGATGTGCAGCAGCCATCGAGCCCTAAAGCCCTGGTGAAACAGGCCTGCGTAGCAAAGCACCAGGTAAGCAGGCTCTGGTAGCTGCAGGCAGGAGAGCCTGTTCTGACTTTACCCGACGGTAAGGCTTCAAAAGATTCGTTTCCACATAGTTACATAACAAGTTAGCAAACCCACTGTGGCTGTCTCATGATAATAAGTCATTTGCTATTGTAATTGAGAAGATAAAACCTAAATTTCATAAGCCCCACACGGATACCTGTGATGCATCAATCACATCAGTTGGCTTTTGGCAAGACAAATCCAGGGGGGAAGGCAGGCAGGCAAGAAGGAAGGAAGGAAAATCCTGTAATGTTCCTTTTGTTTTCCTTGTAGATACCACTGAAATATCTGCTGTCCACCACTTTCCTCATTTAACTTCCCCTTGGGGTCAGCTGGTTGTCAGCATGCCTTCAACCGAGAACACCTCAAAACTTTTCCTGGTCCTCGTGTCACTGCTGCTGGTGCTGCCAGTAGTTGAAGCCCTGGATGCAGGAGATACCATTGCCTTCCTTCTAGGCCTCGCTGTCAGTGTCATCGGATTCTGCGCCTGCCTTGGCTTGTATGCAAGGAGAAGGAATGGGCAGCAGTGATTTCAAGAAAATGCTCAGAGAAGTGAATTTCTGAACATGGTTTGGGTGTAAGACTGAGCTTTGGTTCTGCATAACTTTCAAAAAACATGTAGTAGATATTTCTGCAAACCCCTCTTACTGTTCAGTACAAGAGAGTCAAGGCTGTACCCGGTAAAAGGGATTTGTACCATCTGTCCTCATTACAGAAAGATAATTTTATATTGTTTGTGATTAAATATTGCCTTAGAGAAGGTAAAAACTTTTCGAATGGGGAAGTACAACTCTAGAGTGGCTCACAGTAAAAGTTTATAAATTTAGCACGTGAGGGAGGCCATCAACAAGTTCCATAATTTTGGTTTCAGTGTTTAATCAGGAGGAAGCAGCTATTAATCTTTCCAGTCAGGATGACAAGAGTTTTGAAATTAGTCCTAGCTAGATAGCTAGTGAGCAGACTGCTCTAACTTGTGTGCTTATGCTCACGTTCTCTGTAATGACAGTTAACACCTAACAGCTCACTTCTGCTGTCACATGGATGAGACTTAAGAGAACTAAGGAAATATGAAAGGCTTTTTTTTTTTTTAATACTTTTAGAGCATTTTTATTTTAGAATATGCCACTCCTGTAGCCTGTGTTCTTATTACCAAGTAGATACACTTAAGAATGAGACCACCATTTTTGTTTAACATGTATTTCACAGAAAAGTACATGTAAGGCTATGTAAATCAGATTAGGGATATGGGCTTTGTCTCTTGTTTATTTTTTGTACTCAGCTTTTCTCTAGGTGCACCAGGTTTAAGGCTTACTTTGTTTGGTGTTTGTACTTTTTACTCCAAAATGGAAGACTTACCTATTTTGATGAGGAATTCTGTGTACTATTTCTGCATTAGAAGTTTGTTAGAATTATAACAAGACCATTGTGCACATGTTTCTTTTACAATGTAGAAAGAACTTGTTTCGTTAAAATCCTGGGTTTAGTCAATGGGTCCATTGTTCGTGAGTGTGTTCCTCGTGACAAACTTATGTTGCTAGCTAAACATTTAGGTTTCTCTAACTGATGTACATGAGTACCAGAGAAGATTAGGACCAAAACCAAAGTAAAAATCCTAGAACTTTTGCTAGAAATCTTGGCTTTTATCTTTCAGAGCTATTTTGATACTATTTTTCCACTTCCTCTGTGTCTCTGTTCAGTAGAGCAGAAAGCAATGGCTAGAAGAGTTGTTGGGCAGGTCTTACGTAAGTAATTGGATGGGCAAATCATGTTCTCCAAATCCTGATTTCTGCATGTCATTTTTGGCAGAAAGGGACACAATGCGCAATTACTGTGTACAAATTAAATTTACAGCCCTAAGAGGAGCTTTAGACAGTAGCATCACCTTTGAAAGCTGCCTAGCAGCAGTAGATGGTCCTGTATGTGATAATTCAACTGGGTGGGTGCAAGCACAGATCAAAGTGGGATCTTTGGTATTCCAACTTACCTTAACAAACAAACAAAAAAAAAATCACCACAAAATTGCCATTCAGTTCACTTTATAGTTCCCAAAGTTTGAAAATTTTGCCATTTTTTCAGTAAAATATTAGGTATTGCTCTTTCAACAGAGTACATTTTAACACAAGCAGATTTTCACTGGGTTCTTTATCTACACCTTGGAAAAGATACATGGCAACAGTTTCACTGCAGGAGAACAAAATTTTAACAGAGTAATTATCTTCAGGCAATAGGGATATGAGAAATTGTATTATTTGCCCAAAGCTGTATGTACTTCATTGAAAAGTGTTTGCACAGTGTAATGGCTTTGTTTCCTGGGTTCTGACAGAAGCTTTATTGTTGAAGACTTACATTTGTCAATTACTTGGATGTAAAATCAGATACCCCTGTTTTTCCTCTGTCATAATAAACTGACGTATGATTTGTCATCAGCTTGATGAAGTAATTCTTACTAAAAGGATAATTGAGATGACAGAAATGACTGAAACTGTTGAAATTCCTTATTGGAATGGCTCTTATTTTCTTATCTACTTTTGCTTATGTTAGATAACTTTATGAACTAATGTATCATAAGGTATGTTTTCAGTTAACTTTTGTGCAGTGAGTGTACTTCTCTTGGTCCTACTACTTGTTTATCCCATTTCAATAACTGTTACTTTAAAGCACTTCAGGGAGCTGGTCCCCTTACTTTGACACTGTCAGCTTGTAGTTGCAAAGAATCCTGTTTGCCTGGTTCAAGGAAAACTTAAAAGTACTTATTTTTCCTTTTTACTATGAATTTTCAACATATCTTACACAGTTGCCTATATACCAGAAAAGCTATTTATGTCAGTTTTCTAGCTGGAGACACAAGGATATAAAGGACCATTTTCTGTTGTTTTGGTGGTTTTTTTTCTTTTAATGAAATATTATATTTTAGTGCTTTAGTTATTTGAATTATACTCTTTTTTTTTTTTTAACTTAAAAAGAGCTAGTTTTATCCAGGTGTTTTGTGAAAGCAGGGTTCTAGCTCTTTCAGGATTTCAGCTACTGCACAAATCAGTTCACTTTGTGCACTAAGATAATACTATTAGTAGCTGTTTTCAGAGCAGAAAGTAGAAACAGCCTGACAATGTCCACCTCTTAACGAATACAACCTACCCTCTGATAAAAAAACCTGCAGGACAAGAAACAGTAGCTTTTGACTGCAGTGATTTCCATATGCTTTAACAATAGTGTATCTAAAAACCAGCCATTCTAAAACCCATGTACAGTCCCTTTGAGCATGGACAGAAGCCCTTCACTTGTCCTGACATACCTTCAAGTGCTGCACACCAGCTAGGCCTTACCATTCTGCTGCATACAGCAGTACCTGGGGCAGGAATGCAAAGGCTTCACACAATTCCTAATGCAGTCATTTCTCTGGGTGTATGAACACTGGTAAACCACTTTCTCCTACTCAGATAAATCCTGCTGCGGGTGGTGACGCTGTTTTAATACTATTGTGAGACCTGGCAGTTCTATGACATCTTGCATTTGAGGACCTTTATATGTTTAGAGGTATTAATGGTTGCATCCCAGTTCTGTCCCTGGGGCAAGTGGAAGGAGAATCTCTGGCTTAAGAGGTGTCACAGGAAGCACCTGGTATCTCCAGGACACTCAATGATTTTTCTGGAGTGTGTTGTGCTTGTGGTTCTCAGCCACTATGCCCTTCCATGGGAGCTGTCCCTGGACTAGCCCAGACCCTCATGTACTGACTAGACATAGACACAGTCTGAAGCCCTGGTTCCCCTTTGCATAATGCTCTTTACATAAGCTTTGTGAGAAGGGGAGTTCACTGTTTATAACAAGATAACCATGGCTAAATGGATGAACCTTAATAGGTGTGTTAACATGCTAAATGCCCTAATTATGCTACAGAAGTAACCTTTCCATTCATTTCTACATCTGATGAAAGGTTTGGCAGTTCTAAACTGGAGTAACGACGAGATTGTTAGGAGTGGTGGAAAGGAGAGAGCTTGGGTCTGGTTGTCCTCCCAATTTACTCTTGAACAAATTGTAAACTATCCGAAGTCAACAGGAAGTGTGTGTTGTTCACCAGATGAAAAAAGTGAGACTACTAATTCAGAACCAAATGCAGCAAAACATATTGGGCAAGATCTGATGTGACTATCAATGCACAGGACCCAAAGTACTTAATTCCTGCCTAAATCAATCTTTAGAACTTTTAAGTGACAAGTTTTTAATATCTTAGACGTTGACTACACTGCTAAGTGTTTAATTCTTAAAGAATGTAACCAGTTTCTAAATTACAAAGAGTTTCAGTTCACATGAATACACAGTAACACAAAATATTACACGTGGAAAGCAAGTTTTCCAGCAAGCAACCTGGAATTTACATACCAGGTATGATATGGTAAATAACATAAAAGTACATCTTTCTTTGAACTAAAATTAAAAGAACAATAAAATAATATAGGCATTCAAAACATTTCCAGACCTTGTACTGGTCTCAGCTCAGTTTCTCTGTAATGGAATTTGAAAATGCGTGGGAAGCTCTGTCACATTAAAGTGCAGGCATACTAGACAGTCAGCAGAGCCTTTTGTTTCTGGATAATTCATCTGATCAGATCAAAAACAGATTTTCATGGGAAAAATAAAACGTCCCTTTAGTGTGCTAAGCAAAGAGACCCATAGAATCATAGAATGTTAATGGGTTGGAATGGCCCTTAAAGATCATCTAGTGCCAACCCTCCCTGCCATGGGCAGGGACACCCCCCACCAAACCAGGTTCCTCAAGGCCTTATCCAACCTGGCCAGGGTTGGAGCATCCAGACCCTCTCTGGGCAACCTGTTCCAGTGTCTCACCATCCTCACAGTTATTTCCCCTAAAATAAATTTCCCCTCTTTTAATTTGTACCCATTTCTCACTGTCCTGTCACTGCAGCTCCTGATGAAGAGTCCCTCTCTGGCTTCCCTGTAGGCCCCCTCAGAGATTGGAAGGATGCTATGAGGTGTTCATGCAACCTTCTCTTCTCCAGGCTGAACAGCCCCAACTTTCTCAGCCTTTTAGGGGACATGCTCCAGTCATCAGCTTTGTGGCCCTCCTCTGGTCCAAGAGTTCAATGCTCTTCTTCTGTTGGGAACTGTAGGACTTTCTGTAGGACTGTACCTAGCAGTCCAGGTCGAGTCTCACAAGAGCAGAGTAGAACAGGAGAATCACCTCCTTTGACCTGCTGGCCACACTGTTTTTGATACAGCCCGAGACACAGTTGTTTTTCTGGGCTGCAAGTGCACGCTCCTGGTTCATGTTGAGTTTTTCATCAACCATTACCCCCAAGTCTTTCTCTGCAGGGCTGCTCTCAATCACCACTCCACCAAGCCTGTAGGTGTGTCTGGGATTGCCCAACACAGATATAGGACCTTGCACTTTGTTGAACTTCATGAGATGAGGTTCACATGGGACCACCACTTGAGCCTGTCAAGGTCCCTCTGGAAGGTATCCCTTTCCTCTGGGGGATCATCTGCACGACACAGCTTGGGGTCATCAACAGATTTGCTGAAGGTGCATTACACAGCATAAGTGAAGGCCTGAAAGCAGAGTGCCCTCCATCAGACCTAGGAGTTGCAAACATTAGAGGCAGGGAAGAGAGAATTGTGTCCACAAGCACGCTGTTGTAGAAAACTAGATGTTGCTGCTGGGTTGGGTTAAAGTTTGTGTTCTGCTTCAGTCTTCCTGTATTGGCCGTGTTCCTCCTCACTAGTCATTGTCTTGGAAATTTCAACTGGAACAGTACTGGCAGCTTTCTCAGCTGCCAATCATTCAAGGCACTACAATTTTGCATACATCTTCATACTGCTACTCTCCACTTGGCAAGTATAAAAGCATGAAAATTACTTTCTTTTCCTGAATGGAGCTAAAACACTGTGGAGCAACACAGTTCTGTAAAACTTAGAAGAAAAGGGTCTGTCTTTTTCTTCTGTTTTTGTGTTCTTCTGTTTGTGCAGCTGATTGCACACACTGTGACAGTGCTAATAATAAATATATAACTCCATGTCATTCCCTACCCTCTCACAGAAAAACAACCATCCTGAAACATGACCAATTTTAATCTCGGAAGAAGCAAAGTAAAGAAAATTGTCACTTTTATAAAAATATGTTCACTTTCAATTTTATGAGTTACCTGTGAAATGAGAATGTCTTTAATTCTAGAACTTTTCAAGGACATTTTCTGCCAACCTATTTCTGAACTGATATGGTTATGGAAATTACATGCTCAATACCTGCACTTATTTCTCAGTATTTAACCTAACATGATTGTTCATAAGTCCCATGGTAGCAGTTTGAAATTTTATTTTTTATCTATTCAAATGACCTGGAAGATCAGCAGAAGCCATATTGACTCATTTTTCTTCAACAGCACATATTTATTTCAGCATCTGCATGAAAAACAAGGAGCATTTAAGCTTTTTTAAAATCTGATCATTTCAGAAAGGTCATTTGTGACCAAATTCCAAAAGTCTATCTGATATTTGCAGACAGTATATAATCTGTAAAGTGGCCTATATCTACTAAAAAAAGAGTCCTTTTTCATAAAATGTAACAAATAAAAAACCATATAAAATTAAGGATGCTGATTGTATATATGGAGCAGTAGCCAATAAGAAAACACTATTCAGCAGCAAATGTCATACAGCCATGTTTTTCATCCTATTGTATTTGTAAATCACAAAAAAATATATCAAAAATAGGCAAAAAGTGCTTTTCCAAGAACAAGTCCATATTATTTAGTTATAATTATGGCTCTAGTGCAAATCTCAATGAAGTCAGCTCAAAAAAATTTATTGTCCTAAATTGAAATTAAGCTCTTCTAAAGGGGTGACCATACTGCCTTCTGAATCCCATATAACTTTGCCACAACCATCCCCCATGCCAGGGCTATGGCAGCAGGCTGTCCCAATGCACAGGATGCTGGCTAACCTCAAATCCTGCCTAGGAAGTGACAGACAGCTGGGTCTCCCTGGGTGCCAAATGCATGTCCAGGCCACTGCTACCCTCTCGCTCCATAGATTCATCTCCTACTGTGCAAAAAAGCCAAATAGGTGATGAGCTATTTGTTTAAACATTCAGGAATAGCTGTGTGGCTTATACATCTTTAACCTTCCATGCCAGATTTCGCATTTCAAAATTTAATATTGTTGGTACACTTAGTTTTTAAAAGCCCTGTATATAATCTTAACATACAGCATCCATGTTGGCTGGGGTGAATACATCTAGGAGATGTAGAAAAGCAGAGGATGCTGTCAGATGAAAGGATAGTCTAAACTGTCCATCCAAAAAAAAGGGAAAACAGAAATCATCTTTGGGAAGTCTGAGCCAAGAAATGTACAAGGTGACCTCCAGAGGCCCTTTCCAACCTAATTTACTGTATGATTCTATGAAATCCTAGTTGTAAATGGGATGCATAAACAGAAGCTTATTCGTATCTTCCTTGCGAACAAGGATATATTTGTGGTGAACAAATCTAATCACAGTGTGAGCCCATAGGGAACCTGACTGCAAAAGCTGTGAGGCTGTTCAGTCATCATGTAAGACCACAGGGATACCAGATGTACCAGGATTCTCCCACTGTGTCTAGTGAAACTCAATCCCTGAGGCATTAAAAGGTTATGGAAAAAAGGGAGCAAATGCAACACATGTACACTAATCCTCTTTTCAGAGTGGGATTTTTAGAGATGGGTTTATGAGGCTAGTACTGTACTCCAAATGGAATTCAAGTAGTAGCTTCAGTGTAAAGCCCCAAATGTGAATTATGTCAACTACCGCCCAAGTCAACATTTTGAAAATATTAAGATTTGACAGCCAGAATAAAAGACTTTGTTGCACATGGAGTTCCCATTGGCATCAGTGGGAGTTTAGGACAAGGTCAAATACAAAATACGGGTTTGGATGCAGTAGATACGTTGATAGGATGGAGGGGTCCCTGTCATTTGACCAGTAGTGCACCTGCACCAGATGGTGCTCTTTGGGAACTGCAGCCATACAATCTCCATCCACATCTCTTTCCTTAGAAAAATATTAGCTGAATTATTTATTGTGATAACTGAATGCCAGATTTTCATCTGGTTTAAAAACAGCCTGAGGTTGCTGAAATCAGTGCAGTCATCCTGATTTAAATTCATTTTGAACAGAAAACACAAGAGGCTTCATTCTGACCTTGCACCAGCCCTTATACTTCTGTGTAATGCAGTAGAATTATTCTTGATTTCCATTTATGTGAAAATCTAAATTGGTTCTTAAAATAGATTTGGTCTTTTTTTTTCTCTCAGTCTGCTACCAGTAAATTATTTGACCTACATCTTAATAAACATTACAAAAAATTATCCTCCCCACTCTTATTCCACAAATACACTTCAGAACTTGTGTATTCAACTTAGACTCCACCGTTCCCCCCCCCCCCAAGATTTATCAACAAAGGCAAAGGAAAATCCACAAGTCAGCCCCTCCCAAGGACACCATACCAATACAAAGTGCCTCTCTTCACCCTTGTAATGTATGTGTGCTGTACATGACTGATGTACATCTGCTTACCTTTCTGCATTGTTGTTCTTATTATTCCAGAAATAAAAGAAATCTGTTTGTGTCTGTGTCAAACTTTTCCTCAGGAACTCCTTTCACCTAGTCTACGTGAGGTTCTATGTACTAAATAAGAACTTTGTAAATTTTCTATTCCTGTCCAGAAGTAACACTGAAATCCTAGTAAAAAGGATTACATGCTCTCAATTTCAGAAGGGCCAGCAAGGAAATTATTATATCTGTAGATAGAAAGGTAAAGGACTAGAAATCTGAAATTTCATGTGTTTTTCCAGAGCTTTCTCTGCTTAACTCCCAATAGATTTAATAGGAATTAAGAATTAAAATCCCTTCTACTTCCAAAGGGATACTGACCTTCCAGTAGTGAATGTAAAGCATGTGATCACTTTATGTACACTACCAAAATAATCTGAAATCAACTGTACATAATAATTGTCAGACTGCTGCCTTAATATATCCTAATGTCAACTGTTGTAACTCAGGAAAATGGAAGTTGCCTAATTCAGTGTAAAATACAGGCTTTTGGAAGTAAACGTCATAGAAACAGTGCAGAGGCACTGACAGACATACCTTAAATATACTCTCTTTCATGCAGTAGTAGCTAAGCAATTTGGTCAGTAAGAATTCTATGTCCTCTTACAGCACTGGGGTTTTGTTCTTTCATTATCTGGTGTTGAAACCCCACTTTGCTTTTGTGCTGTGCTTCAAAAGCTGCAACCTGGTCTCACAATAAAAAAACTCTAAGTAAATAAAACTCATGAGTGAAAAATCGTGGTTTTCATTTTTGAAACAGTTGATCCCTGTCACCTGCTTACAGTAACTATTTCTGATCTTATTACAAAAGCTGAGAAATGTGCAGCTTTTATGAAACTGGGATATTTGTAAAGAGTTTTGTAAGTATATATGTTTCTTTAAACTTACCACCAGAGTAATAGAAATCCATAAACTACACTGGTTCCAGAAGTTCCTTCTAGGATGCTCACACTGAACAGACCAGAACAAATCTTTCACCATCCCCTGGTAGAGAGGCTTAAGAAATCCTTTCTCAAAACTGCTATATAATGCACTTTTTTTCACATTACAGCGTACCTAAGCCTTAAACCATAATGCTGAGTCAAAGTCTACTAGGCTTGTACCTCTTTATTCATTTTAGCACTTGGAAGTTCAATGTTAAAGTCTCAATCTCAGTACTAGCAATTATTCATCCTCTTACTTTTCTTGTATTTTGCAATTTCAGAAGCCCCCAGGCATGAATTAACATGTAGGCTTTTTACATTAAAAAGAAGCATTTCGGTTTCTGTTTTGAAAGTGTATCTGTTCACTAGGAGCCATATTTGAATATCCATACCCACAATGTACAGATTTTTAAGTAAAGGTTAAAGAGTTTAAGGGTTGAAAACCTACCTTAAAATAGTTTTGGTTTAAGTATGTTCATAATTGTATTTCAAGACTGCCAAGTATACCAGAAGTCTGAAAGTTTCATAATTAAGGCCTTTACTTTAGCTCTCTCCAACTTCTCACTGTATCCACTGAAGGTTATCCCAGCTCCATTTATTGTCTAACTAGGTTCACCTAAACTGGTCAAAAATTAATTTGAATCTAGCCTTTTAATTCCACTAATTTTATGTTTTCAACTGTCTCTGCCTGGTTGTGACAGCAGAAAATAACTTCTTACATTCCTGCAACAAGTTTTTTCTTCTGATTTCTTGTCTTACTCCAGAATGGCCATTAAGTTACCTCCCATTTTTTAACTTCTACTTCTCTTCCCTTTAACTTTTACTTCTCTTTCATTATCACCAAGCTTTCCCAAGATGTGATCCATGTTTTGGTAACTAACACACTTGGGAAAATAAATCATTCTGAGCAATTGCCAGCTCTTTATATCTGAAGGTCTTCCATTTGATTTCAGCTTGCCAGCATTTCATTATGTTCCATGGCTGGCCTTGTGGCAGTGTCCTTTGAAAATTCAATGCACTACAAAGGTTAGGAAAAAAGAAATAACTTCTTTCTTTTCATCAATATGGAGCACGCAGGTTGAAACAGATACATCTTGAGGACCTGTAATTTCAAAGAGAATTCATGAGTTTTACATAAATTCTTCAAATTGCCACCGTTTTGTTATGCATGCATATTTATGAAGAGATATTATACATAATAGAGAGATGCAGTATATCAACTAAATGTTCTGTTAGCTTTTGAAGCATTACATTAATACCAAATTTACAATGCAGCACAGGATTACACAACAGGTATGTTTTACTTGGTTACTGCTGGTACTGTACTGTGAGGAGCTGGTGTGTTGACTTACTAAAAGAGCGCCCTTTTGTCCATGTACATATCCCAGATTAGGAAAAACAGATTAATATTATTTGGATCTCTTATTTCTACATTTTGTTTTAGTAATAGATAACAAATAAGTACAGTGAGACTTAATAACATTATGCAGTGACATACTGTAAGAGATTAAGAGGTAGTATAATTATCTAAAACATGACTTGAGCAGAATCCTCCGAAAAAGGATCCAGAAATCCCTCACTGCAGCAACAGAAAGACTTATCAGTGCTAGCTTTTCAATTGACATCTGACATTTGCACTTTAGACGTAAGGTTGCAAGATTTTCTTTCACACACAGAACTGACCAAGAGTGCGCAGTGCAGAATGCTGGTGGTCCAGATGGGAGACAGAGCATAACCTAAATGTCTTGCTCCCAGCAATGTCCCTACAGGAGTCTGATCGGAGTGGTGTTTTCAGGAAAGGTACATCAGCAGCAGTGCTGAGTCCAGTGAATGCACAAGTGCTGCAGGACATCCAGCTTTTTTCCATCTAGTACTTACTTACTTTGCACAAAACAGAAAATCTGGAATTGAAGCCCAGTTTCCCACCTCCAAAAAAAGTTCTCTGAAGTACTAGACAGTACAGTCCTGGAAAGCATGATCTCCTGTTTATCCTGGACTCTCCAGCTATAAAAATGCAAGAGCCATGAGACAGGGAGAGTGGGATGTGGTCAAAAGAGACTGACTTCCGTGTTTGCTGCTTAGGATACCTGCCTCTTAGGGCAAGATCTAGGTCCTGGTCTCAGCTCCATGGCCTGACATTATGTAGTCAATCAGAAAACAAAGCAAAACCAGCATTAAACAATCTACATAGCTGGGACCAGATCCCATGTGTTTCTCCTGCCAGCAGACTGTCTTATCTAGTACAGTGCAGTATCCTGGTTCTGCTCAATATTTCACTGTTTTCTTTAAGTACCACACTCAAACATTGCCTGATCACATGCAAATACTAGTCCAATTTAGCAAAAGATACTGCCATTTGCTACTATTAGGCTTGACTAGTTTTGCAGGTGACATTTCAAATAAAACATTCATTCTTTCCCACCTCCATGAAATAGGCAATGCAGTAGTAAATGAATATTTACAGTTTTACAGTTACATCAGAGCTGCATTCATGCAGTTCCTCCTACTGTGCCCTCACAGTGCTGTTCTGATAGTATCTGCAGAATTCAAACTGTTGTGTTTCTTAACAAGATGACCTACCTTTATTGAGAGAGAGGGACTGTTCTCTGCATCCTCACAAGTATAAAATTTTATTTTTTTCTCCTTTTTTCATGCTTAATATCCAACAAACTGACAAAATGGGACCATGACATAAGTTTCTAGGTATCAAATTATTTGCAGTGAACAGTTAACAGCTGATCTAACATGAATATCCAAAACTACTTTCACTTGCTAGATCATAAGACCTGAAGCTTGGTAGTAGAATATATATTCATGGAAACTGCTTGCAAAACCAGTGTTCACCCTCCACCTCAGACATTACAGATTTGACTCTCCATTGTCTCAATCTTATGCATTCAAAGCAATTATCATTCAGCAGTACACCTTTTTAAACAATTTATATTTTCTTTACAGAGCTTTAAATCAACTTTTAAATTACACTTTACTATATAGTACACATACAGATACATATAGATACATATACATATATATAATATCTATACATATATATAATGTGTACACTGTATGTATTATCTTAAAATAAAATTTGAACAATAGGTTTGTAGGAAGGCTTAATGCCTAGGTGTAGATTGGTCATATCAGAAAAAAAAAAAAAATTCTTACATTGACACTGTTAATTTTTGTCCCTAAGCGCAGCCTAAAAGACAGCTTTGAAAGATGTCAGTGACAGTTATCCTATTTTATCCTATAATTTTCAAATCCCCTCTCAGTATATTGCTAGAAATAGAAAATTCTATTGTCAAATAGTCTCTCTAATCCTACAATTTACTGTCCATTCCATGGTTCACCTCTAACCTAACCTTAAAGATGGCAGAAAATGGATTTATAGATCTCAGCTCTACAAAAATGATTGATTTGACATATATCCCTGTGCACTAATAATAGTCATGCAAATAGTTCCATGAGCACAGGAAGAAATGGTGCAGTAACTGCAGCAGAGGCAAGAAGAGCTCAGCAGGGTGGCTGTGGATCAGTTTGGTACTGAACTGGTAATAGGATGTGTAGCCTGTCACAAAACCAGCATGGCCTTTGCTACTTGCCATTCTGCCCCAGACACAGAAACCACGGGGACATGTCCAGTGTCCTGTTCAGTTGCACAGGTGAGTGTAACCAAGCCTGGTCACAAGGAGTTTGAACAAGGAAGGGATTAAGACTCCAGGTCACAACCAGTTTTGATCAGCAGATGAATCACTGTATGCTGAAGCCTCAGGTACAGACCAGGGTCCCTAGGGAGTGGTGGCCAGCCTGAGATTGGAGGCCAGCCAAGGGAAAAAGGTAAACTAGGACAAGGAGCCAACATCTACATTCACAAAATTTACAGGAACCTCACCTGCCTCTGAGACCTCTCAGCTCATGTATCAGACTTCACTAAAATCAGCCTTCAGGTTTAAAAGAAAAGGAAGGGAAGGAAATATGCATAAATTCACTTAGGCATTATACAGCTTCATGACAGGAATTATATGAAAAATAATGAACCATAGTCACTCCTTTCATTAGGCCCCAACTACATCCTAATAATCTCTAGTGAGCCAACAGCACTAAAAAAGATGGGAGAAATACCTGCTAACCCAGCAGTCCCCCCCAGCCAAAGAATATTCTGCACATATCCATATACATGCTGGAAAACTATGAAAGAGCTTGGGATAGACTAGGTTTACATAACAGGTAAAGTTATGTGCACCTCATACAAGTCTGTCTTTATATTGGATGCATAAAAATGTTGGACACAGCTCAGCTGGAAGAAGTCATCTTTCCCCTGTCTCTCAAGCATTTTCAGGTTTGTCTCTCAAGGCAAGCATTGTGTTCTGTAATGTCACTAACCCCATTCATTTTGCTCCACAGTGTTCCACTGGTGCCTGTAATGGTGATAGGAAAAATGTGCTCCTGAATGCTGTGATTGGCACTGTTAATGACCATGACACTGCAGAGATGCTCTGTGCTTCAGCAGGGTTAGCTGATTTCAAGACCTGTATTTCCATTTAGCAAGGTAAACCAGGAGTATTGTATAGCTGAGGGAAAGCATTTTACCAAAAATCAAGAGTTAAAATAGCATAGACAAAAGGACTGTAAAACATAGTATCTGAGAAGGGGTGAGGTGCACAAACAACACAGACCAAACACTTTCTTTAAAAAAAGAAAATCTATGAGCTTTCTAAAGCTAACAGACAGTACTCCTAAAATCACTGTAACAGATTCCCCCACTGCAGCAAATTAACAGAGCTTTCCATGTTAGTGGTCCTGAGGTGCTGACTTGCATTGACAGGAAATCTTTTCTTGTATGGGAGTGCTCCCCTTTACCCAAAAGTCATTGATACAGCATCATAAGGTAAGATAGCAGAACAGTCACTGAAGAGGCCAAGGTTGCTTAGCCACGCATTGGAACCAAAACATGGTCCTGGGTCAGTGCTCCCAATACAACTTCTAAATTCTGGAATACTTTCTACCTGTTTCTCACCAGATTGTTTTCATATTATCTGTTAGATAAAGCCTCATGCAAAAATCATGGTGATTTAGTAATGAATTCCTAACTGTGTTCAGCTCCTTTCAACTATTTTGGTTGTTGAATTGTACCACTGTGATGTATTTGCATTACCATATGTCATGCAGAGAAAAACAAATAGTGAATGGAATGTATTTACAGTGGTTGAAAGACATATTGTATTGCAGCTTATACTAAAAGATCTACAATCAATTGGATTAATTAAACAGCAGATGAAAATACATTAAATGAATGAATCACTATTTCTGTAAGACTATTCCTTGTGTCTATGCATATGCTTCAACAAATCCCATCTGAAAGATTTGTAAGGAATTATATTCTATTTTTTGTGATAGAGAAAGAAGAAAGTATTCTCCCTCCTGTTCCACGTTGAATTACCAAAACACCAACAGGTTTTCTGGCAGAGTAAAAGAGTGGAGAGACTGGATATAGCAGGAACTTCACTAAGCTTGGTTCACATTCTTTTGACGTTCTGGAAAGAGGTTCTTTCTCCTCCCTAGGTGTGCAGATAATAACAGTCTGTCTTCCTGAGGTCAGCAGCTCAGGATCCTGCTGTAGGCACTGTTACTGAGGCATATTTACAGTGCTGTCCATATTAACTAAAAACTGTTGATGGAATAAGAATTTCAATGCTTCCCACTAACAAAACTGCAAGTTCAGAATAATTCACATTAAAAGACTTGTTATATAGACATACAAGATAATGCCTACCCTCCACTATGAAAAAAATCCAACCAAACAACCCAAAACTTGAATTAAACAAATTGCATAAAGATTACATTTGAATATTACATTATTTATATATTTGCATGGAGAGATCCAAGATGAAAGTATTAGAGAAATACTCTCAAGTATTCTCAACCGTTCAAAAACATGATCTCAACAAACGTATCTTCTTGAAACTACATCTTCAGATACTATGAAGTACCTTTTCTTTTCCTTCTGTGGAGCTCCATCATTGATCTGTGGATGTGACTGGCTCTATCTTTTTAAGTCACTCGTTACCACTCATCCTTGGTGTGAAAACAAGCACTTTGGTAATTCTTCAGCACAGGACAATACATATATGGTGCACAGACAGCATACGAACCTTTCTTTGACTCACTAACACTCTCTTTTCTCTTTTTCCCTCTAATCATATATGTAAAACCATCATTTCTGAAGTCCAGCAATTTAAAAATGTAGCTTATCTTTTTGCAGGCACAAGTAATTAGCAGTGCAATTTAACATTGGCAATTACTCATGGCCACGGTTAAGTTCATTTGCATTTTTAACTACCTGATATGCAAGTGAAGTCAAGTAATTCCATGTCCACACTACCCAAATTGTACAATAACTGAACTTACCACTGCAACACTGATGTAACAGTTTATCTACAAAACCCAGATGCAAAAGATGTGTCCAGACTTTCAAATGTAGTCCTAGTTAACAAACTGGTAAAAGATGTTTAGAAGCCTAAGGATACAGGTAAGTATCTAAAGGGATTTTCAGAAGCATATAGGTGCCTCACTCCCATTAGTGTCATGCAGAGCAGTTTTCCTCTGCAGGACTAAGACTTTTTCTTATGTTTGGCAGATAAGTGCATTTGCATTTAAACCTTCATTTATTCCTGTGTAAAAGTGCAACACAGATCTACTTTTAAGAACCAAAATTAATTTTCAAAGGCAACCATGAAATATTTTCTTTAAATACTGAATTAAATGTTTTCTTTAGAAATATTTATAAAACACCTGCGGATCTGGCTAAATGTTAACATTTAAAAATGTAATTATTATCCATAAGAATTGTTATAGTGACATGAATGTAATTTTGTTGTAGGTGAAAACATGCATCACTGAGGCAGAGACCACTAGAGAGATTTTCATTTGGGGTGAACTTTATGCCTGTGTTGAGAGCCAACCCAGGAGCCAGACACTGCCAACAAATGTCTTTACTCTGAAAACACTTTACTAAGGATAAGAACCAAATATATTGCAGGTGACATTCTCTATTGTGCAGGGGTCCTACACAGGTCTCTGTATTTTGTAAGTCCTACTTAAATACTACTCCAAAGTTGCACAAATCTACTGCACAGGCAAGAAAGTTCCCTTGAAAAAATTCCTTGAGCCCTTTGAAAAGGATGCACTTTTATAGCATCTATCAGAGCTTCTCAAGCAATACATAAATCTTGTGCTGGCCTCTGCACAGGGGTGAGCACACCTTGTAGATTATGGCTTCTGTTTTGTAGAAATACTGGAAAATCCTACAGTGCTTAAATTTACATTATGCAGACTGGGTTGACACTGCGTATATACAAATTTCAAGACAGTCAATAAACACATTAATTACTGAAATGATCAAGAATAAAGGGGCATGAGTACCTTAGATTTTAGCTATTCATGACTTCTGGCCGCATGCTGAAATCCTCATTCCACTGAAATTATTGAGAGATATTATTGACCTTAGGGAGGCGAACATTTCACCCCATCCTTTCAACTGTCATCACTAGACTGTGTTCTAATACAATCTCTACCTCGGACTCCATTAGTGAGATTTCTAAGTGTCAGACTTCTCAAAAATCTCTCCCATTCTAAGGAAAAAGTTCAAAACGGTGGGAATCACTTACCCAGCATCCTCACCTGGTTCACTGTGGTACAGGATTTCAGGGCACACATCCTCAAAAGAAATAGATAGCAAGTGCCCCAAATGCTGCTTACACACCAACAAATTCTTCTGCAATAGTATCCAACTGTACCCCAGCTCTGCACTCAAGTTTCTGGCTCTTTGGCTATGTGCACCCAAGCATCACCTCATGGGGGTGAACTGCCCAGACCTGAAGATGATATCAAAGACTGAGAATATCAGAGTTCTCCAAAACAATGATCTTGATCTGGGAATGGACCTAGTGGATCCAATTCACTAAACAGTGTTCCTCGGTCATTCTTACATAGTACCTAAATTGAAAAAACACCCAAAGACTTGGAATACAGAATCCTCACCACCAACAAAGCTGAGTATTTCACAGTTCATTTTCTTGGCCATGATAATTAAATAACTCAAACAGGAGAAAATGAAAGAGCTCTGTACCATAACTCTCAAGAACTTTATAGCAGAGTTGTCCAAACCTGGAGATGGTTCTCATCTTTGATTTAAATCAGAAAATCAGCAAAGTTGTCTTGCCTCTCTCATTTTCTAGTGGAAGTTCTAATCAGTCTGCTGCTAACTCTAATGGGGTACATGAACAATCTTGTGCTTGTGCCTGTACTTCCCTTATGCTCTCTTCTACCCTTCCTTCTTGGGGCACAGCAGTACATAAGTAGGGGGAAAAAAAAGTCAGTGAAAGATATTTATTTGCCTGAGAGTAATCACTTCTTTCTTCTGACATGCCTGTATGGGACACAGGTCCTCTGTGTTTTGGAACCTCCTTCTTGTTGCCCTTAGTGTCGTCCCCCTTATATTGTGTGGTGGGAAATGTATTCAAGATTCAGGATCATTCCTTGTGACAAAACCCCAAGAAATTCTTCTTGATTACCCCTAATCCACTCACTTTGCAACATGGGCTGTCTCACACTTTTTTTTCTGAACCTTTCATATCTCTAGTCCAGCTGTTTTGAAGAACTAGTTAGCCCTTAAGTCTTATGACAGACCTCATCACCTGTCCTTAATATCTCTTCTCCCTGCCTTCCAATTGCACATTCATTTCCTGGTTCTTGCTTCCTGGAGCCATCATTGTCTGACATCTGCCATCATCTTCCAGATTCCCAACCCCATGAAGCTTGGATTTTTTTTTTCCCCTCCATGGAGGATGTGACCTGCTCTCGGTGCAACAGTTTAACACAGCATTATGTCACTCCACTGGAAATCTCTTATTTTGCAACAAAGGTTTCTCTTGAATGACTCTACCCTTACAACAAACAGAATGGGGTTCAAGCCATATGATGGACTTCAGAGTCGTGAGTCAGAATGAGATAATCTGCTCCCTAATGCATCTGTTTCTCAATGATTTTTATGATAGGAAACTAACTTTATTATGTGGCACTTCAGTCTAGATGTCTACATTTTGTTGAACAAAATTAGAACACTTTTTCTCAGGTTATGCCTATGATGACAAATGGATTTATGCTGAACTGGTGGTTGAACGCTGAATGAATTCTGAAGTTCACAGATTACTTCCAAGCAGTCTGTTACGGGTCTAAAAGGAAAGCATGTTTCAAAATTTTGTATAGCAACATAATTTTATAACATCTCCAAAAGAAAGCCCAGACAGAAAAAAGTTAAAACCTACTGCACTGGATCTATTTTATGACAATTATGATTGTGTTGCATTGTTTATTCTTAACAAAAAATCATCATTCTTACACATATCAGAGTGTAGGAATAGGCCCTGACCAGAATCATACTATAGTCATTCAGTTCCACATATTATAAATCTTCCTAATGTTGCATTGCAAATGTTTCATTTCCATGCATGGCATTTGGAGAATTCTTTGCTATGTTAGACCGACCATTAAAGTGCCTGCTCTTGCTGACTTAGCTACTTCCTTGCCCTTCACATTTTAAGAATGACTTCAAAGGTCATTGTTTATTGACACTGCCGGCCCGTCATGGCTAGAGGCTGCTGCGTCCTCACGGAAAGTGTCCCAGATGAGGGTGCTTCAGCTGGCACTCAGCCTCCGCCCAACAGCGCTGGGCTATGCCCACAGAAGCCACGCACACGTACACCACCGGAAAGTTGCTGAGTGCGTCACCAAGAATAAAGAGGCGGCAGGGGTCCTTCACACAGAGTTCCACAAGAGATTACTACCATGGAAAGGCTGCGAGGGTGAAAACCCACGAATACAGGAGGGCGCAGGGTATAAGTATGAGGGTGACACGGGGCGGAGAGAGGGCCAGGGACCAATGGAGAAAGAGCCAAGGGGAGGGAGCATAGGCGGGGCCAGGGTACACAACCCAAGGGGGAAACAGGGAGGGGGGAGCCAAGGACCAAGAGCTAATGGGAAAGCGGGGAAGGGAAAACATTCCAGGACATGAACTTATAAGGGGTCCAGGGGGTGGAGAGTTACCAAACCAATCAGGGTAACAGAACTGGGGTACATTAACAAAAAGTGACAGAGCCCCTTGGGAGAGGTGTTTTCGATCACCCTGCCTTAAGGCTTACCCAAGGGGGTTGATTCAAACTTTGGGGCTGTCTCACCATCCCCAGGCCCCCCAGCTCACAGGCTGCCTCTGCCACAGGGGCAGCCACTGCAGCAGTTTATGTCACTGTGGGTACATATATTTAACAACAAAGAAAGGATACCTGGAGGGGTCTGCTTAGCTTAGGTGATTGTGACATGAGAAGTGCAACTTGAAGTAGTAACTTTAACAACCACCCAAAATGCCAATTTTTAAACGTGAAGCAATAACCCCTGCCACCTAAAGATGAGCACCAACATGTCCTCATAATTATGTCTGCAGAAAAAAATTAAAAATTGTGTGGTACCTGGGCTTTTTGTCAGTCTTCTGCCTAAGAATAAATTTTATCTGAAAAAAGTCACATGCTTGAAATAGTGCAATGTTGGTTTTAAATAACCATATTTTCCAGTGCCTGCAAACCTCTAGGCTTGGTCAGGCTGCTACTGAAGCTAATCTTGTGGTTTGGCAACCAATTCCAATGCCTTTTAGTGAGTGTCAGAAAAAAGAACCCAAACTTGACAACAGCCTTAAAAAATGCCTATAGTCTACTAACGGTCTCACAGATGTGACACACATTATGAATCAACTCTATAAATCTGTCCCCCAGAAGGATTTATTCTGGCTTGAATGGAAGCTCCCAGCGAAGAAGTTCCTCAGGATCCAAATCTCTCGACCCAAAACAAGCTGTTCCTCAACTGCCTTGCAGCCAAAGCGAATTACTCTTGGGGCATGGCTTTCATGTTGCCACTTCTCGCGGATAAACTTCCATACAAACCGAAGAGGCGAGAGGGCGGAGGGATCAAGCCTTATCCCAACCCTTCCCGCTTGCTCCTGGTTTTACCGCGGTGGCACCAGCGAGGGTCAGTGCCAGCGGGTGCGGGGGCCGGCGGGAGGCCCCTGCGGCGGCCCAGGCTACAGCCCGCCGCCTCCCGGCGCCGCCGCCCCGGCCCACCGGCCCGCATGACATCATCGGGACGGCTCGGGATCGATCCCCGCCGGCCGCCGGCTCGGGCGGGCGCTCCTCCGCGGCGGCCGCCGCTGCCGCCCTGCGCGCCGAGGGGGAACGCCGGCCCTGCCGCGGACGGAACAGGCTGACACGAGATTCATCCCCGCCGCCATGCAGCGAGCGCGCTGACAGTTCTGCGCCGGCTTCGGGCTGCGCGTCGGGAAGCCGCTCCACGGGCTGCGAAGGGGAAAGGTGCGCTGTCCTCACGGCCCCGCGGCGAATGCGCCCTCCGCGAGCAACGGCACTTGTTAAGGAGCCCTCCCTGGCTCGGGGGGTCAGGAAGAAGGAATTCACCGGGTGGGAATCGGGAGGAAGGAAAATGAGCCACGAGCGGGAGGATCACGCAGCGGCAGCTGAAGAAACCGCCCGGTCCCTCTCCTGACAGGCTGCGACGCGCAGGGCGGCGGGCGCTTCCAGACCCCCGTTGTAAGCGAATGGGGCGGGAGGGGGAGCCCAGAGGCATAAACAAGGAGCGCAGGACCTAATTCCTTCCCCTCCCTTTCCTCACTGGTTTGCCCAGGCTCGCCAATAAATCCAGCTCGGCTATGCATCGCGATGGGAACGTGCTGCCAAGGAGGCTGCCTTCCCGTCACTGAGGATGCTGCCTTCCCCTCACTGAGGAGGCTGCTGCCGCCGGGGCTGCCTGCACACCACTGAGGACGCTGCTGCCCTCTGAGGTTGCCGTGCCCTCTCTGAGACAGCAGCAGCTGCCGCCGCCGAGCCTGCCGTGCCCTCATTGAGGCGGCCGCCGCCGCTGCGTTACTGGGAGAGATTGTGGCGCTGCGACAGGGGAGGACGGGGCTCGGCGCGCAGGGGGGAGGCGCGGCGAGCATGCGCCGCCCGAGCCACTGACTGGATCCTCAGCCAAGGTACCGAGGCAAAAAAAAAAAAAAAAAAAAAAAAAAAGGAAATTAAAAAAAAATAAAGGAAAAAGGAAAAGGATTGAGAGAAAGAAGAATGAATGACGGTAGAGGAGAATAGAAAAGACCGCCAGGGAAAGCAGCCCCCGGTCGGCGGGAAGGAACAGCTCTGGCATGTGGGGATCTCCGGCACCAACAGGTAGGAGGAGAGGGGCTGGGGGCGCCGAGGGCTGCCGCGGCTGCAGGTGCGTGCGGAGAGGGCTCTCCCGCTCAGGGGTGAGGGGGTGATTTCCAAAGAAGTGGCATGATGGAAGCCCTCACAGACAATGCCTCTTCCGCTCTCCCCAGCTCCCCGCCGCGGGGGGCTCTCGCACGGCTCCGGCAGATGCGGCTGATGCCAGGCAGCGGCACCCGGGCTGCCTTGCAGCGCGGCGCAGTCCAGCCCTGCATGGCCGGGCGTGGGGAGCGGCTGTGCCCGTGAGTGAGTGAGTGAGTGTGTGTGTGTGTCAGCGGCGGTGTGAGTGTGCCAGCAGTGCCGGTGCGTGAGCACCGTGCGGGCTGTGTGTGCGGAGGCAGGGCCGGCCGCCGCGGGGACAGCTCCACGGAGGAGGGGGAGCGGCGGGGCTGGCGGGAGGGGGGAGGGGGAGCCTGATTTCATGGTTTTAAAACGATGCCATGATCTGATCAGCCTCTGTTTACACAGCAGCAATCAGGCTCTTTTGTGGACGGTAAGAATGGAAGGATTTTGCTGGGATTCAGTGGGAATATCCTTTGTACACCCGAGGTGGCATAGGGAACACTTCGTGTGAATAACGAAGGAGCCTGATCATGCCTGCTGTGGCTCCTGTCCCTGGCTCTGGAGGGAGAAAAAAGAAAAACAAAACAAAACAAAACCAAAAAAAAGCAGCAACCGACAGTTCTTTTTTTTTTTTTTTTTAATTGCATGAAATGTGTTCCGGTACGATTCACTGGGAGGATTAATGGGCATCGCGGAGCCCTAATTAGCTTAAAAAAAAAAAAAAAAAAAAAAAAAAACGAAAACCCAAACCAAAAAACCAAAAAGCAATTTATATGTTTATTTAAGCATAACCAAAACCAGCCCTCCCGAAAGGATGGGCATTATGTCTTGGCTGTGTTGCCGATTTTTGCTCAGTATTTACACTGACCGTTGCTTATTATGAATTATGTCGAGGCTTTAACGATTTGCATTAAAGCACAGGAAAGGGGGGGGGGGGGGGAGGCCGGGGGGACGACACCCTAAAGCATACTGCTATCGACTGTCTAGATACCTGTTTATCGAAAAGCCTAAATGTGATAAAATTATGGTTTATAGCAGGAAGGGAGGGGGATAATGAATACTGTTTCTCTTACAAAATGCATAAACTAACACTGTGTGATTATTGTGCTTTGGTGACTTGGGTTAAAAAACATAAATTCTGCAGGGTTTCTTTGGGTGTGATCCATATCAACATAGCAGTTGCCTGTTAGAATATTGACAAATACTGTAGCCATAAAATAAATGTAGGTAATGTCAAAATATCAGCAGTCTTTGGGGGTTTCTAAAAAAGATGTCAGTGATTAACTCTTGGGCTTGCAAACTGGGAATCGTTTGATTCATAAAATCTCTGAGGCTTTAACTGTGAAATTATATGTGCTACCAAATATAAGGGACATTGGTCAGTCCTGAAACTGTAGCAAGCCAAATCTGCCAGTAGTCAATCATACTAAATAGTAAGTATGAAAAAAAAAGCCTCATGTTTTTTAAAAACAAACAATAGTACTCAAATTTACAACTTCATTTGGTTCTCCATAAATTAACATCTTTGTTAGCGCTTTCTGACATCATTTCGTGTTAACTTAAGAACTGATAGCTCGATTTTTTTTCAGATATTTTGATGGCATGACAAATCAGAAAGAAGAGGATGTACTGTATGACTAGACACAAGATCAGTTCTGTTTGTGGATTACATTTTCAGTAAGATGTATGGATCTATTTTTTCCTTGTTCTTAAATATAGATCATGAGACTTGACTGAGGCAATATACATATCATCCATCCATCTATGGCGAACTACAGCCATGCAGCTGACAACATTTTACAAAATCTCTCTCCTTTAACAGCTTTTCTGAAACTGACTTCACTGGGTTTCATAATAGGAGTCAGTGTGGTGGGTAACCTTCTGATCTCCATTTTGCTAGTCAAAGATAAGACCTTGCATAGAGCTCCTTACTACTTCCTGTTGGATCTTTGCTGCTCAGATATCCTCAGATCTGCAATTTGTTTCCCATTTGTTTTCACCTCGGTAAAAAATGGCTCTACTTGGACGTATGGGACTCTTACTTGCAAAGTGATTGCCTTTTTGGGGGTTTTGTCCTGCTTTCACACTGCTTTCATGTTATTCTGCATAAGCGTCACAAGATACTTAGCTATTGCCCACCACCGTTTTTATACGAAAAGACTGACCTTCTGGACTTGTTTGGCTGTTATCTGTATGGTGTGGACTCTCTCTGTAGCCATGGCTTTCCCCCCAGTTTTAGATGTGGGCACCTACTCATTCATTAGGGAGGAAGACCAATGCACTTTCCAGCATCGTTCCTTCAGGGCTAATGATTCCTTGGGATTTATGCTTCTTCTTGCCCTTATCCTCCTAGCCACACAGCTTGTCTACCTCAAGCTGATATTTTTTGTTCACGATCGCAGGAAAATGAAGCCAGTCCAGTTTGTTGCAGCAGTGAGCCAGAACTGGACTTTTCATGGTCCTGGAGCGAGTGGTCAAGCAGCTGCTAATTGGCTGGCTGGATTCGGAAGGGGTCCCACACCTCCAACCTTGTTGGGAATCAGGCAAAACGCGAACACCACAGGCAGGAGGAGGCTACTGGTTTTAGATGAATTCAAAATGGAGAAGAGAATCAGCAGAATGTTCTACATCATGACATTCCTCTTTCTGACCTTGTGGGGTCCCTATTTGGTAGCCTGTTACTGGAGAGTTTTTGCAAGAGGGCCTGTAGTACCTGGGGGATTTCTAACGGCCGCTGTCTGGATGAGTTTTGCCCAAGCTGGAATCAATCCTTTTGTCTGCATTTTCTCCAACAGGGAGCTGAGGCGCTGTTTCAGCACAACCCTTCTTTACTGCAGAAAATCCAGGTTACCAAGGGAACCTTACTGTGTTATATGAGGGAGCATCTGTAAATCTTTAGCCTTGTGAAACACTACCATTCTCTGCTAAGCAATTGTGGCCTGTAGCCATGTCTTGAGGAGAAAATCAAGAACGGGATGTCAGCAGCTGTAAGGATTTGGGCTACATTCTGCAGTCTTTGCAATAGCTCACCTCTAATCCTGTTTTAAACCTAAATATGTTCCTGCTGACCACTGCTGAAGGTTTGTAATTAAGAACAAAGGACTGAACTACTGCCCTGAATTCCTTTATGTGGTTGAAATCTAGATTATGAAAGTAGCAGGTGCTAAGTATCAGTGCTAAATGCTGTGTATATCACTACATAAAATAAGAACATCAAAAAGATTAGCATTGGACATCTTAATAAATTAAGTTGATATGAGGTTAATGTGTTGATAAAACTAATTTTAGACATCTGAAGACCTTTAAAACATTTCATACAATTATTATTTTGCAAAGACTGAAAACTGGGGACTCAAGTACTGTAACTGATTAAAGATGTGCCATGCATTATTGGATTATCACACTTACAAATCTGTTTGCCTTGTGAGTAAGTTTTGGGGAGCATTCCAAAGCAGTATTTTTGTTCAGATTTCGACTTGAATTTTTTTTTCTCCAAATATATTACTCTTTCTAATTACCATTTTCCTTAACAGTGAAATTACTAACATTTAACTGTATTCTGTGTTTTTTGCTGATTTGGTATAAAGTTTAATAGACTCTTATTTATATTTTTTAAAAAGCTAGATATCAGTCTGTTAGGCAACGTTAATGATAATATCCAGTCATAATTGAACAGTTATAATTATACAGAATAAACACATGTTGCCTTAAAGGGTTATCTAGTATCTTCCATTTTGTTTAGCATTGAAGCAAATAAGCAAGGAAAATTGAATCAATAACTCTGGTCAGTCATTTGGGAGTGCATGAAAGATCACTTAGTCCTCTTTTTTCCTTTTTACTCCAATGGTTCCCAAAATCAATATGCACATCACTGGCATTATATGATTTTTTTCCAGGTGTGCCGCCCTTTCTGGTTTGTTCTGAGAAACACAGGCAGTTGATGTATGTTTATATTTTAAGACAGCTGTCATGGGGAGACCGCAGCCTTAGTATGATATCTTGCACAATTTGTGAAGCATTTATTCTACTGAAGGCACAGTCTTGTTTATATTTTCTGCACATTTTGGTGTATTGGTTGTTTTAAATTATTTAAGTTTTAACTTGTGAAAGCATATAATATGATTTCTTAGTATTTTAGAAATACATTAGAGTCTGTGAGTCTTTCCTTCTTTAAGATACAGATGTGTGGATTTCAATATAAAGTTGCATTTGCCAAAATTTACCTGTGTAGCTTGTTAATTTTCTTGGAATAAAATTTTACATTTTTCCAGTTATACAATTAACCTTTTTTATTTTTTCTAGTGAGCTAGCATGAAGTACTGAGAATGTAGCCATTATGAATTATTATCCTTTGCAGTCACTGTATTCCCAAACTGTAAATGCATGAATGATGGGGACCACAGGATTGATAAATGATATTATCTGCAGTAGCACTATTGTGTAGTTTATCATAATTACCCATCTATCTGTTCTAATATGTCAGTTATATTTGAAGTTACAACACAGTATTTGACATTAACTTCACGGTTTAATTTTGGGAAATATCTGTATCTGAAGCACAAAATCATGAGTTGGTCAGTCATAAAGAACACAGATTCTTTTAATTTTGGGAGAGACAAGACTAGAGGTCTTAATTCAGTATTGGTATATCTTATCCTCTGTTGTAGTTTTATGACCAGCAAGTTAATGTATACATACATGAGCAGCAGTCAATAATGGAAATGCTTAAATTTGTATGATAACATTATACAACATATGCAACAATTCCGACAGTTGTGTCTATATGTGATCAGACAACTTGATCAAAGATTTGGTGAGCAATCTGATCTGACTTACACTTTTATACTGAGGTTGATTGGTTGAGAGGCATGGCTTTATATACTGTGTTGAAACAGAAAAATTGCTAAAATAATGAGTCCTTGTCAGTATAGGAATGTTTCTGAACGTAATTTGAAATGGGACCAACAAACTTCCACCAAAAGGACATTTTTATTACACTGAAAAAGGCTCTGAAATTAAGGTAGTTAAGCAATTGTCAAAGATAGCAAGAGTGAATAAAAACTGAATCGTATGTTGAGAAAAATTCTGAAAGTCATCCCACTTAAGTTTATTAAAAGGTTGATTGGCAATAACTTCAGTCTAATTTCTTTAAAATAGTAACCTTTACAAGGAACATTGATATTACATATTGTAATAAAGAAATACATATAAATAAACTTGTAAATAGTGTTATAGTTGTAGAAGTAGTCAGTTCTGAGGATTAGCCAGAAAATTTTCAACTATGAAATTTCAAAAGCTGCAAATCTGGGGCCTGACCTAACTCTTAGTAGTCAGTTGGTGTTTTCCCATTGACTTCATTTGGAGCAGAAGCAGGCTCTAGCATTTCTATAGTACTATACTTCTGAAATACTAAGAAGGCTGTATTTACTATGCAGTGGGAAAAGAAAAAAAAAATTTAAGTTATTTCCCTGGAAGTTTTGCAAGCAGCAACCGATGTAAATTAAAATAATAAACAGTAAACAAGTCTGAAAGCAAATATTTTGATAAATGTTTTTCTTTTGATATGAATAGAATTCCTTTGGCTATATGACAATACTGTATTGCTACCTGAGAAAGGGCAGGTACTTTTTATTAAGTGAATTTTTAGAATTGTGCCAGTAAGAAGTCTTGTGACAGAAGTATTTAATTTTATTTTTCTCCAGCATTAAAAGGAAAAGGGGATGTTCAGTGAAATTAAAAGCCAACATATAGAGTAACATTTTATGCAAAGTTATTACTCAGTAGAGCACACTGGTACAGGATGTCAAGTAGTTTAGAGAGATTTCTGCAAGAACTGTGTGTATACATGAAATAAAGCAGTGCTTGCACTTTTTGTCATCAGTGTCATTTTGATCCTAGGCAGCATATCAAAACTAATATATTAAGGTATAAATTCAAAGTAGCAAGAAGGTTCATTCCAATTCAGTACACTGTTGTGTCACAGTATGAAAAGCCTTTTGCTTTTATTTTAGTACAGGAGTTAAGCTGTTGCCAAAGCTAGAATAAATACAGGCCTGGTAGGTTAGTCCTTTCTTTTCAGAATAGCAAAGAGTATCACAGTATTTTATATCTGCATTGATCTTTCATGCTCATGGGTAATGTGAAGTTAATAGTTTTAATTTTCTGATGAGAGAAAAAAGAAGAACAGATTCCCTGAAGAAAAGGCTGTCTACCCCTGTTCCTTTCCTGGCCTCTGTTACCCCACCAGCCCTTTGGCAGCCTCTTCATCAATCCTTCTACAAGAGTAAATGTTTCATATACTGAGTATTGTATTTCTTCTGCTCCTTGAGAAGTTTCTCAGCCATTCATCCTCCCCAGCAGATAAGCTCCTGCAGCAGCTTCCCAGGGTTTGTCAGTGTCTGGGTTCCCTTCCTCAGGATGGAGAGGGACTGTCAGTTCCTTCCAGCTGCCTTTGTAGTTCATGGATCTTAGGGCACTTGGATAGCACATTGGGTATCTCTGTCTTTTGGCTTTGCTCATAAAGTAGATGCTGTTTATATTATGCAGAGAAAAATGAGACTGGGGAGAGGGGAGCAGGAAACAACTTTCCCTCTCACAAATTGTTCACAAGGAAACCACTGTTACTGTTGCATTGCCCAAGAGCATATTGTATTTTTAAAGCATATTCAGTGTTAATGATCCTCTAAATAAATAAAACGTACAGTTAGCCAATTAAGCCAAGATTTTTGGTGCAGCTACAAGATCTTATTACGAAATGGCTTTCTTTCAGTTTCTAGGCCTTGGGGGCAGAGGAGTCCACTCAGTCTGTCTCCTTTTAAGTGCATTGTGTTTGTTCACTTGTTTTGCTTTTGCTTTGACTTTCAAGCATCTCAACATTTTATTTCTATTAATAGAAATCTAGTATTGCAGCAGGTTGTTATCACTCATGAGTTTAAAAAAACAATATTAAAGGGAACTCTGATGATTTTTGGGGTGAGTTAAGGAGGTATTTCAACAAGTAATTGGTTTTTAGCAAACACTGAATAAACCTGTGTGCTGCTGGGCTCTTTCATAGTTGCACAGTTACACGGTCAGTTCCTAACTATTGGAACTAGCAATGGAGTAGATTAATGCACATAAAGCTAACACATAGGTAATACAAAGCATGTCCACATTAGATAAGAACTTCCAATGTGTATTACATTTATCAAGGAATGAAGTTAAACTCAAGCAAAAAGTGAGATCAGAAATTCAAAGAAGAATGGTGGGTGGTTTTCCTTTTTTTCTGCTTTGTTTTAGCATAGCACTGCTAATCTGCAACCTGGGTTACACACCCACATACAACTGAGAGTTGCCTGTACAATTCTGCATAGCACACCGGCAACTTCCTTCTAGTTTATATTCATTGAGAGCTCTATGAGTGCACACTACTAATCTGATTGACTTTTCAGAGAAAAGAGAAGGCTCAGTCTGAGATGCTGTTCTTCAAAATTAAATTTCAGTAGAAGTTCTCTGCTTTTGTATATTGAAGGGATTTTGAGTGTGAAGAAATCAGTGATTTAAATCAGCAATGATCATAAGTATACTCTGGACATGGGCACTAAAAACAGGACAAGATGACATTTTGCAATGCATATGCAAAAAATCAAGGAGTTTGGTATTATACACCGAGGCTTCGTGTGAGTGGGCTGAAAATAGTTCATACTTTACGTTTAGAAAAAAGTATGATGGAGCTGCCTGTTTAAATGGATAAAGTCCTTAACCAGCCAGTGTGGAAAAGGAAGGGTGAACTTTAAAAATTGCTCATTATAAGTAGTAAAAAGTTTTGGTGGTGTTTTGTTCAACTGAACTGTGTAATTATATAACTATATGATAAACAAAGGAGTGTCACAGCAAATAAGATAGATTTTTTTAGTAGTCTAAAAAGGAAATAAGTAACAACTATCTTCAGACATTTGAAATGAAGTAATTACAGTCATCTACATGTTTCATAAAATTTAGATGACAAAATAATTATTTACATTTTCTGTACTTACTGATTTTATGTACTTAAAGTTGGCTGATGCTGCCCAATGAGAGACTTCTTTGTATCACAGGTTTTGTACTATGCTTTGTATGTAATAAGCATGAGAGATATAAAACCAGAATTTATTTGATATCAGCTTCAAACTCAGCATTAGGTACAAAACTTCTCCAAATATTAGGCAAATTACTGTCTCCAGAGATTATTCAAAATCATTCTGTGCTACTTCACAAGTCTACTTCACCTTTGTTAAAGAGCAGTCTGGTTAAAGATGTGTATTTATTTTCATTCTATAACCATCAAGCTCAGGCATGCTGACATTCTTACGCAAATTGAAGAAATTGCTAAAAATAGAACATTTTGCACTGTAATAATCTTGGTGGATCAGGTTCTCGAGATAGTACAAAAGGGTGGCACAGATAGTCAATGACTATTCTAGGCAGAAGGGGGAAGGATGAAAGAAAGTATTCATCCCTGTTTAAGAGCCGTTTAAAATCCTGCTGTTGTCCCACAGTGAAACCATCTTCTGTAGAACTGGCCCACCACAGGCCTGCAACCCACTCCATGTTGAGTTTAAGTGGGGCTTTGGTCGTACATACTCTTGAGTACTCATGGGTGAAATTCAGTATTAGCAGAGTCAGAAATTCCTAGGCAACACTCATAAGCTACAGACAAGTGATAGGTGCTTGTCTCCTCAAAACAGAAGTTACAGAATAAACAGAGGCCAGGAGATAAATGTTTATTGTAAGCTGCTTGGGATTTCATGCCCTCTTGGCCCCCTCAGAAGTGAGTGAGAAGACCTGTTTCATTCTTGATTTTGTTTGGGGGTTTGTTCTGTTTTGTTTTGTTTGGTTGTTGTTGTTGTTGTTGCTGTTTTGAAAATGCATGCCATCTCAGTTGCTCTATTCCATCCCACCCATTGCCACTTGAGCATTTGATTTCATCCTTAATCAAGTCTGTATATTCTTTAAAATACATATCTAATAGTAAGATGCATTTGTAGCTTTGCACTGATTATGCAGATATGTATCACTGTTTGTGCTTGCTCATTTCCATAAGCATTTCCTGTGTTTCAAACATACAAATCTTATTTTTGAAATTAAGGCACTCTACAATTATGTGTTTCCTGATTTTTCTGTGAAGGCCTTTTAAGCTTTGGATGTTTCTCCTGTTTGTTCCAAAACACTAAATGCAGATTCTTAGGACACACCACAGGGAACATTTGATTTCTTTGACTGAAGGGCTGTTTGGACATCATGAGACTGGAAATGTATATTTAGTTCCTGTATAATAATTTATGGTAATGACTGGCCTATAGAATCGATAGTGGTGGGACTGCTGGAATAGGATATTTTGGTAACTGTGGCTTTAAATTACATCGTAAGGCGTCTAACACAAAGGAGAAATGCTCCTTTTATAAGATAATTATGTAAATGAAAAGTAAACACACAAAAATGAGTACAGTTCTATAGGATTTTGATTAACATATTCAGTCATAGCTCTAGAAGATGGGCATAAAGCGAAAAAACAAAAAGAGAAAGTATCTTACCATTTGAAACCTAATCCTTGTAAGTTTGGCTTGATTCCTGCAATCCCTACTCTAGGAAAATTTTCCCTCTCTTTTGTGGAAACTCATCTCAATAAAGACTACAAGATCTTGGTAATTTTTATCAATGTTTATGTTTTTTACTTGACTAGTTCTCAGTGAGAGCATGACGTAACAGGTCTGTAAATGTAGTCTCTGTCATAGTGTATGTGCAAAAGCAATCTTGTATTGAGTTTTGAGAGGGAGTCTATATGCACATAGATACATTTCTCAAACTCTCCAAACTAATGTAATGTTGTTGATACCAAGTAGGGACAGCTCAAGCCCTGGAAGGGCACGAGGTATCACACTCGAGTATGATAAGTGAGTATAAAATCAGACGCAAGGAAGGTGAGGGACATTTAGTAATAGCTTCTTATGTTAATAGTTGTAAATAATGCATTTGGACTAATTGGTAAACCTCCTTCTAAGTTCCTGCGTAGTGGCAAGGGCATGGGCAGTAGGGTGGGGTGTAACGCTGCAGCTGAGTCCTTGTGTCCCGCTATTTTAGATAGGGTTATGTCCCCCTATTTCAGATGGGGGTGGCCTGGAAGCAGTACACATTATAGTCTGGTACCTGCACCAGCCACCTGGCATGGTAGTAACATTCACTAAGCTCATCAGCCTAGGGATCTGTTTTAGATGGATCATTTGGTCACAGTCAAATTTCTGAAACTTTTCTTTCAGTGTTTTCTGTGAATAATTTCTGTTCTTAAAGGTGGAAAGAAATGCATGTAAAGAGAATGCATATGTTGAGCAAATCCTTTTCAGCCCAGCCTTGGTGTGAGGCCTTTTCTAAGAGTGCAGATAGGTGTGGAAGCCCCTCATAGTTTTACCACATCTGTCAGGCACTCCTGTACTTTGGCACAGTTAGCATACGTGCACATAAGGGGCTCACACAGTGTTCTTCTGTCAGCATTCAGTCTCCCCTTTCCCCTGTACACACACGGAAAGGCAGACACCATTGTTTGTGGAGGCACTTTACTATAGAGATGACCTTCCTCTCAGAGACACATTGTCACAAAAACTGAGATTTGCTGTATCCTTTTGTATCAGAGAAAGCAAATCAATTTTGTAAGTTTTGTATTAAAATTTCGTGTTGAATTTTCTTCTTGGCACACTAACTGAAAGGCAGTATCACAGAAAAGCCAGTTGCTCCCTCCCAACCAGGAAGACCACCAGTCTAACTGGTAAACACACTTTCAGTGGGAATATTATGATCCTTTTTTATCAGTTAAATAAATATTTGATATGATAATACTTACTACAATATGTGAATAGATGAAAGCCCTGAACGGGTTAATTTTCTGCTTTGGCATTTTCCTTATGTAAATATCCTCATTCCATTTCATGCAAGACAGGTTTGGCAAATGTGAGTGTTTTGGGTGGTATTGACATCTAAGTTATGCCATCTAAGGACAAGTGCTGGCTGCTAAATAATTTATTCATTTAAATTTCAGAGGAGACCTTGTAAAAATAGCTGCCACAAAGAAAGAAACAAGCAATGTTTTCTTAAGTCACATATGTGATGCTTTAAATACTGGCTTTGGAACCTGGGTATTGTGGAACTTAGCATTCAAACCTAATACCGAATTAGAAACCAAGCTGTCAAGATAATTTCTAGTCACTGAATATAACTACAGAATGTTATCATTACATATATTCTACCTGTCGTCTTCTTTGCAAATATTGAAAAAATGTGTATGGTAAGATTCAGATGGAAAAGCCTTGACCATACTGAAATTTGTAATAAAATGTCTATAGCTTACAGTGAAGACAGGATTCTATATATAAACCTTAATTTCTAAAGACAGTGGATGTATGCCGTGCAATTGATGTATACATTACACTCATGTATGGCCAGCATGTCTGAGAAATGAGTTTTTAAGGCCCAGTTCACATTCTTAAGCTTTCTAGTTCTGTTTTCTTTATGTCAATGTCTGCATACTATGCTCTTACAGCACTGAAATATGAAGTCCTGTTGTAATTTGTAATTGTATCACCATGGTGCTTGATAGCCTTTTTATAGAAAATTACCCCTTTATGTTAGGTTCTGTGAAAAAGCCTCTGTCTAAAAGTAAATAATTAAAAGATAACACAAGAAGGATACAGACAAGTGGGATTTGAAGAAATTATGAGACAGTGCTGTTAAGTTTGTTTTGAGGCAGTGATGGTAAATGTGATGAGCAAGGCAATCCCAGCATATTCCAGCTTTTTTCTTTTTTTTTCTTTTTTTTTTTTCTTTTTTTTTTTTTGAGAGCAAGAGAAATGATTGAAAAGTAAAGTTTTAAAAGAATTGAAAAATAGCAAGGGGGTGGATTCTCAGAAGAGAAGAGCAGCTTGGGAGAAAGTACAAAGGCTGTTCCCTGAAAATGTAATTGTCAGTGATAATTGTCAGTGGTAGTCTGTCAACATGAGCAGATTGGAATCTCTTGATAAAGAGAAAAAGATGATAGGCCAAGAAGAGCAGAATGAAGTCACATTGAAGCTGAGGGAGGAACTGAAAATGACTACTGATTCACAGCATTAGTTAGAAAGAGGTAATTAGAGGTCATGTTGAAAGTAAGGTTCAATGAAAACAGGTGGTGAAAGCCAAGAACATTTACTCCAGGTAGTGATTAGAGTCTGTGAGCTTAAAAGGGAAAGGTAGAATAAAATGGCAGAATGGTTACCAAAATAAGGGGCATACAGACCACCACCACCTTTCTTTTTCTTTACAAATTAAGGAAGGGACTACATGATGTCAGAATGATTAGGTGAGCAGAGAGGGGACAGAAGAAGGTGATAAACATAAAGAAGATGTTGAGAGTCAGAACTGGTTATTGGAAAGGGTGATGGGAGGTGAGAATAGCTGACAGGAAGCTGGCAGAAAGAACAAATTTGGATGAATGTCCTTGGAGTAACATGGGAAGATGTGGATTGATATTCCAGAAGGTGGCGGACTCTGGGAAAAATGGAGAGGATGACAACAAGAAATGGGAATGATATCAGTCAGGGACAGGGAGGCACAAAGAAGCGCTGAATAGCTGCCTTGGCAGGAGGATGACAAGAGCCAGCAGTGAGGGTTGCCCAGACAGGAACAGGCTGTCTGTTAGAGGTTCTGCTTATCAGTGATGTTGTGCTAACCCATGGCAAAAGGAAGGGAAGGGATACCAAGGGATTCCAACACTTGTGAGGTCTGGACAACTGCCCCCCCATGGCAGGAGGGTTGGACTAAATGATCTTTAAAGCATCCCTTCCAACTCCCAACTATTCTATGATTCTATGAACTGTCATCTCGGTGTTCTCAAAGTCTTGTAGCTAGTATTACATCTGAGTTCAGTAGGAGCTTGAAGAATGACTGCATAGTATCCATTATTTACTATTCATTCCTTTTTAACATTTTAACGGGATTTTCTGTACTGTTTCCATATTATTTTTCTTGCTCTTTTTGTAATATTACTCTACTAAGAAAAACTACATTCTTATATTTAGAGCATGTTGGCCCAGCAGTTTTGATAACTTTCAGACTTAATGATAGCTTTTCAGAACAGTGAAAGTGCAGTTTTAGTGCAATTTGAGAGCACTGGCGTGTTTTATTGTCATTGTCTCCCATAATGGTGGTATCTCGGTTTGGTGAAGTGACCATTAGGATGAAAGCCAGTAACTTCCAGGTTCTCATCACAGCTTTGCCACTAAAATCAGTGCATAGGTGACCTTGGGTGATTTGTATAAGCCAAGTTTTCAGCTATCTACTAATTTTAAGCAACTCAAGGACATTTTGGGCTTCCAGTTTAAGACACTAGTGAATCAATTCCCAAGGGAATGCAGCAACCTTAAGCATAGATTCTGTTAATGTTGTTGGTGTATAGGTGGTAAAATTGATCAGAAATGTTCTATTTGACTTGTTTTGCCAAGTTTTGGTCTTCTGCAGGAAATTTCAACTTACACATCTCAAACTTTTCCTTCCTGAGAAACTGAAAATATTATTTAAAGTTTTGTTTCCTGACCACTGTTTAAGATTAGGGCCAACAGTAGGTAGTTTTTCAAAAATGAGGTAACCAGATTAGTGGTCAGCTTGAAAATGTGTGCTAAAAACTTTTTTTCTGCATAGTTTGCCAGTTGAATTAAATGGTGAACAAAGTAACTTACTTTAAGGATGAGAGGTTTAGTTATGTAATGTTTCTAAATTTCTGAAGCTCATTATAAATCAGGATTTACCCCTTTTACTTGACAAGGCCATGGTAAGATGTTGCTCTAGGCAAGCAAATGATTGTTTTTTCAGTTAAAGGTTGATGAGACAGTGTGGTGGCCAGCTTTAATTGCTGACAGTAGACTACAGCCCAAAAGTTTGGGGACAAATATGACAGATGATTTGGGATGTTCAGATAACCTCATCTTGCCAAGAGATATGTTCATTAAGTTGTCAAAGAACTGAAATGTATGCATTGCCCATCCATCTATAATTTAAATGCAGCTGAATTCTGGAACTCAGATATGATATAAGCATTTCTGAGTAGATATGACTGATAAATGTGCATAAACAGAGGCTCTTAGAATAAAATTGTGTTTTAAAAGCAGAGTAAAAAACTTTTCTGAGATCTAGAGACTCATGACAACATTGATAGATGGTAACATACTCATATAAAAAATTTTACTGAGTACTAAATAATATTTTTAAAATATTTGCACAGGATTTTTAGTACAATTAATAAAGCTCTCTGTAGCCTGAAGAAAGGTGTCAGAAGTTGAAGTGCCTGAAACTGAGATACTGAATTAATCACAATGAGTTTTCTGAGGGCTGAATAGATAATCTGCATGATTTTAAATATTAAAAGCCTTTGTCAGGGTAGATGTGCCTACAAAAATGCAAGCTAGCAGTTACACATGATTAAGTCACAGTTGTCTGGGCAATTCTATACCTGGCTTACCACAAACTATTATAAATAAAAACAAGTATTGATACTTGAGGTTTTTTTAAATTTACCTCTGTAAGGCAGCAATGTTGTCATCATTAAGGTGAATTTTAGCAATGTCATTTTGAAACCTTTATATTTGCAATTGTATCATACCAATACAATGTTAGAACCCAAGCTTGCAAAACCTGGGTGACCCGTAGTGACCCTGTGGAGAGTAGCACTGTGGAAATCCCTTGGGGGTTTGCATGAGCAACTCAGCTTCCCTTAAGTGTCAGTGCAGCTTCAGCAAACGGGATGATGGTTTGATTGATATTTTTGGAGAGAGGTTCTCTGATTTCTGGAGGCTTTCAATATAAGCATCTGAATCAGAGGCTGAGGCTTGATGGTGAACACCCTTTCAGTCTATTTTCAGGTCTCGCTACATGAACACTGCCTCACTCTCAAGACTGACTGTAAGAAAAAGAGAGACTCATCTTTCACTGTGCAGGAGATCTGATGCATGAATTTAAACTTCTACACAAACAGATGGCAACATTTTCTTTTCCACTCCCTTTTCTCGGCATGGAGCATCACTGTCTTCAAGTCACAAATCCCGAGACATGTTTATCAACAGAGCTAATAACAAAGCCTGCTTGTGCTGTATGAGCAGTTTTAAAGAGTGATATATTTCTCAGTCTCATGAGGATGTTGTAAACCTACTTCACTTGTGAGCAGTTCCAAGCACCTTGCCAATAGCTGTTCATGTTGATGAGGCTATTGTAGATACCCATGGGGCACCCATGTCACCTGTGTGGGTGCAAGTAACACCTTCTAGTACATCCTCAAAATCCACGTAGAATTTAGTAGTATCATAGGGCAGAGACTTCTGCCAGCATCCAACACCAAGAATATAAAAGCAGACTTGTAACATTTTGCTACTGGAGATACAGGGTTTAACTATTTCTATGGCAACTGTCCTATCAGCACTTGATCTGCCCAAGTACTGCCCCGCTCTTTGTAATTTTTTTCCTTCTTCCTTTTCCGTTTGTTACCGCCTTAGGACAATGTGTTCTTGGAAGACAACAACTGAAGAACTCAATCATATTTGTTCCTATTCAACAAAAATTCAGCAAAAAACTAACTCATGTCCTGAGCTTGCTCTTCATGATGCCCCCATGCTTGCTGCCAAGTGTGTCACTGTAGGAAGACAGAGTTCATGTCCAGGTGAAAACTTAGATTTACCCTGCCAGGATCACTTAAATCTCTAAAGATTTGCAGCACCTGATCTTTAGTCTATCTTCATTATTCAGTGGTATGGAGGCTGAAGAGCAACCGAAAGTGCAAAATGTTCCATGCCCCTTGTCACAGGTTCTCGTCTCAGCTCCCAATGACCATCCCATAGTACCTTCCTGTACGTGTCATCTGCAAAGAATCCAAACAGACTGGTATTCTGGGACACGTCCATCCAGTGGGTTCAAGCCATGCCATGGGGGTTACGCCTGTCCAATTGCTACTGCTTGAAGGGCATGGTAAAAAAGGTGGCATGCTAGCGCTTGAAAACGTCCTCCTGAGTGCAGGCTTGCATCCAAACAGTTCAAGCTGTGGCTGTAAGCCACACACAGCTCACAAGGTGATTTCTACAGTCTGAGGGGATAAGCAAGTGCTTCTGTACTTGAGAGCTCTGGTGGCATAGGATGTCCTTAGGCAACTGGTTGATGAGTTAGTCTGCTTAGACATGGACAAAGTGTCCATGGTTTAGGGTGAATCATGAAAAATGAGAAAAAATGCAGTCTGAAGATTTTCAAGGAGTCTGTAGGACAGTGGCAATTGACCTGGTGATCCTGTTTTTTCCAGGTCCATAGCAATTCTGGTGTACACGTCATTGAGGCAGGACAAGTAGGAGGGAAGATGCAAGAGACCGTACTTGGAGGTGTGTGGTTTGATGCTTTCCCTGCAGGCTTTCTCACAATGTGCTCCTGAGAGGCCTTAACTGGAACTGCTCTTTTGCAGAACTCCTGAGGGAGAAGGGGAACAGTATTTCCTTGTACCCTTGTGGGGATGATTTCTTTCCTCCTTTCATTGCAGTATGAAGCAAGGAGTAAAATTAATATTCCAGCCCATTGGACCTTCTCGGCGAATCTGGCATAGCATTATTTAAGATTACTGATACTTTTACATCTATTTTTTAAATTTATTTCATCTAACAGCATTTGAAAAACCTTGAAGATCACAGTATGTGCACAAACTCAGCTAATTTGTTTGTTGCAAGGACCCTGGCTATAAATCTGTATATCCAAGGCAATTGTGAATTAAGACTTGAGTCATTCAAGCAAGTCTGTAAATAACATTCAGTAAATAACATTCAGCTTCCTGGTTCCCAAAAAGTATCCAGGCAGAGCCAAGAGAACCGATGCTTTCAGCACAACACTGCCCTCTGGAGCTCTCAGAATCATGCTCATTGCAAACCAAACAAAGGAAAAATAGAGGGGGAAAAATAGGAAAAGGCCTTGGTCTCCAATGTAAAAATGCATGGCACTGTACACAATGCAGTGAGTAATGAAAGCAGCTATACTGCAAAAACAATGGAAAAATAAAGATATTCATCCCCATCTCAAGTGCCAAGAAATATTTTCCAGCATTGAATGGAAGGCGGAAAGAAACTGAGAATTTTAAACAGACCTGGAAAGAGTGACATACAGTAACAAAAATTCTGCTTAATTTTGCTTAAAGGTGTTGGCAGCACTCTAACAAAAAAAAATCTGACTATTGGGAAGGAAAAAAATAATTTGCTCTCTCAAAAATCTAATTTAGATGCAGTTCTTTTTCTACTGTGCATCCTTTCATATTTTGATAGTGTTTGTGTCAACGCAAAGATGGTATGTTACCCTGTGCTGTCAAAAGCTTACCAAAATAAACCTCATCAACAAGGCATTAAATAATAATATCACCTTTCCCCTGAAGTTTTTATATTCTCTGTGATGTACTTCTGCATATTTTTAAAAGAACTTAAATTATTGATTCCCACCTTCAATCAAACCTGTCTAAGCAGTGAAGTGTATATAGAATGTTGTGTTGTACTAAGCTCAGTTAAAGAACAACCCACAATCCTTAATTGAAAGCATGGACTTATTAGAAGTGAATTTCTTGAGTTTATGAAGGGCTGGGTCTTGCAAATACAGCCCATAACCAGCAACAACTCATCATTGCTGATATTTCTGATAGCAGATATTATTCTAAGTAATATCCATGCACAGAATTGGATTCAAGGATTTAAGAACCATTCCAATACCTTCTCCACACAGTATTTTTCTATTAAAGTAAATGATGGAAGATACGAGTTTAGAAGGAACCTCTGGAGATTATCTAGTGCAAACATCTGCTCCTAGAAGGGTCAGCTGTAGGAGTTTGCTCAGGGCCACATTCAGCCAGGTTTTGAGTGCTTCCAAGGATGGAGGATCCACCATTTGTTTGGGCAGCTTGTTCTTTGGTTTGACAACCCTTACAATAAGAAAGTTTCTTCTTATTTTTAGGTGGTACTTACTGATTTTCAGTTTGTGCCCATTGACCTTCATCGTGGTACAGTGAAGAGTCTGACTTCTTTACTCCCCCAGTCAGGCATTTATATACACTGATAAGATCCCTCCTCACGCAGTTCCAGGTCTCTCAGCCTCTCCCCATATGTCAGGTGATCCAAACCCTTAACTGTCTTTGCGGCTCTTTGTTGAACTGTCTCCAGTATGTCCATGTCTCTTGTAATGAGGAGTCCAGTGCTGGACCCAGCATGCCAGATGTATCTTTCCCATACTTGGTAGACAGGAAGGATCACTTCCTTCATCCTGCTGACAAGGGTTCTCCTAGAGCAGCTCCACATGCTGTTGGCTGCCTTTGCTGTTGCTGGCCCATGTGCAGTTTGGGGTCCACAAGGATCCCAAGGGCCTTTTCTGCAAAGCAGCTTTCCAGCCAGTCAGCCCCCAGCCTGTGCTGGTGCCTGGGGCTCTTCCTCTTGAGAAGCATTCGTAGCGCAACTCAATGTTATCAGGATAGTAGCTGCCAGTTTTGAAAAGATCCAAAATGATGACTTGGGAATAAATAACTTGTGTTACTGTAGTTGAAAGAAAGGTTATTTGAATACCAGCAGACTAAGGGGAGTGGATTGAAACAAGCAAAAAGGATAGGAAAAGGGAAGCAGTGATCCTCATGTGAATGAGTATCTGATCATAGAAACAGAACTCCTGAATGATTCCCTCAGGGCTTGAGCCAGTGTATATTTAAGCCTGTGAGAGCTTCTCTATGGTTTGGGGGGCACTAAATGAAGCCAAAATGTACTATGAAGAAAGGAAGAATATTTGCATAACGGTTTTTTTTCTATCTTGCTAAAAATAAGCAGCAGCAAAGCAAGCCTCTAGAAATAGTGGGAAATTCTGAAAATATTTAATAAATTTAGAGTATGGAAAATGTAAAAATATTAAGTAAGAACATTAGTAGTCTTCACATCAGTGAGGTAATTGTTTACCTGCAAAAAAATTAAATACATGCATAAATGTTTGCAGGACTGATACATATATGGGAAAGGAGATCCGAAGTAAATAATAACACAGAAAATCTACTGTCCTCTCTCCATTGATCAGGGAAAAAAATTAGCTTGGCACTACAAGATTCAAATTCCTATAAATGTCCTAGGCAGCTGACTGCCATGCAAGTAGGAGGAAAAATAAATGATTATACATTTTACTCTGTGTGGCTAGTTATGAAATACTGATGCCAATACTGCAGTATATAATAGAGCCAATAATAATTAGCAGGTTTCCTTAGCATCCTTAGTGCAGATGGCCAAGTTTAATGGCATGTTTTAATTTCACTTCAGATCCAAATGGATAGCATGGGTCAGCTTGGCTGATCTGCGTATATGTGTATCAAGATCATTCTTAAAAGCTGCTTTCCTCTGAACAAACTGAATTTTCCCAATACTTTTTTTGGAAAAATGGGTAAGACAGAAGCTGTAATTCAAATACTTTTTCATCACAGAATACAAGCTGGAATGAAATTGGAATACAATGTTTCCAGCACATGTCCTGGTTAGGTAAGCAATAGGATCTGAATTAAGGACCATGGATTAGGGCTGCTTTTGAAAGATAACTTATGAAGCAGATTTGACCCTTCAACTGTGTCCTAAAGTAAAAATAGATGAGAGACCTGAGTTGCTTGGTTTTACTTCAGTGTTTGTTAGATAATCTAAATTAGAAAATTTTACTTTACAAAGTTTACTTCTTTTACTCTTTCCTTAAAAATTGATCTAAAAACTCTTGATGAGAGCTCTTTTCTTTGCAAGGTGAAGATCACTTCCTATGTTCAATGTGCATTGTATATTCACTGTACAAATACACTGAAAAGTGTTTAAACTTATTTCTGAGAGCCCTTCCAGATAAGATTGCCAAAGAAGAAACCACTGAGAAATCACTGAAGGAGTTACTTTTTTCTACCCAATGTTTATACAATTATCTCTATCATCCAGCCACATTTTGGTGGATGCCAGCATTATGACTTGGGAGTTTTAGAATTTTTTCTAGCTGAATACCTTCAGACACAAAATATTTATAATGTTCCTTTCTAGGTTTGGATAGTCAAATTTGTCTTAACTAATTTCTCACTGATAGCATTGTTATCATTGTTTAATCACTCAAGTAGTGGAAGGTCTTGTCCTCAAGAATATGAGTTCAAGTCCAGCTCTATGTGTGTATATAGCTAACTCAGAGGACATGATGTGGCTCATAGTGATTAATAACTATGTTCTCCAAAAGCTGGCATCTTCTCTGAGGTCTGCAGTATATCTAATTGAATTGGCCTCACTGAATTTAATTTTGAGATCCTCAACACACCAAAATTAAGTTCAATTTTAAGTATAGTTATCAAATTACACTTTCATTTTGCTAGAAAATATGGGCATCTAACACCTTAGGGACACTTGAGATGAAAGATTAATAATAACTCAATTAAATTTAGAACAATTTACAACTTTTCTTTAGAAATAGAATGGCATTATTTTTTTCAAAAACAAAGTAAAAACCCCAATTATTTGGATATTTACCCATTATAGGCTAAGAGCAAGTCATTATTTGTCATAGGTCCTCTGATATTAGGAGTTAGACTCAATGATCCTGATGGGTACCTTTCAACTCAGCATATTCTATGATTCCATGATAGTAGTGAAATCAATATACAGTTGAGGATGTGGAATATCATCTGGGCACACTGCCAGCAAAGTCAGTGACTCTTTACCCTTGACTTAACCAAAATGACCATTGAAATGACCATAATTTAGGCACTGGAATGGCTAAAGATGAGGCAACTATTTCATACGTGTTGATTCAGAGGGGTGTCAACATATCATTAGGGAGTGTATCAAATTAACAGGCCTACACAAAGGGCAACCAGGAAAGCCTACAAACTGAGCAAAGTAAGAGCTCACTGAAAAGTGACAGTGGGCCCAGAAACACTCTGCTGACCTTCTGCCCTGTTCTATCAAGATCCAGAGCACAAAATCCTCTCCTGAGGGAGGCTGAAAACCAAAAGGAGAGCAAGCATGAAAGAATTTGGGATGATATCTTAGTGATTATAGCTGTTTGCTAAGAAATGTCTGCCCTGGGTTGTAGCCTACCTGATAGTGTCTAAAATAATTGCTAGTAATCTTGGACCACAGTCTGCAAAAAGAGTTCATGCAGGGTGAATACTTCTAAGTGTTTTCTTAAATTGCAAACTTACTAGTCTGGTATCAATATCAGGATAGATAAGGAACAGATAGAAAGACCTAGGAAATAATTCGTCCCAGTGATGGGATTCATGATAGGATTAATGAATGATTAATTCCAATGAAAAAAAACTTAATTGACCCATACTTCAATACTTCTGACTCAAATACAAACGTAATTGTTAAAAGCAATATCGCAGGTGTGACATACTTGCACTTTGGTACATCACTTGACCTAGACTTGTACAACCTTCTGCTTAAGAAACAAGATACAAAAATAACTGATTAAAGCTATTGAAACTGAACTGACAGTGTGACACTGTAGAGTCTGAATTTTCATCAAACAGAAAAAATTACCGCACCCTTCCTGGGTTTATTCCTGGCCTCAGATGATTTTGCTTTTTATCAGTGACATGGAAGAAAAACAAATCATGATGGAGAAAGTGCACAGGAATAGAGGGAGCAGTAAACAATGAGGCTGACAGATCACTGATAGAATTTGGATTGTGTTTTTGAGCAGGCACAAGCAAACAATATGCATTTCTGTTCAGTTTATTGGCTCATACTTTAAGATCAGGAGCTCTGTACTAATGAGCAATCACTCTGATGATGACTTACTGCCCAGGTAATCAGCCAGGCACCAGTTCAGAGCAGAATTGTGGCTGAAGGGACTGAATGAAATCCTTCAATATTTAAGCAAAGCCATGTGGAAGAGGAGTAAAGAGACCATCTCACTTGCACATTTGGTAGGGATGTGACTGCTACCAGAATGCTGTGACCGATTTCTTGCTGGGGAAGTGTGAAAAATTGATCAAGATTTAGAAAAGCAGAGAGAAGCACTTAAAAGAAGTTTGTGCAAAGACTATTAAGCTTGAAAGACTAGGGGAACTGTTTTATTTGAGTCTATTGCTTAATCCCATCTAGGAAAAAAAGAATTTGTTTAGCTGAAAGATCAGCCTGGCATAGGTCAGCAGAAGGGCTGATGAAACAGCAGCTCTACCAAAGTCCCTTACTGAGTTCATGCGTTCACAGGGAGGGTTAGAAATGTAGTGTTTTAATACTGGAGCCCTGTTGGGAGCCAGTGGTTCTGCAGTAGCAACAGCTTGTAAAAACAGTCTAAATTAAAGAAAGGGTCCCATGACTTGGCCCCTCATTGCTGTTACTGCTGTGCAGTGCCACGTGAACAAAAGAAACAGAGAAGGTCAGGTTAGATAATCATCTTAGATCTTGGTACTTATCTGAACCATATGTTTATCATACCCTACTTTAATCATTTGTATCAGCAGAATTACTTTCTAATCTTATTAGGACAAAATGTCCTAAAAAATTTAAGATTTCACATGTCTAGTCAAGCTCTTCTCTTTGGGGAAAGTGTATTTTTCCATAGTATCTCAGCACTAAGCCTAGAAATGCACCAGCTTGCAAAAATGAGGAATGGGGAGCAATCTTAATTAAATTTCTCCATTAAAATAACTTAGTCCCTAGGGAGGGCATTGTTGGGGCTTGGCAGCACATTATTATAACTAAAAGGGCACAGCCATCACCATTTGTTAGCGTGGAAATGGCAAAAATGCAAAAGATAGCATTTGCAATGCAGTAACCCACTGCAAGCATCCCTGCATTTCCGAGGGCATTTCACATGCAGGCTACCTTCCAATTAGTGCAAGCCAGACGAAGTTTTGAGCACTAAATATTAGCTGGTGATTTTGCATGGTAATTGACCTCCCACCACATGTCACTGATACAGTGTCCTTTCCCCTAGCTGTGGCCTATAATGGAATTTTTTGGAAGAATATTAACCTGTCTGTATATTATTTTCTGGTTCATTAAATATAATAGCAATTCTGGCAAAGCCTTTAGCTGATGAGAGAGGTTTGCCCTCCACAAGAAAACGTCACAATACTAAATGCTGGATCCTTATCTAATTTGCTTACAGTCAATACATTTTTGAATAGAGACATTAGATGGAAAAACCACAAAGGATTATTTATAATTCACAATCTACAAAACTCTCACAGTTCTCAACTTTATCTCTACTGGCAAACACTCCCCTAGTCCTATGAGATCTTTAATGGGTTCTCTTTTACATATGGGCCTTCAGCTCCTCATCCTCGGCCATTATTTGTGAACATTTGATGCTCTTTGGCCATGAGGATTCTGAGGGAGGAACAAGCATATCACCCTCTTGGTGGCATCACTCCTGTACATAAGAAAGACCCTATAAAATGAAAGGGCTCAAGTATCTGTTTTCAATACTTTATGCAACCTTAGAGCGTCTTCTCTTGCCCTTAGACTATCTCCTCTTTTCAGGTCATTTGTCACTGTCCCAGCTTGACTGGCAGTGATGTTAACCTTTGCTTAGCACCCTGGAGGTATTTACTTTGTACTTAAATATCTTTTCTCTTGCATGCTGATAAAATACCCACATGTACAGAGGACTTTATCCCAAAGGATTTCAACAAGCTCTGCAAGCTATAAATTTACAGCAGTAGTGTACAGGTAGCATAGCTTTTTGCTCAGTACAAAAGACAGTAGCCAAAGTCTGGGAATCCTGGTGTTTTAACAAGTAACTTCTAAACACAGAATTTAGGCAGAGGAATCTACATTTTGCTGAATATTAGTCTAGGATGTAGACATAGGTTCAAGTTCCTGACGAACCCAGGACCACAAACCTTGCCCAGGTGTCCCATGTGACTCATGGAGGAGCTAGTGCAGACCCACAAAGCATATACCTGGCATTGGATGCCAGTGGAACTGAAGCACTTCATCCCAAGGGTGCAGCCCTCAAAGCTATGCCTCAGTCCTTAGGCAATAGTAATCTATCAACACCTTCATTTTTATGTTTCTGATGGTGATAAAAAAAAAATCAGCAATGCTAATATTTTGCATACATAATATCCAAACTACAACCATGCTTCCCAGACTAAAAAAAGGGGAATGTCTCACACCCTTTCCCAGTCAAGACTCACAGACAAGCTGTCCATGTCCTTCCCAGGCCTTCTCCATTATGCAGGTTTAGGCCAAGCTTAATGCAGGGTGGCAGCAGAGTTCATTTCAGTACTAAACCCAGTATTACAACTGCAGCAGAAGAAATCCTGGTTCAGATTCCTGGCCTTGGCAGTATCTGAAACAGGTGGAGGGGAGAATGTATTGATTTCCATCCAGTCCTGGTTGAATATGAAATTGATAATGAGCAAGAAGAATGAGGAATTTTCTCCAGCTTTACCCTTGGTCAGTGTGGGGACTAGTATCACTGAGGCTGAAGAAAGCCTAAAACTTGAGGCTCCTTCTCCCTGAGCAGGCATGGTAACTGTTAGACTGGTTTTACAGAAGACAGTGCTTGGTTGAAAGGAAACCATGAGGCTTGCTCCACTGTTAGAAGGATACTAGTGGGTGTTAAGCCTCAGGAAAGTTCTCGTCTGTCTTGTGCCAAAGGCACAGATCTGGATGCAGAGACTGCAAGGAAACTACTAAGCAGCCTGTCAGATCCCTCGAGGCGAAGGATTAACGGAAAGGGACCTTGAGTTCCAGTGCAGAGGACATCTACACTCAGCCCAGACACAGCTTTCATGTCTCGCCCATCCAAAAAAACCCAAAAAAAACCCCACAACAAAATTATCTTTCCCTCTTCACACTAGGAGACTGCGCTGATATAGTAACATTTGAAGTCAGGATTATTTCCAAGTTTAAAAATCTGACATATTCAGAATCTGTCTTGGCTCCCATGAAATACATACTTAAAATAAGCAGTCATTTTTAAATTTTTGGCCTCAGTATCAAAAGCTGGCTTTGGATCACCCCAAATTAGAAAAGATAAACCCTTATATTGGATCTCTATCGCAAACCAAATGCAAATTTTTACCTTTCCTCATTTTCACTTACCTCTGGCTATTTAATACATTCTTCTCTAATTCTCATCTGCACTACTGGTCTAGAATTTAGTCGGCATCATGAGAATCCTTTAGTTGATAGCGCTTTAAACTCATCTATAAACAGCTTTTGATGACTAATATACATTTCTCTGTTCCTGCAGTAAATTTGTTTAAAGTAAAAGGAGACTGTTTGGAAACAACATGTTAAGTTCTCTGATAAATCTACTACTCAATATTTAATTTCAAATCATACTGGGAAAACAAATTAATTTTTTCTCAGGCTAACATCTGAAGGGAAAGATGTGAGATAGCTGCAGAAATAGAGAATTAACATCATTCTGATATGGACTATGTCCTCTTAAGCCATAAGGAGAATAATTTTATATGTGTTGTTTATATTTTTCTATATCAAAAGACAGTCACTTTAGATTAATTTAATTTGAATTCTTACATGGCATCTCCAAATAAAGAGGATGAATAACCAAATGGAAAATGCCTTTGCTTATTCCCTGGTCTGAAAACTGAAAGGGATTAATTATTTAAAATATTACCATTAAAAATGAACCATTTTCACAGATACGATGAAATGGATAATTTTTTTACAGGCATCTTTACAGCTCTGAAAAATGTGAGTATCTGTTTACTGGCAAGCTTCTGAAAGGTATCCTTAGTAATATAAGCACAAAGAGACATCACAGATGTCTTCTGTCCTACATTTTTTATGCCACTGTCACACTAAATGGCACTAGACTTTATCATACCTTTCTTGTAGATTCTTCTTTTTGTTCTGTATGCAGTCCCAGCTTGCATCTGCAGCTAAAACCAAACTAGGTCCCAGGTTTCATAATTGCTTCTCCTGTTCTGTGTTTTAAGACATCACTACTGCTACTTAATGGTACTGGATTTACACAGCTGCCTGATCCTGCCCAAGGACAGAGTGTGTAAGCACCCTGTTCGGCCTTAAAAAATGCAACCCAGCCCACAGAGGATGCACTGAGCATGTTTTGTGTTACTGTCAGTGCCTCTGTCATTGGTACAGTCTTATGTGGCTGTCTGCAGTTTAACCAAGCAAAATGATTTCATGGAATAACAAATATGACCTGGACCAGAATCTCAAGGATGAGAAGTCCTGTCAAACCAGAATATAATTTCCTCACCTGTCCACAAACATAGAATGTGTGATTAGAGAAGATTCCTGATGCAAGTGTAATGTACTGTGGGCACACATGCAGCAGCAGTAATGGGGAGATCATGCAAGTATAATTGGCATCCAAGAGGAGCAGCAGACCCAAGCCCCACCATTTAGGTAATCTGGCTGATCATTTCCTTCTCGGAGTTTTTTACCATAAAGTAAACAGCAGAGAACTGCATTACCTAAAATAGTTCTTGAAGGGAACAGGAAACAAGCAAACTAAAGACTGAGAGTTTGACATTAATATTTTCAAGAGGTAATGACTAGCTCAGTCTTGTCACAATTCTGTTGCGAACTCAAATTTTCATAGTTGTTTCTGCTGACTCCACACAAAGGATTTTGCTACTAAAATGGAATCATATTTTCTGATGCAGGTCCTTACCTCATGCTAGTTAAGCTTCTATGCCAGTGGAGTTACAGGATTTCCTATGCTATTCTGAGTACATTAGGAAAGGTACGAGAAATTTATTCCTCCAAAAGGTCAGCTCAAAATGATCTCTAGCTAAAGGTTGAGATGCAGGTAATATTTTTAGCTTTCAAGGCCAACTCCTAGAGTCTCATTCATTCTAAGAGGTGGTTCATGCTCTTCACCACAAAGTACGTGTGATTCACGGGTTTAGTTCATTCATGCTCCTTTACTATAATATCTACTGTACTGGAGCATCATTTCTTGGTGTCATGAATTTTGCCCTCTTCAGTAGCCTAATTTGGTTGGTATAAATTGACTGGCATGGCTCTGGGCTATCTTTTTAGCCAAATAGAGATACATAACATACTTTTAGCAATCCAGTGCATTTTTAACTCAGATATGGACTCTTTTAGGAAGCACTAAAACAAGTTTTTATTGAGGTAAACAGTAAATAGGGAAAATAAAGTAATGTTTTATCTTACAAGCTGAAACTGATGGGAAGGTGAAGTTTTTCAGCTTATTTGAAGAGTTGCACTGATTAATTTGTCATGATTCAATCAGACAAGCCATCCACATTCCTACAACAATGTTCCTATTCTCATCCATAATTTTGCCCAGTCCTCTCTTGATAAACTAAAACACAGTCCTAGCGGGCTCTTTTATCAACAGAACTTCTGTTTTAATCAAGAAAGGGACATTTTCACTAGTTCAAGCAATAATTTTCCCTCTTGCAGTCTACAAGTTGTATCTTTCCTTATCATTCAATAATAAAAAGCAGTGTTAACATTATTTCTTTCTGCAACTTTGAAATTTTTTTTCTTTGTGCAAAATAGCTGGTGCCATCATAGTCTATAACATCCTGGGCCATATCCAAAAACATCTGACAGGTTAGCTCTGGTCAGTAGCCTACCTTCTCATAATATTTTCCTTTAGCTTTTGTGAAAGCAACTCAGGACTATCCCCTTAAGCATTATAGACTATTTATGTAATGTCTGTGAATGTTTAATAGTCCTATACTTCTTCAGTAGGTTCCTATTAAGTAGGTCCCATGAAGTAATTTGACACTATGCCTACTTATCAAACAACAGGAGGCAATCTATGAAAATATCATTCTTTATTATTTCTACACTTCAGTGATACAGTTAAGATTTCTTCAGAAAGAAGACTTCCTCTGGGGATTTCAGAGTCAGCCAGCTGCCAGTCGTGTCTTACAGTAATTTAAGCCATAGAGTTAAAGGCTTGTATATCATACTGGTGTCTCTTTCAACTAAATGGATCCATTCAAACAAATACTTGTCAGTTATTCAATTGCTGAAAAGTGTAATGCAGATCATATTTCTGTTCAAATTAACATGGTTCAATATTTGCAATATTTTGTGATCAGATTTTAGACAGCTGGAGGTGCTTATAGCAGAATGCATTCAGCTTTAGTTCTCTAGTATAGTTTCTTCAATGACATAGTTTCAATTTATTTTAGCTAGTAATAATATTACACCATATGATATTGTGTTAAATGTTGGGCTCGATCTTTATCTTTACAAATGCATAAACATAAAACATATAAAACATGAGAAAAGCGTAAAGGGGCATGATAGTTCACAAATTAGCAAGGTTTTGTAGTTAAGGCTATCTGGTTAGCTGTTTTACTATGCAGCCTACTCATCCCCAGCACAGAGCTCCTTAAGTAGCATCTGCTTTTTGACACAACTTAAAGACATTGGCCTAAATTATGCAAAGACTTAGCCTTTGTGTGGGTATGCAGCAAGCATGAAATGACATCTGAAACACTGTTACCATTAAGCTGCATATTTTCAGTATTGTGCTTTTTATATTGATAGTGGAGACTTCTTGCATCACCACCTCACCTTCATTGTGTGGGTTAACAGAGTAGCTTCTGAGCAGCCAGGCAGTGGTGCATCGCTCTTGAGCGATTTCTCCTGGTCATGTGCATTTCCACTAGACCCTCCTAATCAGAAAGCTCTGAAAAATTGCAATTTTATTTGGCATTCAGAGGGCAAGTCTAAGGTACCATTACTTTAATCTGAGCAAAATTTTTGTATCTTAACTTGTGTTCCCCAATCCTATTTTCTGTCTCTGTGGAGAAGGCAACAGGAGCAACAGGAGGCTGTCAGCCTGACTCTCTCACTGGGGTAGAACTGCTCCTCTCTGTATCTTACAGATGCTGAAATCTGCTCCTCACAAGAGAACACATTTTCTAGCCTTGTCTAAATCAAAAATGGTGTGAGGATTTCTTTTCACAAACAAAATGTTTGCTTATGTTCAAAAGGACTGAAACAATTCCTCCATGATTCTTCTAGCTTCTGCCATTGATTCAGCCTTGTTTCACAGCAGTGCCTATACAATGCCAGTATTACATATAACCCCATGAACTCATTCAGGGAACATCTTGTTGAACGAGCCAGGATGTTTCTTTCATTCTCTGCTACAAAACACTCGGAATAAATCCTATTAAAATAATGCAAATTGCTGTCATTAAGAAGATAATCCTGCTTGGCCTATATAGAGTTCACATTTTTCTCCAGCAAAACATTAGAGATTATTGGTTTGTTCATCAAACAGCATATAGACTATGCCACAGGAGCTGAAAAATAACAAAATATCCACTTTTCATTTTGTACCCACCCTCAAGTTATTGCTTTATGCAAAACTACTGCAAACCCTGGAGTTAACCTAGCCGAGTTTATAGGTGAGAGTTCCCTGAAGCAGGGATCACTAGTGTCCTGTGCATGTGGTCTGACACTGACCTGGATAAATTTGTACATATTCATTATATCTTACAGTACTTAACATTAATATGTTAATTTTGGTAATATATTATACTGCATATCATACAGTCATTCATAATGAGATTTTGTCGCTGGGGAAATGACAGCAGATCCTATGACAAAAGAATTTTAGCTTCTAGAACTTTGGTTTTATGGAAGATAGCACAGTCTGTCTAAATGAAATCTGTAAGACTGGCACCCCATAAGCTTAATTCACAGTCCTAAAAATATCATGCTGTCCTTTCTGAAAGTAATGTAAACCATCACATTAACTCACTTCGAAAATTCCAGTGAAGGGTTTGGCTTGGAGATGGAATAGATTAAGCAGGAAAATTGACTGCAAGTACTTCAAACATCAGTTTTATTTAGAAACAGGGGTTTTCAGCTGATGCTCAATGCATATTATTAAATGAAAAGTTGAAAGAATACTTTAAATGACCTTCTTGTGACTCAAGATAGCTTTGTGCATGTTCTTCATTCAGGGTACCAAGAGCACCAAGTACCTTCTCAGAGTTCCTGGAAATTCAATTTATATAGAATTAGCAAAAATTTTATGTAAAAAGAGCTTATTGAATTAAACATGATATATTGCATTTATATACGTGGATGGGAGCTTTTCTAATTGTTTATTAATACCTTAAAATCTGTCTAATTACAGCAATGCTAATAGTAACTATCAAACTTGTTTACTAATTATTTCATTTTCTTCAGGCTACAACAACTCTCTTCTTAGGAAAATGCCTGAGCTACTGGCCACAGGCATTTTTCGAATAAAGTGATCATTGAAACTCCCTGTCATAACAGGGCACAAAGAGCTGTGAAAGAGCACATAGGCTAAGCCAAACATGGATTCACCAATGGGAGGTAAAGCTGGAAAAACATGATGTCCTTCTATGAAATGACTGGCTTGGTAGATAAGGGGAGAGCAGGCAGTGTTGCTTACCTGGACTTCAATAAGGCTGTCTCCCATGGGCTGGATAAGCAGTCAGTCAGATGGGTTTAAAACTGCCTGTACAGGTAGGGCCAGGGGGTGGAGATCTGTGCTACAAAGTCATCTTGGAGGCCAGTAGCTAGCAGTGTATCCAAGGGGGCAATACTATGAACAATTCTGTTCTTTATGGTCAGGATGATGGGACAGAGTATAGCCTCAGCAAGCTTGCTGATTAGACAAAACTGAGGGGAGTGGCTGATACATCAGAGGGATCTTGACAGACTGGAGAAATGGGCTAGCTCCAGGTTCCTCCTGGAGTTCAACAAGCAGAATGCAAAGTCTTGCACCTGCAGTAGAACAAGCCCGGCACCAGTACTTGCTGGGAACTGACAGGGTGGAAAACAAAAAAGGGTCTGGGTGTCCTGGTGAAGACCACATCAGCCATGAGCCAGCAATAGTCATTGTGACAAAGACTAATTGTATATCCTGTGCTGCGTTAGGAGGAGTGTTGCCAGCAGGTTGATGGAGGTAATCCTTCCCCTCTACTCAGCACTGGAAGGGCCACCATTGAAGTATTGAGCCCGGTTCTGGTCTCCTCAGTTAAGAGACACATGGACACACTGGAGAGGGTCCAATGAAGGGCTATGAGCATGATTAAGGAACTGCAGTATCTCTCCTATGAGAAAAGGCTGAGAGTGTTGGGTATGTTAAGCCTAGAGAAGACGTGGCTTCGGGGGATCTCATCGATGTATACAAATAGGTGTAACGAGGATGCAAAAACAGAGCCAGGCTCTTTTTAGTAGCATCCAGTGGCAGAACCAGAGTCAACGGGCACAAACTGAAACATGGGAGCTTCAGGCTGACCATCACCTTATGTGAAGGTGACTGAGGCTCGGCAGAGGTTGTGCAGGGAGACTGAAGGATTTTCATATTCAAAGACTGTCTGGACACAGTACAGTGCAACATGCTCTGCGTGGCCCTGCGTGAGGAGGGAGGTTGGACAAGATGAACTCCAGACGTCCCTTTGGACATCAGTCCTTCTGTGGTTCTGTGATTCTGTGAACCAGAACTCTATTGTTATGGTCAAAGATTGTCAGGGGAAGAGTTGCCCTCTCTTCTGCAAAGACTAATTATTTTACCCAGTGATGGGGATGCTGACAAAGTTGCATTTCTTGTTGACTATACTGAGGCAGTCCCAGAAGCAGTGGGAAGCTCAGACTTAGGTGTCCAGCCTCCTAATAAAGCCTACCCTGTCCAGACCTCAGTAGACCTCAGCCAAAAGGCCAAGTAAAAATTTTTACTTGAAAGTTATTTATTTATAGTACTACGATAAACATCTGAGGTTAATAGACATGGATTCATTAGCTTTCCATGCCATGATGTGTATTTCTTAAATTATGTCAATTGTTACAAATGTTTTTCTTGTTTTCCTCACATTTATTTAAGAGATAATCACGTCTTAAACATCTGATCCTAAACATTCCCTCCTATAGATGTAAGTTCCATCATCACAGTCTTTCAGTCTGTTTTCAGACTTGGGATCTCTTCTTATCAGTTATTGCATATTTTTTGTTATGTTTTAGAAAGAAAAAAAATGGTTTTTCCGCAATTGGTAAAAATAAGTCAGTAAGTCAGATTTCAATGCAGCTTCCAGTTTCCTATGGATTTCAAGTGTCTAAGGGAATAACTCCCCATTAAAAGATCTTTGACATTATTCCATATCCCCAGCATTAATGTAGTATTTGTTTCTATCAAGGAATATTTCTATTTCCATTTTCTTTTTCAGTCACTATGGTGACATAAAAAAGTATAAAGTCCCATCTTCATTCAAGATGACAGTAATATCAGTCCCCATAGCAAGGTTATTTTGTCATTTTATGACTTAAAAAAAGCTACTTAAATAGTAAGGGAAAAGTCTCTATAAAAATTAATAACTCACAACAAATTTAGTCTTGGACATACTACACCAGAATATTAATTTGCATATTTTCTGTGAACTGCCACTTGCAAATCCCTAGGATGGTTTTCATCCAACTGTGATCATAACAAACCTTTCCATCTGTATATTTTTCTGTGAGAAATCTTCATCATAATTGTTCCCCAAAGGCCTTATGGGCTCAAAAATCTCAACACAGTTCTACCTTTCTCACAGGAAAAGTGATAAGGACTTTAAGAAAAAGTTACGATTTTCTTAGGCTTTCTCAGACATTCCAGTGAGTAAATCAACTGTATTTTTTCTTTGAAAACACTGTAGCTATCAATACTATGTCATTATGTCCTTCTAAGTTCTAAGGTATGTTTTCTAACACACAATTCGTGTGGAATATTTGTCACTTCAAATCTTCTAAATTCCACACAACTTTATAAACAAGGATGATTACTCTGAAAAATATCAATTCTACATTTTTATTTGATTTCTATTATATTTCCTGGAGGCTCCAAAAGTTCTCCCCAGAGAGTTGCAAATTAAACACATCAGTATTCCAGAAATACTGGAATATTGATGTAGGTAAAATGAGGCCATAAGAAAAAAGCCTGCTATTTCCTAAAGTATTTCTTGTTCCTGTCAAATAGTTGCCTGTGGTGCTGGATATGAACATATTTGACAAGTGATTTATAGCAAAATCACAGAGAAAATACTTGTTAGAAGAAAAAGATCTAGATAATACTGAATCTCAATTCTGTTTTAACCTTAAAATGATCATTTGACTTTTATTGATGGAATCAGAACAGCTATAGTGTATTACAACAAAATTTTGTATATAAAGGAAAGACGTTAGAGTTTCTTGAAACCAAATCCTCAATGAAATGAAATTCAGGAAACCACTTCAGTGCACATCCAAACCCATTCTTGTTTACAGAACTGATGTGCGAAAATGAGGTTTTGGTGTTTCCCGGTTTGGTACACAATTCTCTGTTCCAGAAACTTGCAAGTAAAGAGGTAAGTGGAGCTAAGGGAATGAGAATCTTTCCAAGAAACAGGAAGACTGAGGAAGGGAGTAAGCACTATCTGAAGAATGCGTCACGGCTTCTTTTCAAATAAAACATCTTTTAAAGTAGGCCATCCAATAAAAATGTCCATTTTCCTACTTTCAGACTGAAATAAACGCATTGAAAGAAAAACATTTAAGTAAGTTTTTAACTTTAAGGGTGTGCCTAAGTGAGGCACTGAGTAAACAGACCATCAAAGCATGATACAGGCAGGGAATTGCTCTTGCAGGAAGAAGGGCTTAGTTGGAAAAACACAAAGACAAGCAATGTGCTCTGAACTGCACAGAAATATTAATCTAAATGAGATATCTGACTTAATACTTTCTTATTTTCTATTAAGCCAGCCAAACAAACATTTTCATATTAGATGTAGCTTGCAAATCCAGTAAGACTCATTTCTCATGAGAGGCACCTTGCCAACAGTGGAGCATGAAATACTGTGTCCTATATCTAAGAGGTAAAGGAGACACTCTACCAGCTGACAACAGGCACCAATATCAAAGAAGGACATTAAAGAATCAATCAGTGTAGAAAAAAACTTTTCAGACACCATAGCACACAAGTAGCATCTAAACACATTGACCAGTGCATTCCTAGGACCAGAAACAGACCCCCAATTTAGTTGGAGATGCTATCATTTTTGCCACATGATAGAAGCACATCTATCCAGTCATGTGTTGATGAAGGGACTGTGGAGGGAACACATCACAGGCTGGCAAAACCGTGAATTCAATCACCATCCCACTCCTTGTGCATGCCTGCGGGTACTTGGAAAAGAAGGAATAGGTTGTGGGCTTTGAAAACTGTTAGGCAGACTGTATCCATATGATGGGTCGTACTTTGGGCTAAATTATCAAAGGGTTCTAAAGCAACAAATTGAGAAGCCTTCAGGTGTTGCGGAGAAGTTATACTTTTTTACATTGCAGCTTATCAGAGAGAATGTAGAAGCACCTCCTTGTTCTAATAGAGTAGACTGTATTGAAGTCATGGTCAAGACAGCACTAAAATAAATAGATAAAATAAAGGGAAACTAATCCCATAGTACAGAATGGATTTGCAGTGAAACCCAAAAGGAAGTTGAGATAGAGAGACAGTCTTACTCCTGCACTGGGACGTGGAAATCTGACTTCTTAGCCCTCACACTGATTTCCTGGCTGATTTTGAGACAGTCACTTCACCATTCCATCTTCTGTTTCTACAGCTCCAAAACTCTCATAAATATTAAGTAATTTTAGGATATGATTTTATTAATAATACTTGAGATGAATGCTTAAAAGGAGATGGAAGCAGAGGTATATGATCTGTTGCTAAAATCTTTACTGAAGGATTAGATAAAACAAGTGTTTTACTGCTCTTAAAAAACCATTCAAACGGTGAACCCAAAATTACCAATCAGTAAGACTTAATCCAAGTCAAGGTCATCCTAAATGCAAGAAATAATTGAAACCAAAGTAAAAAAAATCCAGCTATGGTTGTGACACCACAGCTTCATAATTTAAAATTAAAACACAAAACACAAATAAACAAGATTCCATGTCTTAAATCTACTGGAATTATTTTGTTTACAGAAAAAATAAAGGAGAAATCATTTATATTTATATATTTACTAGTTTTACTGTGCTTTTGGACTATTGAACCTGTGAGAAAGAGCTGGTTTTTGAAAGTTCAAGGCACTTTCAGCTGAATACTCTGGAAAGGCACAGTGATGGATTCTAGATTACCTAGAACCATACAAAAGAAATACCTAGGCATTCTCTTAAAACTGTGGTGTTTGAAAAGCTGGAAAAAATAATAATAGTAATGAAAAAAAATAGATTTCATTTTAAAAGGCTTAGAAAATAACCAATAGTACTTCTAATCCACAATCTTGACTAACCTTCACAATGTACTAAATGGAAATTAGGAGGATCAGAAACATCATGACTTGGAGAGAGGGGATGACAGGAGCCCTGTCTAGAGGCTCTTACAGAGAGAAAGGGTCTGGGACAAGCTTCACCTTTGCATACATAAAAACACCTTGCATGCTGCTAAATTATAGTCCTTTGCTTTAGACAGCCTGCAGGCCGTATTAATGAACTCCAGCACAGAGAGTGCTAGAATGTCATCACAGGCATTAGTGTCACAACTTCTCCTTGAACATTGTCATAGAGCTCATGAGTAAAGCAGCTTAATTTCCAGTAATTTCTGTGATCAGTCTGCAGTAAGAGGTACATTTCAACACTCAAAATTTCATATTGCCACAATAAATAGGCTACAACTGTCTTTCAACAGCTAATTTAATTATTTAGACTTGTAGAATTACAAGCAGTGCTATGCCTATGAAATTTGGTAAGATACAGTTTTCATTTCTGGAAGAAATATCTTAGGAGACTTTGCAAATATATTTCTGGGAACTGTGATTTGATTTGAAAGATATTTTACAGAGTGTGAGATGGGGGAGTGTGTTGGACGAGATGAATAATACGGAAAAAAAATTATATCACTGCACCAAAATGCAGTGGTTTCCAAAGAGGAAGGTGATCCTCTGTAATGTATTTTATAGGAACCCTGAACTTAACTAAAACTTTTTCTGATGCCTAGGGTTATGCAGCAAGTAAACAAGAGTGTAAATTTGATTTACATTTATACATGATACAAAGCAAGGAAAGATTGGATTTCTTATTTCATATTGATAGATCATAAATTCATAGAGCTCTTATGAGCAAGGAACCATGATGACTACCAGCTCCTAATGAATTCCTGAACTTTCTTTGACACACAGATTTTTGTTTCCTTGATAGGAATGTTGTTAGACTTGGTTTCATTAACCATGTTTGCTTATTAGATATCTTTGCTCATTAAAAGCATGAGTTAATTGAGTCCCAAATAGTGAAAAAATATTCTGTCTAAAACAACAAAAAATGTCTGGTTGGAGGGCTCTTAACTAGACAAAAGATTGCCAGTGGAAAAAAAACCTTGTCCCTGAACAAGATTTTGAAAATCATTTTTAAGAATAGCTTAATATTGCATTAAATAAGACAGAGAGCAGCCTGAAAGCTCTTTGCTGTGGTATTTTTTTAATGGCACAATTCACCATAATTTTGAGACAGACAGGTTTCCCAAATTCCGAAAAGGACATGAGCATTTTCAGCCTAACCTTTGGAGATTCAAGACTCTGTCACAAAACACAGGTCTGTATCATTAAGAGAGCAGTTCTCAGCAAGTGACAGAAATATTTATAGAAATACATCAGCAACAAAAGGAGGGCCAAGCGGAATCTCCAGCCTTTACTGGATTTGAGGGGAAAGATAGTGACCAAGGATGAAGAAGAGGATAAGCTACTTAATGCTCTCTTTGCTTCAGTCTGTAATGGTAAGACCATTAAAGTATCCACCCCTCTGAGCTGGAAGACAGGGACAGAGAGCATAATGAAGCCTCCATGATCCAAGGGGAAATGGTCAGTGACCTGCTGCACCACTTAGAAACAAACATATCTATGAAGCTGGATGGGATCTGCCTAAGGGTGCTGAGGCAACTGGCAGAATAGCTCACCAAACCACTTTAGCAGCATCCCTAAGTAACTGGGAAATTCCAAGTTGGGCAGGAGTGTTGATCTGCTGGCTGGAAGGAAGGCTCTACAGATGGATCCGGACAGGCTGGATCGATGGGCCAAGGCCAGTTGTACGAGGTTCAACAAGGCCAAGTGCCATGTCCTACACTTGGGTCACAGAAAACCCCAGGCAGTGCTACAGGCTGGGGCAGAGTGGCTGGAATTTGCTCAGTGGAAAAGGACCTGGGGCTGCTGGTCAACAGCCAGTTGAGCATGAGCCAGCATGGGCCCAATCCTGGCCTGTATCAGCAACAGTGTGTCCAGCAGGACCAGGGCAATGACTGTCACCCTCTGCTCGGCGCTGGTGAGGCCACATCTTGAGTGCTGTGTCCAGTTCTGGGGCCCTCACTGCAAGAAAGAGCAAGGGAGCTGGTGAAGGGTGTGGAGGACAAGTCCTGTGAGGAGTGGCTGGGAGAGCTGCGGTTGTTTAGACTGGAGGAGAGAAGGCTCAGGGGGACCTTATTGCTCTCTACGGCCACCTGAAAGGAAGTTGTAGCAAGGTGGGGTTTGGCCTCTTCTTCCAAGAACCAAGCAACAGGACAAGAGAAAATGGCCTCAGTTTGTGTCAGAAGAGGTTTAGATTGCCTATTAAGAACAATTTCTTCCCTGAGAGGATGGTCAAGCATTTGAATAAGCTGCCCAAGGAAGTGGTTGAGTCATCATCCCTACAGGTATTTAAAAGTCATGTAGATGTGGCACTCAAGAACAGGGTTTAGTGGTGGACTTAGCAGTGCTGGGTTAGCAGTTAAACTCTATGATCTTAAAGGTCTTTTCCAACAAAAACAATTCTACAATTCTATGATTCTGTGAAATAACAGCTGACTTTCTCACAGCTAAAGTTGCTGAAGGACAACCAGAATTTTCTCAACTCTTTTAAAATGCCTTTAAAATAAATATATATTCTTATTTTTTCCAAATATAAAAAATTATGGCCATTTTCCCTTACATTTTTAGAAGTAGTAGCATTCCAGGATGCCATGGCCGAAGCACACTGATGCTGTCAGAAATTATTAGATCAATGAATTAAAAATGTCAAAAAGTATCTCTTAACTGAAGGGAAAAACTGAAATTTAGTGTAAGACATTTTCAAGACAGAAAATGACCACCTTTCCCTTAAATGAAAAAATGCTGTTAACTTAGGAATCCTGAGTTAAATTAGAAGCTTATAGCAACATAGCAAAGACATGGGCTACAGAGAGAACCCTTTGTTAAATAGATTTTAGTCATACACATTGTGCCACAGAGGAGAATGACACAAAACCTTTGTTAAGGTTTGTTTTACATAACAGCAATTTACCCATGGGATCAGTGCTTATATGAAAATCATATCCCCATGCCAGCCAGTTTCCTTGGTGGAGGATTAATTCTCCCAGCAAAGTCAGGCAGTGGTTGCATCACTACCTTCTGTAGGCTTTCACTGTGGGGCAAAAGCTGTATTTTATCCAGATTGTGTAGAAGCCCCAGCAATAACACAGAGCATCTCTCAGCCTCCGTTCCTCCTGGAATGGACAGTTCCCAGTAAAGATAGGAAACACAGACAGTGCTCTCAGGGGCCAAGCTCTGTAACTCATCAGTGCTTTTGTTCACAGTAGACTCTTTTGTCTTTCTCTAGACCAATTAAGTTTTATATTATTCTTTATTCTGTCATCCTTATCTGAGAAAAATAACAGAAGCTAATCTTTTCCAAAAATCCACCTCAGTCTCACACACAAGTGGCATCTTATATTTCTTTCATTAAAACTGAGGCCTCTATTAAAAGAATGCTCTTAAGGAGGTACATACATTTATTTGAGCACCCAAAGACATGATTAATGTGATTTCAACCAATGACAAGGTAATGTAAAATGAATATCACCCTCACATATGTTATTTTTAGAGTATCGACACCAGTAGCAAAAACACCATGGAGAACTGGGCACAACTTTCACAAACACAGTATAAGATGTGAAACCTAAGAAGAATATATTAAGTTACTGGCATCTGTTTGTCTAGAAATAGAATCATCTTACAGTATGCTCTGTATAGAGAAGGAAAACACACACTTTTGAAAATGAATCAACATTTTCAGAAAAAGACACTGAGTGTGTCATGTTCTGGTTGCTCAGTGCATACTGTCAGTGCATACTTTTGTTAGGATGCTGCTTTGTTCCTCGAACATCCCTCCACATTTCCAGCCCTCCGTCCATGTGTTTTCTGACACGTATAAAATGGAAAGCATGACCTCATATACTTGGAGGTCCCAGACACCAGATCCCACCTATTTCTCTCCCTGCTTCGTATCTGCCCAGTGTTGAAAGAAAATAACCATTTTTAAATATGTTGATTTTAACCATTAATTTCTCTTAAATGTTGAAACTTTTATTTCACTCAATAAAACACCTATGAAGTGATACTTGAGACCTACAAAGTTGCCTGTGTTGTTGAAAGGCAAGCTGCCTTACAGACCATAGAAAAAAATACTAGCATGATCTCCAGAAATTGCAACTACAGTGACAAAATGAATATATGCTAGTACTCTCTTTATTGTTTTTCTTAATGTTCAGTAAAATTTTCAAATGCAAAACTTCTATCATAGGGTAGGATAGAGCTGGCAAAATCTCAGGAAAATGCTGTTCTCATTTTTTTTCATTTTCAAAGTAAGTTAAGTTTCTACAGAAAAGTATTTTGTCAGGATGTTAATGCCAACAATTTACCCAACTCCACAGACATGACAGTATGAAGTTATATTTTCCAAAAAAAAGGTAAAGGCCATGTTTCATGATATTTCCAAAGGTTGTATTTCTTTAATTCATGTTCCTGAAACTCTTTTGAAAAGTTCTGTGTGCACACATTACTGCTATTAACAATATTAATTTATTTGTATTTAAACAGAAAAAGAAGAAATAATGCATAATATTGGTTATGAAGGGTAGGCAATAGATATTATAGACATCTACTTATTTTATTTGCTTGATAATACTTTAATAATATCTTCCCTCACGCGTTTCTTGACAGCTCCATCCCAGGAAAGCATCAATGTGACAAATTCTATTGTATTCAAAACAATGAAAACACGAGTTCAAATTAAAGCATATGTATGAGTGTTTACCTAAAAAGAGATGGATTTGTGTACCTTTTTATACAATTATTTAAGGAAAAATTACATCTATTGCATTATTTTGTCTTATACCTTGCTACCTGCTGTAGAAATTACTGTGTAGGGTCATAATATCTGTGCTTGGTGAGACTCTGCAAAAGCCTGGAGATAAACTGGTAAGCTCAAGTTCAATTGTAAGTATATTGTGATGAAAGTTGTAAGTAAAATTACAATTTTGTCGAAGAAGATGAATTATACTGTTTGCACCATATTATGTTTCATCTTTCACTCTAAAGGAAATTCAGTCATGACTAAGGACAGCATGTGGATACTGTTCTGGAGCAAATATTAATGACAACATGGTTTTTCATAAAGACTCTCCCATCATTACAGTGGGACTGGTTTTTGTCACTGATAAGGGCTGTCAAGTCCTGTAGGACTGTATAATTAGAGACCAAGAGGACCACTGAAAATCAATACCACCAACTGAAGTGATTCTAAAAACTTTTGGAATGTAATGGACTATGATAAATCAATCAAAATTCTATACACTTGGTTAGAAAAAAGTCTGGAAGAATGCTCCAAATTAAATTCTGTAGACTTGATTATTATGTGTGGAGCTTGTTGTATCTGTGGGTGTTTTAACTGTTTTCTCTTAACTTCAACAGAATATTGACAAAAGCAAGGTAACCCTGTTATTTTGACTCAGCAGATTGTCAATTTTTTGTGTAACTGTTCCCCACAAGTTTCTACGTAACTTTTAACCTCTTTTCTGGACAGAGTTGCACCTATGAATCCTTTTCTAGCAATCTTCTCCAGCTTCAAGTAAGTATCTCATGTCTGAGTCAAATTTGTGTAACCAAATCATGTCGCATGATCTGTTTGGTTTGGTTTTCCTAATTGCTTCAGATCACTGTTCATTGGTTCCTAGGCCACAACCAGAAATACTGGAACTAAGTTCAAAATACTCATTTCTGCTTCTCAGTGGGAAATTAACTTGTGAGATGTGGTTCAGAAGGATATTTGTGGAGATGAATATGGACTGCAACATCTTCTCAGAAGTAATCTAAGCCCCAAAAAAGAATATGGAATAGGTTTTCATTCCATCCATAAGGTGAAAGAGGTGTTAATGAAGAACTTTAACTCAATTTTCCTCTGAGATGGTTCCTGGGACAGTTATGTTGTTGATGATATAAGGTAAGACAGCAAACTTCAGTCATGTTCAAGTTATCAAAAAGTCAAAAGTAGTCCCAGAATTTGGTTTCTGTTATAATTTATTATGATGAATATTCTTCCATTACAGTGTAATTGGAAAGGTCAAAACTGCACATTAATTCACAAATTAATTAATTCCTAAGCACTAAACAGTTAAAACTTGTGACAGATCTTTGTTTGTGTTAAACTCACATGCAAATTCGTAGATTCATGTCAAGTCATTAAAATGATGTGAACAACCAAAGACTATGTCTCACAATGCCTTTAGGGCTCCATTTCGCTATGCAAAGATGTCATCTTTAAGATTCATTTGCGGTCCACAATTTTTCCACATGAAATCTCAGCCTTACTGTTAAAGTAGTTGACATATGGATGGATGGATGGATGGATGGATGGATGGATGGATGGATGGATGGATGGACGGACGGATGGACAGATGGATGGACAATGTTAGAGCTCATGAAGTGTTACTGGCTAAATGCCACCTTGGCAATGTTAGAACTTTGCAAAAGAATTATGCAAGCTGAACTCCTGTTAAAACTCACCTAAATACAAGTGGTCTAACTAAGACACTGGTCAAGGGCTTTTCCCATGGATTGTTTATGAGATGATAAACTAGAGGCAATCATAGGTGCAGGTTCCTGGTGATTATGAAAAACAGGTCATTTGTAGAATTTCTACACAGGGTTTCTGTCTTTTGACATCTGACTTAGCAAATACAACCTTGTGTCCCTATTCCTTCACAAAATGTATAGGAAGAGTAGGCTTCCATCTAGCCTTATGCCAAGACAAAATTCTGCCATGCACCAAGATGCTCCATTCCTGGAAAAATTCTTCTGCAGGGGGGATGTAGGGATGTAATCCCAAACACCCATCTACTCTCTAAGCAATAACAATGCAGGAGCATCATGTGTGGGAGTTAGCAATCCACATTAGATTGCCAAAACTACTGCATTTTTGCTTGGTGATCCTCAAAGAGCACAGCATTTGGTGGATATCTGAGAGGACATGAGAAGCTTGTTCATGGCTTAGCCTCTGTCTTTGTAGATCAAAGAGCAAACTTGTTTGGCTTGCTCTGAAAAACACACAATCTAAAAAGTAACATTTTCTAAGGAAATTAAAAGACTAAGTATTTGTATCAGAAAACTATATCAGTCTTGACCTTTATATTCTCTCAGGAGAATGTCTTCATCAGGCTAAAATACTCTCTGCATCCAGTTGAGGAATGTGGCTGGGCAGTGGGGAACTCTGCAGGAGTAAAAGAGAATGAGTTTTTCCTTTTTCCTTCATATGCCAGTTCATATTATCTGTTTCCATACTCTCTTTCTCCAGAGCAGCAGGATACTCAGCTGTTCACAGCTATGTATAGGGCTGCCCTGTCCTGTTTGCTGCCGTCTGTGAAGTTTGATTTGTGTTTATTCACAATAAATGGTACAGTATAGTGTATGCTGTATATAAAATAATCCAGCAGCTTTGTGGCAGAGGGAAAAATACCACAGCTGGTGAGGTGGAACAAGAGAAAGGGAGGGGAAGATGCAATGAAACTGGCCTTTCCTCAAATACAGCTGTGCTTGCTTACTTGGAGGAGGCATTGGGTTTGCAGGATGGGGCGAGCAGAAGGGAGTTAGCGCAATCCAGGAAATGCTTGAGAGGAGCAGGGTACAGAAACAATGTTAACCTCAAGGGTGTTAAAAAGCAGGAAGCTTCTTTGGGAACTCAGAGGAGCCCCTACAAAGGGAACCTTTGGAAGTTGCTGGACTGGAAATTGAGACTGGGAGAAACTACTTGTCCTGCAAATTCACTGGGAATTTTGTTTTCAAATCCTCCTCCAGCTGGCCTCTTAAACAGTTAACTGTCTGTAGCTTATTAGCCTGTGTTATGCCAAGGCTGGGAGCCTTCTAATGTATTGACAGGTATTGACCAGCTCACAGATGCTGTTGATGGGGTTCTGACATATTCTTTTTTCCTAATGTGGATGAAAAAACTCTTTCTGTATTTCCAGCTCTTGCTATATGACAATATCTATGGAAAGAGTTTTGTTGTTTGCACTTAGAAGTGCATCACAAAATTCAAGGACTATCTCTTTGTTTGTTTTTTTGCTTGCTTGTTTTGTGTTTTGAAACAAATAAAGCCTTGCAAAGCCCTACTGTAGACCACACTGGAACTTCAGATATTTGCTACTTGCTCTTATTTTTCCATTTATTTTTATATCCCTTTTGTGGCTGGACACCAGGTGCCCACCAAAGCTGCTCTACCACTCCACTCCTCAGCTAGACAAAGGACAGAAAATAGAATAAAAGGCTCATGGGTTGGAATAAGGACAGGGAGAGATCACTCACCAGTTACCATCATGGGCAAAACAGACTCAACTTGAGGATATTAGTTTAACTTATTGCCCATAAAAGCAATGTAGAGCAATGAGAAATAAAGCCAAATCTTAAAAACATCTTCCCCCGTACTTCCCTTTTTCCTGGGCTTAAATTTTTTCTCACCCCACCCCAGTGGCACAGGGGCAGATAGAATGGGGGCTATGGTCAGTTCATCACGTGTCTGTCGCTTCTTCCTCCTCAGGGGGAGACTCCTTACACTCTTCCTCTACTCCAGTTTGGGATCCCTCCCACAGGAGACAGTCCTCCATGAACTTCTCCATGGGCTGCAGTTCATCACAAACTGATCCAGCATGGGTCCCTGCCAGTGTGGGTGCAGTCCTTCAGGAGCAGACTGCTCCAGGATGGGTCTCCTGCAGGGTCACAAGTCCAGAGAACCTGCTCTAGTGTGGGCTCCTCTCTCCACAGGTCCATGGGTCCTGCCAGGAGTCTGATCCAGCACAGGCTTCCCACAGGCTCACAGCCAGAAGGCATCCCCCTGCTCTGGTGTGTGTTCCTCCATGGGCTGCAGGTGGATCTCTGCTCCACCATGGACCTCCATGGGCTGCAGGGGAACAGCCTGACTCACCAGGGTCTGCACCAAGAGTTGCAAGGGAGTCTCTGCTCTGGCACCTGGACCACCTCCTTCCTCTCCTTCTTCACTGACCTGGGTGGCTGCAGAGCTCTTCCTCTCACATTTTCTCACTCCTCTATCTGGCTGGAATTCTGCAGGGTTTTTTCACCCTTCTTAAATACCATATCCCACAAGCTCTACCACTGTCACTGATGGTCTTGGCCTTGGCCAGTGGCAGTTCTTTCTTGGAGCCAGCTGGTGTTGGCCCTGTCACACATGGAGGAAGCTCCTGGAAGCTTCTCACAGAAGCCACCTCTGTAGCCCCCTACTGATAATACCTGGCCATCCAAACCCATTAAAGCCTTGTAACTCTCCGGACAAAAATTCTTTTATAGGTAAAGGCAAATTTCTGGATTTCTGCTGCATTGGCACCAAATCACTTGAATTTCATTCTGCGAACAAACACAGTTTCACAGCTCATTGCTCAGACAATGCACAGCAGAGAGGACACCAAACAAAGGGAAAAAATGTAGCCCGTAGTAAAACTAGTGGTAGCTAACCAGAAAAAGGTTTTCATTCCAAGTAGGAATGGTAATTTCCCTCATATAAAGCCCTCAAGTGGTGCAGAGAAGATGTTGCCACTTCAACCTGGCAAATAGATACATGGGCTTTTTTTCCTCCTTAAGCCATCCATAATAGATACAGTTTTGTAAACCTTTGTCCTGTAATCTTTGCAAGTAAACAAATGCAAGACAAATTAAAACAGGTGAGACTACCTAGACTCACTTCAGCAGACTGAGGCTTTCCCCGAAAGAGTTATACGTAGCTGAATAAGGTAATCCAAAAACAGTGTGAGGTGATCTGCATTTATCTACATTCAGGAAATAACTGCACAAAATGAACCTAATTCTTCTCACATTTGCACAGTTTTCAGATGAATTCCAGTATGATTTCTCTTTAGAGCATCCTGAATGAGAATCAAATGCATGGTTTCACACAGCAGCAAGGAATCCGAATAAGCTGGTCTGCCTTTCAGCAGTGGTGAAAATGGGCATATTATTTTGGAACAGCCTATGCAGCTGCTAGATATATATATATATATATATTTTTTTTTTTTTTTTAATATATATATATATATATTATTATATGTCCACATGGCTTCAGTCAGAATACGGGAAAGTATTACAACAGGCAGTGCTTGTGAGAGCTGTCAGTTGTACCGGGTGTACAAGCCCTTCTCCCACTCTCCCACCAGGCCAGAGGTTACACAGGATGCCTGTGCAGGTCCATCCTGTCCTTCTCTTAGCTCCTGCTCATAGGAGGTGGGGTCCAAAGGAGCTTCTCCCCGGGATGACAGCAGCACTCCAATGCAGCAGCTTACAGTCTTGAGGAAGTCATCAGCTCTCCATGGATGTCTGCCAGAACTGAGAGTGACTCCTGGGATGTTCACAGCTGCACAAAGTCCAGCTCCATAGAGAACGCCGAAAGCGAATGCCTTAAAAGTATCTTTGTGGAGATGTTTTTCAGTTAGTCTTTTGGGTAGAAATGCTTCTGAAATACTGCACAGGCTTTTTTTGCAAAAAATGTTCAACATATTCACCTCATTGCCTGCGGGAACTGCTCTTTAGTATCTAAGAGCTGTTCATGAGTGGATCTGTGGCTCTGTGCCTATCTCCTCCTGTGAGCATTTGTATCTTTTCTCATCTGTTAACAGCTTGGTTAATTTTCCAAGGAGATTAGAAGCAAGGCCTTAAGAATGACAAATGCTACTGAAAATAAAAGGGGAGAATTAAGAAGAAAGGCCCTGCAGACAATATCTATTTTGCTGGGATTTGGTTCTGCTGAGGAATGCTTTCTAGTGGATACAAATAATAAGTCATTACCTTTTCCAGATGATAGGAATGCATAATAGCTGCACTTTTCTGAGTCTCTTCTGAGTATCGTTTCTTTACTTTTTTCCAAATGAGTTCCTTGTAAAAATGTCACACTGCAGCGCTGCTCAAAGGCTACTTAATATTCTTCTTTTCTTAAAAGAGCTGTGTATTTCCTGAAATCTGAGGTTTCTCTAATCAGCTCTGAAAACGGCCCTTCTTCCACATTGTTCTTCTTACCAAATTAGAAGGAAACACACAAAAATCCCCCTAACCTGTGTATTCTTCATTTGGGAAAATGATAAGCTTTGGGAGCAACATTTTAATTGTTGAGATTCTTCTGTTGACTAAAATATTACTAAAGATAAAGGATTTGGTCTAGTCATGTTTTTAGAAGTACTTAGAAACCTGAGCATTTTACAAAATCTGACTCACTATGTTCAAGCTTAGAAGGCACCAGGCATGTCATTATGAACTTCTTGCTCATGATATGGAACATTATCAGGTTTGAACTGGTTTTAGTGGCATTTTTCAAACAACAAAATAGAACCTGTAAGAAAATAGAATGCGTAGTTCAGTGGAAAATACAATATTTCACAGTGTTTTACTCCAAACAGGGATAAAAATGTAAAATCTGAATTGTATTTATGCAGAAGTAGCATGATTTCTTAATATTGGAACACTTACTGTTTTATATAAGAACATTAGAAAATACTGATGTTAAAAATATCACATTAAAATGGACGTTTTAGCATTCAAATCTATAGTGATTCAAAATGATAGTTGAACTGAGCATTTTGTCCCATAAATATGAGCCATTTTTCTTCACTTATACTTAACTAAATTTAATACATTTAAATTGTCTGTTAAAAATGGTGAAACATGTTTTACTAACACTTAAAAATTAATACAACTATTGTCAGAAGATGTTTTACCAAAAAATATTATGATCAATTTTAAAGTAAAATAATCCTAGAAATACCTGCTCAGGTGCAAGTTTTTACATATACTTTGAACCTGTAAAACTGCAATAGGGCACAATTTTGCATGTGTACAATTTAAAATGGTGTGAACATACCTCTTCATTTCCAAAGGTGCAGGAAAGGACAATAACTGTATTTAACATTGCTTATGGAGCCACATAAGCACTGCTGAGTGTGTTGAACTAATTTTAACTGATTTTTTTTTAAAAGTCGAGTTATTTGCCTTCCCTCCACAAGTATATCTGTCTTCTAGAGCTCTGGAAGGCACAACACTCCAGCTGCATTACATATGTCCTACAAAAGCCCTCAAAAACACCAAGCACAGGAGCTGTGATGTAGAGATACATCCCATGATAGTTTGTTGGAGCGAAGCACAAAAAACAGGATAGAGAAGAATGTACAGGAGGATCATGAATCTTTGCAGATTCTGCTATTCTCCAGTACTAAATGCAGAAAAAGCAACACCTATAAAGTTTGCTTGAGCTATAAAATAAACAGCAAACAGATTCACTACTACTCCTGAAAATTGTGATGAAATTCCCTTCATGGATACTAACAAAAAGTTCCATGTTCCCTCCCCAGAAAAATGAGTGAGGATTGTATCAATAGTCTTAAATATTAACAACAACACAGTTGAGACAAATTATAAATTCCATTTTAATATTTTAATTATTTTAACTAATATATCTTTAAGTATTTGTTAATTTTCTTGCAAGTATGGAGGTTATAATAATAAAAATTTTACAAATATTTTTCCTTAATTGTTATGTTTATGAACAGGTGATATTCTACATGTGCCATAATTTCAAGAGTTACTTGGTTCCTACCAGAACAGCTCCATTCAGATAGGTATGAAAAGCAAGATAGAAAGCAAGACCTCTGTGTTTTATTTCAGTCTTTACACGTTCTAGACATCGAATTTCTTGTAAGTTTAAGGGAAAAGGATGATGGAAATTGCAAAGATCATAAGGATGTTTGGTCTGTCTGAATGAAAATGTCACAATTCCCAAAAGACAAGAAATCTTAAGCTTATAAAGAATTCACCCACAGTGAAAGAGATGAATACTTAAAAGACTCATCAGCACCTCTTCTGTGATGTGCTCTAGCCTTAAAATGAACTTTGGGTTGGCAGAGCTGCAGAAAAATTGTGTAATTGCTACAGAGGAGCAGCAGTGAGTGGGTTAGTAGAAGGGGGAATAGGCAGCAAGCAGGGAAAAGCAGAGGCATTTATACATATTATATTTATTACATATATCTAAGATAACCTAATTCCACCCAGTACCTGCCACAAAGCACTGTGGGGGATCTGTGGGCACCCTCAGGGCTTGAAACTGCTATTTCTCTTTCATTTGAGTTCTTTTCCAGTCCGCTGTTTCTTCGATTTCTGATACACAGCACTTAACCCTGTGCAGCAATGGGAACCTGAGTTTTAATGAGTGACAAATGGGTCCTAAAATTTTATTAAGTTTGTCACTTCAGGGAGGGGTGTACATACATTTCCACATTAAAGCACATATCAGAAACACCAGGAGTTGAAGCGTAGCACATACAACCAAAGAAGGAACTCAATGGATAGACATCTCTAGACTTCTTTTTCTTTAAGCAGCAGACCATATCAGCTTCTCTTGTTGCCTGTTGTAAGCACTTCCAAACCATATTGGCACCATAAAGCACTCCAGTATTATTTTGAATAGATTCCATACCTCTTTAAACTTTGGATCTAGTCAAAAGAATAATTCTACAATAACAGTGCTGCATTTCTTCCACCCTCTGCTCATCTCCAGAGCCAGACTATTTGTTGCATGATGCTCTGTAGCTCAGTCTGCTATCAGCAATGTAGAAGCATTACAGCAATCAGATGAAATCTGCTTTATCACCAGCAAAGATGTTGCCAGAAAAATTTCAGATTACCACAGTTTTTATACTAACTCAGTAAAATTGCACATGTTATTTAAAGCATGTCTTGATTTTCTGTTCTGGAGTTGTATTTTCAAGCACAAAACTTGTGTGGCTTAGTTAGCAAATTTTTTTTAATTGAGCAAGTGCATACTTTGCACAAATTATGAAGGTAGAATATGAAACATTAAGGTAGCTAAAAATTACATTTTTAGTAAGGAAGTTTTGCATGTTTAGCCAAAAACCAAACTTGTAAGCTGATTTTCATTGCATGATGAATTCGTAAAAAATTTGCTGTGGCCAAAGCGAAAATTTTGGTCATTTAGCCTTATGGCTGAAATGTCTACTGACCTCTCCTGTGCCGAAGCAACCCCTCTTACTGTGTTCCCACGACTCCCTCTGGTGGCAAACCTCTCATTCAAGCTGCAGGACAGCCTCTTCCCTTGGTTTTCTCTCTCATGTTTCAGATGGATTAAGAGGCATGCTGGTGGATTCTCATCAGCTGCTCATCAGCAGCTCATTCAGGCAGTGGAAGTCCCATTAAAGTTTTTTGTTTGCGTTGTAGGAAACTTTTTCTTAATTTCAGTAAGAGCTACCTGTTCAACCTAATAAAGAAACTACCATTAAATATGCATAATATTGAAAAGACTGTATAAAAATGCTAATTTGAATAAATAATTTGTAAAAAAAAAATTAATATTTCTGGTTTACATAATTCCCTTTCACGTAGCCCACCACTATATATACACCTCGGAAATGGTCCTGGTTTCTCTCAGGCCAGGCTGCTGAGGCCAAGAGCCTCATCACAAATGCAAAGGGACTTATAGTTCCCAGTTAGGGTCATGCTAGGAGAACTAAACCTGGGTTTTCTTCTTCAGTGGGGAAATTCACAGCACTCAGTTATATAAAATAATCTTAATACCTATTAACTCACTTCCATTTTAAAGGTTTTTCTTTTCCCACCATTGCAGACAGCACTGCCCACCTGCTGCAGCCCTTGCAGACCATCCTCCCCTACCTGCTGCATAGGCACGTGGCAGTGGAGCCTGGCAGTCTGTGTGGGCAAGAAATCCTAGAAACGTGTTAGAATTTGGTGGCAGAAGATCCACCATAGCCTGGCTGGCCATCCAAACTGATTTGGTACAAATTAAGTCACTTTAATGATGGCTAAAGTAATTCGTTAACACTGAATTGCAAATTTTTCACTTGTGACTTGTTCTTTCTTGTCCCCATCTGACCTCATCAAGCAATAACAATGGCTAAAATATTAAGAGAAATTACAGATTTTAAAGAAAAAGTGATCATCCTCAAACTCACAGCTGAAAAGGAGATGAAAATATTTCTGTTTACCCTGCTGTCAAATCAAATGTGTTTATTGGTTACATTACAAAGATCAGTAACGGGGGTTTTTGCAAGGGCACTGTGTTGGTAAGTCACATTCCATACCCACACCAAGCATGTAATTCCTCCTCTCATCATGAATAAATCATCTTAGCTGAGTGCATAAGGATGATTACAAAAGCAGCATTACTGGCCCAAAAGGCAGAATGGTAAGTGGTATGTCTGAGAAATGAGGGGAGAATGAGCTATGAAGCACCGTAAAGCAGGATGGTGATGTACTGGTGATCAAAACAGAGCAGTCTGCCATTAAACCATAGTGTGCATTACTGGGAGACTAAGGAGCTCTCTTTATGTCACCTCTGCTAAACAGACTCCTACTATTTTTAACATTTTAATTCAGGTTATAATTCAGGTCTCTCTTTCAGACACACATGTGTCCCTGATGATATATACATACACAATATATGTGACATAGTTTTCCATTGCCTAAAATGGAAATTTTTATTCAGTGATTTCTTATTCCACGGCTGTTGTTCTTCTGAAGAAAGGTAGTTCCTGTTACGTGATCTTAGTGAATTCATTATGACTAAGACTCTGGTCTTTATCCTGTGAGTATCTATGCATGGGGTTTTTATGCTTGAATTTTATTTTTCTAGATGAATCATACGTATTGCAGCTCCCATGAAGCAGAGGCATGCCTGCCCCAGTGATGTGAAATCAAAATAATGGTACAAATGAACCTGAACACATCAGTCCTGTCCCCGTCTGACAAAATAGAGTAAACCCTTGCAACACATTTTGTCCTCTTAGGTTTGTCCTGTATTAGAACTTCTTAGAGTAAATTGAGGACGGCCAACTACAAAAATAAAGATCAGCACCAGAGACTATTCCCAGAGCCCAGTACCATACCAATGCCATAACCATTTGGTTGCATTTTTCCATCCTGAGACTTTTTTTCTCTGTCCAAGTGGATCTTCTTTTTCTAGCTACAGAGTTTCAACTCTACAGCTGAAGGCAGAGCTAGCTCAACCAGCTGAAAAAAAGAGCACTCTCCTGGTACAGGGACAGTGTGGATCCAAACACCTACAAACTCAGGAATGGGTAGAAATCAGAATTTCCTGTTCCTGGGTAAGTGGTTCCAAATGTCAGCTATAAGTATGACCATGTAGATAATGAATTAAACAGCAATATTGTCTGCAAAGTCTCTGGATTTTGTCTCAAGCATTCAGTGCTGGGGAGCCTGAAACTGTACTGATCTGTTCAGTGTGGAGTTGTTGGCACCACAGACTGTGAATGACATGAACCGAACAGAGAAAACACAGTAACAATGAGAATGAGGCAATGGCTAAAATCCAGAATTTAAAAGGAAAGTTATGGGAGAGTTGGGGTTGTTGGTGGAGGTCATGATCAGAAATTTGGGTATCTCAAAGACTGACTGCTGCTAAGTGGGTAGGATCTGTTATCCATGTCTGTGGTGATAAGACAGGAACAGCAGCCTTTAATCAAAGAACAGATAGTTAGGCTAGATAAAAAGGCACATTTTCTTGCAGCAAGGTAATTATGCACTAGAACAGCTCACCAGGGGAAACAGTAGATTCTCCATCATCAAAATACTTGAGCTACAGGATGGATACAGATACAAACTCATCCAGCCTGGGACTAGCAGAGAATTTGACGACCTCCAGCTTCCACTTCTAATGTTATTTTTCTAGGTGTTAGGATTTTCAGAGCACATATGAGGGGTGAACTGAGGTGAAAATTCACCTGAACTCTGGATTGCAGTAGATGTTCTTCAGGGAATATGTTTTGCACATGTCTAAGTGAAGTAGATGCTTGTATTTAGGTGCCTGAGGAGTCTTCAGAGTAACCTTGACAACATCTCCAGGATAAGGCAAGGGCAAAGATGCTCTCTGCAAAGATGTTTTGGACACAATATTTACAGCTGAGCACAGTAATATCCATTCACAGTGTATTGGCATCTGACAAGCAGAGAATTTTAGATGTCAGTGAAGCACGACTAGCTAATAATAACAATTGCATAGTTTACTTATGGATGTAAATTTGTGTGGGTTCCTCAGGGCCAGTAAAGCAAAGAACACAGAAAATTTTCTTTTCCCAAGTCTGCAACAAAATCATGCAATTATATATACAAAACTGTACAGTTAATTCTAGATGGATAATTTCCTACCTAAGCAGTAAATGCGTACAACTCAGGTTTAAATATGGTATAATTCAGGCACAAACTCCTTTCCATACCTAAGTAAGACTACATAGCCACAGTTCCACTTTTTCTTCCTGCTCTGCTTCATCATTAACCAGTCCAGCATTTACCCTGAGTGCTGCAGAGGCAGTTCCTCTTTTAGATTCTTCATGAGTTCAGCTGTCTGAATGAACAGAAACCATAATTGCCTACTGTTCATATCAGGATCTCCTTGAATATCCCTGTTTTCAAGTACATACATTGATGGTGCATCCTTAGGTAAAACTACAGTGGGGATTACATACACTTAACCAGTCATCAAAGAATCAAAAATAGTGTCAGTAAAGATTCACAGTCCCATACATCCAAGTTTTTTTCTATGTAACTCCCTAAGCCATTACCTGCCAACACACTCTTGGGAAAAAGTGGATCTTATTAGTGGATGTAATTTTTTGTGCAAAAATACATATATCAGTGGCACCATACATAATGAAGACACACAGAATACCATTTGAATGATACCCTTGTTCTTCTGTGACTTTATTCATCAAAAAGTCTTGTGGAATAGATATAATTAGCATTGCTCAAGTATTTTATTTTTTCCAGGGATTAAAGCACTAATTGTCACATTACACCCCAGCCACTATTTCTAGCCCCAATCCTGTCTCTCCTTACCCCCACATTCCTTCTCTTTCCCCAGCCTTGCTTTTTCCCCAGCCACAAGGTGCAGCCCAGCCACAGAGACGGGACAGCAGCTGGCCAAGGGGAAGGGCTTCCCTGTAGGTTTGCTGACATTGTTCAAGGGTACTTAGCAAGGCTCTGGCTTCATGCAGTTCCTTTTGCCAAGAGCCTGGTCTCTGATCATGGCACATTCTGGCACCAGGATGCTGTGTTTCCCTCTGTGTGTCCTTTTCACTGCTGGGTTTTTAACTCCACAAGTCACAGTTAGTCCTGCACACATGGCCATGGGTCGCAGCTGCATGTGGGTGGATGCTGGAGTGCCAGGGCAGAACAAATCTCCATCTCATTAAGATTTGTGGTCATTCCTACTAATGCAGCAATGTTACTGAGACACTTGGAGAAGGGTGGTTCTTTGACATACTGCAAAAGTATGTACTTTTGCTAACAGGTAGTTGAACTATTAAAGGCAATGTTCTCATGCCTGTAAATGAGCTCATTGGTTTAGTCTAGAAGAAACAATGCATATAGACAGCAAAAGGATTCAACAATTTTTTTTTTTTTTTAATAAGGCCCTATTCATGTGCCAAGGTTGAAGGATCACCTTTATATATAGGTTGGTTCTGGGAATAGATTTTGTTTCGGTTTGTGGTCAGATAGGAGCAAAAACTGCTTCCCACAGATACGTTTTCCCATCTTTCCCTAAGTTACTTCTGAATAATCATTTTTTCATCATCTTCTTTTCTCTATTTTTTCCAGTCACTGGATACTTTATTTTTCACTTACTGCAATATTTTTCATGTACATTTTGAATCTACTTCTTAACGTCCTTGGTGATTTAATGAAATTCATATGACTTTGATTTCTTTCCAGAATTGCAGCCTAAAACATATTTCCTATCCTCTCTTTGATGTTTTGCTTTAGGGGAATGTTCTTTAGATGGACTATTCTTAAATGACACCCTCTGTGAAGACTCTATTCCTTTCCGTAAGTACATTTTAAGCTCCTTCTTAATAGTGCACTCTAGTATTCACCTTCAATGTCACCCTGCTCATCACATCAAAGTAACGTGTGTCCGTAGTGCTCCACTGGGCTGTAATGAGCAGTGTGCCTGACAAACATCCGACGATGTGCATGTGAGCACATTTCAGTGGGGTATCTCCTGAAATCACACCCTGCTTGAAACAGAGCTAACTACGCTCCTTTCCAAACAACCAAATTTGTCTCCCAGCTGAAATAACAGGATCTCTTCCCAAATTCTGGTCTAGAGGATTAAAACTCCTCAGAGCACCCTGTGGCGAGACACATGAAGCCTGGAGAGAACTGAGCTCCTCTGAAGCCTTGTAGACGTCTTCTGGGTGGGAATGGCAGGGGGAAGCAGTCCTGTTAGTCAGCACTGCTTCTCCAAGCACAGGTCATACAGGCCCCTGTGCTACTACACATGTGGTTACTGCCCTTTGTCCTGGAGTCTCACTATTTTTGAATCATAGGAAGGTCAGATATTTCAGATCACAATCTCACTAGTGATGACTAAGTGTTTTCATAACATATGCATCCCTCAGTAGCCTGCTACCACTGTAATTCAGGCTGTTCAACCCCTAAAGACTGATTCTGAAATAGTCTCTTCCCCAGGCAAGCACCTCCCCAGTTGAAGAGTTCAGAGTACCCGGGCAAGGGCAGACCAATGAGTGTTGCTCCAAAGGCACCTTCAGGGCTGATGTGTTTGACATTGTTTTGCTTACACTTCCTGCTGCAAATCAAGATGACACTTAGAAAATTAATATATAAAGCCCCTTTATTGAACCACTACATCCCGTTAGCAGCTCAGAGACCAGCTGTGAACACTTGCTTGCCAAAGCTCCCTGTTGACATCGTGAAAGCATGAAGCTTTTAATCAGACCACACAGAGATAATTTTTTAACCTTTTCCCCCACCACTTTTCCCTCCCCAGTGTGCTGGCCTTGGCGTTTCATAACCCAGCAGAGATGTATTTTTAGAAAAAATGGACAAATCCATCAAATTCTAATGCCCCATTTGAAACTGTTCAAAAAACAGCATACATGAAATAAGGGTTTTCATTGTGATTTTCAGTGATTAAATATATATCAGAAAGATGTCACAGGGACACTGCACTAAAAATTTAATGTTTGGAGGAGGAAGTATATACATATGTTCTTAAATAGAAAATTTTCCCTGCACTTTGGCCACATTACACTTATTCGTAAAGACAATTTTTCAAAAATAATTACTACTGGAGCTGTTCATAGTATTAGTTTTCATAAATTCATACAGTTATAATTAATATGTGCCTTTCAAGGACCTAAAAGGGAAGGCATTCAATATTTCTTGTCTCTAATTTTAGTATGATCTGATTTTCCTCTGGTTGCCTTTCCAAACACCTGGGGCCAGCCATATGAGTAAATTAGATTGTGCTAAAATGCATATTAATGAAGCTCAAGCAATGATTCCCTAAAGGGACAGTAAAACTATATATAGCTCCTTTTTTCCCCTTCTCTTGGTTAATGTGCCTTTCAAGACATTTAGAGCCAAGTAAAATCATGCCATTTTGGAATAGCCAAACAAACAAAAAAAAAACCAACAAAGAAACTCTTAAAACAAAAAACTGAGAAGCCTGTTTATTTGAAGTGTCTAAATGATCACTCCTTTTAGCACTTGTATTTTAGAATTGTTTCCTATTAAAAATGGATTTCCTATTAATTTATTTATTTATCCTATGTAAAAAAATATAATATCAAGACATTTGGTAAGAAGTGGCATATTTTTAAACTGCCTACAGCAATCTCTACATTCTCTTCTCCATTAAAAAACCCCAATTGCTCATTATAATGGATAGCTGTGGAGGGTGACAAGCAATTACCACGTGTGACTCAGTACACAGACGGAAGAGTTTTGGAAAAGGACACAATACTAAACCCCACTTCCTCAAGAAAGTCCAGTGGAGCTCTTGGGGATTGTCTACAGCAGCAGTTCAGTCTGGACAAGGCGGATGTTTTTTAAGTGGGTCATTGCGTACCATGCCTTGGTTCACACCACAGAGTGGTCAAAGAGCACATGGACCTGATTCATGGAGGAGAAACTAGACTGGAAGATACACCCAAGAGGCACACTGAAAGTGCCCTGACTGCTAATGGGCATTCAGCTCACAGAAAGAGACAAGTGAAGTCCAAAACGGAAACAAAAATATGTGCGCACTGGCTCCTCAGCACCACCACTTTTAAGTCAGGTAGATGCAGAGGAAACTGCTTGAATGACTAGGGAAGCCCAGTTTATCATACCAGAAAAAATTGGTTTGGTTATTAGAACTAAGGATTAGAAAGGATGTGACTCAGTGATTAACTGCAGGAAGGGAACAGAACCACCAATTCACAAAACAAACTGACACAAAAACAAGTGAGTATTAATTACTTACATCCTAGAAATTAGAAGGAAGGATTAGAAAGAATATCTAAACAAAACTGAACTTTTGCAACAACTTTTCATCTGTAATATCATGGCTTATGAGAGCTCCAAATGTTTTTAAAATGCAGGTTATGGAAGGAATTGTATAATTTTTTTTAATTTGTGCAATAATAAGTGCAGGAGACAGAATATGAGAGTTAAATCTGTTTGAAAGTGATGATTGATTTCTAAGCATTTTCAAAGCACTTATCCAAGTTGTCCTTCTTGCTATAATCAAACCACTTTTTAAACAGGTTCAAGTAATTTTAAGTGCCTTTCAGTGTAAAAAGAGGGGGGAATATAAGGTAACTTACCACAAAAAAAAACTGAGCAGATCTTTAGGATGAAGAATAATGTCTCTGTTAAATTGGATAGAATATTGATAGTGGCACATTTGTTAATTGTGGTAATTGCTTACAGCTATCTCTGCATTTCTCTCTTTTTAAGTACTGCAGTACTCATTACAATGGATAACAATTTCAAACAGTGTCTTTACAAACAGTGTAATTGTCGAGCAATTGCAGCTTGTGGATCTGCATGCCAGTCATTGTCAGTCATCAGCCCTGCCCAGTTATGTATTTATATTTATTGCATATTATAGAGCATATCAGAAAAGGCAATCAAGAACAGAGACACTCAGATTCAGTGGCTATCTCTCCAAGAGTTGTCCATCAGCCAGAGGCTTTGCCATGCATGATTTTCAATTAGAAAGAGAACCTTTATATTTGAGAACCTTTCATATATTTATTCAGGTTTTCATTTTCTTCTGAGCACCCCTTCAGAGTCAACAATTGACAATACAGAATAAAAGCTCTCTCTGAATTTAATGAAATTTAATTTTTTCATTCCACTCTTCTCTCCCACCGAAATGAAATTTTTAACCATGGCAAAGCCTTACTTGTTACTTTAGGAACAGCATTCAATTTTACAAGTATCGACGTTTCTTTTTGAGGGTTTTATTATTACCATTATTTGCTTTCTTCCCCTACTGCTTGTGCTGTTCCCTTCTCTCACTTCAAATACCCAACCTCTTGCTTTTCTCTTTGAAGACAATCCCAGCCTCCCCTTGCCGTCATGGGTAATGTTTGGAGTCTATTGTTTCCCCCACCAAGAACTGCAGGAACAAGTATCTTCTATCTGCCTCCCCTCTGCCTCCTCACTACTACCTATCTCTAGGACCAGGCAAAACATGTCTGTCCTCCTGAGTCTGAGCAACTGTTCTTGAGGCAGGTATCCTGGTAGGAAATGATCATTTGTTTCCACTGATTCCTCTGGACACCCAGGACACTGGCAAAATTTGACTCACTTATGTGCTATCCATCCTTGATGTGGATAAAACTGAAATTAACACTGTCCCCTCCAAGAAGTAATGATTTTGTGAAGGTTTTGGAATCACTTATGATGAAATGGGCAATGAAATGGTAGAACAAAAGCCACCCACATATAAGTGCACAGGCAAAGAATTCTCTCACTCAGAAGCAGTCCTGGGCACTATAAAGGAAAATCCACTATTTCAGTATGTTCTCCCAGGAATGAAACATTAAATCAGAGTTCTCGCAGAGTTTCTTGGGACTCTGCTCTTATTCTATAACCATAGGATGGTTTAATTAGGCTTTGAAAAATTAAAATGCCAAAAAGAAATTTGAGGAAATATTAGCAAATGCAGAATTTCAAACTGAAAATAGTGACAAAGCAAGATTTAGCTAAGATTTTTTTACTACATCTGACAGTGTCTTTCTATAAAAGTAATTCCAGGTCAGTTAAATTGCTCTTGGAAAAATTAAAACTTATGCATAAAATATGCAAGACCTTTAACTTCTCATTTTTTATGTTTTAATTGTATGGCAAAACATTTTGCTAAAGTAATTTTGTGCAGTTAACTTTGAAGCAGTTTTAAAAAGTCAATGACATGGTTTTAAAATATAGCACATGAAACAATATTTCCATCAACATGCAGCAGTTGCCATAAACAGCCTTAATTTCCAGACTAAATTAGTCCTCTAAATATATTCAGACAAATTAATGCAATGGAAAATTATAGAACCCAAATTGTATATTTATTTATTGCAACATGTTTCACTTGCATCTCATCTGCCATTCATACAAGGTTACTTCAAGTTTAGTAATTTTTCCCCTTTTCATGCTCAAATTGAGAGGAAAACATGACTCCAAATGTTCATAACTGAGTTGAAAAACACATTTTGGACTAATCTGCTCACTAATCAGCAATATTATTTCCTATATATCATGCATTATAATTTCATTTAAATTGTTACTGCTGTGTTCAGCTGTTTAAGACTTCAAGTAAGTGAACAATAATTAAAATTGGTTTTTCAGTTTATGTGTAGGCTGGTTTTGAAGCAGCCAGCCCTATGAAATGAACTGAGTTGCACAGAATCACCAGTACACGTGCAGGGTTTTTTTCACTGTCTGTCTCCTGATAACAACTTTGTAATTGGTTTTGGAGTGGCACACAGTGCAGGCAGCCTGAACTGGAGCACTACTGAGACTGGCTTCACTGAGAGAGTGTTGTATTCTTTGAGGACAGGATTTCTAATAGCAAAGAAAACCCTCTTAGATAACAATATACCACTGATCATCTCAGGTTGGGACAATAGAAAGTAGATTACCTCCCCCAGCAATTGCAAATGCTGAAAATCAAAAGTGGTGAGTGGTAAAATTTATTTCATAGTCCTAAAAAAGGCTTCTACTTTATTACAAAGTAAGGCCCGGTTTCTATGACACAGCAGACTGTCCTCTAATTTTTCTGATTATTTTAAAATGAAGACTTTTTCTCTTCTTTTAGACATTACAGCTTATTATGAACAGAAACCTTAATTGTTCAGTATGCCACCTGTTTGACAGAAGGAAATGAAGAACAATTACTGTCTGTGGATTTCACATGGAGCCAGGAAAGACAATGAAAAATGAAGCAAGTTATGTTTTATAAGGGAAAATGAAAAGAAGCCATTTATGAGCACCGAAATTAATGGCTCTCCTTGAGATATATGTATATTTTTATTATTTTATATGTTTTTATGTCTCACAGTTGAATTATATTAGCCTTACCTTCTTTCTGGTACTTCTCAAATCTCTCGTCACACTTTGATGAGGTGTGGGGAGCTGGGAGTGGGAATGGATACCGACAGAATGAGGATCTCCTGCTTCTGCATGTCCATGTGAGCCAAAGAGAGCCACTCTGCTCATCCCTCATCCCAGGGAGGAGAAGGCTTTGTGAGCAAAACATGTTGTGTGCTGGTCCCTTACAGGAGCTCCTTAAACATCACTAAACTGATGGCATTCCCAGGTGTGGCCAATTCTGGTTGAACAGGTCAAAAGCTGGCTGTGAGGAGCTGAAATAATCACAAATATGAAACCGGAATAAAAATGCGGAAATAAAGAAAGAGACTAAAATTACATATAGTAATGACAAATTAATTACAAATACAGTTGAGTCGCTGCAAAATCTGCTGGCTCTTCCATATCACCTCTGTCCCTTCTTCCATTCACTTCATCTGATTAAAATACTCACTTTATGTCATGTCTGACATCAAGTAAGACAAACTTGGAAAATCCCACCCAGGACTTCTCAAGACCAGGTGCCTCCAAAGTATCCAGACTTGCCCTGGAAAAATTGGGTTTTGAGGTTCTCAAAACCACAAAAAGCTTTTGGTGAATGACTTCAAGCTGGGAAACCAACGGCTGCCTTTCTCCAATCTCTCAGAGCAGTGAATCTATGGCAAATAAATAGTTGCTGTCTAGCAACATTGATATTAATATTCTGTCTGGGGAAGTCTCTATTGGCTGTATGATTTATCATGAAAAGTTGGAAGAGCCATAACTGCCAGCACACAGGTCAATCATGGGCACAAAAAAAATGTTCATATGGGCAGCATAGGGCCACCCAGCTCCAGATGTACAGAAACTCCTTTTCCAGATGCCTTATATGCAAAAGCACATGGAAAGCTATGTCCCATATGTTTTTTGTGCAGTGCACGGGATTAAAACCTGTAGTAGAGGAAATCTTACCTTTTCTCTGATCTATGGCAACCCTAGCAGTAGCTGTGCTACCTTGCAGGCCCTTCCAGACCAGTGCCCAGAGCCTGGGCTTTGCAGCCATGGATCTTGTCAAGAAGGTCTGAGTGAGACACACTGAATCACACCACACACCTCAGGGTTACCCTTGGTTTGGCCAGCAGCAGCAGCTGCAGGACAGGGGTTTGTGCCCAGGGAGAGGTCCAATGCTCACCAAACCCAGGGTAGCAAGGCCCCTGACAAGAGCTAGAGCAGCACACTTTCCTCTGCTTCACAAGTGCTTTTTGGAGGTGGGAGGTTCTGGGAAATTAACACCCAGTGGACATTTTACCCATCAAGCATGGCAGTGAAGATGACAATGAATATATTTCAATTGAATTTCCTTTGAAAGAAAAGTTGGCCATGGAGGAAAATAGAGCTGCATTTAAGCTTGAAGAAATTATTTCCAAAACCAGTTTTTTCAGGGTTTGCATAAAGTCATAAAAGCAGGTAGGTAAGCAATGTACAGCAGCTGCCATAACATCTCAGTCTCTCACACATGCCATACCAAAGTGCTCCAGAATGGCTTTTCCTCTTAGGAAGGTAAAACAAATGCACCAACATCTCTCAAATACAAAACATATTTCCCCAAAACTCCATAAAGAAAGCAAACTTGAAAATGTTTTTTCAGATGGAACTCTACTCAAGTACAGCACTGTGGTAGTGGGTTGACCCTGGCTGGACACCACATGTCCAGCAAAGCCTCTCCATCGCTCTCCCCTTCAGCTGGACAGGGGAGAGAAAATAGTATGAAAGACTCGTGGATTGAGATAAGGAGAGATCACTCATCCGTTACTGCCATGGGCAAAATCACTTGACTCGGGGAAATTAGCTTAATTTATTGACAATCAAATCAGAGTAGGATAATGAGAAATAAAACCAAATCTTTAACACCTCCCCCACACCCCTTCTTTCTTCCTGGGTTTAATTTCACTCACAATTTTTTCTCCCTCCTCCTCCACAGCAGCACAGGGACAGGGCATGGGTGTTGTGGTCAGTTCATCACATGTTTTCTCTGCTGCTTCTTCCTCCTCAGAGGGAGGAGGACTCACACTCTTCCCCTGCTCCAGGGCGGGATCCCTCCCACGGGAGACAGTTCTCCATGTACTTCTCCACTGTGAGTCCTTCCCACGGGCTGCAGTTCCTCACAAACTTCTCCAGCACGGGTTTTTCAATGGGTGCAGTCCTTCAGGAACAGACTGTTTCAGCGTGGGTTCCCCACAGCATCACAAGTCCTGCCAGGAACCTGCTCCAGCATGGGCTTCCCACGGACTCACAGCCTCCTTTGGGCATCCCTCTACTCCAGTGTGGAGTGCTCTACAGGCTGCAGGTGGATCTCTGCATCATCATGAATCTCCGTGGGCTGCCAGGGGACAGCCTGACTGACCAGGGTCTTCCCCACGGGCTGCAGGGGAATCACTGCTCTGGTGCAATTGCTGTTCAGACAGGCTTTTTGCCCCCTTAAATACATTATCCTAGAGGCACTACCACCATCACCAATAGGCCCAGCCTTGGCTAATGACGAGTCTTTCTTGGAGCCAGCTGGCATTGGCTCTATCCGACACATGGGAAGCTTCTGGCAGCTTCCCATAGAAACCACCCCTGTAGACCCCTGCTACTGAAACCTGACCATGCAATTCAAATACAAGCATCTTTCCTGCCTCTCACTTCCCTGCCTCCCTCCCTTACCCAAAAAACAATGTCCTGGGGAAATGAGTAGTTGCTGTAGTTACTCTTGACAACTGTTGTGTTCAGGTTTTGGTGAAGGCAGAAGACATTAGAACCACTGAATATTTGAATTAGTCTCAGCAGGTCAATTACTACAAAGATTTTCTGCTCTAGTTGCTTGCAGAGAGATGTGCTCTTCTTAAAATCCTAGCTATTTCAAATCTATTTGCAAAGCAAGATATAACAGTGTGAAAAAATCAGTTGAAGACAACAATTTTATTGGAGTTCACATGCTACAACAATGTGTATGAACACAAAGCTTCTAGCAAGACAAACAAGCAATCCTGGAGCTGTTTTTAAAGATATCTGCTGTTTGCAGCAATGTAGGATGAGCACTCAGTCAGTTTAACAGGTTTCCTCCTTGATCAATTATTTAGCCTTTCCTTTTCTTTTCCTGAAAGTATGGGTTTGTTTGGTTTTTTAATTTGGTACTATCACTACCTTTAATAAAGGGTGTATCCCTGTATTTCTGCATGTTTGAGTTTGGAGAACTACAAATCCCTGCTTTCATATCTCTGTTTCAGTGATTCCTCTCTATCCCCAGTAGTTTGTCAGGCAGGAGAAGGATGAGAAGTCAACAGAAGTTCCAGCAGATCAAAGAATAGGCTCTGTCAGGTCTCCACTGCCCCCACATCCAATATGATGTTGCAGTCCCCAGGGGCCAAAGCAGAACCTTTCATATGAGAACTTGTACTCAAGAAGTTCCAGAATACCAAAAAATTGATGAAAGTCAAATAAAGTCTGTAGGCTTGAGATTCACAGCACTAAGGGAAGAACGAACACCATTACACACAACCAGAGTAGCTGTACTACAAAAAGGATATAGAAAATAAGATGTCTGAGTAAAATTAGCTAAAACTGCACTGTAATCTTCAATAGAAAAAGAGGTCCTTCAAAAAATTTCCTTCCAGAAACCTTGCATCTGGTATTTATTTCCATACACTATTTTTTTTTTGCTTTTATTCAAATACTTTATATACGCTTAAGATGCAATTGATATTTAAATTTTGTTCAATCCCTATGAGGCTCAGTGGACAGAAGCAATTCAGTCAGAAACAGAATGATGTGAAAAGCATTGAGGGAGTGCCTTTTCATTCAGTGTGCAGAAAAATTAATATCCACAGGACAGCTGTTAAATAGGGCAGATTTTTTTTCATTGCTTCAATACTAAAAGCCACACTGATTTTGTACAAAGAAAGCATTATGTGCTCAAGAAAGATGGGTGACAGAGCTGAAATTTGCTGAAAGGCAGCTGGGAAGAATGTGTTCTACTTATTTGTAATGAAGAATACCACAATAAACAACTAACAGCTGTTGCTTTACTCACATTAAAGACTTTTGCTTTTTTTAAAAAAAATAAACCAACTGATTTTGTCAATAGAACAATACACAAAACTCCTAGCTGCACAATTGAAAAGTAGGCAATGTTGAGTGAGATATAATAATTAGTCAAACTTACCAGTTTATATCTCTGGTTAGAAGGAAATTATCCTACCATTAACGATCAACAGTTAAGTAAATAGCCCAGAAATAGCCTTCCTTAAAGACCACAGGGCCAACAGCAGGACAAGCAAAGTAGCAAAAGAGACACACATGCACTCTGTAAAAGCTACAAACCCACAGGAGCCCTCAAAACCCAAGCCAGGAGCAGCCTGGTGCACGGTGCTGGAATGGCAGGGGCAGAGCACACCAGGTACCTGCCTTGAGTCACTTGCTGGATCTGGACAGCTCCTCTAAACTCAGGCCTAAAATACCAGATAGTTACATGGTGCCCTGTTTCTTGTCAGAGGAATGAAACAAGGTGTTATATCAGTTAAACCTGGAAAGTAGAAGCAGGAGAAGCCCCAGGCTGAGGAGGACTTTTCCAACATGCTGAGCAGAAGTACAGGTCTGGTCAAAGCAACTGGCTTCTTTGAAAACTCTGAATGGTGAGAAATAGCTGGAACCTAAACTATTCAAATAGCTTCATCTTCTGATGCATTGCCATGGTATACCTTATTCTCAGCAGGAAGGTTCTGCATAATGACACCAGCTTTATCTCCTTAGTACAACTGTCTGAAGAGAGAATTTAGAAGTACAGGCTAGGAAAAATCCTCTCCACGGCTCCAATGCAGACTGGGGAAAAACCACCTTTTTCCCATGGGTCCCAAAATTTCTTGCAACATCGAGGTCACATATCAACCAGTGCAACACCACACCTAAACTCTCCTCCCTCAAAGGGAGTACCACGTTTTTAATTTGGTATAACAAGAAGTTTTATAATTCGTTTGAACTGGGAGGAGAAATAAGGCCTATTGTTTCTCATCATCTAATCAATGCTTCTGCCAGCTGAGGGCATTAAAATTACAATCTATCTGCCTCATACTTGCATCAAAATATGAAGAAAACATCAGCAGAAAAAAACTTATATTCTTCTCCATACTACACTAGAGCAAATTTCCTGCATTATGGAAAAAGAACCCATATTTGCACAAAATCCACAATAATGCAAAAAATAAATGGAAAATTAGATTTTCCTCCCAAGCCTAAAATGAAATATGGAAGTACAGGTGGGGGAAATTTGGAAGGGAACACTTACATGAAGTAATTTTTCTCAGAAAAGTGACAAAAATTTAAAATAACATTTGAAATTCTACTCTTAGAGTTGCACTTCAGTTTCTCACCCATTTTGACATACTAATTATGGAAAGACAAGTTATTTTAATTTAAGCTTGCATATGAGAATTCCTATAAAATATACAGCTGTAACACCCTGATGTGTTACACTGCTTTATAGGACGGTTGGCTTTGTGTACAGTGATGACATTTATATTCTATTAAAGTGGTTGGCAATAATAACAAACCCTATATATCCTGAGTTTTAAGGTTGTTTGATAACACAGTGTTATTTCTAAAACTTTATAATGAATCTACACAGAAATCGTGTGCTGTCAAAGAAAAATGGTTACATGTTTCTTCTGTATCAGCACCATAAAATTGGGTCTCTTTTTAAATCCTGTTTCTGGACCACACAAGCTTTTTACTTGCTTACAGGTCATTGATAATGACACTTCCTGCTTTTCATTTTGTTATTGTAGGGATAAATAAATAGAAAAAACCCTTTTTTTAAATACATTGTATGCACCAATTTAAAGATGTATGTATTCTTAGTTATGAATATACAGTGCTGACAATACTGGTAAGTAAGTTATATGTATATTTCTTGCTCTTCTACTAGAGATTAGCTTTCATGAAAAAGTAACTACTGGAAAATTTTCTTTTTTTTCCATGTTTCCTAACCAGGTTGTGGAAGAATGCAGCCATGCTACCACCTATTAATTTTTATACTGCATGGAAATAGAAAAAAAAGTTACCATTTTTAACAGGTAAGGAAAAAAAAAACCACAATAAAAACAAGATCTATAAAACCCTGAATGCAGCTTCAACACTATGAAACCATTAGCCTTTTTTGACTATTTAACAGCTGAAACACAAGTGAGAAAAGAGAGCATGACACCTACAAGTAAGCAAGGGAAGAGAACATAAGGAAGGATAGCTGATGAATACCATATAATCATGGCTGGCAAAAAAGAGACAGATTTCACACGCAGATTTCTGTTGACTGAAAGACTCAGTGAAGGCTCATTTCAGTCCCAGCCAACGGGATCTGTGAGGAGGAAGAAACCACATGCAACTGCTTGCATTCCCCATTAGAGCAGATTTCTGCTAAGCAGGAAGGGACAGAAAATTTCAGTGTGGCCCCCCAAACCCCTTTCTGATTCTGAGTGTACTGAGTGCAGAGCCAGCTGGTGTTCCACACAGCACAGCTGGATGTGGAGGACAGAAGGACACTGCTGCAGGGGACTCTTCACACACAGAAGAACAGGAGTAGCTCTGGGAAGCAGGTGTTTCTCCTTGCCAGGGAGGGACCAGCACGGCTTAATCCGCTCCTTGCTTCAGCTGGCTGGTACCAGGAGGCTCTGAAGCCTAATGCCCACCTAAACCAGGCCCCTGACACACAGAGTGCATATGGAGATAACCACTGGAGGTAGCCAAACAGAACAGCTAAGCCACCTCTCCAGAGCCAACAAGTTATAACTCACCTCACAGTCCCTCTGTTCCCATAAATATGTAATTTCTAACTTCCATTTGTGAGGTAAACTTACAGATTTACTTCATTTGCAAAAAAAAACCTGACAAACTCCAAACTCACAAGATTTCTGGGATGATTATCTGAAAATAAACAAACTATAATTTCACTGTTCTGATACCTTCTCTCTTATGTGTCACACACAAATGATCTCTGGATAATTTTTATATAAGTTAGATAGAACCAGTTATATTTGTATACCAAAATGTATCCCTTTGATGTATCCCTTTTGAGTTTCACTGTAGTTTTTCTTATGAATTGGGAGAAATTAGAAACAAGGATATGTCCTTTTTTAGAATAAGGATCAGCAGATTTATTATGACTGGATTGGAGTATTTAAAGTGCCTATTACCCATGATAAAACATTTAGTTTCAATAAAATATATGAAGTTACTTAAGTGCATTAAAAACTAACAACAGACCCAAGAGAGGGAGAGGCCTGAGCTGAAGAGGTATGTCAACAGTTGTTTATTATTACTGAGAAAACAGAACCATTAAACTCCAGCAACCTCAGATTTCTATGCCAACAAAACCAACCCAGAGTGTATACCAGGAAAGTTTAGTTCAATCTTGAGAAAAGTATCAAAGTTCCAAAAACTGATTTCAGAAAATTTTACTGTTAGATGGGTGATGGCAAAAAAAAATTAAATGTTTGAACGGAGAGTCTGACTGAACAGTCTTCTCCCAGTTACTTTTAGCTAGCCAGACATTCTGGCAAACTGGTGTCTGCTAGAATCAGATGTAAAATATGTTAATTCTAGAATTAATTTTCTACACAAGCTGAGGGGAATCTGAGGTGTAAAATAAATGTTTTACTACCCTTATCAACCAGTCATTCTTATTAGGGCACAAAGCAATTTAGGTGATAGGCTGAAAATTGGCTGGGGCAGAATGCAGATAAGACCCAATTAAAACAAAAAGCAATTTGAGTTTACTGAATAATCTGTAAGAGCAAATGACAAATTAAAAAAGCTAGAGAAAATTACATGTAGGTTTTGCTTTCAGTGCACAACTGGATTGCTGAAAGAAAACAAACAAAACATTACCCAATAATTAGAATGGGGTAACTTCACATTCAGTCTCCAATAGTGAGGGATAGAAAATATATTAGCAATTTAAATAGGTTTCTGCATTAAACCAGCTGGTTTTCGTTAAATAGAGGAAAGCTAGGGCAAATCAAAATGCATGAAATGACCCAAACCCAAGACATCAGCCAACAGATCCTACAGTTTATGCCAGCAGCCCTCCTGACCAAATAGGTGCACACATGTCTGGCCATGCCTCCCCATGTGCTAACCCCACTCCGGAGTTGAGGACGTTGGTTTTCCTCATCTTCTCTTAATCCTTAGCTCTGGCCATCTCCTTTCACTTCTCTCTGACAGTGGCCACACTGGAGCCTTCCAGCAAGGAGTGTTTGCACAGGGGCTGCTCTGGGAGTCCGGTGGGAGCCCAGTCACCTCCGCTCCCCGCCGGGCATCGCCGCGGGCTGCCGGAGGGAGGAGGCGGCCGCTGCCGGGGGAGCAGCGGCCGTGCTGCAGCCCCTGCCCCGGCACGGCCCCGTCAGGCGGCACAGGTGGCACCCACAGCTGGAGCGAGCGCAAATGAAAACAACAGTTCAAAGTTGTGATGGAGGCAGGCTCATGCCTCAAGCTTCCTTTTCCTCTGCCACCTAGCTCGGAGACACGGGAACTCTTGCCATAAGAGAAATAACTGATATGAGTTCCCCCAAGACAAAGATAAACGCAAAAAATTGTAACTTTTTTTTTTTTAACTGGGAGATTTAGGCACGTCCCTACTTGTATGTTCTGGCTCTTGTGTATCTTTTCTGAGGCAACTCCTATGTGTTCAAGAAACAGGGACACTAAAATGAAGGTGACTTCTACAAAGACACTGATTTCAAGTCTTACCTGCCACCATCAGAGCACGAAGTGTTTCATTAACATATGTCTTTGCTCCATCACTATTAACATTGCCAGCTCCAGTCTGAAATACAGTATCCCAATTCATCAGCTATGTACAAAGCTATAAAAGCATATTAATATTATTTATTTTTTGGCATATATATTTCACAATATTCAAAGTAAACTCTGAGTGCTCAGTGGGCAGTTAGTGGAATTCCCAAAGGCACTTTATTAACTGAAAGGATAACTTCACAAGTTTGGTTGCAAGTCAAGCCAGGAGTTATTCTTCAGACCTTTATAAAGATTGTACCACCATAGCACAAGCAAACGTTTTCTCATCCAGCATAAAGTCTGCAGGCATAAATATAACCCAGAGGGTTCTTTTGAACTTCCAAGGCTGAAGCATGACCAGAAAGAAAACAGAATAGACTTTTTTCCTTCACAGTTCTGAAAACAAGTTCTAATAATTTAACTGCTAGGTAATAAATTGCTATAAGTGAGGAAGGATCAAACTGAAAAGACACAGAAAATTATAATTCGTAACAGGATTATCAGTGGCTGATTTATCTTTGAATATACATTAGAGTAAAGTTACACCAAAGAACAAAATTCCTTAATGTTAACATTTTGGTACCTATTTCTCATGGGAAAGAAGCCATATTATTATTGCAGTACTTAGTAGAATACTCACTGAAGTTGCTTATTTAATTTCTATTTTAGGAACATCTTCCCTTACCAGGAATAAAAAATATAAGACCAGTAGGAAATGCTTATTAGGGCCAGGGGCTTTTTGGAAAGAAATATAACATGTGAAATTAATTTAATCTCTTTCTGCTTTGAAATATGTTGCAAACAGATTGTGATTTTCTTCAACACATTATACAAAACTATTCAATGATTCATTTCAACAATAATTGACATCCTGAACCTCATTAGTAAGTAGTTTGCTGCCAGTAGTCTGTATTAAAAATGAACTATTTCAATAGATTAGTAATGTTGCTTTGTTGGGCTTTTTTTTCAAACCTTGATTGCACTGATGTAAATCAGACAATAAATTTACCCCTATGAGGACAAGAATTCAGTACTGTGTTTCCCCAATATTTTGCAATATTGAGTTATTCTCCATTTTGGCAATCACTCCTACTAGCTAACTTAGTTGCTATCCCTGCAGAATGAAACCACCAAAACAGTATGAAAATAGGCTACATGAGTTTCTTAACAAATGGGGTAGCTAAAGCATCAGCCAATCTTTATTCACTGTAGAGTCAAATTAATTTTTTGTTGTTTTTTTCATATTGTGTATTCATTTACATGAACATCATGGAGGTTTGTACAAGTGACTGTTGGTACAAGTGACTACAGTGGTAGAGAAGGCAACACAAGTTTTCGCCAGTTGCAGACCAGAGAAGTGTTATCAAAAGCAGAGCGGGGCTTTACAGTTAAAGTTTCAGTGACAAATAAGGTAACTAAATGGAAACAGGAACTCTCCAAGAGCAGCGTATTCCACAAAATCATATTTAGTTTCTTTACTTTTATAGATGTAACTTCTAGAGAGCCGTGCTGTGCTGGCTTTTCTTCAGAAGGAGGGAGGGAGCTGCCGTACTTCACCTTCTCTGCTGCTGTGGCTTCAAAGAGCCCATTAAGGGCACAGAGCTCTGCTTTGACAGCAGTGCTTCATTCTTGAAGACGAGTAGACAATGGTCTGCCCTTCAGGTCATACAAGTGGAGTCCCTCTGGATCACAAAGACAGACCTGCCCTATGTCAGACTCTGGGAAACTGAACTCTGCAGCTTCTATTATAAATTGCAATTTTGCTCCTTATAAAGTCACTGCTACCTTACTAAAACAAGCCTCAGCATCCCAAAAGTCACTTCAATAGCATAAGACTTACTAGGCTCAGTGAATGCACTGCCTGTACAGGAGTTGCTTATGGGCTGACAAACACAAACCCAAAATGTACCGCAGGATTATGTTTTGGCTGCAGTTTATACAACTTCAGAGCTAACAGTTTCCATCCTCTCTCTTATTTAATAAATTTGGGGAAAAAAATAATAGGAATTTTCTTAGTATTTAATTGTGGTGTTGTTTTGTTGGGGGTTTTTTTTGCACTATCACAAACATCTGGAGCAGCCATTCAGTCATGAAGACTTAGTAATCTTCACCTGCAAAAGGATGGTTGCCACATTTTAGTAGTTCTCCTTGTAACTGTGTAGTACTCTGTACCCCAGGTCAGTTGCGAGCCGAAATTCACAAAAATGAACGGGATGGGGTATATAGCAAAAATTTTACATAACATTTCCCTTATGATTTCTAGAAGAGGGTTCATCTCTTCTCAACAAAGCACTGTGAAGCTGAAGGCAATCTATCAGTCCTTACTGTTTCTTTCTGCTAAGCGGTTTTCTTCTTCTGTTACTCTCTCTACTGGAAGACAGCAGTTAGATTTTCAGACATCTAAACACTGATGTTACACCAAGCTGTTACATGAATTACAGCTGTTCTGCAGAAGAGGATGTCTCCCCAT